>NC_053489.1:232169730-232769730 GCF_905171775.1 Rana temporaria
ATAAAAAACGCAGAATTTAAATGCAAAACAGAAAAAAAATCTGACATAATCATACCGCCAGGGAGGTTAAGATAAGCCTTTATTATTATGTCACAGCTTAACGCACACGCAAAACTTTTAGGCTGGGTTCACAATATTGCAAATTGGATGCAGGTTTCCCGGCAAACGTGACCTGAAACCGTGAACAAGAATGCACTGGACCCCTGCTGTGAGCCGCTCCATACAGCAGTGTGAACCCACCCTTAACCTAAAATAATCTTTAAACTATTTAGGACAGATTTATTTATTTAATTATATTTGCAGCATGTAGGCTAAAAAATGTAATCAGGGGGAAAAAAATTATCATGGGGAAACTCATGGCACTGCTGTTTTATTCATCATCTGCCAATGCACCAGCAGCTGGTTTAACATCACAGACATGAACATGTTTGCAGACTGGAGCAGATCACAGATGTGAATAGGTAAACATCACCTTGTTATGTTTCATGTCCAAAAAGACACTGTTGGAGCAGCCACTTGGATATGTAAATGTTTCTTTCAATCACACATCTCATTTTCTCTAATATTGTATTAATGCTTCCTATTCTTTATTTTGCAAAGCATTGTTCATAATAGACTTCCTGTTTGTAATTACAGACCAGAGACTTTTTCAAAATCTGAAATTCAATTGCTTTTATACTTTTAAATTATAATGTTAAATAACATGATGCTAGGATTTGAGTCTTGGATAATCTGTCTAGTTTTGCAACAAAGCTTAATGCTTAGTAGGAAATAAAACGGCCTTACTTTTAATTGAGAAACAACTTTTTAATTATACACATTAAATCAATTTTTATTAAAGTCCTGTAATTATTCTTGCTACTCTTACAGGCCATTTCACGTCTGTTTAAAATAAAAAGGACTTTCAAGTTTTTAATCCATTCGTTCTATGCATAGCCATTATCTCAAGGGCAAGAGTGGTATTCCAAATAAAACTGTAACAATAAGCATTCAGCAAAATGATAGGTAACTGTCACAATTTTCACAGTAAAACATTTATAGCCAGATTCAGAGAGGTTTACGCCGGCGTATCAGTAGATACGCCGTCGTAACTCTGAATCTGCGCCGTCGTAAATTTAAGTGTATTCTCAAATTGAGATACACTTAAATCTAGCTAAGGTACGACTGCGGGCGCCGTCGTATCTTAGCTGTCTATTTAGGCCGGCCGCTAGGGGCGTGTACGCTAATTTACGCCTAGAATGCGTAAATCAGCGAGATACGCCTATTCACGAACGTACGCTTGCCCGTCGCAGTAAAGATACGCCGTTTACGTAAGGCGTTTTCAGGCGTAAAGTTAGTCCAACAAAAAGCTGGCCCAGCCAATGTTAAGTATGGACGTCGGTCCCGCGTCAAATTTTTTAATTTTTACGTCGTTTGCGTAAGTCGTCCGTGAATGGGGCTGGGCGTAATTTAGACCAATGAGTCTTTGCGGCGTAATTTGGAGCATGCGCACTGGGATACGTCCACGGACGGCGCATGCGGCGTTCGATAAAAAAGTAATTTATGTGGGGTCATGCTTTATTTACATAAAACACGCCCACCTCTTCACAATTTGAATTAGGCGCGCTTACGCCAGCACATTTATGCTACGCCGCCGTAACATAGGACGCAAGTGCTTTGTGAATACAGCACTTGCCTCTCTAACTTACGGCGGCGTAGCGTATATGAGATACGCTACGCCTGCCTAACGTTAGGCACAGGTACGTGAATCTAGCTATTAGTATGTAGGCACTATATTTACACCTGAAAGAGTTAGAAAAATATATCATATTATTGTAGGGCTTCAACCCCAAAAGAGCCAATTGATATGTTGGGTCCCCTGTTCCTGTGTCCACAACTCTGAGAACAGTACCACAAACGCATTAACACCACGCTGAGCAGGGAATGTCTACTGCAGATATCTGTATATACATTTTAATGTCTCAAGGTACATAGGCACCAGGAATGACACAGCAGTTAGTTAAGTGATAGCAAGAAGTATATTGAAACAGGGTAAACAAAGAAGAAATATACTGTAATGATTAAACAGTAATGCCTCGTACACATGACCGGTTTTCCTGGCAGGAAAACTGCCATGAGAGCTTTTGGCCAGGAATCCCGGCCATGTGTATGCTCCATCGTAGTTTTCCCGACAAGAAAACCTCCGGGAATCCCGGCGGGAAAAAAGAGAAAAGTTTCCTGCCGGTTTTTAAGCTGGCAGTTTTCCTATGTTTCCCGACCAAAGCTCTCATGGCAGTTTTCCTGTCGGGAAACCCAGCTGTGTGTAGGGAGAAAAGCTACCGAGCAGGTTCTCGGTTTTCCCGGTGGACTTTTTACCACCGGGAAAACCGATTATGTGAACAAGGCATTAGAGTAATATGCTGCAAAAACAATACTTGGTATAAAACACAACCCCTCCTGAACCATGTACTGAACAACCCTAGCTAGAGGGAGATGTATACGAGGTATGTCTAAAAAGTTTGGTGAATGGTCCGATGTCTCAACGTCAACATAGGCCAGGTGAGCACTTGCACATGGCTATCCAGAGACATGTCAAGAAGTGCCACCTAGGGTAGAGTACACATGACCATCAGAGTAAACCCGCTGTGGGCAGTCGAACGTAGTCAGTGTGAGAGGTGTTGGTACAAGTGTAAGGGACGAAAGCCGTGAGGATGAGCCACATTCGGGTTCGCTGTTAACAAGCAGAACCCCAGATATGATTGAACGAGTGTGACAAATGCTGGCACAAGATCGACAACTGACTCTACAATTGATGGCAGAGGAATTGGGCAACAGCCCGGCTTCCGGTGGGTGTGCTATGCGAGGTAAGCCTGCGCTTAGTACACCCACCCCCCTCCCACAAAAACCACCACACTTACACGCACTCGAAATTGGGTTAACATGCACGCACTTTGACCATGCGGTCTCTAAAAAGAGAGGCAAAGGACTAACGGGGCTGGTTGAGTGGGCTAGATCCTCTCACTCCCTTATAGGGAGTCCCTCTGCCCCGTTGGGCTTAAAATTGGAGCAGGTAGGGCGGGCTGTGTGGGAGGACCCCCTCACACACCCACCATTGCCACCCGGGGCATGGAGAAAGGTGGCAGATTGCCTCTGGGGGAGGCCTTCCTACTCCCAACTCCCGGCTCCTCTCTCCAGTACACGCACAAAATACACTTTAAAAAAAAACCCCCCCGGGGTCCCTGGTACGCTGACCGTGTGCGTCTGGTGGCGGATGCACTCTGGCGGCTGCCCATGCGGGAGGACCTTCTGTCTCAGGGTTCCATACTTCATCCTGCTTTACAGTCGCTGGCTTTAACGGCATGGCTATTGAAAGCCAGGTGCTAAGGGACCAAGGTCTGTCGGATTCGGTCACTTCCACAATGCTGAGGGCACGGCAGTCATCTTCGTGGAAGATCTACCATCGCACTTGGAAGGCCTACATCGCACTTGTGAAGAGATGGAGTGGCGTCCAAGGACGTATTCAGTTTCCAGGGTCCTGCTGTTTTTACAGCGTGGAGTGGATCAGAAACTTGCCTTAAGCACCATTAAGGGACAGATTTCAGCCCTGGCTGTGTTCTTCCAACGACCCTTGGCGGCCCACTCACTGTGCTTCCCCCGAGGCAGGAACAAAGATTGTCTCTGGACAGCCACACCCCGATTAGACCACCGCTTCCTTCCATGGGATTTGAATCTGGTGCTCTCGGTTCTTCAGGATCCTCCTTTTGAGAACATCAGAGAAATTCCTCTCTTGACGCTATCTCAGAAGGTGGCTTTTCTAGTGGCCATTACACCTGTCAGACATGTTTCTGAGTTGGCGGCCACGTCTTGCAAGTCGCCATACTTGGTCCTCCACTAGGATAAAGTGGTGCTACGCCCACAGCCTTCCTTTCTTCTGAAGGTAGTTTCAGCTTTTCACCTGAATGAGGACATTGTACTTCCGTCCTTGTGTCCTCGACCGTCGCATCCCACAGAGGATGCGCTACATACCTTGGATGTGGTACGTGCTCTGCGGGTGTACCTGTCTGCTACGGCTCTGTTCTGGAGGTCGGACTCACTGTTTGTGGCAGTGTCGGGTCCGCAGAAGGGCCTGGCAATCTCGCCGGCCACCATTTCTCTGTGGTTTAGGCAGACCGTCATCCAGGCCTACGCCCTTAAAGGGCGGGCACCTCCTTTCCCTGTCACGGCGCATTCAACCAGGACAATTGGTGCTTCCTGGGCTTTCCGACATCAAGCGTCTGTTTCACAGGTGGGTAAAGCGGCGACTTGGTCGTCCGTTCACACCTTTTCCAAATTTTACAAGGTTTATGTGAATGCATCTTCAGATGCTTCCTTTGGCCGCAAGGTTTTGCAGGCGGCAGTTTGAGTTTGCACCTCCTCCGTTAAGGAGCTCTACTTGTTTGGGGTGAAGTTAGTTTTTTGATGCTGTTCCCACCCCTCGTTTTTTCTGACACTGCTTGGGGACGTCCCACTTGTCAAGATTTAAGGAGCTGTGTCCGTCCATGGACGAAAAGAGAAAATAGGATTTTATACTCACCGTAAAATCGTTTTCTCTGTCGTCCATGGACGGACACAGCACCCACCCCTCCTTTTTAAGTTTGTACTGCTTTTTAACGATTATGACGGGAG
Source organism: Rana temporaria (assembly GCF_905171775.1). Lineage (NCBI taxonomy): Eukaryota > Metazoa > Chordata > Amphibia > Anura > Ranidae > Rana > Rana temporaria. The sequence goes on from NC_053489.1 coordinate 232,174,375, forward strand.
GGACCGCCCCCTGGGGGGGGGCTGTTCAACTCTGTTAAAGTTACAGAATTGCAAACTTCTAAACTTCACTGAACTGCGAACTTCTAAACTTTACTGAACTGTGAACAGGGAGGGTGCGGGTCAAACTCACATTCAACCCAAACCTGAAGCTCATCCCTATATGTGATGCCGCATACACACCACCATTTTTCATGACGTGAAAAATGCCATTTTTAAAATTGGTCATTAAAAACGATCGTGTGTAAGCTCCAGAGCATTTTTCTCGACGTGAAAAATGACCATTAAAAACTTAGAACATTTTTCGCGTCGTTTTTCACGTCGTGAAAAACGGTCGTGTGTAGGCTTTAACAACGGGGAAAAAACGTGCATGCTCAGAAGCAAGTTATGAGACGGGAGCACTCGTTCTGGTAAAACTAGCGTTTGTAATGGAGATAGCACATTCGTCACCCTGTAACAAACTAAAAAGCACGAAGACTGAAAATCGCGAATCATCTCTCACCAAACTTTTACTAACACGAAATCAACAAAAGCAGCCCAAAGGGTGGCGCCATCTAAATGGAACTTCACCTCTATAGTGCCATCGTACGTGTTGTACGTCACTGCACTTTGCGCAAGCATTTTTTTTCACGATCGTGTATGCAAGGCAGGCTTGACAGGAATCACGTCAAGAAAAACGTTGTGTGTACGCGGCATTACAGTGGTCTTAACATTTTACAGTCCCTTGTCCAGTCTGCTGCCTGTGTGTTAGGAGAGGCCTCTAAAAGTTCTTTAAAATTAACAATAATGGACAGTAATGTTTCATGCCCTGTCTGTCTGCTTACCTCTCTGCTTGTGTTCAGCTTAGAGACCATTCACCTCTCACCTGTGTGCTTAAGTAATCTTCCCTCAGCATGGCTCCACCCCACCCTCTAACAAGGAACACTATTTAACACCGTGCACTGCAAGCCAGTGCTGCCGATCAATATTAGTGTGTTAGGCTTCCTGTGTGGTTCTTGCCGTGTGCTCTACATCTAATTCTGTTTACCGACCTTGGCTTGTTCTTTGACTATCCCTGTCTGCCTGATACCCTGACCTTGGCATGTTCTCCTGTCTATCCCTGTCTGCTCATTGCCCGACCTTTGGCTTATCTCCTGACTATCCCTTGTTGTCCTGGACTGCTACTTTACATCTGCCCACCCAAGCCGGTCCGTGAGCCTGAGCAGAGTGACCCTGGGGGCTGTGACCTGGAGCCAGCTGCAGCCAAACTCATCTTCACCACTAGAGGCTCTGGTGAACACCTGCTGGCTCTTAGACTCTGTGCCCTGTGGAATCTCCTGGTCTAGCTCCCAGTGTGATCCATGTTGGTGCTCCAGTGGACCTGCTTCCTGTACCATCCAGAGCTCCATTTGCAGCAGTCAGCGATAGGGTCCACTACCTTAGCAGTGCACTCCTGACCCCAACGGTGTACATCTGTTACCTGGCCTCAGGCATGTACCTGTGTTCTACTTATGCCCTAAGCAGTCCTGTTTACTTGCATGCAAATAGAAAAGCATGACCACACATTAGCAGGTGTTGGCCTACTGCCTGATTAATTAAGCTTCCTTTCTGAAGGCAATTTGTTTTTATATATATATATATATATATATATATATATATATATATATATATATATATATATATATATATATATATTTTGCCTAAGCTACTACATGAGTAAAATTGAGAGTTTTTCTATTTCAGCAAAATTTTCCCAAAATCAGTAACCTAAGATCACTTTCACCAAAATCACTCTCCTTTGGCCCTCCAGTTGTTGGTTGTCACCTTTGGAATTAGTAACACACAAATGCACTATCATCATTGGGCCTCTGATACTTCCAGAGCCTGAGCCTCAGAAAGACAGTTTCCTGCTGGTGCCCATAAACCAGTTTAGATCCTCAACCTTTATTCAGAATCCTTACAAGAAAATGTGTGTAGCTTAAATTCCAAAACAGACTTTTTTTTTTTTTTTAATCCATATTTATATCGACATTTAGCACATACTATACCAGCATGTCATAGGCTGTAAAATGCAGTGTGTGTTTATGGTTGCATAAATAGAGAATTGCTTGAAAAATACCCGGATTACTTAAACCATATTGCTTCCACATATACTCCAAAAATGTACCTACTACTATCACTTACATGCAATGCACTGTACAATTCAGTTTAATTTACAGGTACCTGAATTTTTCACATCTGGCTGTTATTGTAGCCTGTTCTCAGATACTCATTTATCGAACAACCCCTTTCACTTTTGCTTAAATTTTGGATGTGGTTTTAGCACAAGTAAAAACAGAATTCCATACCTTGTAATCTAGGGGTGTACTCCAAGTTCATTGCTAGACTGCCCCTCAGACACCAAACCAAGGATCTGACTCCACTGTAAGAAAAAAAAAATCTTTATTTTTTAGAAAATAATGCAGCTCTTCTTTTCTTTTACAGGTCTGGGTGGATGCCGCAACTCAGATATTCTTCTCTCTCGGACCAGGATTTGGGGTACTTCTAGCACTTGCAAGCTACAATCCATTTGATAACAACTGTTACAGGTATACATACATGTCTTAAATATAAACTGCCATTAAATATATAACAAGTCAAATGCGCCTAGTTCAATCTGTCCAAGTCCCATTACTTTGTGAGATAAATTTGGGTGCAAACAACTTTCAGTCAGGCAAGCAATATTCTGGCTCATGATATCACATGCAGTAAAGACATTTGTTTTAAAAAATAACTAAACTCATGTGGCAGCTGCATTAGTTTTCAGGCTAAGAACATTTTCTGCTAATACACAGAATACATAAAAAAAGGTTGTGATACTGCACTGTCTGTTTGCGTTAAATGTGAACAATTAACAATAATGCTGCAACTTAAAATGACACACACAAAAAATAAACATATATAGAAAACAAGCTGCGCAAGTGAATGTGAAAATATCCAAGAAAACCAATATAACCAAGTAGGGGAATGCATATATGGTCGATATTCCTGATATCATAACACAAAACATGTATCCCTATTTGTAATAAATTCTAATGGTTCTAGTGAACAAGTGAATGTTCTATTTTTCAAAAAAACACATCAGATGATGATCAAAAAAAATATACATGGGGGCGTGTCCGGGATGGTGAAGTGAGCGGCTGCTTTCTGCTCGAGCTCCGCCGGGTCATCTGCTATTATCTGGATCCAGGCACCGAAGTTTCTCTATTTTTTTCGGAGCGCACCATCTCATCTTCCTGGATCCTTCTTCCGGAGACTGGAGAGTGTGGTGCTGTCCTTTGTGTGGGCCTGACGGCCCCCCAGAGTGGCAAGACAAATTCTCTACCTCCCTATGTCGGGGGGGGGGGACTGACACTCACAAATTTCCGTATCTATTACTGGGCTGCAGTGTTGGTCACGGTGAGGTGGTGGTTCTCCCAGCCCAGACAGAATCCGGCAGTGACACTGGTGGCGGCCGTTTTGGGCTCATACGCAGCGCTAAGTAACTTACCATTCCGAGGTCTTAGGGCTAGCCCCTCCATGATGTCGCTTATGCGTACTACTGTGAGAGTCTGGTAGGAGGCTAGAGCAATTTATAGACCCCCGAATTGATAGTATTCCAGACCCATCTCTCTGGGCGAAAAAGGGGATCTCAGGGGCCTCGATTCACGTACGGCCGTTCTACGTTGCGCGGGCATAGCGTATCGTATTTACGCTACGCCGCCGCAACTTAGAGAGGCAAGTGCTGTATTCACAAAGCACTTGCGTCCTAAGTTACGGCGGCGTAGTGTAAATGGGCCGGCGTAAGCGCGTGTAATTCAACGTAGGCTGGTAGGGGGCATGTTGTATTTAAATGAGGCTTGACCCTATGTAGATGCATGGCCGAACGAACGGCGCATGCACGCGCATGCTCAGTATCACGTCGTATTTACGCCCAAAGATACATCGACTCAATGCCTGTGCCATTAACGTAACTTACGCATATCCCTATTCGCGTACGACTTACGCAAACGACGTAAAAAGATACACTTGTTCCGACGTCCATACTTTGCATGGGCTGCGCCACCTAGAGACCAGCTTTATCTTCACGCCGGCGTTCGTGATTTGGCGTATCTTGCTCATTTACATATTCAACGCGGAAATCAAGGAAGCGCCACCTAGCGGCCAGCGTAATTATTGCAACCCAAGTTACGACGGCGTAGGAGACTTACGCCGCTCGTATCTTGGCCAAATCTATGCGTAACTGATTCTATGAATATGAATATGAATATGAGTATAGATACAACGGTGGCCATTCGAACTTACGACGGCGTATCTGGAGATACGCCGTCGTAAGTCTTTGTGAATCTGGGCCAGGACCTTTCAAGAGTTGCGCTTGAACAGGATGTATATTATACACATGATTACCAGGTAAAAATAAAGGGAAAAAATAAAACAAATGCACCTCATCTAAAGATTAGTAGGATGCAACATGTTACATTTCTAGTTTAGAGTTCAAACACAAGCCTGTATATAAATACCCTTGATACTTCCCAGGGCTTTACTGTACATGCAGTGAAATCAACATGCACAGTATTTATAAAAACACAGGTTCCATTATTTTTTACTTCATGCATTTTTAACTGTATGCAGGCAGTGCACTATTATGTATCTGTGGGCTTTTTGGAAAATAAATAGGCCCTCTGGAATTTTTAACTTATGCAGACACATTATGGTAAGTAACATATACTAAAACATGCAGACGGGTACAGGAGAATTATAAAATCTGCTGCTGTTCTTAATGTTTTTAAAATTTTGCGCCTTTGTAAAGTTTGCTAAGCCCAACCAAAGTGTAAACCTAAGATTATATAAGTTTCCTGGTGGTGACTTAGTTGCTAGGTTTATCTTGAAACAAAAATTCTGAAATGTAATTTAATTTTCCACATTCTAAGTAAATGTCCATTTTGCTTCTTTCAGAGATGCCATTATCACCAGTGTGGTGAACTGTTTAACCAGCTTCCTGTCTGGTTTTGTGATTTTTACCGTATTAGGTTATATGGCAGAAATGCGGGACGTTGAAGTGGAAGATGTTGCAAAAGATAAAGGTGGACAAAGCCATTTCTCCATTTAAATTGTCTTATATTAAGTGTTAGGGCTCGTTTACACTTGTGGCAGTCTATGAAAACCGATTAGCAGTGTATTGCTTTTCAGAGAGTGGTACAGGACCAGCTGACAGGCTAAGTGGTTAGCACTTCTGCCTAGCAGCACTAGAGTCAGCAGTTGAAATACCAACCATGACACTACCTACCTGGAGTTTGCATAGTTTCCCTGTGCCTGCATGGGTTTACTCCCACATTCCAAAGACATGCTGGTAGATTGATTTGCTCCTGCCTAAATTGGCCCTAGTATGTATATATATGAATGTGAGTTAGGGAAACTTGGATTGTAAGCTCCCTGACGGTAGGGACTAAAGTGAATGTACAATATATATATATATAAATATATATAACGCTGCGTAAAATTGACGATGTTATATAAGTACCTGTAATATTAATGGGAATAACATGCCATTCACTTAAATAGGTGATATTAGGCAGTGATATTTCTGATAAAATATGAGTGTTTTCCATTTAAGTTTGTGCTCCTCTTGGTAAGTACAGAAGTGGTGGACTATGAAAGAAAGCTCATTGCAAAAAAAAAATCTGTGGTCAGGCCCAAATGTTCATTTGGGCCTGACTGCAGGATTTGGTGAAAGGGCACTTGCCCAATTCCAGCAAACAAGGACACTGCACACAGACATAGTTGTTTCATTTTGCCCATCCAGTTTTATGAACACTGTATACAGACGTCATTGCGCATGGTCACCTTGCTGACATCTGTAGTGCCACAGGACACAAGGCCATTTAGATACAGAGACACTGTATACAGACAACATTGTCCTTTCACCTGGCTAAGTCAGAACCTGCATTCTTTGCTTGATAATCTGGGCCAGTTGTATTGGTTGGCCCTGCTATTCAGGGGTTTAAGTGCACCAACGAGAGTGGCTAGCTAAAGATATAAAGCTTCATCCTTTAGGATGCATTAAGGTGAAAAAACAGGAGGTTTACAACCCCTTTAAATTACATTAAAGCCCAACTCCAGGCACAATAAACGTACCTGTTTTAAAAGCAGTTGAAGACTCCATTTAGTCAAAAGCCACTTGTCATGATGAACACAATCTTATAGATCCCGCAAAGCATCTTGTTTACATACAGGTGGGCATACAGCTCATGCTAAGGGAGGAGGGGAGATGTGAACATAGTGCTGAGGTCTATGAGATCTGCAGTGCTTACATCCGAGTATGCACAGAAGTACAACATGTACTTCCATCAACATATAAACAATAATATTCGAAACATAGCATTCATCATGGGAGGTGGCTTTTTAGTAAGCAGAGTTTTCAACTGCTTTAACACTTGTAAGTTCATTGTGCCTGAAGTTGGGATTTAAATAGCACTATATGCATGCTAAAATGTTATTGACTGAGAGAAAACCTTAGCATGCTTCTAACAGATTTCAAAATGTCTGAAGTAGTATTGCAGCTTGAAGAATCGGGATTATTATGTCTGGTTGAACTAGCCATAAAACTAGATAAAAAGATAAATCCAGTGCCAGGGGATGTAGCGGATAAAGAAATGTAACTCCTAGTACCGCAAAAAATAGGCCTGTGTCATTAGTCTGAGTCAGAATAAATCTTCAAACTATCTGAATAAAACAGTTAATTTCTACCGTATTTTTTTTTAATTGTACCAGATAAAAACAAAATCCTAAAATTGTATGTTTAACATAAGATAATCACAAACAATATTATTGTGGTTCCTTCAGTTACCACCACTCAATTTAAGATTATCCACTTACATAAGAATAATCAAAGAAACTTTTTGGATCTTTTTGAAATCTTAGAAAATCAGCCTATTTAGGGTTAGCTAAACAGTAATAAGACATAAGTAAATTTTATTATATATCTGATATAAGTTGAACAATACATAAACATGATGTTGTTACCATGCATCAGCTACTGTGTGATATTTATGAATGTGAACCCCTATTTTATGTTGTACAGACCTAGGCACAAATTAAGAATATCCACAATTCCAGAAAGGTTAGGACACTGTAAAATCTACATTAAAACCAAATTTTACACAGGGTTACAACCCCAATTTGGGAAATTGGGGTTGTTGTAGAATCATCACAGAATCTTTTTGGATCTTAAATTAAATCTAAATTAAGCTGATTTATGGCCAGTTTAAAGCTAGCTAAACTGTGATAACACATATGTAATTTTATATTATGTATCTGATATATGTTAAGCAATACATAAACATTGATGTTGTTACCATTCATCATCTACTGTATGTTATACATGAATGTGAACCCCTATATTACGCTGACCAGACCTAGGCACATAATTGTTTAACACGCGTATTTTTTGTTTCAAAGGTCCCAGTCTACTATTTATAACTTACCCAGAGGCCATTGCTAACATGGTTGGCTCAACATTCTTTGCAATTATATTTTTTCTAATGATGATCACGCTTGGTTTGGACAGTACAGTAAGTCAACTCACATCCTGTCAAAATTATATTCCTGCTTTACAGAAAACATGCCAGAACTGAAAATATAATTTTATTGTGGTTTGTATTAACAGCTGAAGGCATAGGTTTTTTTACAGCGTCCCACAATAGATGAGATTGTTACATGATATAAACATTTGTAAAATGACCAAAGGATGTCCTTATCAAACAGTTGTATTAGCAGACCACAAAAGGTTTAGCTACAAACAGCAGAAAATGATTAGCTTTATAATTACCGTATTAATACTTTTTTTTTTTTAAGGAAAAAAGAGCAATATGATCACTTTTACCTGTTACCATTTTTTAACTCAATATGCATACTTGTGCGATACCATCAGATTTACGTATATTCTTTACACTGAAAAGTGTTTCAATGAGTTTTGCATATTTGCCTGAAATCGTTTTTAACTGCTTGCCGACCGTATAAACTATATAGGTTATCTGCGCCAGGTCACTTACCTAGTACATGACCTGACACTTCCAGGTAGGGGGTGCGTGCGAGCTCTGCCAGAAACCCAGCCGTGCTGTGATCGAACACAGCAAATGTCCATCACTGGGTGCCAGCCAATGAATTACCGCCAGCACCCGGTGATTTTCATGAATTTACATAGGACAGGGCTCTACTTATGTAAACAAGACAGAGCCTTATAATGTCCGTAGGGGAAGTAATATATTTTTTCCCTCCGCAATATCTGTTACTTCCCCTAGTGAAGCACCCAAGTACACATAAACGCTGGCTAGGCACATTTAATTATTTTATTGCCCTAGAGGTTTAACCCCTTCGCAGCCAATGTCATTAGTACAGTGACAGTGAATATTTTTAGCACTGATCACGCTATTATTTTTATTGGTCCCCAAATAGTGTCAAAAGTGTCAGTTAGCATCCGAATGTCCGTCGTAATATCACAGTGCCACTATAAGTCACTGATCTCCGCTATTACTAGTACATTTACTAAATTAAAATTCCAGTATATATCCAATAGTTTGTAGACGCTATAACATTTGCGCAAACCAATCAATATACGCTTCTTGGGATTTTTTTTACCAAAGACATGTGCATTCCATGGAGTAATAAATATAGAAGAACAAAGGTTAAACCTGCGTGGCTGAACCAAAAGGTAAAATGTCATATTAACCACTTAAGGACCGGACCAATACGCTGTCTAAAGACCCAAGGTGTTTTTACAATTTGGCAATGCGCTGCTTTAACTGGTAATTGCGCGGTCATGCAATGTTGTACCGAAACGAAACTTGCGTCCTTTTCTTCCCACAAATAGAGCTTTATTTTGATGGTATTTGATCGCCTCTGCGATTTTTATTTTTTGCGATATAAACGCAAAAAGACCGTAAATTTTGAAAAAAAATGATTTTTCTTATAACAAAAAGTAAAAAAAATCGAATAAACTAAATTTTAGTCAAACATTTAGGCCAAAATGTATTCAGCCACATGTCTTTAGTAAAAAAAACCGCAATAAGCGTATATTTATTGGTTTTCGCAAAAGTTATAGCGTCTACAAACTAGGGTACATTTTCTGGAATTTACACAGCTTTTATTTTATGACTGCCTATCTCATTTCTTGAGGTGCTAAAATGGCAGGGCAGTACAAAACCCCCCCAAATGACCCCATTTTGGAAAGTAGACACCCCAAGGAAACTGCTGAGAGGCATGTTGAGTCCATTGAATATTTAATTTTTTTGTCCCAAGTGATTGAATAATGACGAAAAAAAAAAAAAAAAAATGTTTACAAAAAGTTGTCACTAAATGATATATTTCTCACACATGCCATGGTTATATGTGGAATTGCACCCCAAAATACATTCTGCTGCTTCTCCTGAGTACGGGGATACCACATGTGTGGGACTTTTTGGGAGCCTAGCCGCATACGGGGCCCCAAAACCCAAGCACCGCCTTCAGCATTTCTAAGGGCACAAATTTTTGATTTCACTCCTCACTACCTATCAAGGTTTCGAAGGCCATAAAATGCCAAAATAGCAAAAAAAAAAACCAAATGACCCCATTTTGGAAAGTAGACACCCTAAGCTATTTGCTGAGAGGCATGTCGAGTCCATGAAATATTTTATATTTTGACACAAGTTGCGGGAATATGACAAACTGATTTTTTTTTGCACAAAGTTGTCACTAAATGATATATTGCTCACACATGCCATAGTTATATGTGGAATTGCACCCCAAAATACATTCTGCTGCTTCTCCCGAGTACGGGGATACCACATATGTGGGACTTTTTGTGAGCCTAGCCGCATACGGGGCCCCGAAAACAAAGCACCGCCTTCAAGATTTCTAAGGGCATACATTTTTGATTTCACTCCTCACTACCTATCACTACCTATCACAGTTTTGAAGGCCATAAAATGCCAAGATGTCACACAACCCCCCCAAATGACCCCATTTTGGAAAGAAGACACCCCAAGCTATTTGCTGAGAGGCATGTTGAGTCCATGGAATATTTAATTTTATGGCCCTAAGTGATTGAATAATGACCAAAAAAAAAAAAAAAAAAATTTTACAAAACGTTGTCACTAAATGATATATTTCTCACATATGCCATGGGCATATGTGGAATTGCACCCCAAAATACATTCTGCTGCTTCTCCTGAGTATGGGGATACCACATGTGTGGGACTTTTTGGGAGCCTAGCCGCGTACGGGACCCCGAAAACCAATCACCGCCTTCAGGATTTCTAAGGGCATAAATTTTTGATTTCACTCCTCACTACCTATCACAGTTTCGAAGGCAATAAAATGCCAAAACAGCACAAAACCCCCCCAAATGACCCCATTTTGGAAAGTAGACACCCCAAGCTATTTGCTGAGAGGGATGTTGAGTCCATGGAATATTTAATTTTTTTGCCCCAAGTCACTGAATAATGACCAAAAAAAAAAATTACAAAACGTTGTCACTAAATGATATATTTCTCACACATGCCACGGTTATATGTGGAATTGCACCCCAAAATACATTCTGCTGCTTCTCCTGAGTACGGGGATACCACATGTGTGGGACTTTTTGGGAGCCTAGCCGCGTACGGGACCCCGAAAACCAATCACCGCCTTCAGGATTTCTAAGGGCATAAATTTTTGATTTCACTCCTCACTACCTATCACAGTTTTGAAGGCAATAAAATGCCAAAACAGCACAAAACCCCCCCAAATGACCCCATTTTGGAAAGTAGACACCCCAAGCTATTTGCTGAGAGGGATGTTGAGTCCATGGAATATTTAATTTTTTTGCCCCAAGTCACTGAATAATGACCAAAAAAAAAAAATTACAAAACGTTGTCACTAAATGATATATTTCTCACACATGCCACGGTTATATGTGGAATTGCACCCCAAAATACATTCTGCTGCTTCTCCTGAGTACGGGGATACCACATGTGTGGGACTTTTTGGGAGCCTAGCCGCGTACGGGGCCCCGAAAACCAAGCACTGCCTTCAAGATTTGTGTGAGTGAAATCAAAAATTTATGTCCTTAGAAATCTTGAAGGCGGTGCTTGGTTTTCGGGGTCTCATACGCGGCTAGGCTCCCAAAAAGTCCCACACATGTGGTATCCCCGTACTCAGGAGAAGCAGCAGAATGTATTTTGGGGTGCAATTCCACATATAACCATGGCATGTGTGAGAAATATATCATTTAGTGATAATGTTTTGTACATTTTTTTATTTAAATTTTTTTTGCTCATGATTCAATCACTTGGGGCAAAAAAATTTAATATTCCATGGACTCAACATGCCTCTCAGCAAATAGCTTGGGGTGTCTACTTTCCAAAATGGGGTCATTTGGGGGGTTTTTGTGCTATTTTGGCATTTTATGGCCTTCAAAACTGTGATAGGTAGTGAGGAGTGAAATCAAAAATTTGCGCCCTTAGAAATGCTGAAGGCGGTGCTTGGTTTTCGGGGTCCCGTACGCGGCTAGGCTCCCAAAAAGTCCCAAACATGTGGTATCCCCGTACTCAGGAGAAGCAGCAGAATGTATTTTAGGGTGCAACTCCACATATAACCATGGCATGTGTGAGCAATATATCATTTAGTGACAAATTTTTTTTTTTTTTTTTTCTCATTATTCAATCACTTTGGACAAAAAAAAAAAAATCAATGGACTCAACATGCCTCTCAGCAGTTTCCTTGGGGTGTCTTCTTTCCAAAATGGGGTCATTTGGGTTTTTTTTGTGCTATTTTGGCATTTTATGGCCTTCGAAACTGTGATAGGTAGTGAGGAGTGAAATCAAAAATTTACACCCTTAGAAAGCCTGAAGGCGGTGATTGGTTTTTGGGGTCCCGTACGCGGCTAGGCTCCCAAAAAGTCTCACACATGTGGTATCCCCGTACTCAGGAGAAGCAGCAGAATGCATTTTGGGGTGTAATTCCACATATGCCCATGGCATGTTTGAGCAATATATCATTTAGTGACAACTTTGCGCAAAAAGATATATATATATATATATATTTATATTTCCCGCAACTTGGGTCAAAATCTAAAATATTCCATGGACTTAAGATGCCTCTCAGCAAATAGCTTGGGGTGTCTACTTTCCAAAATGGGGTCATTTGGGGGGGTTTTCAATTGTCCTGGCATTTTATGCACAACAATTAGAAGCTTATGTCACACATCACCTAACCACTTGAAGAAAAAGCCCTTTCTGACACTGTTTGTTTACATAAAAACATATTATTTTTTTGCAAGAAAGTAAAGTTGAACCCCCAAACATTATATATTTTTTTAAAGCAAAGGCCCTACAGATTAAAATGGTGGGTGTTGCAAAATTTTTTTCCACACAGTATTTGCGCAGCGTTTTTTCAAACGCATTTTTTGGGGAAAAAATACACTTTTTTTTATTTTAAAGCACTAAAACACACTATATTGCCCAAATTATTGATGAAATAAAAATTATGATCTTAGGCCGAGTACATGGATACCAAACACGACATACTTTAAAATTGCGCACAAACGCGCAGTGGCGACAAACTACATACATTTTTAAAAGCCTTTAAAAGCCTTTACAGGTTACCACATTAGATTTACAGAGTAGGTCTACTGCTAAAATGACTGCCCTCGATCTGCCCTTCGCGGTGATACCTCACATGCATGGTGCAATTGCTGTTTACATATGACTCCAGACCGACGCTTGCGTTCGCCTTTGCGCAAGAGCAGGGGGGGACAGGGATGCTTTTTTTTATTTTTTTATTTTTTTATATATTTATTTCGCTTTTTTTATTTTATTTGTTAACTGTTCCTTCCATTTATTTATTTTTTTACCATTTTTATTGTTATCTCAGGGAATGTAAATATCCCTTGTGATAGCAATAGTTAGTGACAGGTACTCTTTTTTTTTTTAAATGGGGTCTATTAGACCCTAGATCTTTCCTCTGCCCTCAAAGCATCTGACCACACCAAGATCGGTGTGATAAAATGCTTTCCCATATTCTCAATGGCGCCGTTTACATCTGTGGGGGGGGACATTCCCTCCCACTGAATGTAAAAGCAGTCTAGAGGCTAATTAGCCGCTAGGACTGCTTTTACATGAAAGCCGACCGCTGGCTGAAAAGAATGATACCAAGATGATGCCTAAACCCGCAGGCATCATTCTGGTATAACCATTCAAAGTCCAGCAACATACCAGTACGTTGATGGTTCTTGTTGGACAAGTATTGTAATCTTTTTTTTTTTCATGCAGCCTGTTGGCTGAACAAAAAAAAGATTGATCGGTGGGTATGCCCACCATTAGAATACCTCCCTTCATCCACCCACTTCTAATGATGGGCATACATGCACCATTTATATATGCCGAAGCATGGGGGCATCCTCCCGCAAAAAAGTTATGCCGCGTACGGTCGGACTTTTCTATGCCGCGTACACACGGTCGGACTTTTCTATGCCGTGTACACATGGTCAGACTTTTCCACAGGAAAGCCTCCGTAGGAATGTCAACCGTATGTACGCGGCATTAGGAGCAAAATCGCTCCTCCGCCCCTAATGCCCCCATGCTCCGGCATATATGCTCTTTTTTGAACTGTAGTGGTGAAATCACCTCCTACAGCATTGGAGTCGCGGCTTTATATATCGTGGGAGCAAACGCTGTTGCTGTCACGCTAAATAAATCTGCACTGCAACTGAATGGCGTACCTGCTAAGCAAATGATGGTTAACATTAAAACAAAGTAACATTCCAGTATAACAGTAAGATCATACCATACCTGCAAAGCAAATACCTGTAAAAAATAAAACATTTTTTAACGCAACCTGTGCCTAAAATATATATATGCCGAAGCATGGGGGCATCCTCCCGCAAAAAAGTTATGCCGCGTACGGTCGGACTTTTCTATGCCGCGTACACACGGTCGGACTTTTCTATGCCGTGTACACATGGTCAGACTTTTCCACGGGAAAGCCTCCGTAGGAATGTCAACCGTATGTACGCGGCATTAGGAGCAAAATCGCTCCTCCGCCCCTGCTGCCCCCATGCTTCGGCATATATGCTCTTTTTTTTAACTGTGGTGGTGAAATCACCTCCTACAGCACTGGAGTCGCGGCTTTATATATCGTGGGAGCAAACGCTGTTGCTGTCAAGATAAATAAGTCCGCGCAACAGCTGAATGGCGTACCTGAAAACAGTAAAATAAATTACATACCTGAAAAGCAAGCATGAAAAAACATAACAACAATAAAACTTTGCAGAATAGAATACAGTAAAAAAGAGCAGAACAATAGAGAGAGAATAGAGAGGGAGAGAACAATAAAACGACAACTATTTTTGGTTTTTTTATTTTATATTTTTTTGTGTGTTTTTATTTTTTACTTTTTTTTTTTTTTTTTTAACACTTTTTTTTGTAACTGTGAACTGTAACTTCAACTTTTCGGTTCCAGGTTTGGGTCTCTCAAAATGCGATGGCATCTTGGGAGACCCTGTGTAAGTGAGCCTAGCCTGTGAAATGTTTCACCCTACACTAATAATTAACGTGTGTGTGGAAGCGTTCAAAACATTCACCAATACAAAGACCAGGATTGGCAGGACATTTGGGACAAAAATAACGGGTGTCATGCCTAAATCCGCGCTTGGTACAGACACGACATTTTCTTTGGGGGGCTCGTTGGGTAGGGGTACTCTCGAGGACATAAGAAAAATGCCTCTCATGCAGTCGGCTTACTGCATTTGGTAGGGGCTGGTGAGGTACAGTACCGCCTGGATACAGGAGTTCTGTGATGATATCCCTCTGGAATTGAAGGAAGGATTCATTCCGTCCTGAAGCTCTGTATACGACATGAGCATTCAGTAGAGCCAATTGAAATAAATGTAGAGACACTTTTTTGTACCAGCGTCTCGTCTTACGGGCAATATGATACGGCGCCATTAACTGGTCGTTGAGGTCCACCCCTCCCATATTAAGGTTATATTCGTGGACACAGAGGGGTTTCTCCACAACACCAGTCGCCGTATGAATTTGGACTGTCGTGTCTGCGTGAAGGGTGGTAAGAACGAAAACATTCCTATTGTCCCGCCACTTCACAGCGAGCAAATTTTTACATCTGCAGCAGGCTCTCGCCCCCGGCCTAATACGGGCATCTACAAGCCGCTGGGGGAAGCCCCGGCGATTAGGTCGCACGGTGCCACATGCTCCAATCTGTTGATCAAATAAGTGGCTAAAAAGTGGCACGCTGCTGTAAAAATTGTCCACATACAAATGGTACCCCTTTCCGAATAAGGGTGACACCAAGTCCCAAACAATCTTGCCAGCGTTCCCCATGTAATCTGGGCATCCTTCCGGCTCTACCTCACTATCTTTTCCCTCGTAAACCCTAAAGCTCCATGTGTAGCCTGTGGCCCTGTCACAGAGCTTATAGAGCTTGACCCCGTATCTGGCACGCTTGCTGGGAAGGTACTGTTTGAAAGACAAGCGGCCAGCAAATTTAATCAGGGACTCATCAACGCATACAACCTGCTGGGGATTAAACAAGGCTGCAAAACGTTCGTTGAAATGGTTTACGAGGGGCCGAATTTTGTAGAGCCGGTCAAATTCAGGGTCTCCACGTGGACGACAAAGTGCATTGTCACTGAAATGCAGGAACCGCAGGATCGCCTCGTATCGTTTCCTGGCCATGTGAGCAGAGAAAACGGGCATATGGTCGATGGGATGTGTGGACCAATACATCCGCAATGTCGGAAATTTGTGTATGCCCATGTTGAGGGTAAGGCCCAGAAAGGTCTTAAATTCGGAAACCTCGAGAGGTTTCCATTGTTTGGCAAGGCGAGACTGGGGGTTAGCGGCGATGTAGGTACCAGCATATAAATTAGTCTGGTCCACAATAGATCTATAGAGATCTTCCGTGAAATACAGCGAATAAAAATCAAGTGACGTAAAGTTCGCTGTATCCACCTGAATACCGGGTTGGCCAGTGAATGGGGGAAGTACAGGTGCTGTAGAAGTGATGGGGACCCAATCAGGATAGGCAAATTCTACAGGAAGGGCACTATGGGCACGACGGGCCTGTCTCTGTCTTCTTCTTGGTGGCAGCGGGACACTACTTGTGCTTGCCACATCGCCAGCTTGAACTGCACTTATGGGACTCGCCACGTCACCAAGTGTTACTGCAGTGCTGGATAAACGACCAGGGTGTACTAGGCCGCTGGTGCTTGCCAATCCACCAGAAGGAATAGCGGCGCTAGTACTGGATCTCTGCTCCATACAAGGGTCCTGTGGTTCTTGCTGCTCAACAACATCAGAATGGGATCGGGTACGCCTGGCCTTAGCAGGGACCACTACTCCGTCGTCCGAACTATCTGACATGGAGCCGCTGTCGTAAACGGGTTCGTATTCTGAGCCAGAATCTGTCAGATGCGTGACCTCCTCCTCTTCACTATCTGACATGCACATGAACTCCAAGGCCTGCTTATCATTGTACCTTCGGTTTGCCATTTTGGACTCTAAATTTAGTGGTACAATGGTAAGGATTCACAGGTAAAAAAAGCACCTGATCTGTAGAAAAGCAAACGTAGAAAACGCTTAAAAAAAACTGTAAGCGATCGCAGGGATCAGGCCTGTCTCTGCGAACGCTGCAGTTATGTGTCTTGTGTTTTGTAAGTGACAGTGATCGATCGATACTGCACTTGGGTGGGTTGGGCTGGGCAGAGGGGGAAAATGCAGGTGCTAGCGGGTATCTGGGCTGATTCCGCTAACAATGCGTTTTTGGGTACCCTAAACTGCTGGGTACGCTAGTATAGATCTGATCAGATCAGGTATCGATCCGTTCAGATCCTATACCACTAAGGGGGGTGTATGCTTAGCGAGTGGGTGTAAGCGGTACTGGCTCTAACCTAACGCTGCCTGGGGCGACGCAGACCCTGACTGGCGCTAAAATTAAATTTATATCACCCGCCGGGTGATCAGGGGGTTAAACCTATTGGGTTATATACGGCGGGTGCTCTGATGCTATAAACAGCAAACTAACCAACCAGCGTCAACCGTAACACTTATACGGTGATCACTGGTGAAAGGGTTAACTAGGGGGCAATCAGGGGGTTAAAACCTTTATTCGGTAATATATGGGGGTACCTGACGCTTTCTAAAAACCTGGTGGCGAACCTAAAATAACTAAATAACTAACTGGCTAACCACGTCACCAGTGACACTTATACAGTGATCAGTGGTGAAAGGGTTAACTCTAGGGGCAATCAGGGGTTAAAACCTTTATTTATGGGGGTACCTAACGCTATATAAACCTGGCGGCGAACCTCAAAAAAAACTAACTGCCTAGCGGCAACAGTGACACTAATACAGCGATCAGAAACCGATCGCTTAGTGACACTGGCAATAGGGGTGAAAGGGTTAACTCTAGGGGCAATCAGGGGTTAAAACCTTTATTTATGGGGGTACCTAACGCTATATAAACCTGGCGGCGAACCTCAAAAAAAACTAACTGCCTAGCGGCAACAGTGACACTAATACAGCGATCAGAAACCGATCGCTTAGTGACACTGGCAATAGGGGTGAAAGGGTTAACTCTAGGGGCAATCAGGGGTTAAAACCTTTATTTATGGGGGTACCTAACGCTATATAAACCTGGCGGCGAACCTAAAAAAAAACTAACTGCCTAGCGGCAACAGTGACACTAATACAGCGATCAGAAACCGATCGCTTAGTGACACTGGCAATAGGGGTGAAAGGGTTAACTCTAGGGGCAATCAGGGGTTAAACCTTTATTGGGGGGGGGGGGGGTAGGGGGCTACCCTGGACCTAAAGGGGCCTAAACCTAACTGCCCTGACACTTTTTTCTGTCACACTGACACTAAAAGCAGTGATCAGAAAATAAATGATCACTGCAATCAGTGACACTGTGACAGGGGGTGATCTGGGGGTGCTGGGGGGGTGATCGGGGGGGGGTTATGTACCTATGTGTGCTGTGTCAGTGTGCTGTTGGTGCAACTCACAGTACTGACGTCTTCTCTCCTCTGGAACCGGACGAAAAGACCGCCAGAGGGGAGAAAACGTCACTTCCTCCCTGCCTGTGTTTACAGTTACACAGGCAGGGAGGGCTCAGCTGGAAGCTCATTCGCTGACGGAGATCGAGAGGGGACGGCTGGAAACCAATAGCCGCCCCCTCCTCCCGGACCTCCCGTACACCGTTCCCGGCCCTCGCATGTACCGGAGGGGGTCCCGATCGGACCCCCGAACCCAGGTAAGGCGGGGACGTACCTGTACGCCCATGTGCCTGTACGTGCCATATTGTGGACGTATATGTACATGCGGGGGTCTGGAACTGGTTAAGGACAAAAAAATGGGCTTTAAAATGTACAAAGCGGAAGGGTCATTGTCAGCATTCCAATACTACAAAGAATGCAATAAGAAGTGTAAGAACGCAATCAGGGAGGCTAAAAAAGACTATGAGAGACATATATCGTAGAAGAGTAAAAATAATCGCAATCATTTTTTTAATATATTAACAGTAAAAAGGCAAGGTCTGAACACATTGGCCCCATAAAGGACGAGGAAGGGAAGATGGTTACAGATGACAAGGAGAAGGCAGCTGTACTAAATGCTTTCCTCTCTTCAGTCTTCACACAGGAAGAGGATGGGTATAACAACCACGACTGTATTGTTAGTAACACGCCACAGGATCTACCCTTGTGGCTAACAGAGGCCAGAGTCTGGAAAGGATTAGAGAAACTTAACATAAATAAATCACCAGGACAAGATGACTTACACTCGAGAGTCCTTAAAGAACTCAGTCAGATTATAGCCAGACCAATATTCCTAATCTTCATGGACAGCATACTGACAGGATTGGTACCAGCTGATTGGCAAAAAGCCCATGTGGTACCAATATTCAAAAAAGGGCAGAGATATATTCCTGGAAACTATAGGCCTGTCAGTCTAACATCAGTAGTTTGTAAACTATTTGAGGGGATGATAAGGGACCATATCCAAGAATTTGCTGATGAAAACAGTATCATTAACAGTAATCAGCATGGGTTTACGAAAGGTCGCTCTTGCCAAACCAACCAATTGACATTCTACGAGGAAGTGAGCTGCCATCTGGACAAAGGTAGGCCGGTGGATGTGGTGTATCTGGATATTGCAAAAGCATTTGATACAGTCCCCCACAAACGTTTAATGCTACAAACTGAGGGTGGTGGGTATAGACCATAGTTTGTTTGTTCTAGGATAGAAAACTGGCTACAGGGGGCAAGTCCAAAGGGTGGTGATAAATAACATGTCAGAATGGTCTAGAGTGGTTAGTGGGGTACCCCAAGGCTCTGTCCTGGGACCGATTTTGTTTAATTTATTTAGAAAAATAATATAGAGAATGGGATAAAGTCAGTGTTTGCTGATGACAAAAAAATATGTAGATCAATAACATCACAGCAGGATATAAAAATGTTACAAGATGACCTGAATAAATTAATGGAGTGGGCTACTAGATGGCAAATGAAGTTTAACATTGGTAAATGTAAGGTAAATGCACTTGGGGGGGGTAAAAATATAAATGCAAGTTACTCATTAGGGGGTGAACCCCTAGGGAATTCCAGGATGGAGATGGATCTAGGGGTCCTAGTAGAAGACAAACTAAGCAATAGCAAGCAGTGTCATGCTGAGGCTACCAGAGCCAGCAGAAAATCAGCATGCATTAAAAAGGGAGTTTACTCCCGAGATAAAACGATAATCCTGCCACTTTATAAAACTTTGGTTCATCTGCATCTGGATTATTCTGTCCAGTTCCGGTCACCAATCCTCAGAAGGGATGTGCTGGGGTTGGAGAGTGTCCAGAGAAGGGCAAGTACATTAATATGGGGACTGAAGGACCTCAATTATGAGGAACGATTACAAT
The DNA here is from genome assembly GCF_905171775.1 of Rana temporaria. Taxonomy (NCBI): domain Eukaryota; kingdom Metazoa; phylum Chordata; class Amphibia; order Anura; family Ranidae; genus Rana; species Rana temporaria. The sequence goes on from NC_053489.1 coordinate 232,194,304, forward strand.
CGCTAAATGTATTCTCCCTGGAGAAGAGACGCTTGAGAGGATATATGATAGCGATATACAAACATATTAACGGTGATCCCAGCGTAAGTATGAAACTTTTTAGTCCCAGGAGGTGTAAGAGGGCATGGGGCCACACGATGGAACTGTAAGAGAAGCGGTTTAACCTTAAGCTGCGTAGCGGGGTTTTCACTGTCAGGGCGGTAAGGATGTGGAACTCTCTTCCACAATCGGTGGTGTTGGCAGGAAGTGTGGATCGTTTTAAAAGACTCTTGGACATGCATCTTAGAGAAAACAATATACAGAGATATGGGGGGAAAGAATTCTACACATACACACACACACACACCTACACAGGTTGAACTGGATGGACTGTTTTCTTTATTCAACCTTACCAACTATGTAACTATGTAGCAGAATACATATTGGCTTAAATTTATTAAGAAGTTAGATTTTTTACATTTTTTTAATTGTCTTATTTTTTTGGTTTATAGCGCAAAAAATATAAAATGCAGTGGTGATTAAATACCACCAAAAGAAAACTCTATTTCTGGGGGGAAATAATGACATACATTTTTTGTGGGTACAGTGTTGCACGACCACGCAATTGTCAGTTAAAATAATGCAGTGCTGTTTAGCAAAAAGGGGCAAAAAGGGGAGTGAATCTTCCGGAAGACAAGTGGTTAAAGTTACCAAAATAATCAAAATGCGATTTACAAGTTGAATTATTCACTTTCTAAGGTCTGTTTTGAAATGTAGTCATATTACTATTGATAAGATGTTTTTTTATGGGCTTTAACTACCCACCTTAATATGTCTTTTTCATCTTACTTAGTTTGGTGGTCTGGAAGCTGTCATTACTGCCATTATGGATGAATATCCGCACATTCTGGGCAAGAGGAGAGAACTTTTTGTCCTAGGATTGGTGATTGTCTGCTTTACTGGCTCACTCAGCACTTTGACTCATGTAAGGCTATATACTGCAACACTCACATCCTACCCTGTACTGAGTTAAAACATGAAAGACCAGTTGAACATTGTATTGCACACAAACTGGAGCAGATGTCACGTTATCACACCATTCAATAAATTCTCTTTTCACGGAAATGATTAAATATGATTGGTTGGTTGGGCAACAACTCTACCTTTGATTTATTTTTAACTTCAAAGTGAATATGTGCTTTGTCCATGCATGGTTAAGCAATAGAATCGAATTCAACTTTATCTAAAAGTTTTTTTTAATTATTCCCCTCCCCCACAGCCTGTATTAAGTAAAAAAAAAAAGTGTTCAGGCTTTACTTACCCTCTCCATGCTCCAGCTTCCTCCTGGGTCTAGCACCACCAGTCTTCTTAACCCCCCTGGCAGTATTCCCCAGTCTGGCTCGGGGTAAGATTTCTTTACCAAAAGCGGTATCCCCGAGCCAGACTCGGGCTCGCCTCGCCGCAGCCACAGACAAAGTTACTTACCTTGTCCCTGCATCCTGCGATGCCTCCCCGCTGTGTGAGCGAGCGGGTCTTCGCTCGATTCACACAGTGTCCCTGTGTGCCGCCGATCTCCGCTCCATGCGCCGTTACGACGCACAGGGGCGGAGAACGGCCCAAAATTCAAAAAAGTAAATAAACACATTACATACAGTATACTGTAATCTTATAGATTACAGTACTGTATGTAAAAAATACACACACCCCTTGTCCCTAGTGGTCTGCCCAGTGTCCTACATGTACTTTTATATAATAAAAACCTTTCGTTCTGCCTGCAAACTGTAGATTGTCCATAGCAACCAAAAGTGTCCCTTTATGTCAAAAATGGTTTTAGAGCAGCTAGAAAACAGCGATAATAAATTATAATCACTTGCAGAATTGAGCGATAGCGATTTGTGGGGAAATTCGTCATTAAAAAATAAAAGTAATGACAGCGACAATTCTGCAACTGAGCAAATTTCAGTGATTTTGAGTTAATTACATTATTGAATACTTTTTATTATAATTATATTATTATTTGTTATAATTATTTATAATTATTTATTATATTATAATTTATGATTTTGTTTTTAAAACTTTTTCATACCCGGGATGCCTACTAGACTCTTGTTCAGATCTTGGACAGATTTAAGTGAGTTATTCATAAGGATTACAGGCCTACAATGTAAAACACCAAATTTCCTTGCAAAATAATGGTACCGCTTTCAGCGCCTAAAATCTGAAATAATCATACCGCCAGGGAGGTTAAGGCAGAACACCACTTACATTTTGCCTATTTCCTGTGAGTCCAATGTATTATTGATCCACATTTGCTTTAAATGGGGCTGGCTATAGTGTATATGCCTTCCCTGACCCTGCCCTGCCTTATAAATGAAAGGCTTTCTTGTACTAGACTCTAGTTATAAGATCTCCTCTGCATACCTCATAGTTTGATTATAACCCAACCTGAGAGTGATATCCTTTTATTATGGCAATGGCAGGTGTACCTGGGAAATCACACCAGATCTCTCAACTATAGCTCCTACGGGAATATACAGTATCTAGCATTCCCCACATATAAAAATATCAGTTTTGGAAGGATTGATCATATATCAGTAATATTAAGATAATGTTACCTATGTTTATTGATGCTCATTATATATGTGATCCATGCATACAAATGAGGCATAATAAGTGCAATGTCTTTCATTTTATCTTATGATTGATTTTATCAGGGAGGAGCGTATGTAGTGAAGCTTCTTGAGGAATTTGGGGCTGGCTGTTCCATCATCGCAGTTGTATTTTTAGAAGCAATATCAGTATCATGGTTTTATGGTAAGATCTGATACATTAACTCCTATTTATTATTTGTTTTTACAATGGTTTGTGTGTTTCTCCGACTGCCATTTTGTACATAATGGGGCATATTTATTAACCACTTCAGCCCCGGACCATTTGGCTACCAAATGACTAGGCCACTTTTTGTGAAATTTACGTCCTTTTTTTCCTACAACCAGATTTATTTTGGTGGTATTTGATCACCTCTGCGGTTTTAATTTTTTGCGCTATAAACAAAAATAGAGCGACAATTCTGGAAAAAAAGCTATATTTTGTACTTTTTGCTATAATAAATATGCCCAATTTTTTTTTTTAAAAAGCGATTTTTTTTTCAGTTTAGGCTGATATGTATTCTTCTACATAATTTTGGTAAAAAAATCGCAATAAGCGTATATTGATTGGTTTACACAAAAGTTATAGCGTCTACAAAATAGGGGGTAGCTTTATGGCTTTTTTGTTCGTTTTTTTTTACTTGTTATGGTGGCAATCTGCGATTTTTATCGTGACTGCGACATTGTGCCAGACACATCGAACACACTTTTGACACTATTTTGGGACCATTCACATTTATACAGCAATGTGGGTGCTATAAAAATACACTGTTTACTGTATAAATGTGACTGGCAGTAAAGGGGGTTAACCAGTAGGGGGCGGGGAAGGGGTAAAGTGTGTCCTAGGGAATGATTCTAACTGTTAGAGGGCGTGGCCTACTGGGACACGCCACTGATCGCTGCTCCTGATGAGAGGGAGCAGACGATCAGTGTTGTGTCACTAGGCAGAACAGGGAGATGCCTTGTTTACAAAGGCATCCCCCCGTTCTGCCGTTCCATGACCCGATCGCAGGACATCGAGTCCATGGGTCCCGCGGGCACGGTCACAGAGACCTCGGTGCATGCACCCGTGCCAGCTAGGGGGCAGGATTCAAAGCAACGTATATAAACATTGCTTTGCCTGCCCGCGCCATTCTGCCAACGTAAATGTGCGTGAGGCAGTCGGCAAGCGGTTAAGCAGTGAATCTGACATTTACAAAATATTCACTGCAGGTGAGTCTTTCAGATGCATGTGATTTAAATGACAGTGATTGATTCAAATTTTTAGTCAAAGTCACATTCCTTGCTTTATAAGCATGTCCCTACAGTATAAATTGGTTTTGTGAACAATACAATGTGGCTTTAAAATTTTTAACATGAAAATCTAGATTTATATAGAGATAAATGCAAATATTATAGATAGAGTAAAAGAGAGGTAAAGGAATTTTTTTTCTTTCGGAAACATAATTACATCGGTTCGATGCTGCATGTGTCCCACGACACCCCTGCACTGAGAACTGAGCTATCGAACATCGGTGATAGTTTGGTTTTCAGAGCTCCGTGAGCAGAGATCTGCAGACTGTCAGTCACAGCTCTCTGCTCTGCCCCCTCCTCGCTCATTGGAGCACTGAGCTGTGGAGGGGGCTGGAGCAGCCGGCTCTCAGCGGGTCGCTGAGAGGCTGAGCAAGTTGTCGTTCCAGGCACCTGGCGGATCCAGATTTTTTGTCGTGATGACGCGGTGCCTGGACTGATTCCTGTGACGTCAGCAGAGAGCAGACATCAGCCCGCTCTCTGCTGAAAATGGGTCACAGGAGTGCAAAACGGACCGTACCCATAGGAGAAGCCCAACCAAATGAGCTTTGGCTATACTTCTCCTTTAAGCAGAGTGACTTTAAAGTAGAAGTAGCCTGGTGACATTGTAGTCTGAGAATTGCAGTCACATCCCAGGAAAACTTCTCAGAAGTGGTACATGTTAATAACAGAGGAATGAAGCACCAAAGGGAAACGACACACCAAGCTTTGGAGAGAGATAAGTAAACCCTACAGATACTGATACCCTACAGATACTGTATATGTGCTTTGTTCAGATTTCATAACTAATGTTTACAACCACTTTAGGGTCCTTTTAGTCTTCCTGCACACAAAACTGCAGAGTCGTTTCAGCGACCTGGCTGTAGTGGGTGGCATAATGCCCATTTTAGCACATAACACACTTCGTTTTTTTTTTGGTGTCAACTTGATTTGATTTTTTTTTTTCTTAACAGGAATACAAAGGTTCTGTAATGATATAAAGTCCATGTTGGGATTTTCCCCAGGTATATATTGGAGAGTTTGCTGGGTGGCAATCAGTCCAGCATTTTTAGCAGTAAGTAAAATGTTTACTTTTCAAGTTGCATGGTTGTGCTTTTGTCAAGAGGAGAGTTGGGGTTTCCCCCTCACAATGGCCCACATTCAGATGTGATACAAGGGCTTCCCAAGCAGCCATTAGAAAATTATGTGAATGGAGCATAGGGGGTCTATGTATAAAACATTTGCAGTGTGGATGTCTTACATTTGAACAAACAGATTGCCATATTTTTTGTGATGAGATTATCTCTTATCATTATCAGCTTCATCTAGTTGCCATAATCTGGTATTTGTTATTAAGATATTTCAGGAAATACCCATATTCACATATATCTCCATTTTTATTTTTATTTTATTTTTTAAATACAGCTGTAGCCATTTGGTTTGGTAAATAATGGCCAGCAGCAGAGCAGTATGTAAATGTGATCAAATAAAATAGGCTAAAATGAAACACCAACAAGGCAGAAGCTCATGGGAAATTAAGTAAGAGGAAAGATTTTTTGTTACACTCTAAAAAAAATTGTCCCAGACACTTAAAAAAATAATAATTGACTAGCAGCAAGATAATACGTTCACAAATCCAGTAGGCAACCTTTGAGAAGCAGAGAACTACATGAACAACATTAACCACTTCAGCCCTGGAAGGATTTTTACCCCCTTGTTGACCAGGTAATTTTTTGCGAAACAGAACTGGTGGTGGTATTTGATCACCTCTGCGGTTTTTATTTTTTGCGCTATAAACAAAAAAAACTTACATTTTGAAAAAAAAAATAACATATCCAAAAAAAAATATATAAAAGAAACAAGGGCCAGATCCTCAAAAGGGATACGCCGGCGTATCTACTGATACGCCGTCGTATCCCTGTTTCTATCTTTGGAACTGATCCACAGAATCAGTTTCCAAGAGATAGACAGAAGATCCGGCATGTGTAAGGGACTTACACTGCCGGATCTTAGGATGCAGTACCGCATCCGCCGCTGGGGGCATTTCGCGTCGAAATGCCGCCTCGGGTATGCAAATTAGCACTTACGGAGATCCACAAAGCTTTTCAGCTTCGTTTTTTCTCCGTAAGTTTTAGTTTGCAATTGTAAAATTAGGGCTGCTTTTACAAAGTGTAAACTGTTTACACCTTGTAAAAGCAGACCCTTCTGTCCAGCAACGCAGTTTTTTTTTTGTTTTAAATTTTTTTTTTTCGCCGTATCTTTTTTTTTTCCCCGACGCAACTTTATTGACCCGTCGCGATCCACAAAGCTCGGCGTAACGTAATTTCGCGCTATGCACGTCGGGAAAATGACGTCACGAGCATGCGCAGTATGGCCGGCGCGGGAGCGCGCCTAATTTAAATGGGAATCGCCCCCATTTGAAGAGGAACGCCTTGCGCCGGCGGAATTTAAGTTACACAGCCCAAAATTTCTAGGTAAGTGCTTTGTGGATCGGGCACTTAGGTAGAAATTTTAAGGCAGTGTAACTTAAATGGGAATTTCTACGTTACGCCGGCTCTTTGTGGATCTGGCCCCAAATTCCTTCATCAATTTAGGTCAACATTAGGTCTACATATTTTTGGTAAAAAAATCCCAATAAGCGTATATTGATTGGTTTGCGAAAAAGTTATAGCGTCTACAAATTATGGGATAGATTTATGGACTTTTCCTTTTTTTATTGTTTTTACTGGTAATGGCAGTGATCAGCAATTTATAGCAGCACTGCGACATTGCGGTGGACAAATCTGACCCTAAGTGACACTTTTTGGGGGACCAGTGACACCAATACAGTGATCAGTGCTAAAATAAATGCACTGATCAATGTATAAATGACTTTGCCAGGGAAGGGGTTTACATCAGGGGTGATCAGAGGGCTAAGTGTGTTCTCTGCAAGTGTTTTCTAACTGTGTGGGGGATGGACTGACAGGAAGAACACAGAGACCACTGTTCCTGATTACTAAAAACAGAAGATCTTTGTTTACTTCCCTGTCAAAACATTTGGCCTCTCTGTGGAGCAATCGCAGGTGGCCGGCAGGCATTGGGTCCGCCGTACTCTCTGAGTGGCTCCCCCTCCATGCAACAGGTGCACAGTATCTATTGCATGAAACAGCGCACAGTTACAGTTGTGTTCAAAATTATTCAACCCCCCAATGCTGTAAAGGGTTTTAGGGAATTTAGTGTACATTTGTAATTGTATTCAGAATGAAATCCTACAAGGACTTCTTAAAGAACCATATGCAACTAAAATGACATAAATTGGTTTTGTAATACAGTAGTAAAATGTTTATTTTGTGAATTCTTCATTTACACAATTATTCAACCCCTTAAAGACTACCACTCTGAAGAACAGAGGTTCATTGAAGTGTTTTCAATCAGGTATTGAAAACACCTGTGGATGTCAGGGAGCAGCAATAAAGCCTAATAAGCACCAATTAGGCAGCTTTAAAATGACTGTGATACTCAGCTCCTTCTAGACATTTACTGGTGTGGTTACAAACATGGTGAAGTCATGAGAATGGTCCGGGAAGACAAGAGAAGAGGTGATTACTCTTCACAGGAAGGGCAACGGCTATAAGAAGATTGCAAAGATGTTAAACATACCAAGAGACACCATAGGAAGCATCATTCGCAAATTCAAGCCAAAGGGCACTGTTGAAACGCTACCTGGTCGTGGCAGAAAGAAGATGCTGACTTCGACTGCTGTGCGCTACCTGAAGCGTACAGTGGAGAAAAGTCCCCTTGTGACTGCTGAGGAACTGAGAAAAGATTTGTCAGATGTAGGTACTGAATTTTCTGCTCAGACAATACGGCGCACACTGCGTAATGAAGGCCTCCATGCCAGAACTTCCAGGCGCACCCCCTTGCTGTCTCCAAAGAATAAGAAGAGTCGACTGCAGTATGCAAAAATCATGTGGACAAACCACAGAAGTTTTGGGATTGTGTTCTGTGGACTGATGAAACAAAATTAGAAGTGTTTGGGCCCATGGATCAACGCTATGTTTGGAGGAGGAAGAACAATGCCTATGATGAAAAGAACACCTTGCCTACTGTGAAGCATGGCGGGGGTCAATCATGCTTTGGGGCTGTTTTGCTTCTGCAGGTACAGGGAAGCTTCAGCGTGTGCAAGGTACCATGAATTCTCTTCAGTACCAGGAGATAGTGGATAACAAAGTGATGCAGTCCGTCACAAACCTGAGGTTTGGGAGACGTTGGACCTTTCAACAGGACAATGATCCCAAGCATACCTCCAAGTCCACTAGAGCATGGTTGCAGATTAAAGGCTGGAACATTTTGGAGTGGCCATCGCAGTCACCAGACTTAAATCCGATTGAGAACCTCTGGTGGGACTTAAAGAAAGCAGTTGCAGTGCGCAAGCCTAAGAATGTGACTGAACTGGAGGCTTTTGCCCATGACGAATGGGCGAAGATACCCGTGATCGCTGCAAGACACTTGTGTCAAGCTATGCTTCACGTTTAAAAGCTGTTATAACTGTAAAAGGATGTTGTACTAAGTACTAAGATTGAATGTCAACTGGGGGTTGAATAAAACTGATAATGATGTGAGCACAGAAAAGACATTTGTGGTTATTTCATTATAAATGTTATGTTATATTTGTCTGACCTACACGTGCCTCTTTGATTTAATTGTAAGCAGGATGACAGGATGATCAAAATCAATGTCAAACTTGGCAAAACAATCAATTTCAGTGGGGGTTGAATAATTTTGAATACAACTGTATGTTGTTTTGTGCAATAGAACCACCCTGCCACAGTATATATGCGGTGGGCGGTCTTTAAATGGTTAAAGAGATCAAAGATTGATCACAGGGGTGCGCCTTTAAAAAAAAAAAAGAAGTTAACTAGCAAGGCCTAACTATATAGTAAGGAAAGCATAGAAAAATAACATAAACTAATGTCACTCTAAAAAGTATAAACTTAGCCTACCTTAAAAGTGGAAAGTATCAGCGGAGCAGTGGACAGTGTGAGTAGGGCAGTGGACAGTGTCAGTAGGGCAGAAGTTGGTATCAGTAGGGCAGAGGACGGTGTCAGTAGGACAGTGGACGGTGTCAGTAGGCTAGTGGACATTGTCAGTAGAACAGTGGACATGTCAGAAGGGCAGAGGTTGGTATCACTGGATGGTGTCACTAGAGCAGTAGATGGTGTCAGTAGCTTATTATTTTTATTATTTTATTTTTTATATATTTTTGTCCACTGATATCTTAAATCATTCACAAGGCAAAAACGTAAATCCCCTCACCCTGTGACACTACAATTTCATCACTTACCCAAAACACACAAAAACAATGTTCCTATTCAGGGTAGACCCATAATGGCAAGTTTCGGCTCCCTGGGAGAACCATTTGGAGAATCTTATTGACATCCTATTACAACCATACCCTCTCATTTGCGAGACACACACAAAACATACCATACAATTTCTGAAAGGTTTTCCCTGGCAATAAGTGGGTTGTGTGCAATGTAAAATCCTTATACTTATGTATACCTCATAGTTTAGGTCTACAATCACTCAAACACCACATGGACCTATATACTGAATATTCTCCAAAACTCAAATGGTTCATTTGGAAGGGGTCTCCTTTCTATTACATCACAACTACTTCCTTATCAATGAGATTGGTATAAACAAAAACAAGGAGCCTCCATGGGAGCGAGATTCTCACCCATGTATGCAAACCTATATATGGGCAACGCTCACAATTCTTATAGAGACCATATTGTTTCTTATTTTTGATACATTGATGATCTGATCTTCGTTGTCAACCAGAAGTTGTTAACCATCGAGTTCTTGGACTTCCTTCAACAACAACCAGCTGAACATCATCAAGCTGTCATCCCTCCCATACCATCAAAGCGATACCCTGGGGACAATTTGTTTGAATAAGACAAAATTGTTCCCACTTGATGGACCACGACAAAGAAGCCCTATAATTGGAACAAAGACTTTGTGAACGGGCATACAGTACCATAGATCAAGTCAAAAAAAGTTTGCTTCAAAGTTAGACATTTAAATAAAAATAACCTAGTATTAACAAATCAACCTATACAACAAACCAAATCACCTGACTAACCAGAGTTTTTTAACAACTATAGTTCACAATTTGAAGATATAAGACACATTATAGTTAGACATCTCTCTGCTCCATACAGTGATCACAGCTATAAGGCTATTTTATAACAAGGGGTCAAGATATATTGCCAGAAAGGCCGGAACCATTGGAAACGTGGTCTCTCCCAGCATATACATCTCCCATCAACCTACACATACGTGGCTTAACACCACGGGAATGTACAGATGCGATGCTACCAGATGTTCTACCTGTGACCATTTAGGCCATTCTCACACCATAACTTCTTGCTCAAACGGTTTGTCCTTGACCATTAAACAGCTGGTAAACTGTCATACCAAATATGTAATATATGTGGTCATGTGTACCATATGTAACATACAATATGTAGGAAGGACAATCAGACGACTAAGTGATAGAATGCAGGGGCGGCCCATCCATTAAGGGAGCATGGGCGCTGTCCCCAATGTCCTTTGCTGCCTCCCCTATCCATGCGTCCAGCCCCTCTCAGGAAACCGGCGCTTGGATTCCAATGAGGGCCTGATTTTTAGAAGCTTCGATTAGAGCCAGAGGCCCTAATAGGCTTTAATATAGGGTGGGCTTGGGTCACAGAGTGCGATTCGAGCTCACCCAGGTGTGTTACAACAGCGAATTAATATTCACTGTTGTAACACTGATGCTCCTCCCGGCCAATCAGGAAGCGGGTTTTGATACCGGTCACCCGTTTGGCTGAAAGGACAGGTGAAGAGAGGACTTGGAGCTGAGCCGCTGCCTGCCACCCGCCACGATGGGGTAAGTGTCGAACCGACCGGCAAACAGCGGGAGAGTTGGTGCAGCACGGCGCCCCCCCCCCCAAAAAAAAAACACCAGCCGCCACTAATACAATGACAGATCATTTTTCCAACATCAGAACTAACAAAAACACAAACTTGACTAAGCACTTCAACCAATTTCACCATCAAAATGTACAATCTTTTAAAGTCAAAATAGTTGAAGGATTGATTGCCCAACTCTATGTAGAAGGGAGAACTATTAGATCTTTAGACTGGACACCCGTATCCCCAAAGGCCTAAACCATAAATGGGATATCACTTATTACTATGACTAATATATACCATACTTATCTTTGTCTTCATTCCTACATAGATATTTATTAGATATATTTAGATATATTCAGTCCTGCTTTACCCATGATTATTTTAGTCCACCTGTTCCTCTATGGAGATTCCATATAATTTCCATTCATTGCAATATACATTTTTCCATTTTTTTTTCTTCCTTAGTGGTTTTAATATGATAACATAATAAAGAATATACTTTTATTGGGTTCAGGGAGAGAGAATTGGTCTTTTTTGCATCTTTTTATATTTGTGTTTGGTCATTCGATTTTGTTTTAATTTTAGCTTAGGATCACTTTTTTCTTTTTACTTCATTTTTACTTCATTATACTTTTTTTTTTTGCACTTTTTTTTTATTTTTTATTCATTGGCTTAGGAGGTCTAAATATCCCACATTTTATAACTTTAAACTAGCATTCGCCAACATTCTTATACATAGTTACATAGTTAGTCAGGTTGAAAAAAGACACAAGTCCATCCAGTTCAACCACAAAAAATAAAAAAAACAAAATAAAAAACACAGTAAAATCCTATACACCCAACTCCATACCCACAGTTGATCCAGAGGAAGGCAAAAAACCCCAGCAGAGCATGATCCAATTTGCTACAGCAGGGGAAAAAATTCCTTCCTGATCCCCCGAGAGGCAATCGGATTTACCCTGGATCAACTTTACCTACAAATCTTAGTACTCAGTTATATTCTGTACATTTAGGAAAGAATCCAGGCCTTTCTTAAAGCAATCTACTGAGCTGGCCAGAACCACCTCTGGAGGGAGTCTGTTCCACATTTTCACAGCTCTTACTGTGAAAAAACCTTTCCGTATTTGGAGGTGAAATCTCTTTTCCTCTAGACGTAAAGAGTGCCCCCTTGTCCTCAGTGTTGACCGTAAAGTGAATAACTCAACACCTTCCTTTTTGAGAACTGGTGCCCAAAACTGAACTGCATATTCCAGATGAGGTCTTACTAATGATTTGTACAGGGGCAAAATTATATCTCTGTCTCTGGAGTCCATACCTCTCTTAATACAAGAAAGGACTTTGCTCGCTTTGGAAACCGCAGCTTGGCATTGCATGCCATTATTGAGCTTATGATCAACTAAAACCCCCAGATCCTTCTCCACTACAGATCCCCCCAGTTGTACTCCCCCTAGTATGTATGATGCATGCATATTCTTAGCCCCCAAGTGCATAACTTTACATTTATCTACATTAAACCTCATCTGCCACTTAGTCGCCCAATTAGACAGAGCATTGAGGTCGGCTTGTAAATTGGAGACATCCTGCAAGGACGTTATTCCACTGCATAGCTTGGTGTCATCTGCAAAGACAGAAATGTTACTTTTGATCTCAGACCCAATATCATTTATAAATATATTGAAAAGTAAGGGTCCCAGCACTGAACCTTGGGGTACACCACTGATAACCTTGGACACCTGTTGATCCTCTGCATATTTGAATGATGGCCAATGATGCATAAATTCTCCCCCACACGCCTGGGATCTTCATCCTCATGACTAAGCTCAGAGGGGCAGAGTGAAACGTTGAGGGCATGGCCTGGTAAGATTCCAGGCTGAGGTTGCTATTCATACACCCAGCATAGGGACAGCATGAATGTGCGGCTCCAGGGAGTTCTTTCTTTACTGCCAGTGATTGTAGGAGTGGGGATGAGCTCCCTTCCCTGCCGGCACTCCCAGCGGCGGATGCTTGGGATTCACACCCTTTTCTAGCGAGCTTGATTGGCACACAAAGCAGTCCAGAGTCGCACTGGGACACACTGCACTGATGTGAACTAGGGCCATTGGAATCCATGTTAAACACTGTCCATACATTGTTTATGCGTAATAAAATCACACTGGACTGCATCTAGTATGAACCAACCCTCAGGCTGTTGGCACAGTGGTCCCTAAACACTTTCCCTATTTTTCCAGGAGGAATTCAGGATAAAAAGGTATATTACTGCTTGGGTATAAACTACACTTCTAGATCTTCCATATATCAGCAAATCTTCATTTTTTATATTCAATTCCACATTAGTATACCTTATTTATCAATTAGTTTGATGAAAGTTATGGCATTTTCATATATATTTTATTTACTAAAGTGGTTATATTTATAGCTGATTTTTATGGGTTGATAATTGGCTGAAAAATGGGTCTAAAGTGTTAAACTGTAACCTACTTTTTTATAATCTCCATACATGCTGCCTGAGATAATCTAGTTGAAAGCAGGGCTGGACTGGGACAAAAATGTGGCCCTGGACTTCATTCAGACCGGCCCAGGGCACAACACATCAGGGTACAGTGCACATCGGGGTACGGGGCACATAGCACATCAGGCCATGGAGCACAGGGCATATAGCACATCAGGGCATGGAACACATCAGGACACAGGGCACATCAGATCAGAGCACCGAGCACATCAGGACACGGGACACAGGGTACATCAGATCAGGGCACATAGCACATATGGGCACGGGGAACAGGGCACATCAGGGCACATAGCACATTAAGGCACATGAACATTTGGCAAATATTAAAAAGAAATTTCCGAACCACAGTGTTTCTAGACATTTTGAAAAATATCATCAAAGTGATCCATCTCTTTGCCAGTTCTATGGAATTGACAAGATATCGAACCACTGGCGGGGCACTCATATGAGAAGAGCCATCTCTCAGAATGAGACCATGTGGATACACAAGCTCAGAAGCATGCAGCCCTTGGGCCTTAACATTGAACTTGATCTTAACTGCTTTTTATCCAACGACTGAGCTCTGTGTATGCCCCTTTCTTGATATATATACAGTCCAAATACGTCCGTCTTTTTCATACAATTTTTTTGGTGATACCAGCTGTCCAGATTTACCACATTTCATTTGTGAGTCAGTCTATAGACATATTTAGCTTTTGGGTGGGCCCCCTTAATATATTCTATATATTTATATAATATAGTTATATGAGTATTACCACTTATATATTATATATTTCTTTCCCTTGGGGACTAAATTAGCCATTTTATATCTAATTGTCTTCTCTCTGACATTAAAACATCTGAGAGATTTTTTTATTCTCTTTTTCATATTGATTAAATATTAATTTCCCATTGATTAGATGTTCTCTTCTAATTAAATATAGGGTGCCATCTTGTGGCGTTTTTTGAGAAGACAGTTCTACAACATTCATTTATATCCCATTACTTTTAATTTTTTAACTTTTTAATTTAATCACTCTTTATATCTAAAACTACATTTCCTTCTTAGATAGAGATGTAGTAATAAATGTGGTCACCATCAGGAATTTAATTTTTGAAGAATAGAGAGTGATGCTATAACTAACCAATTCCCATATGTAAGTGCCGAAGCCAACACTGGGACTGCGCTGTGATTGGCTAGATTCTGTGTCCATCACTCTTCCTCTCCATCCGGCCCACAGTGTTCCGATGCCGCGCTGTAATTGGCTCCAGCATCTGCCCATTAGTTTCGGCGACTTCAGGGTCTCTTCCAGACCGCAACTGAGCTGTTATTGGCCAGTTAGCTTGTTAATCAAGCGGAGCACTTCCGGCCCACAGTGTTCCGATGCTGCAGTGTAATTGGCTCCAGCATCTGTCCATTAGCTTCGGCCACTTCCGGGTCTCTTCCAGACCGCAACTGAGCTGTTATTGGCCAGTTAGCTTGTCAATCAAGCGGAGCACTTCCGCTCGCTTCTAAATAAATAAACGTGACCCCAGTGACCAGGCACGCCCCCCTGAAGACGTTTACACTAAACGATCGTCGGCGGCGTAGCCTGGTCACGTTTTTTATCTTCCCCCATCTTCCGACTCTTGTGAGCTGGCGAGGCAAGAGGAGACACACACCGCATGCAAATTGAGGTTTCACCTCCCCATTTAAAGGCCCGCAGACCCAGTGCCGGGATGGGCACCTTTTAATGTAAGTGGCCATTTGGCCCATGTTTTGTTTTATTCTTTTATATTAAAAACCGGTTGCACTATGGAGCTTTTCTGTTTTTCATTTCATTTCTGAGATTATTGGGAGAAGATTTGCCTGTGTCAACTACTGGAGAACGCACTATATGTTTGCAGACATTCAGAACTGCACAAGCGTGTTTGACTTTCTTTTTAGTTAAAGGAGTCAAAGCGCTGTGGTAAGCGCATATATTTATTCACTTTTGGGTGTCGTTTCTGCGCAATTGGTGGAAGGATTTTTAAGCACTGCAGTATATGAGAAGATTGCACGTTTTTCTTCTGGCCCACTGCAAGATTCACTCCATTGTTTTCTAAGTGGCTCACTACCACTATATACATTTATGGACATTATCATTATTACTTAAGAAATATTTCTTGTTTTAAGGTGTTGGGAGCACATCTCTTTTCAATTAGAGGTTCCCTTGTGAATCTTATTTTTTCAATATTGATTCAACTGTGTCTTTGCTAATTAGCTCTGATCAATTAGTTGTTGTTTATTTTCAATTGTTATCACATTTATTTGTAATTGCTACTACTTTAAATTTTTTTGTCACTAGCGCCCCCTACCTATCACACATTAAGGCACATCGTTTACCAGCCAGCCTGCAGAGTAGCGCAGGAAGTGTGTGTTTTCTCTGCGGCTGCTCCCTGCCCCCCGGTGGCCCCTCCTCTCTTCTCGTCCATCCCAGATGATGTCACAAGCAAATGGGGATGGACGAGAAGAGAAGTGAGGAGGGGCCACCTGGGGGGCGGGGAGCAGCCGCAGCATGACTTGAGAGAGAACACACGCTTCCTGCACAACTCTGCATGATGGCTAATCTTGATCTAGCCATCAGGCGCCAGCTGTCTGCGATTGACGGGTAGATCACCGTGGACCTCCGACCAGCCCACTGAGCCATCGGCCCACTGGTAATCTTCCGGTAGTCCCCATGGCCAGTCCATCCCTGGTTGAAAGTGGTGTTAAGAAAAAGACAAATACTTTCATGTTTCAAAACTATTTTACATGTAAAAGCACAGTTACAGTATCTGTTTTACAAATGTGCCATATGGAAGCAGTGCTCTGTAACTCAGGTCTTTGTAATGTATGTAACTGTAGTCTCTTTCTCATCAGTTTATCATAGTGAGCTCATTCATGGATCAGCCACCTTTGATGCTATTTGATTACAAGTATCCAGAATGGACCATTACTGTTGGATACCTCATTGGAGCTTCATCCTTTATCTGGATTCCTGTTTATATGGTTTACAAACTAGTATGGACTCCAGGGTCACTCAAACAGGTGAATGCTCTATAAACTAATTTACTACTTAAAGTATATGTAAACCCTCACCTTGTAAAACAACCCATTCAGTTTAAAATAGAAATGAAAGACAAAAAAATGTTGTCTTTCATTTAATTTCATTTGTGTCTCAAAGGCTCTAGAATCCCTTAACACATAGTTACACAAACATTTTTTTTTAGTTTTGCTCATCTTTTGAGCTGTACCACTGCACCAGCTTCTAACTAGGGACGAGCTTCGAGTTCGAGTCGAACGTATGTTCGACTCGAACATTGTATGTTCGATCGTTCGTCTAAATAAGAACAAAACGGGTCGTTCGCGCCGAATTCGAGTGACGCGCCACGGCCCATAATTCACTGCGGCATTGCTTGCTTATGATTGGCCAAGCATGCTTGACCAATCACAGCGCCGTCAGTAAAGAGAGCCGTAATTGGCCAAAGCCAGGGTGGCTTTGGCCAATTATGGCTCAGGGCGCTGGTTACTGATCAGACAGAGAGAGAGAGAGATTGTCTTTTTTTCTAGCTAGATAGAGCAGGCAGGCTAGTCAGTTAAATTTACAGTGTGTAGAGGATATATATACATCCTAGGTGTTGTACATATATTTATACACTGTATAGTTTAGTTAGATTAGTTCTTCCTAATCTGTCAGGCAGTTGATTGTGTTAGCAGCAGTGTTCTTCTCACGTGTTGTATTGCCCGTGTGCTCAGTGCACCTACTTGGTGTATACTGCAAGTGTGCTCATTAGTTTGCACCTAAACCCACTTGGTGTATACTGCAAGTGTGCTCATTACTTTGCACCTAAACCCACTTGGTGTATACTGCAAGTGTGCTCATTACTTTGCACCTAAACCCACTTGGTGTATACTGCAAGTGTGCTCATTACTTTGCACCTAAACCCACTTGGTGTATACTGCAAGTTTGCTCATTACTTTGCACCTAAACCCACTTGGTGTATACTGCAAGTTTGCTCATTACTTTGCACCTAAACCCACCTGGTGTATACTGCAAGTGTGCTCATTACTTTGCACCTAAACCCACTTGGTGTATACTGCAAGTGTGCTTATTACTTTGCACCTAAACCCACTTGGTGTATACTGCAAGTTTGCTCATTACTTTGCACCTAAACCTACCTGGTGTTTACTGCAGTTGTGCTCTATAGTTTGCACCTAAACCTACTTGGTGTATACTGCAAGTGTGCTCTGTAGTTTGCACCTAAACTTCTTGGTGTGTACTGCACTTGTGCTCTGTAGTTTGCACCTAAAGATTCAAGAGCAGTGATTTTAATGATGCTTAAATAAAAAAAAAAAAAAAAAAATTACTTTTTCAGGAGTCCTGAATTGGATACCAATGATACCAATGATGAAAAAAACCGACCGTTTTTAAAACTTTTTTTCCATTGATACATGTTCCCTCGGGCAAGACCTGGGTTCTCAAAGACGTTTTCACAGGCATACTATAGACACCCAGCAGGTACAATATTTAAAGGAATTTTTTTTTTTTTTTTTAAGCATCATTAAAATCACTGCTCCTGAAAAAACGACCGTTTTTAAAACTTTTTTTCCATTGATTCATGTTCCCTGGGGCAAGACCCGGGTTCTCAAAGATGTTTTACGACAATAACTTGCATATTAGGCTTTAAAATGAGCACTTTTGAATTCGAACGTCCGAGTCCCATAGACGTCAATGGGGTTCTAAATGTTCGCGCAAATGTTTGGTCCGTTCGAAGGTTCTGGTGCGAACCGAACGGGGGGTGTTTGGCTCATCCCTACTTCTAACTAGGGTTGTCCCGATACCACTTTTTTTAGGACCGAGTACAAGTACCGATACTTTTTTTCAAGTAGTCGCCGATACCGAATACCGATACTTTTTTTAAATGTGTCCCCAAATGCAGCCATGTCCCCCCCATATGCAGCCATGTCCCCCACATATGCAGCCATGTCCCTCTAGCCATGTCCCTCACATATGCAGCCATGTCCCTCTAGCCATGTCCCTCACATATGCAGCCATGTCCCTCTAGCCATGTCCCTCACATATGCAGCAATGTCCCTCTAGCCATGTCCCTCACATATGCAGCAATGTCCCTCTAGCCATGTCCCTCACATATGCAGCCATGTCCCTCACATATGCAGCCATGTCCCTCACATATGCAGCAATGTCCCTCTAGCCATGTCCCTCGATGCGGCGGCGCGATGCGGCGGCAGCGGCGGGGGGGGAAGTATTCTATTTAGGTATCGGGGGTATTTGCGCGAGTACGAGTACTCCCGCAAATACTCGGTATCGGTCCCGATACCGATACTGGTATCTGGACAACCCTACTTCTAACCAAATTCTTACTAATCGTAGGCAGTACCTGCTACAACAGGACTGCTTGTTGCCCCATCCACTACCAGGAGTGAAGAAAATATCCATTGCTTTCATGTATGGAGGAGCATTGGATTCACTCGCCTTCCTCTTATGTAACATGCACTTAGTGATTGGCCCAGCACTGTCATTTGGGTGTGAGGAGACAAAGCTCAGCCCTATGAAAGCTCCAACTCATAGGCTTTTTTTCTATTGCACCCACTGGCTGAGAAAAGCATTGAGGAATTGAAGGAAAAGTATGTGCTGCTGGATGGGCTTTAAAGTGAACCTGTTGCTTTTTACACTGCATAGGCAAAGCACAGGTTTGCTTTAAGGGTTATATTATGGGTAAAGTCGGGAGTAGGAAACCTTTGAGAGGTGGAGAACTACCTGAACAACATGAAAAAAATATAGATGCATGGATACATGCTGTAGAACAAGCTTCACTAAATGGTGGACCACAGTCCAGACACGGACAGAGTGATAGTCCTGTCCGAACCACGCAGGCACCACTTAGCAGCCTGAGTGGACTCCTCCCCCACTGCTGCTGTTAAAACGCAAAGCACAGCAGGGGGCAGGAGGCCGCCGCTGCTGTTAAACTTACAGCAGGTAAGAGGGCAGAAGATATGGCAGGTCTATGTACATAAGAAGCAGAAGCTGCCCCCACCTTTCAAATTAACCAGTGGGTGAAGGGTTGCTAAGACACAGGGTGGTTCTAGCAACGAATTACTCTCTTGTTAACAAGAAGAGTTGGGTAGCCCCTGCTCTCAGTGTAGACCTTCTGTATCTCTCTATATAAAGACAAAAAGAGTGGTCATGGGACTTTAAATGAGATGGGTCACAAACTAGGCACAAATAGGATACAATCGATAATTTATTATACATTTGTGATATACAAAAATACATCAAATATGTAATATATCTATGCAAAAAGTCGTATAAACATTAGCAATAAAAAGATCCCTATACAGTATAATAAAACACTATACGTATACAATAGTCATGAAGATATCACAAGAAAATGCAACAACATTTTTTTTGGACGATTATTATATATACACAATTTTTTGTTTTTCATAGATGAATTGCTGCATCAAACTCCTGATGAGTGGACCCTAGTGAGATCCACGAAACGCGTAGAGATCTATAGATACTACAATACATTTATTAATTTATGGACCAATTGTGCATTTTGTTGTGATATCCTCATGACTATTATATATGTATAGTGTTTTATTATATATGGATCTTTTTACTGGTAATGTTTATATGACTTTTTGCATAGATATATTACATATATTTGGACGTATTTTTGTATATCATGAATTTAGAATAAATTATCAATTGTATCCTAGTTGTGCCTAGTCTGCGACCCACCTCATTTAAAGTCCCATGACCACTCTTTTTTTGTCTTTATATGCATAACCCGGGATGGAGGTGGGCCACGGTGTATGTTCCAGATCATTTTTTTCTTGTTTCTACTTCTGTATCTCTCACCTTCTTCCCTGCTGTAAGTTGAACAGCAGCAACAACTACGGCAGGAGGGAAAATACATACAGAAGAGTAATCCACCGCGCTGGGCCTCCTGCCCTCTGTGTGCTGTGGTAGGACTGAGAAGAGGGAAGTGTTGTAACTGCAGTGAGGACTGTGGTTTAATGGGGAGCTGTGATGTAAGTGAGGGGGGGGGGTCTGTGATTTGAGAGGGCGAGCTGTGGTAAGGAGGGGGCTGTGATGTGAGGAGGAGGGGGTTGTAATGTGAAAGAGGGAACTGAGGACCTTGATGTAAAGGCGGCTGTGATGTGAAGGACCTGAGTCATGGCACAAAAATGAGATTTAGGCATCTGTACATTTTACCTAAATGTGATGTGTTGCCATGGGCAAGAGCTCCCTTTACACAGTCTGTATAACTGAGCCATGATATTTTTGCTAAATGGACTATGTTTTAAACACTTTTATTCTTTCCAGAGGCTTGCAGTATGCATACGACCTGAAAATACCATAAGAGATCATCAGCCCGATTCCCTGTGCATGACGATGGCCCCATAGTTCTTCACATCCAGTGCCAATGGGTGGCAGAAGCATCTATCATGAAAGAGAATCCATCAATGGTGCTTTATATGGGCTTCTCTCCTCTCCAGGGGGATTTACTAAGAGTGGTACTAATGAGATATAGCTGCCGGAGTAACGAGAAGAAACATCAGTTATTTTATATACTTGTTAACATTTGAAAGATGATGCATTCTAGTAAAATTGTCACAATGAGCTGTAATATACAGTTTTTTCTCTTGTGTATCTGCTTGCATTATAAGGAATGTGCAAAGGAAGCATCCATCATTTTTTTTTTTTTTTGTATTTTAGTCATTCTCACATCTTTCTTTGAACTTTAAGTTAACCTGTCACTGTCCACTAAAGCCTTGTACACACGATCAGTCCATCCGATGAGAACGGTCTGAAGAACCGTTGTCATCGGTTAACCAATGAAGCTGACTGAGGGTCCGTCGCGCCTACACACCATCGGTTAAAAAAACGATTGTGTCAGAACGCGGTGACGTAAAACACAACGACGTGCTGAAAAAAATTAAGTTCAATGCTTCCAAGCGTACGTCGACTTGATTCTGACCATGCGTGGATTTTTAACCGATGGTTGTGCCTACTAACAATCGGTTTTGACCTATTGGTTAGGAATCCATCGGTTAAATTTAAAGCAAGTTGGCTTTTTTTTAACCGAAGGTTAAATAACCTATTGGGCCCACACACGTTCGGTTTTGACCGATGAAAACGGTCCATCAGACCGGTGTCCTCTGGTTAACCTATCGCGTGTACGAGGCCAAATAGACTACTGAGTGCACAGGTGTAAATCTGTCAGTGGAGCCTAATGCCGCGTACATACAATAGGTTTAACCAATGAGAATGGTCTGAAGGACCGTTTTCATCGGTCAAAACCGATCGTGTGTGGGCGCCATCGGTTATTTAACAATGGATTCCTAACCAATCGTTAGTAGGCACAACCATCGGTTAAAAATCCACGCATGCTCAGAATCAAGTCGACGCATGCTTGGAAGCATTAAACTTCGTTTTTTTCAGCACGTCGTTGTGCTTTACGTCACCGCGTTCTGACACGATCGTTTTTTTAACCGATGGTGTGTAGACGTGACGGACCATCAGTCAGCTTCATCGGTTAACCGATGAAAATGGTCCATCGGTCCGTTCTCATCGGATGGACTGATCGTGTGTACGCGGCATAACTGTCTTATTTTACCAAGTCCTTCAAGTGCTGTTAAATACTATGACACTGTGTAAATAAAATGCCATGTAATTGTTACATTTTATCTGTCTTACTTTGACTGTTATAGACTGTTAGTAAAACTATGTTCTTACAAATTACTGAAAAAATATAAACTTTACCTTGTATATAGTGTTACAGAAATGTTGGTATGATTTAATAGGTGCGCATCAACCCAAAGACACAGATATGTGAAAAAACATGTCAGATGTCTGTGATGTGATACGCTTCAGCAAAGTTCATGAAACAAAAAGTTCAAAAAATTCCAAAGAGTCAGCGAAACAATCAACCATCCACCGATCCAGTGTAGGTATCTTGAAAAGCCGACCAAATACATTGTGCCCCCCACCACAGACAACAATGACCTCTTAATATAGAAACTGGATCCCCATAACAGAGATTAAACACGTATGTTCATCAATGAACATCCAGGCATCTGCCCATGGTAAAAGGACTCCAGCAGCCTCAGGCTCCAAGATTGGACCAGACAACATCCATACTCATAAAGGGGAACAGAGGCCGGACACAAAAAATTAAGGCAGTTCTGAAGCAAAAGGAGGTCCAAACTATTATTAGCAAGCTGTACCTAATAAAGTGACCGGTAAGTGTATATATCTTTTTGGCGTCCTTTCACCATAGATGGTTGCCTGGATGTTCATTGACGAACATGTGTGTTTGATCTCTGTTATGGGGATCCAGTTCATTTGGTAAGAGGCCATTGTTGTCGCTGGTAGAGTGCACACAGTGGGCCAGATCCTCAGAGCGAGTACACCGGCGTATCTACTGATACGCCGGCATACTTTCAAATTACCCGCGTCGTATCTTTAGTTTGAATCCTCAAACCAAGATACGACGGCATCTGGGTTTGATCCGACAGGTGTACGGCTTCGGATCGTAGATGCAATACTTGGGCGTCCGCTGGGTGGAGTTTGCGTCGTTTTCCGCGTCGGGTATGCAAATTAGCTATTTCCGACGATCCACGAATGTACGCGCGGCTGTCGCATTCTCTTACGTCGTCTCTAGTCGGCTTTTTCCGGCGTATAGTTAGATTTGCCATGTTAAGTATGGCCGTCGTTCCCGCGTCGAAATTTGAATTTTTTCTTTTTTTTGCGTAAGTCGTCCGTGAATATGGGATGGACGTAAGTCACGTCTAAGTTTAAAAAATGACGTTGTTGCGACGTCATTTTGCGCAATGCACGGCGGGAAATTTCGAAACGGAGCATGCGCAGTTCATTCGGCGCGGGGACGCGCTTCATTTAAATGAATCACACCCCCTAATCGCCGATTTGAATTCCGCCGCCAGAAATACACTACGCCGCCGTAACTTACGGCGTGAAATCTTTGAGGATTTGAAAGAACGCCAGGTAAGGTACGGCGGCATAGCGTATCTCTGATACGCTGCGCCTATCCATTTCTATGTGGATCTGGCCCAGTGTTTGGTTCGCTTTTCAAGATACCTACATTGGATTGGTGGTTGTCTGAATGTCTATGAAATTTTCTGAACTTTGTTGATTCATGAACTGTGCTGTGCTGAAGAGTATCACGTCACAGAAATCTTTTTGTTTTTTCACATGATCTGTTTCTTTGGACTTTATTTGGGTTGATGCGCACCTATTATATATGTATGTATTTAGATCCAGATCCAGTATTCTGATGTTTTATAAGAGTAATGTTGTTGCACTAAGCGCAAAATATTTTTTCTTTATTTAGTATTAACTATTACATGACTTTGTCAAAGAAAATGTAAAGCACGCTACGAGAGTTTACGATATCACATATAGAAGAGTATGCCTTGTATTCTCTTTTATCTGTAATAAGTGAATGGAGGAGTTTTTCATGAGAAAGCTGCAAACTTCCTGTACATAGCTTGAGAAGTTAGTATTCCAATGTACAGATTTAAAGCTTGTTCACACCATAACGCGGTGCGGGAAACCAAAGGTTCTGCGCGTGTGTCCCACACCACGTTCAAAATGCACCCAACAACACCTCAAACACAGATCGCAAACCAAGTGCTTAGGCCTGCATCAGATTGCATGATACCACAGTACCATTTTATCCGGTGCAGTGCGTTTTTTAAAAGTAGTGCATGTACTACTTTTGGTGTGATCCAGTGCGATTTCAGCCCATTCAAATGAACCACGTTCCTGTGCGGTTCAGGAGTGAATCAGCCCTTACTGGTCTCTTAATGTGGAACTATGTACCAAATTTAATTTCTTTAAGTGGATGTAAACCCACTCTCATCCTTTCTAATCTACTGCCATAGTGCTGATCTATAAGGATATACATGCCTCCTGCATGTATCCTTACCTGTCAAATGTCTCCCCTCTGTCTGTTATAAGAACTGAAAAACTGCAGATTCTGTGGGTGGATCTGTTGTCTGGAGCTCTGTGGGTGGAGTCGTGATGTCAGTTGACTTCCCGCCCACCTCTACACTCCCCTTACACTAAATTCTGCTATGTTTACTAACATCCAGTCAAAATCCAGAAAAGTAACCACATGACTTCAGAAAAAGAGTTGGGTGGGAGATTAAAAAATAATGTCTGTCTCCAGGCTAGTGCATGAGATATGTAAATAACCTGTCACTCACAGCAAGGGGGCGGAACGGACTAAGGTTTTTCTCTGTAAGTCCGTTTTATTTCACTGAACAATAAAAGAGGATTGCTCAGAGCTGGATTAACTCTGTGTGTCAAGACTGGGCACAGATGATAGGAAATCTTATACTCTACATTGTGACATAAAAAAAAAAAAAAAAAATTGGGTTTACATCCAATTTAACTATTACTTCATTTTAACAGTTTATTTATTTATCCTGTGTATGTTTTTTAAACCCCATTCCAAAACAATCAATATATTGCATTGAATACAAACAAAATAAAACAACAAAATCTTCTTAATGTCTTCTGTGTCTTGATGTTAATAAAATGAAAACAGTTTGGGGTTGGTTTCACCATATTATCAAAACCAAGCTGATCCACAAGTGCTAAAACCCATAGGGGTAGATTCACAGACAGAGTACGCCGGCGTATCTACTCATACGCCGGCGTACTTTCAAATTTCCTGCGTCGTATCTTTAGTTTGAATCCTCAAACCAAGATACGACGGCATCTGGGTTAGATCTGACAGGTGTACGGCTTCGTACGCCTTCGGATCTTAGATGAAATACTTCGGCGTCTGCTGGGTGGAGTTTGCGTCGTTTTCCGCTTCGGGTATGCAAATTAGCTATTTCCGACGATCCACGAACGTACGCGCGGCCGTCGCATTCTCTTACATCGTCTGTAGTCGGCTTTTTCCGGCGTATAGTTAAAGCTGCTATTTCGTCGCGTATAGTTAGACTTGCCATGTTAAGTATGGCCATCGTTCCCGCGTCGAAATTTGAATATTTTTTTTTTTTTGCGTAAGTCGTCCGTGAATCGGGATGGAAGTAATTCACGTCTAAGTTAAAAAAATGACGTCGTTGCAACGTCATTTAGCGCAATGCACGGCGGGAAATTTAGAAACGGAGCATGCGCAGTTTATTCGGCACGGGGACACGCTTCATTTAAATGAAACACGCCCCCTAATCGCCGATTTGAATTCCGCGCGGTTACGCCGCTTGAGATACTTACGGCGCAAATTCTTTGGGGATTCGAACCAAAAAATGTAAGTTACGGCGGCGTAGGTGTATCTCAGATACGCTGCGCCGGGGCAGATCTTTGTGGATCTGCCCCATAGAACCAGAATGTTTTTCTTCACTGCTATGACTACAGTCAGTAGTGTAAGGCCCCGTACACACGATAGAATCCATCCGCTGAAAAATCTCAGCGGATCGGTTTCAGCGGATAGATTCTATGGTGTGTACAATACAGCGGATCTGTTTCTGCGGATTTTTATCCCCTGGGATGGATTTCAAGCGGATAAAAATTTGAAGACATGCTTTCAAATCTATCTGCTTGAATCCATCCCAACGGATTGATCCGCTGGTCTGTACAGACTCACCGGATCAATCCGTCCGAAGGGATCCCCCGCATGCGTCGTAATGATTCGACGCATGCGTGGAATTCCTTATATGACAGCGTCGCGCTCGTCGCCGCGTCATCATCGCGGCGACGGCGCGACACGTCATCGCGAGGGGATTTCGGCACGGATTTCGATCCTATGGTGAGTACACTCCATTGGATCCAAATCCGCTGAAATCCTCGAGAGGATTTATCCGCGGAAACGGTCCGCTGGACCGTATCCGCGGATAAATCCTCTCGTGTGTACTAGGCCTAACTGCAAAGCTATACTGTAGGTCCCAGTACAAATGTGCTGCATAGAGAAGATGCTAAAAGTCAGCATAGAACATAATGCCCGAAATTCAAAAAGACTGGCGTAGATAGATTTTGCGAAAGTGTATTGCGCGTATTCTAAATATGGTGTAACGTGCACCAAATTCATGTTCCGGTCTAGAACTTGCACTTGAATTCAAAGCAAGCTGCGCCACTTTTCGAAAATACATGAGACAGTTTTACAAAATCTGTCTGCCGCATAGTCTCTTTCTCCATGCCAAAAGAGATTTGGTCTTAATTAGCTCCACTTTTGGAATATACAAACTGTCTGTATTTTATTTTGAATTTGACACATTCAATGCGGCACAGTGTTAAAGTGACACATTTTAGAACCTCACGACTTTGGTGTACAAGTCGCTGTCAGAACCGGAAGTGTCACATAAGCTTCATGAATTTGGTGCCATACCTTACCAAGAGGAATTAACACAAAAAAGTGGCGCAACATCTTTATTGAATTTCCCCCAATGACTCTCTTCTGCACTTGGATCATGTGATCCCTTTTACATGACCAAGAATCAGTGGATCACAGATGTATGAGAAAAGCTGCAGCCACTCAAAGCAATGACAGGCTGAAAGAAGCAGTTGCTGGTCAAAATTCTTCAGTATTTATGGCATCATGCCTTACTGTATACTAGAGCGCTGAATAATTAGTGAGCAATCAGCGCTACCTGCGACAAAAGTGTGTGCTTATAAACCAACCAATCTCTCCGTGATGCGAAAAAATGTATACACTGGCCCAGATTCACGTAGAGCGGCGCATCTTTAGACCGGCGTAGCGCATCTCATATGCGCTACGCTGATGTAAATCAGTGAGGCAAGAACAGTATTCACAAAGCACTCGCGCCCAACATTGCGCCGGCGTAACGTAAATTGGCCGGCGTAAGCCCGCCTAATTCAAAGTAGGGAGGAAGTGGGCGTGATCTATTTAAATGAACGGTGACCCCATGCAAATGAATGGCCGAATGAACGGCACATGCGCTTCCCAGTGCGCATGCTCACGTCGGACCTAACGCCTAAGATACGTCGAATCACTGAACGTAACCTACGCCCAGCCCTATTCACGTAGTCCTACCTAAACGACGTAAAATACGACGGCCGTTCCGTCGTCCATACCTTTGCATGGGATGTGCCTCCTATAGGTGGAACAACTTTACGCCGGACGTACGCCTTACGTAAACGGCGTATACTACTGCCACGGGAGCAAGTACGTTCGTGAATCGGCGTATCTCGTTCATTTGCATATTCGACAAGTAAATCAATAGAAGCGCCCCTTACGGCCAGCGTAAATATGCGCCCAAGATACGACGGCGTAGGAGACTTACGTCGGTCGTATGAAGCCAAAATTCAGGCATATCTTAATAGCAGAATCAGGCGCATAGATACGACGGCGCATCCGTGCACTTACGCGGCGTATCAGTAGATACGTCGGCGTAAGTGCTTTAAGAATCCGGGCCAGTATGTCAGTTGCTGCTGCTGTACAGTACTTAGTGATTCCACCACACTAAAATCTGCCAAATATACTCCTTAAAGCGGAGTTCCTCCTAAATTTGTTTTTTTAAAGTCAGCAGCTACAAATACTGAAGCTGCTGACTTTTTAAAATAAGGACACTTACCTGTCCAGGGTGCCTGCGATCTCACCCGAAGCCGGCCCATCCCTATGCTCCGGCATCTTCAGTAAGGAAATCAGGAAGTAAAGCCTTGCGGCTTTACAGCCTGGTTCACTACTGAGCATGCGCGAGTCGCACTGCACTTTCTGAGTGGTCCCTGCTGTCTTCTGGGACCTGTGTGTCTCCCAGAAGGCAGCAGGAGGGACGGAGGAGGGGCTGGATATGGCGTAGATCGCGGTGGATACTGCAGCGACGTTTCCTCAGAAGTGGGAGCAAATACCTGGATATGACAGACACCGGAGCAAGGGAGGAGCCGGATCAGCGGAAGTTAAATTTCTGGGTGGACCGCGTCAATATAGTGCAGCGCTACTGATCATAATTCTCTCTACAAACAGTGATATTCATATATAATGTATCTAAATGGTAATGTGTAAAACAAACACAAACGAAAGTCCATCAATATATAATGTATCTAAATGGTAGTCCATAATGGTAGTCCATAAATCCACAAATATATATTCTATAAATATATATATTCTCCACCAGTGATCTTCAATTATATAACCACAGTGAAATGCCCGCTCACCTCACATTAGATAGTCAGAGTTCATATGCTGTCTATGCATATACTACTCTGCACCCCACTACACCATACACTGTACCCCACTATACCCTGTATATACTACTCTGCACCCCACTACACCATACACTGTACCCCACTATACCCTGTATATACTACTCTGCACCCCACTACACCATACACTGTACCCCACTATACCCTGTATATACTACTCTGCACCCCACTACACCATACACTGTACCCCACTATACCCTGCACCCCACTACACACATCACATAATACTCCGCACCCCACTATACAATGCACATACCACACCATACACTGTACCCCACTATACCCTGTATATACTACTCTGAACCCCACTACACCTTACACTGTACACCTATACCCTGCACCCCACTACACACATCACATAATACTCTGCACCCCACTATACACAGCACATACTGCAGTCCACTACACCTTACACTGCACCCCACTATACTCTGCATATACTACTCTGCACCCCACTACACCATACACTGTACCCCACTGTACCCCGCACCCCATTATACACATCACATAATACTCTGCACCCCACTATACAATGCACATACCACACCTTACACAGCACCCCACTATACAATGCGTATACTACTCGGCACCACACTATACCTTACACTGCACCCCACTATACCCTGTATATACTACTCTGAACTACACTACACCTTACACTGTACCCCACTATACACAGCACATAATACTCTGCACCCCACTATACACAGCACATACCACAGTCCACTACACCCCACTATACACATCACATAATACTCTGCACCCCACTATATCCTGCATATACTACCCTGCACCCCACTATACGATGTGCATACTAACCCATTATACACAGCACACCACACTCCACTATACACAGCACATACTACACTGCACCCCATTAAAGTGGTTGTAAACCCACTCTGACAACTTGCACCTACAGGTAAGCCTAGATTAAGGCTTACCTGTAGCTGCAAGAAATATCTCCTTAACCTACACGGTTAAGGAGATATTTGCAGAAACACTGCATTAATGTCTATGGCGCATGCAGGCGCACCGTAGACAACGGCGCAGGCGCACTGAGCGTGCCAGTTTTCTGAATGGCCAATCACAGGAAGACGATCGGAGGGGACATGGTGGCGGAGGGGAATGAGGAGCGCTTCGGGGGTTCGATCTCAGGTAAGTGCCACATAATGAGCTAGTATGCTATGCATACTAGCTCATTATGCCTTTCTCTTGCAGGGTTTTTTTTTTTTTTTTCAGAAAATAAAAAAAAGAGGGTTTACTTCCTCTTTAAATACATGGCACATCCTACCCTGCCCTCACCACACTACGGAGAGCACATATATTACTCTACCCCCTCCCCTCCATGCTCGGAGTTGGCAGTCAGGCTGAGCACCGCTGACTTCCTCCGGTGACGTCACTTCCCAGTCCGGTGATGATGATGATGAGGAGGATGGAGCAGGTACCCGGCATGGCACAGCCGCTTCTTCTTCTCCTCAGCATGGCCGTGTGTGTGTGCCGGGCTCAGACTGACAGCACCCTGGTTCCCAGCCGACCCTACGCCGTCCTCCTCAAACAGAACATGGGTGAGAGCTCCGTCCGTACACCGGGCCACACAGGACCATGACGGGGTTAGGTGGGAGAGCAGGGGGCGGGGTGGGGACAGTGGTGACACCTCCCATCACAATGTGTATTCTCATGTTATTACTAGAAGGGGAAAGGGTCCTGATCAGATCACAAGCTGTCAGTGGATGGACTCGTCTTATAGTGACAGTAGGGATACGTTCACCATCTATAGACCTCGCCTCACTATGATCTCATGTATCACTAACATTTACCATCCATAATGTGTGCTTTATATACAATATCACATGGCACTTCACTACAGCTTCTTCTTCTTTTAGCACTGTCTCCGCCCCTATGTTAACCACTTGCCCTCCGGAAAATGTACTCCTCTTCCTGACCAGGCCATGTTTTACGATACAGCACTACATTACTTTAACTGACAATTGCGCAGGTCATGCAACGCTGTACATAAACTATCGTACTTGTGAAAATACTCTGTATCAATAGTTTTGCACAGAGCAGCCCCAAACCTCCTTTTATGGGGTTCACCGGATGGTGCTCCTGGCTCCTCCTCTTATCCAAGTGCCCCCACAGCAAGTCACTTGCTATGGGGGCACTTATGCAGGTTCAATTCCTTGCTGGGCTGTGGGCATCTATTGACACACAGCGCAGCTCAGTGCCGATCCTGACCTCCCTGGGGCCCTAAGCAAAATGACATGGCACATTAAAAATGAGAAGCAGGGGGCGCTGACCACATTAAAGAAAGTTGAGAAGTGGGGGGAGGGGGTGTTCTGCTTTCGGAAATGACTCAGCCAGGCAGTTTAGAAGTGGGGTGAGGGGGCGAAAATGACTTCTCACCAGGCGGGGCCTCTAGTAATTTGGGGGGCCCTTTGCAGCTTTGCGGGGCCCTAAGCGACTTGCATAGGGAGGATCGGCCCTGGCGCATCTTGGCCACTACCTCCTCACAGGCTTTGACTGACAGCAGCAGGAGCTAAAGGCTCCTGCAGCTGCCAAGCCAATGGCTCCCGCAGCTGCCAAGCCAATGGCTCCCGCAGCTGCCAAGCCAATGGCTCCCGCAGCTGCCAAGCCAATGGCTCCCGCAGCTGCCAAGCCAATGTCTCCCGCAGCTGCCAAGCTAATGTCTGCCGCATCTGCCAAGCTAATGGCTCCTGCAGCTGCCATGGCTATAGCCGCCAGCAGTAATCATTGTGTTCTGCTGTCCGGGAAGGCTTCCTGTGCCCCCCTCCCAGCAGCAGAACACAATAGAGCTGCGGGAGTGATTCCCCCTTCAGCACTGACTTTGGACCCATGGTAGCAGGAAAGAAAATGAAGTAATCTATGGGCTGCTTACGTGTTCACTTTGCAAAGTGAACATTCATTTTTTTTCTACTCTACTATTTATTTAGTACTAATAATCACAAATTAGAAACTCCAAAGGCTTAGCAGTGCAAAGAGATGTAGGTTGGGAAATGTGTTTTATGTATGAAAAAATCACTGCCCCAGATGATCACCATATTATCTCCTATGATCATCGACTTCATCTAGTGGCCAATAAATGATTTATTTTCTCAACACCTCAATAAAAAAATACAATATAGCCACTAGATGGAGCTTGCGACCGAATAAGGTATGTCTGTGCATTTGCTTAAAGTGATTGTAAAGTCTGCACGCAGATTTACGTTGACAGAATGGCACGGCTAGGCAAATGGGTGCATATATAAACGTTCCCTTTAATTTGCCGGCCATGTGGTCGTGCGCGAGCCGCCGGGAGCACGCTTGCGACCCTGTCACGAGCTCGGGGCCCGCGGACTCGATGTCCCCCGGTGTCCCACGATCGCGTCACAGAGCTGAAGAACGGGGAGATGTTAGTGTAAACACTACATCTCCCCGTTCTTCCTAGTGACATGTCACTAATCGTCTGTTCCCTGTCATCGGGAACAGCGATCAGTGACGTGTCACGGCAAGCCACACCCCCTAACAGTTAGAAGCACTCCCTAGGTCACACTTAACCCCCTTCAGCACTCCTACAGGTTAACCCCTTCACTGCCAGTGTAATTTTTACAGTAATCAGTGCATTTTTATAGCACTGATCGCTGTAAAAATTACAATGGTGTCAAAAGTCTCCGATGTGTCCGCCATAAAGTCACAGTCACGATAAAAATAGCAGATCGCCGCCATTACTAGTAAAAAAAAAAATGCCATAAAACTATTCCCTGTTTTGTAGACGCTATAACTTTTGTGCAAACCAATCAATAAGAACTTATTTTTTACCAAAAATATGTAGAAGAATACGTATCGGCCTAAACTGAGGGAAAAAAATGTTTTATATATTTTTTGGGGATATTTATTATAGCAAAAAGTAAAAAAATATTGAATGTTTTTCAAATCTGTTTATAAAGCAAAAAATAAAAACCGCAGAGGTGATCAAATATCACCAAAAGAAAGCTCTACTTGTGAGAAAAAAATTATGTCAATTTTGTTTGGGAGCCACGTCGCATGACCGCGCAATTTTAAGTTAAAGCGACGCAGTGCCGAATCGCAAAAAGTGGCCTGGTCCAGGGCTTAAGTGGTTAAATAACAAACATGTAATACTTACCTGCTCTTTTGCAGTGAATTTGCACAGGGCAGCCCAGATCATCCTCTTAACGGTTCCCTGGCTGTAGCTTTTAGTCCCCCCACAGCAAGCAGCTTGCTATGGGGGCACCCGAGCCAAGCTTCAGCTCCGTGTATCCATTCAGACACAGAGCTGCCTTTTGGCCCACCCCCTCTCTCTCCTGATTGGCTAACTGACTTTGATTGACAGCTGTAATGGCAGGGGGAGAGTCCCGAAGGGCTGGGGGATTTGTGGAGATCACTGGACAAAGATGGGGCTCAGGTAAGTATTAGGGGGTGCTGGGGAAGCTGCTACACACAGAACGCTTTTTAATCCTAATGCATAAAACGCATTAAGAGTAAAACCTTCTGCCTTTACAATTCTTTTAAGACATTCGCAGCGCAAATTTGTTATACATAGACTCTTATAATCTTATGTTTTGTTATAGAAAGTTCAACTATTTGGTAATTATTAATGTATGTGAATATGAAGTCTCCCATGTTTTTTTTACATACTGTGTGTATGTGTGTGATATATACACACACACAGTGGATATAAAAAGTCTACACACCCCATGTTTAAAATGTCAGGTTTCTGTGATGTAAAATAACTTTTTGCACCTTTAGTGTGACCTATAAACTGTACAACTAAATTGAACAACGAACTGAAATATTTTAGGTGGATGGAAGTAAAAAAATAACATAACATGGTAGCCTAAACTAATAGTTTGTTGAAACACTTTTAGATTTTTTTCCAGTACTCTACTTTAATGGTAAAAACAGTGAATTGGAGGTGACCTGGAACACACACTAGAGCACACATGGCAACATCCATCCCTAAATTAATTTATACAAAAGGAGAGCTGTCAGACTTTAAGTGAGGCAACCGCCATGTCAGATATAGAGAGAAACATAAAATTTACAAGACATGATTTATTGTTACATTGTAGAAAAATATTGTATCAAATAAATAGGTAGTCACATGACTTACACTAAATATGCTGCTACATAGCATGCAATACAAATGGGAATTCACATAATAATTGTACATAAGATAAATGGGTTAAAAAACATAGTAGGCACAGGTAACTTAGGGCAGTGTTCCCCAACCTTTTTGGCACCGGGGACCGGCTGAGTGGACAAAAATTGTGCCAAGGCCCAATTAGGGGGAGGTTGGTGATGGCACGCGGGGGGTAAGCGATTTTTCGCGGGCAATTTGTCAGCGCATTATTTCTATTATTACATTGTAGTAATAAATGAAATAGTTCTACCCACCATAATGCAGAATCAGTGGGAGCTTTGAGCATGTCACTTGCCATGTCGCCTTCCACCAGATACAGAATGTCACTTGCCACGCTGCCTTCCACCAGATGTGGTAAGGCCTCAACAGATGAAGGTAGCCCCCCTCCACAAATTAAGGTAGCCCCCCCTCCACAGATGAAGGCAGTCCCCCCACAGATGAAGGTAGCTGTGTAGTAATCTTCTTACCTTAACTACGGGTACTGTGGTTGGCTCCCACATCCCCTGTGGCTGGTTCCTGTGGGGGGCTGTCTGGCATCGTGCTGTGGCTGGCTCCCTGGTGTGGGTGGGCCACCGTGGGTGGCTGGCTTGCAGGCACCCTTCCTTTGGATGGTCATAGTGGCTGGTTGGCTCCTGGGAGTGGCTGGCTGCCTTTCTCCTGCGTTCTCTGTGGTTGGCTGACACCCTGCCGTGGCTGGCTGGCTCCCTGGTGTGGGTCATCGTGGGTGGCTGGCTTCCTGCTGTGGGTGGCTGGCCTTGCTCCCTGCTGTGGGTCAGTGGGTGGGTGGCTGGCTGGCACGGTACACCCTGCTGTGGTTGGCTGGCCTGGCTCCCTGCTGTGGATCAGTGGGTGGCTGGCACCCTGCTGCAGGGTGGTGGGTGGCTGTCACAGTGCACCCTGCTGCAAGTGGCTGGCCTGGCTCCCTGCTGCAGGTGGATGGCCTAGCTCCCTGCTGTAGGTTAGTGGGTGGGTGGCATGGTGCACTCTGCTGCAGGTGGCTGGCATGGCTTCCTGCTGTGGGTCAGTGGTTGGGTGGGTGGCTGGCACAGTGCACCCTGCTTGGGCTGACAGAGAGGGGGGTGGGCTGACGGAGAGTATTGCATAAGGATTGTAACTTCACTCACACCATACTTCAGGCTGGGTGTCTCAGTGCAGAGCCAGGTCCTTGCACCTCTTCAGGGGGGGAGAGGAGGTTATTTCTTTCTGTCACGTCTTGTCTTCTCCTGCCCCGGCCCCAACTCACAAGCTCAGCAAGTCACATGTGAATTTCGTGATGCTGCTCCTCCCCTCCCCTGACATGCCACATGACCTGGGAGGTGGGAGATGTAGTTTGCTGTGCCTGCGCTGATAAGTAACTTATCTTTAGCGCGGCCAGACTACAACTCCCACCATGCAGCGCAGCCTGCACAGGAGCAGCCACTCCAGCCAACCAATCGGCGGCTGACTTCTCGCAGCGTCACCGTTTTTTTTTTTACAGCCAGCCCAGCATATAGACGCCGGTTTGGGGGGAAATCTCCGCCCATCCCGCGCCTGGGCACGTCCATTCACACTGCACAGGGAGTGTCCGTGTGAGAGACACTCCCCGTTCACTCTTACCTTCCCCGGCCGCAATTGTAAAGCCGATCCGAGGAACTCCATTTCCTACAGCTGGCCGCTGGGCTCTCTCATGCCGTCCGCCCGCACCCGCGGCCCGGCTGCAGAAGGGCCACGGCTGGTACCGGTCCGCGGCCCAGGGGTTGGGGAACACTGACTTAGGGCATCTAGTGGCACTCAACGCGTTTCCTGGCATTACAGCCATTCATTAGGAGTGTTGTATACCGGAAAGGAAATGGACACAAATTAATGATGATGCCCTTAGAATAAGGGGGGACAGAGAGACTGTGTCCCACCAAGGCGGGGGACAAACTGATACTCTCACTACACAGCCCCAAGGCCAGGCCCGGTGTCCGCCAGGGAGGATGGGGGTAACAGGCATGATGTCTCCCCCGGGGGTTGAGACGGGGGAACCCTCCGAGGACGGAGAACAGCGTCCAGAGCACAACACAGTGGTCACAGCATGATCCAATGGACTAAGTGTGCACAAAAAGTGCATAGTGTTCCTGAAAAAATGTATATCAAAAGGGGGAGATTAATTAAATGTGTAGAAGTGTAAGGTGTGTTTCCCCGAAAATAAGACGTACTCCGAAAATAAGCCGTAGCGGGATTTCGACGCAAGATCGAAATATAAGACATCCCCCCGAAAATAAGACGTAGCGATGGCGTGTCGAATCCCCGAAAATAAGACGTAGCGATGGCGTGTCATATGCGTAGCGGCGCGGGCAGGAAAACAAGACGTGATAGGCGTACTGTACTGGTGCGGAGCTCAGGAGCTGTAAAGAAGTCGTGCAGCACTTCTTATCTGCTCCACGGTATCTCTAAGTGACCGGAGAGGTGTCGGCAGCCCCATAAATACGGTAAGGTCGGCTCCATACTGTTGTACCATACTTGCCGGTAAAAAAAATAAGACATCCCCTGAAAATAAGCCATAGTGTGATTTCTGGAGGAAAAATAAATATAAGACGGTGTCTTATTTTCGGGGAAACACGGTATGTGTTTCCACAAGGGGACTACATGAGGGGGTGTATGTGAAATAAAACCAAATAAGGGCGAAAAAAGACATACCAAAAGAGGATAGCTGAGCTCCCAACGAAGAGGGTAACCTGTGTGTGAATTCAGTCCTTATGATTGAGTCAGGCAAATGAACCATCAGTTGCTCCAAGGCTACTATATACTCACAATCATCATTTTTTTTTGGTATGAGTCTATCAGCATGGCACATCTTAACTTAGCAATATTTGCCCACTCATATTCACGAAAAAACACTTCAAAACTGTCAGATTGCGAGGGCATCTCCTGTGCACAGCCCTCTACAAATCACCCCACAGATTTTCAACATGATTCAGGTCTGGGCTCTGGCTGGGCCATTCCATAGTCTTGCGGAATACTGGAGATTGTTGTCACATGTCCCACACAACCAATACTTGCCAGATATTCCTGCAGCTCCTTTATTGTTGCTGTAGGCCTCTTGACAGCCTCTCTGACCAGTTTTCTTGTCTTTTCATAAATTTTGGAGGGACATCCAGTTCTTGGTAATGTCTCTGTTGTGCCATATTTTCTCCACTTGATGATGACTGTCTTCACTGTGTTCTATTGTATATCTAATGCCTTGGAAGTTCTTTTGTACCCTTCTTCTTAGGCTGCTTTCACATTGGGCGGTGGAGCCGCGCTATTTGTAGCGCCGCTATACCGTCGTATTTACCGCGATATTCGGGCGCTAGCGGTGAGGTTTTAACCCCCACTAGCGGCCGAAAAAGGGTTAATACTGCCCGCGTTGCGGGCGGTATTACCGCGGTTTCCCATTGATTTCAATGGGAAGGCGTGGTAAAGGAGCGGTAAACACACCGGCTAGCAGGACTTTTGGAGCGGTCCTGCTAGCGCACCGCTTCAGTGTGAAAGCCTTCGGGCTTTCACATTGAAGCCTGCAGGGCATGATTTTTTTATGCTGTATAGCAGCGCTATTTTTAGCGCTGTACCGCATGAAAAACGCCTCAATGTGAAAGGGGCCTAACTGATGCCTTTTAACAATGAGATTCCTCTGATGCTTTGGAAGCTCTCTGAGGACCATGGCTTTTACTGTAGGATGCGACTAAGAAAATGTCAGGAAAGACCTACTAGAACAACTGAACTTTATTTGGTGTTAATCAGAGGCACTTTAAAAGAGGGCAGGTGTGTACCGACTCCTGTTTAACATCTTTAACCGACTCCCTCCCCCTAAATTATTTCAGCTTGTTTTTCAATTGAGTTTATAGGTCACGTTAAAGGTGGAAAAAGTTCTGAAATGATGCATCTTTGTCTAATTTTTTTACATCACAGAAACCTGACCATGCAGGGGTGTGTAGACTTTTTATATCCAGTGTGTGTGTATGTATGTATATATATATATATATATATTTCTGAAGCAAATACAAGCCGTGTTGAAACCTGCTGTTTTTCTATAAAATAACTGATTGTATGTTCATTTGTCTTGTAGTACTTCTAGGGAGCATCTTAAGTGTCCTGTTTCTTGCCATGGTCCTTCTGGCTGTCTGTGTGTACAAACCCATCAGGAGACGGTAGCAGAAATGTAGAATGACTCCTAAATGAAAGAAAGCGTGATGCCTCCCTCAACATCCATACTGACAAGATGGAAAGGATTCTACTGTTTTTGCCTTGTCAAAACTCTGTTTACCTCCTCGGTTCTAGATGCTGCTTCTAATATTTTTTTTTTAACATTGTTACTGTTTTCATACAATTGACCCTTAAATTATGTTTTGTAAGTGTATGTTGTATTTGTTTTAATATTAAAAACACTGGACCTTATTTATAAACCAGCCAATAGAATAGTTTTTGACATCTTATAGCAGTCAATCAGATTTGGGCCTTGTTCACATGGGCTTCAGGTTGTATATAAGCAGTGCTTACAGCAAGCGTTTGAGAATCTTTAGGCAAGCCACAAGCAGGTTTGTTGAAGCCTTTAAAACACCATTCAGCTCCAGTTTGGGGAGGTTAAATACAGATCATAATGGGAGTACTGTTGCTTTAAGCAAGCTTCTAACATGCATAGGCTTGTTGGTTTCCTGGGAACTAAAATAATTAGTTTAGGCCAGCTTGGACCCAACAAATTATTTGTATGTCAGAATGAACCGATTGTTGCTTAGGCTGTAATATACTGTAGTAGGTATCTACAGTAAACGGCTCTGTGTTCCGGCTGCAGTATGATAGACTTCCCCTCTGCTTCCGGATATTGAGAGAGTCACTCTTTGTGTATCCTTACTGTTCGAGGGACTATTTTTATCAATGAATACAAGGCGGTATCTTCTGATTGGCTGAGGTGGAAATTGTGATGTCATCCACCTGACTCTCCAGGTAAACAAGAATAGGAGGCGGGGCGGTGATATCACACTCTCTACCTCGTCCAATCGGAGAATGTTTTGCAGTAACCACTTAACGACCGCCCATCGCATATATAATGTGGCAGCTTTGCACCAGATTATGTACCTAGTACGTGATCTGACACTTCCGGGTCTGGTGCAGGCGACCCGCTCTTGCTATGATTATACATGAGCATTTTCAAAGTGTTCTCTGAATGGTGCTCATGCTAAGCAAGCAACGTCCTGTGTTCACTAAGCAGTAGGGCAGCCACTCGGCCCCTGACCTAGAAGAATTCATTGTAGTAGCGGAAGCTGGACCAATGTGTATCTATTCAAAAATATTCATACCTAAACCTCACCTGAGATTTTAATCAAACACATCCAGAGATGCATAGCTGAAGGAGAAGACCCAAGGTTTTGAGATATCCTCATATGAAGCCCACTTTGAACCCAACACTTTTTGGAGTGTTCATCTCCTTGGTCCTCTCAATGGTTTTTCCTGCTGATCTCCATGTCACTACTGTAACATGTGGAGGTCAGCAGGAGGAACCACTGAGCGCTATGGCAGATGCAGGAAGTCGATACTCCTGGAAGTGTGAACAGGATGGTGTTTTGGCAATGTGGGCAGCAGAAGGTATGCTTCTTTAGTGGTTTTTGAGTTAGGGCTCATGCACACAGTGCTTAGAAATAATGAGCTGCAAAGCCACTACCAACGCCAGGAAAAAACATGCTTTTAGTAGCTTTTTGTATTTGCGTTAATGTACGTTTAGCCGCATTAGCTTTTAGCAGCGTTTCTCTTCCTCTATTCATATTCGATGGTTCCCTATGAGAGCCCATTGATTTAAATAGAAGTCGCACCAGAAGTCAGATCATGATGAACCAACTTGCAGTGCGACTTGTGCGCTGAGGATCGTGAAAAGGAACCCCACACCAAAACAAAAAAAGCAAAACAGCGTGGGGTCCCCCCCAAGATCCATACCAGACCCTTTTCGGACGAGTGAGTTCCCCTCCTGGACCATACCAGGCCACGTGCCGTCACCTCTAAGCATCTTGTTCCCATGTTGATGGGGACTTTTATATAACCTTACCCTGCTTTAAACTTCTCCACAAGTTTATCCCTGACCTGTCTGGTGTGTTTCTTGGCCCTCATGATGCTGTTTATTCATTAAGGTTCTCCAACAAACCTCTGAGGGCTTAACAGAACAGCTGTATTTATACTGAGATTAAATTACACACTGCTGTCCCCCCTGCTATGCGCTCCCAACTGCAGGGTTCTTTCTGTGTAGTTCCACGTTAAAATATTTGGGTATTTTTCTCCTGGCCGTATTTACACAGTTATACACCTGTAAATCTTCCCCTTTGCTTTCCACAATTAAAGCTGACCTACTGTGATGGGATCACACCCCTTTTTCATGGATGGTCCATCCGTATCCTAAAGATGAATATACTGCCAAGAGTCCTCCTTTATCTTCAGATGGTGCCTATATCACTACCCAGGTCTTTTTTCTCGACCCCCTTTTAAAGTTTATCTGGCATGGTTGGAACCCCTGTCTCGCCTTACGCACTCTGCAGTGTCCTAAGCAGTTTGGAGGACTGGGGGTTCCTTCTGTGAGGAGGTACTATAGGGCGATTGCTCTGCAGGGGATATCAGACTGGCAAAATCACACCACCACCAAATCTTGGGTCCCCTTTGAGAAATCTTTAGCTGAACGTAATCTGTCTCATGCTCCATGGCTCCCCCGGGATTGCCGAGGCCTTTCAGACTTCATGTCTCTGGTCTCTGTCCATGTGCTGCGGTTGTGGGACACCTTAATTGCTCAGGGGCTGTTGGTACCACCTGTGTCCCCACTTATACCCTTGGGGGGCTTTCCCCGTTTCATCCCAGGGGAACACCTCTCCTACTTTTGCACATGGGCAAGGGACGGAGAGGCATGGTGTGGAAGGTTCATACATGAACAAGGCCTAGTTTCATTGGACTGGCTTTGTTCTCAGTTTGGCCGATTCCGATGGATTAGTGGCGCCACAGACAGTTGCAGCATTTTGTTCATAGTTTGCCTCATACCATTAGTCCCGCGTCCTCCCTGACTCAGTTTGAGAAGCTGTACATGTCTGCAAACCCTGCTCCCCACGCTATCTCTGCATTATGAGATGCCGCAGTCTGCAGAGTCCTGGAGTAGGCGGGTTTAAATAAGGGAGTGGGTGAGAGACCTGCGGCATACGTTTACGGAGACTCAATTGGATCACCTGTACAACCTTTTTTTTTTAACAACAAGGTGCTTTATTCAGAAAAAAGTTGCATACAACAATAAGATAGATCATACATTGTCAATCCCCAACAATACATTGAAAAGCAAATAAAAATGGTCTCAACAATATGAAAATGATGTGTTTAGTAACAGTGACTGCAGCCAGCAACCTAGAACAGCACACAAATTATCACATTGACAAACAAACCCTTTAGGAAAGAAAAGAATACCCACACCCAAAACAACAGCGGCCAGCATGCATCGACGGAGAGTGCAAGGGGCCAGGAGGGCCGAAAGGACACCCCCCCAAACCAGGGGAAACCCCCCACACCCCCACCAGAGGTGTCATAACATTGTCCAAGGTGCCCATACTTTGTCATACTTCCAGGCACACCCCCCCTATTTGAATATGTCAATCTGTATAACGGGAGTGCCTCATCCACCAACTTCTCCCAACCAGAAACAGTAGGCGGAGATGAAAAAACCCAGTTAAGCAGGATTGCCTTTTTAGCATAGTACAATAGGTAAGCGATAAGCAACTTAGAATGATGTGAACGCTGTTCATCATCGGGAATCCCCAGCAGGGCCAAAGCCGGGGTAGGAGTCAGACTAAGTTGTAACCTAAGATTAATTTAGTCAAAAACTGCTTGCCAATAGGACACCACGACAGGACACTCCCATGTGGATATAAACCTGTACAACCTTACCCACAAGAGTTCCGTGGACACGAAGATGCCGGAAAATAGCTTTAAGCTATTGACCCGGTGGTACAAAGATATCAGAGCCCAGATAAAGGTTATACTGGATATTGATATGAATGACACCCCATTGGAGTTTCTACTTCACGTGCCATTCATTCCTCTTCACATCTACCGTAAATCTGTCTTGCCACACCTTCTAAATGCCGACCTGATTGGATTTGTCTGATTAATAATATCATGGCGGCCCCCTGGATACATTATACCTCTAATGTGGTACAGGTGCCATATCTTTTTACCTCTAGACTCTGTATGCCTTGGTTATTGGAA
Organism: Rana temporaria; assembly: GCF_905171775.1. Taxonomy (NCBI): domain Eukaryota; kingdom Metazoa; phylum Chordata; class Amphibia; order Anura; family Ranidae; genus Rana; species Rana temporaria. Next base: position 232,236,232 of record NC_053489.1, read on the forward strand.
CTGAAGACCCCAATGGTAATAGGTTGATATTTTTTTGGGACTGAGATCTGCATGCTACAGCCCCCCAGAATATTTGCGTTAAAGGAACACTAAAGGTTGTTTTTTTTAGTAGATCAATTGATTGCTGCAAGCTAGAGCATTTAAATATCACTTACCTCGTTTTTCCTTTTGACCTCCAAAATACAGTAATCCAGGTTTGAAAATGTCATTTCCTGTCTCTCCTCTTCTTGCTTTCCACCAGCATCTGAGCCGTTTTGCATGGTGGAAAGCAGAATGTGCTCACCCCCTCCCTATGACTACAGCCCTGCGTGAAGATGCTCTCTTATCCCTCACAGGCATGGAGGCTAAGCCTAATGGGAACTGTAGTTCCCATTAGGCCATGATGTAGCAAGAATGAATGCGCACCGCAAACCAGGAAGTCAGTGAGAATAATGATTCAGGAGTGACGGAAGTGAATAAAACAGCTCGATTTCAACAGGTATCAAACTAGTTATAATGCAAAACAATACTTTTTAATTTATCAGCTACTGTCAGACTTTAATTTAAGAGAAAAATATTTTTTGTCTTTACAACCCCTTTAAGATTACTTACAATTGCAAATAAAGTGCTGACTGTTTTTGTGCTATTGAATGATTAAGCTTTTAGTATTAATACTTGACCCTCCCATTCCCCTTTCCTCTATTCCCTCTTTTTGCCCTTTCTCCCATAGCACCCCCCCTTCTCCCTTTTTTCTCAATTCCATGTCACGATCTGCGCACTGTTCCTAGTATTGTTTATGAGTGTACAGCCCTGGTTTGGTACACTGGTTTACATTCACAACCCCCCCCCTTATTATACGGGTACAAACAAGGTGGAGTCATATGATGCCTGCGACTGTATGTACCAATGCACTTTCTGAAACTAATGTTGCAGATTTGTGATTCATGGTTCATTACCCCTTTATTATATGCTCTTTTTTTTCTATTGGATGTTGCTCCTTTCTTTTTGAAAATGTAAAATAAAGATTATATATTATTATATAATAAAACATTTTTTTTTTACTAATTAGGTGACTTCTAAAGGCAATTGGTTGCACTAGATTTTAGTTAGGGGTATCAGAGTAAAGTGGGCTGAATACAAATGCACGCCACACTTTTCACATATTTATTTGTAAACAAAAATTGAGAACCTTTTATCATTTTCCTTCTAATTCACAATTATGTGCCACTTTGTATTGGTCTATTACATAAAATGCCAATAAAATACATTTATGTTTTTGGTTGGAACATGATAAAATGTGGAAAATGTTAAGGGGTGTGAATACTTTTTTAATACACTGTACATTTTGAGTTCAGGGCTGTAGATTAGAGGATTTAAAAGTTAGGTTATTTAGAGTAGTAGGCTTTAAGAATCAGTGGATTTAGTTTAGAAGGCTTTAGAGGGCTTAGAATAGGAAGCTTCGGAGTTAAAAGGCTTTGGGGGGTTTATTTTAGGGCCCTTAGTCTAGAGGTTTTAAAATAGGTGGCTTTAGGGTTAAGAGCTTTAGTTAAGGGAGGTTTAATTACCGTATTTATTGGCGTATAACACGCACCCTAACTTTAAGAGGGAAGTTTCAGGAAAAACTTTCCACTGCCCCCTGTGTATAACACGCAGGTAGTTTACCCTCTATTTTCAGGGTATAAATACAGTATATGATTTTAAGGTTCAAAGTCTTTAATTTAAAAGGTGGGGTATTAAGATTAGATGGGTCTAGGACAGGGATATGCAATTAACGGGCCTCCAGCTATTGCAAAACTACAAGTCCCATCATGCCTCTGCCTCTGCGTGTCATGCTTGTGGCTGTCAGAGCCTTGTAATGCTAATGGGACTTGTAGTTCTGCAACAGCTGGAGGTCCGCTAATTGCATATCCCTGGTCTAGGGGCTCTAGATTAGGGTACATTAGGATGAGAGACTTTAGAGTCAGGGTTTCTCATTTAGTGCTTCATACATTTGTTGGTAGAGTTGGGCCAAACACCCCCTGGTTCAGTTTGCTCCAGAAGTCTCGAACATTGCAAAAGTTGGAACCTGAACTCCGAATGCCATTGAAGTCTATTGAACCCAAACTTGAAAAAATCCAAAGTGCCCATTTTGAAGGCTTATATGTTATTGTCAATAACAAAAAAAAAAAAAAAAAAAAAAAAAAAAAGGAGTATGGGGTCCTGAGTAGTGCCCAGGGGGACACGTATGAATGCAAAGTGTAAAAAAAAAAATATATACAGTAGTGCAGTCAGTTTACACAGTCAGTCAATATTATAACAATATCGGAAACATGGGTTAACACAGAGAAAGGGGTGGACTTTGAGCTAGGGGGTTATGAGTTTATGAACATAGATCGACAAAATAAAGATTGTGGAGGAATTGCAATTTATGTGGATAAAAATCTTGACTTCAGGCTGTTGGATATGTCAACTGTTATTAACAATGTGCTTGAATGTCTATCAATTGGAATATACAGAGAATAATATGAACTCGTAATAATTAGCTGTAGCTACAGGACACAGGGTTATAGTATTGAGCTCTTTAACCACTTCAATACTGGGCACTTCCCCCCCCCCCCCTTCCTGCCCAGGATGGTTTCCGCATGACAAATGCGCAGTCATGCAACACTGTACCCAAATTACATTTTTATCATTTTCTTCCCACAAATAGAGCTTTTTTTTGTTGGTATTTGATTACCCCTGAGGTTTTTATTCTTTGCCAACAAACCAAAAAGGACCAACATTTAAAAAAAAAAAAAAGTTTTTTCTTTGTTTCCGTTATACAATTTTGTTTTCTCCTTCACGGACTGGCACGGATGAGGCAGCACCGATATGTAGAATTGATTAAAAAATGAGTCGTATAAGAAAAAAAAAGGTTAAAGTGGACGTAAACTCAATTCATGAAATTTGAGCTGGGCACATATTGCAATTTCATGTGCACTTTGCACTTGTAGTGCAAAGTGGATTTGCCTTTCATAAATAAACCCCCCCCCCCCCCATGAACCACTTACAGGTGGATAATGGCAACTTTCACATTGGGCATAGACCACTTAGCAATAAATTGTCTTTCAAAAGGAAAAAACCTCAGGAAGAATCCTACAGGTGGCTTAAAATCTTCATGCAGGATTGGCTTTGATACTGGGCATAGCAAGGTCTTTGTAGGAACTCATAAAGACCCTAGAACTTTAGGCAAATTCTATAAATACAGGGTAGTATTTACTGCATTAAACAGGTTAGAAAAAAGAGGCTAGAGGCACACTTTGACATGAGGCCAAGATGGATCATAGCTAGGCTATGCTTGCTGAAGCTTTAAGTGTGCACCAGGGCCATTCCCTGCAAATGGCTCCACTAATTGGGGACAAATCGACAAAAAGTCCAAAGTGCACACATCCTCACCCCATGGAGTCGAAAGACTCTATAAAAAGAAAAACCCTAAAATTATATGGGGCAGTAATAAATAACTAGTGCTGCGCTGCACAACTTATTTATTACAACAATTTTGGGTTTGATACACCTTCAGTGTTGCAGCGGTATTCCCTTCTTATCTTTCTCCTCCCCTACCCCTTCTCTTTTCCCTCCCCCTCCTAACCCCTACCCCTTCTCTTTTCCCTCTCCCTCCTCTTTGGTAGCGCGGTAATATCCTATCCACTATATGGGGCAGTGGCAGAACTACCAGGGTCGCAAAGATTGCACTTGCGAGCAGGCCCTGGAGTTCCACCACTGTGCGGGGGTGTGAAGAGCTTGGAATCTGGTAGGATTGCTTGCCGCAGTTGAATGTCTATTACCCTGCTGAGAACCAGCACTGACAGGCGACCCCCTCTTGCACGAACGGAAGAAAACAGAGCTGGATTAGCTCCTCCTCTACCTGCCCCTGTCTTTCTGTGTGTGCCATGGCCCAGCCCACATCCAATGCCAGCAGCACTGTGCTCCACAAAAGGGGATGAGTTGGTTGGTAAAGCCTGGCACCCGGCAACTAGATTGTGGAGGATTGTGCAGACTGTCTGAGCCTCCTTCCTGGGGTGAGTGAGCCCACCATCCATGGTGTTTGAAGCATCTCCCCTCCCTCCCTTCTCTCTCCTGCCTCTGAGTACACCAATGTAAGGGAGAACACTGGTGGACTGTAATGTAAAGGGGGACTCAGATGCAAGAGGTGCTCTGTGGACTCCGATGTAAGGGGGGCCTTGGTGAGCAGAGGGCCCCTTGCATCAGAGTTCCCCTTTACACTAGTATCCACAGCATTTTCCCTACATCAGAGTTCCCGTTTACATTACAGTCCACAGAGCTCCCTCTTACATTGTAAGCAGAAATTCTGCAGACTCTAATGTAATGGGGCTCTGGGAACAATTATGTAAGTAGGAACCCCCTTATGTCAGACTTGCCCTGTACATCCTTTACACCAGATTCCCCAGAACTCCTGCATACATCAGAGTCTGCAATCCCCCCTTACGGTGTAGAGGAATCTTGGGGGTTCAGCTGCAAAGGGGGGGGGGGGGGGAGACTTGTGATTAAATCCATATGATTAGAAAGTTTATTTAATCACAAAAATATAAGTATAGAGTATACTACAAAACATTTTTGCAGTGCACTGCTAAAGTGTTTTGGGTTTGGCTTGAATAAAAAGTTGGCAACCCTACCTAAGATGACAGGAAGGGGGCCTGCTGCAGAACGGAGTAAAAGATCCCCAGAATTATAGGGAAGGGCCCCGGGCTCAGAGGTCCTTTCTTGCACCAGGGCCTGAAAGTTCTAGTTACGCCTCCAATAGGAGGCATAGGATCCAGTTTACAGTCATTGTTTCTTCATGGGATACGGAGTAAATGCTCCTGCTAGTAGGAGAGTATGGGGGAATGTCCTTTGTGCTTCTGCAGTGCAAAACAACTAGGCCCAAAGCAGAGCTGAACAAAAAGGCGCCCAACCTCCTGTAGAGGTCACAAGAAAAAAAAAAAAAAGAGCCATGGCAGTTAGATGCAAGGTTTCACAGGCCGGCTTCAACATTTTTTTTTTTTTCGCCAGTGTCCCAATCACCTGAAGGCAGCAGTATGACTCAACCTTTTAAGAATTCCTGTGTCTGTCAATGGATAAAAGAAACTGCTTTCTCTATAAAAAAAAAAAAAACAAAAAAACAAAAAATGGAAAAAAAACAACAAGACACTTGCACAAGAATAGGCCGAATAAAAAGTTTGTACATGTTCAATTTTATTCTTACACCGTGCACTCCATATACAATACAATAAATGCCCTGGACACATTTCCTCCCTCAAAAGGGACCAGCAACACATCACTTTTATCTCTCAAAGCTGAACCCTAGGCAGACAGTTTAATACTCACCTGAAATAAATATATAAACTATTTCTTTAAACATGTTTTATTTATTTATTATGACGGATTCACCAACGCAGCAAAAGGCAATGCAAAAATGAACTTGTTTCTTTAATTGCCAAAGTAATTCTATTTTGACATTCTCAGCCACACAGCCACATTCTTGACCTCAACAGTACATCTTGGTCAGGAATGCACCCAACCAGCTGATTGGGCAATGAAAGTCATCACTATTCTTCCTCCTTCAGTGGGCATACTCGCCTGTCTTCACATGTGCAAAGCTGCAGAGCCTGACCAGTTCCAATGATGCCCCTGCCTCTCCTAGTCTATGAAGGGCACTACAGGAGGCCGATATCAACAGAGTCAGAAACACGCATCAACTGCATTTAAAAATAAGTTGGTTTTAAATGAATACATAAGTGTATTAAAATGTTTTTTTATTTTTCATATCTACCTGGAATTCAGCTTGGAGTACATGTCTCTTCATGGACTGGCGTAGACCATGGTTATAGATTGCAGAGTTTAGTAATTCAGCAGTAATCAGTTTGCATAAATTTATAAATTATATCAGTTGTATTACTTTGAGGAAACCAAACTCAGTAATAAAAAAAATTTACATTTAAGACAGGTGCAATGAAATATATATCTATACAAAACTTAACATTGCAAATTATTATTTTAGCTCACATGTTAAAGGAAACCCGTTATAAGAAACGTGAAAGCTGCCATTACTGACTTCTAAAAATGCTAGCTGTACTTTCCATAACTCTCCCACAGCAAGTCTTTCCTAGTCTTTATGCATTTTCTGGTTCAGTAACTCGGAAAGTACTGAAACCAGAAGGTCAGCATAATATCCTGACAACCAGCATTTTTAGCAAGAGGGCAGAAATGGAAGCCCCCTTTTTTTCCCCTCTTAGGACACATTTACCGTACTTTAAAACAAGATCTGCTCAGTGCTTTGCATCTAGTAAGGGCAATGTGAAGCTCATGTAAAACAACCCCCCCACAAACCTGGGCAATTAAAAATGAGCATATGATGAAAAATCTCCCTGCAACAGTTTTATTAGCTGTTGATCCCACCAGTGGATCTCTTACTTTTCACTTCTGTAAAAAGGACGACAACATTGCTTGTTCCTCAGTAAAATCACACAGTAGTGTTGTAACTTTGTGGGCAAGGTAGTGTGCAGCTTCAAAACCCTGTACAACTTACAGATCACTTCTACCTGAAAGCCTATCACAGTCCCCAAAAGAAAAAATACCAAGTTCACAGCTGTGAGCTTGCCGTAACCCCTCGAATACCAAGACATTTTTTTTTTTTTTTTATATAAGTTACGTTGGTAGACATAGGGCCAAATATGAATAGAAACTGACCATTGTGTGCAGCCATTAAGTGTTAAAAAAAAAAAAGTCCCATACTGAATACAATTACTACAAGTATTAGGACCATAGAGTTAAAGGTGATTCTAACGTTAGTTTTTTTTATCCTAACGCATTCTATGCATTAAAATAAAAATGCCTTCTGTATGCAGCAGCCCCCCGTATACCTTACCTGAGCCCCGTCTCAATCCAGTGATGTTGCACAAGAGTCTCGGCTCTACGGGACACTCTCGCCTCAATAGCTGAGACAGAAGCGCTGCTGTCAAAGTTAGTGAGCCAACGAGGATAGAGGGGGCGGGGTCAAGCTGCAGCTCCATGTTTGAAAGAACACACAGAGGACCGGCTTGGCTCAGCTGCCCACACTGCAAGCTGCTTGCTGAGGGGGGAACTCAGGAGGGAAAGGCCAAGAGTGCCAGCGAGGGTCACAAGAAGAAGAGGATCTGGGCAGCTCTGTGCAAATACACTGCACAGAGCAGGTAAGTATAACATGTTTGTTATTTAAAAAAAAACAAAAAAAAAATAAAAAAAGACTTTAATATCACTTTAACAGTATTCAGTGTTTTTAATGTGATACGTTTTGACATTTGCTTTCACTACATGTAACTGATTTAGGATTTTAACCATCATGCGCTTAGTTTAAATTGCCCAGGTTTATGCCATGTTTAAGTTAGAGCTCAGCTTCAGTCAAAACTTTTGTTTTAATTTTGGATAGAGCAGGGAAGTGTTAGAACTTGTCAAGTTTTTATTGCTGTATCTTCAATGGTAAGTTTTCCACCCATTTCTTGTCTACCTGTCAAAAGAGCTATTCTCTCTAAAAGGAGACAGGACACTGTGGGCGTCACCGATACAAGCAGTGTAGGGAAATATCCCAATGGATTTTCAAAAAGCAATAAAAACCTGATTGTTTTGGCTTGAGCTGAGCTTATGTCTTCATGTTTAAAACTGAGGAATCTCAGTGCACCCATTCCTCAATAAGCTGCAATATGTCAATGGAAATACTTTGAGTCTGCCAAGGAGCAAATGTTCCTGTGTGACCCTTCCACAAGGCCCGTGCAAGATGTACGCTTACGATGTAATCCTTCAAAATACCGGCAGACTAATGCATTTATCAAACGTTTTCTAAAAAGATTTTTCAGGCAGCAGTCCTTGTGAAGAAGATGGTTTTTGACTAGCTCAGCTTGACAGAGTGTGAAAACATGATCACATATTATAAATACAACTGGGTCAGGTTATTAAAACCCTACCTAAAAAGTGTTTATTTTCTGTCCCACAGGAAAAAAAATATGATCTGACATCAGTTTAAAACAAACCTGTACAGAGAAATATAACAAACATGGATCATTAACTGCAAAACACTATAAAGTGTGAGTATACCTTTAATTAGTGGCCCCCAACACTACCCAAATTCACCATTCAATTAAGAAATTTTCATAAAGCTGGAGCACAGGCACTCTTCATGACTGGAGCGCACCTACAATCCATTTTTAGGAAGTTTGTGCTTACATAGGAAATTGATCTTGAGGTCCTTGAAGAACTGGCAACATAGGATGCATGTATCTATGTTATGTACCATATTTATTTGACTATTTCCCTGTTGTACAAGTCTACTTTAAAATAAAATCAATCATGTTTAAAACAAAGAAATAATAATAATAATGTAATTAGTAAGGCTGGGTTCATACTATTGCGAATTGGATGCGTTCCCTGCATCCAATTGGCAATAGCAGGAGATTTTGACTGGCTCTCCATGGAGCTGGTTCACATATCTCCGCTGCGTCTCTGGCACGAGTTTGCACAGGAGCCCTGTGCGTCTTAGTCGGTGTCAGATCCAAATTCAGCCAAAAATGTAGGCTGAAATCAGACCTGAAACGGTGAATGGGGATGCACCGGGCCCCTGCTGTGAACTGCATGCAAAGATAACGCAAACCCAGCCTTAAGGTTCATCGTTACTAGGTTATCTGAAAAGATCAAGGTAGCACCAAAGTGTTGAAGGACCACCGAACCAAAAATACTAGTTACTTTATCTGAAAACGGTAAGAATATTAATTGCACACTAACCCTGTAAAGCCAACAGAAAGTTTCAGCTAAACTGCATCTCATAATACATAATTTAGATGGAAAAATTACGCAAGTGGATTATACTAGTTGAGGCAATGGCTTTGCAGGAGCTCATTCACAATCCCCTCTAATACACTGCCAGTCATTAATAGCCATGAGCAGTGGGTTGCAACATATGACTAGTTGTCTTCTATTAACGTCTGTATAAAAGCTGGCCATATAATAGGGCCATGATGGCGAACCTTGGCACCCCAAATGTTTTGGAACTACATTTCCCATGATGCTCATGCACTCTGCAGTGTAGTTGACCATCATGGGAAATGTAGTTCCAAAACAGTGCCAAGGTTCACCATCACTGACCATGGGGAATTTCAGGCAGTTCCTGAGCTTGTTGCCACCCTCCTATCCGACACTTTTGAATTGCAAAATCAAAAAAAGAGCCACCCCAAAAATTTTCAGACAAAGAGCACCTGAAACCAATCAGTTACAGTGTTATTCAAAATACAATAGGAGAAGCAAGAGATTTGTCCATTGTATGCGGATGGAAAAATCTGTTAGATTTTATTGTATGGCCAGCTTAAAACTGCTGAACTAACTCAAGCACTTGATAACGCAAAGCTGTGCCTGGCAATTATCTCACTGCCTTAACTTAAAATATCTTACATCTGCAAGAGCAAATGTAGAGCAACTGAAGGACAGTCTGTGGTTTCATGCCAAGACAGGAAGCTGAATAGCCACCATCCCAAACCATATCAATACATGAGTATCTACACGTATGGCAACAGTGAAATTCTAGGACAAATTTGTCCCAGTCCTGATCCACCCAAATTTTATTTTGCTAACCCCACCCACTTTGGCAAAAATCCTTAGTCAAGCTTGTTAGCCAATCTTATAGTCATGTACGTACTTTTTTCTTCTACGCGACAACAGCTCATTAAGAGTCAGTGGCCATTTAACAGGAAGCCAACTAGTTTTTTACTTCTTTTTTTTTTTAAAAGTGTTAACTGCAGGATCAAAAGGCTACCGAAGCATGAATAAAAATACCATAAAGGCAAATAATGAGTATCCTGTGGAAGCATACACTTCCAAAACGGCAAAGACTGTCAGTCAGTAGCTCTCTCACTGGAGCGTTTGGCTGTGGGGGTTCAAGTGGGGCTGGCTCAGGCTCTCAGCGGATTTCAGAGAGCTTGAGCCAGCTGCCGTTCCAGGCTTCTGGGCAGATCCCAACCACATGGCCAGTATCTTTTAAGAGCCTGGACCAGCTCTGTGACTTAAAGGGGATGTAAAGGTTTGTTTTTTATTTTCTAAATAGGTTCCTTTAAGCTAGTGCATTGTTGACTTCCTTACCTTTTCCTTCGATTTTCCTTCTAAATATTTGTTTTCTTTGTCTGAATTTCTCACTTCCTATTCCTCCTCAGTAAGCTTGCCCCCATCATCCGAGCCATTTTGGCTGGGGGTGAGTCAGCGTGCTCGCCCCCTCCCTTGGGCCTACATCCCTGCGGGGAGACGCTGTGGTAAGGCGACGGCGGGCTTCAGCCTTCACTCACCAAAAAAGCTTTAACCATGCCTCTCCTTCAAGTCTGGTCAAATCTGAGTAGCTCTTCAGGATTCTAACATTGAGTTTTTACCCAAGGCGAGTTTATATTACATTAACCTTGAATGGAGTGTATACACAAAAATAAAGAAAGAAAAAAAAATAAAGAGGCTTTTGCATTTTTGAACAGGAGCTAGTCCCTTCTTCACATATGTCCTCTTTAAAAATAGGCCGTATGTCTGTGTTTTTTTATATGACACAAGATTTGCTTAAAAAAGCTTATTATTCAACAGCTCACAGTTTTACATGAAGTCATTTGTTTTTTTTTAACCGTTTTTACCATAAAGTGGTGATATTTTGTACTTTAACAAGACTATAGTAGTCTATAAACCATTATACACAAATAATCGTCATACTATATTCTTAATTTTCCTCTGTATTAGCGGTTTCACTCCATTTTGCCATTTTTATTTTCAGTGCCGCTTTTTTTCTCATTCTGGCAATCTGGTTTAATTATTTGACCAATCCACATTATTGGGCTGTTTTTCAAAGCTGTATAAAGCTTTACAAATATGTCTGGTAGCACTCATCAGACCACTGCCAATTGAGAAGTGCCAACACTTTGAAATTCTGCACCATCTTTATAAATAAACCCTATATGAGAAGGCATTGTCCAATTTGAAACTAAAGTTGTTACATTTTTCTACCACAGGTTAGGAGATGAAAGTCAATAGAATTAATTAACTTTTTTCCCATTCCCTCAGGTTTTTACAATTGAAAATTTGGATTTTTAGAAGAAAGTTGTCTCCATTGGTTTGTTTTTTTACTGCTAGCTACATTCTAGGAAAAAAATTGGTTATCCTCATTGAAACCGCTTATGCTAGCTGCTTTCTAGAAGAAAGGGTTAACCTCTATAGCAACTTGATGCAGAGGTGTACAGTAACCTACTTTAACCATATCTCCAACTTAGCTACGTTAAGCTTCCAAAGTCACATACATCATCAGCTGCTCTGGTTTTCAGAGTTCGCTCATTGCCCTGTATTACAAAAATACTCAAATGCACTCGTTTTCTAGCAATTCAGAGTAATAAAAATTTTCAAAGCTGATTGCCGACTGTTTTCTATGGACTGTGGAAAATTTCCTCATAAAAAAGAAGAGCAGATCAGATTTATCTTCTGATTTAACTACAGGAAAATACATTAAAAAGTTCTGAACATAGCAAACAGTATGTATAGTATGAGCGTTAAAGGAAACGTATGGAGAGAAAAAAAAAATGTAAGATTCCATTGCCGACACTGAAAATGCTACTTGCCTGGATGTCTTGATTCAATACTTTGAGTCACACATAACAAGTATTCGGAAAGTGAAACGAGAATCCAAAACAAGCATAGATCCAGGGAGATCAGAGCTCCTGGTCTGGGCAAGTTACTAGGAAAATACCCTTGAATCAGCAGCCACGCAACTAGCCTTTTTAGTCATGGCTAGTCAAAATTCCTTTAAAGGATGTAAGCTGTGATGAAAAGTAGATGGCATTTCTGAAGGAATGAATAGATCTTGTGGCACCTCTGAATGGCAGAAGAGCAGAGCCTGGCTAGGAGAACCATTAAAAAAAAAAAAAAAAAAAAAAAAAAAAGGTCAAGGAAACTGCACAGCAGAGCTCATGAAAGAGCAGGGGACAGGTAGGTATAAAGATTTAGGAGGAATGTCTAGCCAGAAATAGGTTTCCTTTATCATACGCACATTTATCCTTTAATGATCTGCAACACTTCTATGAATTCCACTAATATATGCCCTTTTAAAATCTAGGTTGACACAAAACTGATGCTGTTGTTATAGATAGGTGCTGGTGTGCTGAATCACCAACTCGTTTCTTATGCAGCATAAGTATACAGTATTGCAGCAGTGAAATTTCCACACTGGCATTTCTAATCCTGTCCTCACTCTCGTTTTGCGGTTTCATTCCCCTCTGCTGCATTCTCTGTGAAATAAATAAAATATCCAGCGGAGAGATTTGAAATGACTGAAATATCAGTTAGGCGGTGGATTGACCCTTTAGACAACTCTATTATACAGATGGATAAAGGATAAATAACCAACTTTGAAGAGGGCACAGCTCCATATTTTCTTGACATGAATATCCCGTACACTGTAAACAGCCTTAAATATAGAGCAGTGCCAACCTCTGTTTTCTTCCACCTGAAGAAATATCCTGTGATTTACCAACATACATTCTATCAGGCACCCTGTATAAAGTGTCAATGAGTTCTTAGTTTGTTTATATAAGGTAAGAATACACTTGTGTTTCATTGACTGATAAAAAGAGAAAAAAGGAAAAATAAAGTCTGTGTAACAAAACAAAATGCATTTACATATTGAACGTCGGATCTCCATCACTGAGATTTTGTTCATTGAAAACTTGCTGACATTTGCACAGCTAAATAATCAACAAGGTGGAGGCAGAGTCCCCGGTGTGCAAGTCCCTAAAGCAAAAAGGGAAAACAAAAATTAAATTATAAAATATCAAAAGTGTACAGTTCTTTGGTAGATACAGAGTCTGTGGAGTGATCTTTTGGCCCTCGGTCATGGTGGAATCACTGCTGGTAGGAGGAAGGACAAGGGCTAGACCCGTATCATAGGAGGTTCCTTTGCCAGAGCATGTCCGTAAAACAACATGGCTTATTTTTCCAAGAGAGAAAGCTGCAGGATTTCTTCAAGTTCTGCCTCCTCCTGCAGACGCTGCTTCTCCTGTGCCTCCTGTTCCTTGGCGGACAGTTCCATAGCAAACTGCAAGTCCTTGTCATAGCTTGGAGAGTGGCTGCTAAGACTGGAATGGGCACTTATAGAGTTGGCAAGAAGGCTTTCCTGCAGGGCCCTAAAGGGTAGGGAAAACATTTATTTATTTTTTACAAGCACCATTTTAAATGTACCTTATGGTATGTATGCATGTATGTATGTATGTATGTATGCATGCATGCATGTGTGTATGTATGTGACAGAAAGAGAGGGAGAGAGGGAGAGAAAGACAAAGGAAATAAAGAGTGTGTCCTATTTACACACATATATGTTTATAATCAGATTTACCACACACACACACACACACACACATACATATACACACACATTATATATATATATATATATATATATATATATATATATATATATATATATATATATATATATATATATATATATATATTACATATACACACACACACACACACACACACAGACACACACTGTTTTACACGTTTAAAATAGGCATAATGTTACCTTTCATACTGAGCATTAAAACCCTGATTTGAGGAGATACTTCCATTAGACTGGCTTGGAGACAAAGGCTATAAAGAAAAATAGAATATGGGAAACATCAAACTCAATTAAAAAAAAAAATAATAAAAATTTAAATCCACCAACTGTATTTAAGGAAAAGGGAAGTTACCGCTCCAGGCAGATCTAAATTGTGACAGTCCTCCGCACAGAAACCACAGGTGCAGACAATGCATATAGCACCACAAGCCACAGCAAAACTGAACAGCTGACGCGTTTCACACTACACTTTGTGTTTAATTATAGCTGGATTAAACACAAAGTGTAGTGCGGCTTGTGGTGCTTTTCCAGTTTTTACAAATAAAAGGCAACAATTTTTTTGGCATGCAGCTGTCCAGAAAATAGTTTTTTTTGTTCCACCAACTGTATTTAACTGATCATTTTCTAAAGCAACAATTCTCTCCCATCAGCCTCGTTCACACCATGGTGCAGAGACATCGGTTTTTCCGCACACATTCTGCAAGGGCTCAAAAAACAAAAAAACATACAATGCAGGGCTATTACCTCTGCAGTGTATGTGGTGGGGGAAAGCATACAACCTTGCAGTATGTTAGAAATAAAAGCCTTTAAATATTAAACATTTTTATTTTTTAAAAGGGATACCTTTGTAAAAAACTTTTTTTATAAATAATAAAAATTGCATATCTTTTTGCAGGAAAAAAAAGAAAAAATAAGTTTTTTTATTTTATTTTAATTTTTTTACTAGGAGCCTGCAAAGCATTGCGACTCCTGCAGACTGTCTGTGAAAGCTGTCTTCTCGTGACTCATACAGGCAGGCAGCTTCACACTGACAGGAAGAATCAATGAACTACCAGAGCACTCGACAGCACCCTGGTAGTTCATTAAGAACTACAAGCCAACAGCTACACAGGCTGTCAGTAGTTGTAGTTCTAACATTCACAGAACTCTGAATGAATGATGGAGCCAGATGGGCGGATCCCGGCAGTGGCTTTTTCAAAATTGTAACAGCGAGTGCGAGAGAAGATCCCACACTTGCCCTCTCAACTGGGGATATGGGGGCTGGTGCAACACTAACATGTTAAACCCTGAATATGGGTGCAACATGTACCATGTTTCGAAAGGTGAACTTATCCGTTAAATTTAGAAAAACACCAAAGGCCACTAATGAACTGCTTCAGCATGATACAAGCAATGACTTTAAATTGCTTTTACCTTCATCATTTGGGCAAATAATAATGGGGAAAAGCTCACCTGATTTGTACTGCACTCCAGAAGGCTCTGCTGAATGGCAAACTGCATAATTTCATCATCTTCATCCCGTATGTGAAGACTCCTCCCATTTTCCTGGATATGGTAGGATGGTGGAATCTCAAAGACTGACTGATCAACTTCAAACTTTGGAAGTGCAGCTGCAACTAAAGAGCACGGGATTAAATGAGCATTATTTTCTTAGTATGGGACGACGTAGGTAAGGGTTTAAACATTAGTTCGGTTATTAATGCTTTGTCCTCACTGGATTAAGTTTCCACTTCCTGTGCCACCCTGTATGTGAAAGGTGCCCAAACCCTGTTCCTTGCAGCTCCCAGAATTTTGAAGGGGCATAAGTTAACTTTTAAGTCTGTAATACGAGTAGGATAGGCTCATTTTAGCAGCAGGTTAGAAAAATCATTACCCACCTCACTGGCACCTTCTTAACCACAAACCGTTCAGCAATCCTCTTGAATCTAAAGCTTTGGTTTATGAAAGAGTACAAGAATGTGCTGATCTTATTTATTGAAACAGAATAAAACCTCCAAACACTACGCCTATGGTTTGCCAGGGTGAATGACAGCAAGGATATAAAAAGATATGATACATGCAATGACCTGGTTCAACAGGGTACACTTTCAATATGCCACTGAATAGTAAATATAAAATTCTGGTGCACAGAAAAAAGACCAAACTTCTGTAGCCTTACTCTTTCCCCTCCCTGTTTTTACTCCCCACTCACTCTTAAGCCTCAAACACATGATCGTATTTTCATCGGACAAAGCATAGGACTTTTGTCCGAAGGGCATTCGTTGGCCGTGAACTTGTATTGCATACAAAAGGGCAAATAATTTTTGGCCAACACACAGGAAACTAAGTGTTTTTTTCAGCTCTTTAGAGCCACCCTTTGGGCAACTTCTGCTAATGTTGTGTTATGGTGAGCATTGCTTCTGAGCATGCGTTTGTACTTTGGAGTTTTGTTCCACGATCGGAAAATCCGACAACACACAATTGTTGGCAGACAATTTTAAAGTATGCTATCCCACATTTGTCCCTGGAAAATCCGGCAACATTTTTCTGATGGAGCGTAAAAATGGTCGGATTTTCCAAAATAAGCCTGCCATCACACAATTCCCATCGGATAATCCGATCGTGTGTACAAGACTTTACTCTCCGCTACTTTAGTTATCTCTCCCCTTCTCTTTCCCAGTTCTGCCCCCTCCTATTTATACTCCCCCAACCTTTGCATAATCTCCTTTACAACCATAGACTAAAAAGTCCTTAAACCCCCCCCCCCCCCCCCACTGCTGAAAATGTAATTCTAATACAGCTTCCTTTTTTGCATGGAATTGCAAACTTTTTAATAGAATGCAGATATCGGACACTACGATTCTCCAGCAATGTCTTGCAGAATACAGCTTTATACACATTTCTGTACTTTTGCACCTTTGACACTGGACCATATCAGACATCCAAGGTGCAAAATAGGAGCCAGCACAAGGTAGCAAACAGTATTATTATCAGTGCCATGAAAGGTTTTCTATTTTGGTACATTTTTTTTTAGGAAAACTCACCTTCCTCTTCTTCAGGTGTGCCTTTTGGAGTACCGGGAGAGTCTTCTGCTCGGCTACAAGTGTTCACATTTCCAAATGTAATTCTTGCATTTAAAACATGAAACAAAGGGATTTCTGTGGGATTAAAACAAACAATAAAATTGTAGGCAAACCCAAATAATTTTCATACAATTTTTTTATATGCCCGCCACCTCGAGTAGAATAAAAACGGAGGTAAACTTTTATCTTGATGGCATTATACACCAGTAAAATTACATTCAATTTCTGACTCGACCTCACCCTGCGAGCTGCACATGGGCACATATGGTGGGTCTGCCCTAAAATCTGGCCATTTTGGGAAGAAGTGGCGAAGGTGATCGCTCGGATACTGGGCCGAGTAATTAAACCTTTGGAATTTTTTTTTCTCTTTTTCCTTTTGTGTGGTTCCCCCGCCCCCCTCTCCCTCTAGGACGGGAACTGAAGATAAATTGCATTGTATACGTTTCAAGATAAGGTTTGTAATTTTCTGAAATGCTGAAAATAATAAAAAAAAATTAAAGTCATCTACTTTACACCCCTTTTGTGCTGGGTTGTCCTATCCCTTGAAAGCGAACTGGGAGCAAACCTTTGGGGTCTTGACTTGGAGGGCACGGTTACATTTCCCAAAAAGGCAAACATTGCGGTCTGTTCCTTATAATTCTGCCACTGAGGTAGGTGGGTGCTCTTGGCACCAAGTATTGTCCCCGATAAAAGTATCACCTCGATTATAGTAATAAAGCTACAGGCATACGAGTCATGCGTTCTATAATCAAGAATCTCACTGCAGCATTAACGGGATCTATATGCGTTCTATAATCAAGAATCTCACTGCAGCATTAATGGGATCTAACTTAAAGGGATTTTTAGCAGTCAGACACGTTTTGGCAAAGTAAAGTCCCAGACAGATTTATTGAAGAGCAGGGCCTGCCAGCAAGGACTGAGCACTAGAGAAGACCACATTTGTTAGGTCCTTAGAGACAGGTGAATCCTCCTACAGTATGGTAGTCATTTTGTTAATGTGGGCTCCTTTTATACAAAATCCTCCCCAAAACAGATACAAGGCTAATAAAGTGCTTAGGGAAGCAAACAGCTTGTCGAAGGGTTTCCAATGTCCATAGAGCTGTGGACCAAGTGAGAAAAATTAGCTGCACACCAACATCCACCCAACAGATTTATTGAAAGACTGCCACCAGGACTTAAACAACGGACCATGGGATAACAAAGTTTCACATATACATTATGCTTCTTCAAAACAAAGAGATGTAGAGAGAGTTGGAACAGCAGGTGCTATGGGAAAAGGCTTTTGCAGCCTTAGTAGCATTAAATAACGCAAGAATGGAAACAGAACTAGTAAACGCAACAGGCTCATTTTCTAGTTTTAAAGTAATGTGCACCAAAGCAGCCTCTCCTAATTTGGCAAGAAAAGCTTGACTGTGGAACTTCTCAGGGGCAAGCTCAGTCAAAAAATGTAGGAAATCAGTCTCAGCAGCTGATGTCTTAGCTGCTAAGGTCATGGGTAAATCAGATATAGAGTCCAGCAGCAGAAAGCCCGGGACTGAGCTTGTGGCCTCTGTGGATAGAGTAGGTAAATAACTGGTTCATTTGGGCCATAAAGTCTTACATTACGGTAGTGAAAACCTAAAAGGGCCAAAAATATATCAGCCACACCTGGAGGAAAAGAGGACTCCAATGCCAGAGAGATTACAGTATTGGCCAATAATTTAGTTTTCATTAAGCTAATAATATTCCATTTAACTCTATTATGTAAAAAAAAAAAATCCACAAAAGTGTTTTCCTCAAAGACTCATTGGCATGCAAGTAAAAGTAATGTGTACCTATCTTGACAGGAAATCCAGGTGGGAACTGCAATGTTATGAAATCCCTCAAGTGAGCAAAATGAGAGCTTGTTCTGGCCATCAGGTCTATTATGGGGGTGACTTGCTCTGCCAAGGACAAAGGAAAGTCTTCACACATCCACAAAGTGCCCTTAAACCTGATAGAAAAAAAAAAAAAAAGTTAAAGAAAAATATATAGTGTGCACAGTTCATCTTTAAATAATTTGGTTAGGCAAGTGTAGCTCTGGTCTCCTAATGAGTCGAACGTATTGTAAATTTAGGGGTGTCTAAGCCATAGTTGGGCTCAGACTCTGTTAATTCTATTTAAATTTGCCTCTGTTCTGGCTGTGGTTGTGCTCGGTAGAGGATTTTTTCCCTTGTTGCCTGTAGGTGGCGTTACCACTTTAGGCCCATGTTGGAACTCGGGCAAACCATAGTGTGTTAGGTGACCCTTCTCGGCAGCAGCCCAGTGGGAGTGGTTCCGCTGGGAAGGAGTACTTAAGGGCAGACGCCGTTTTTTGGGGTCCTTCGCCTCGTTGCCCTCCTGGTGCGAGGTGGGTGTTGTGTGATTCCAGTCTCTGGACCACGCTGATCTGAAGCGGTGTTCCCATCAAGTAGGCCCGGCTATGCTGGCTGGGTCCTATGGTTCTACAGGGGATCCCAAGCTGTCCATCCAAGTGAAGGAAGCTTCTTAGGGAAGGAAACCGGGGGAGGACCTGCCCTGGAGGAGACAAGCAAGGCAAGCTGATGTTTTGGAAAAGGCCTGGTAACCTCGTTAAGGAAAAGGGATCGCCGGATTGGCTTAAAGGCTCTTTGGCTGTAAGGCAGGAAGTTCGGGACTTTAAATCCTGTGGCAGAGGATTCCTGACTATCCATTCTGTGTTTTTCAGACGGTCTGTGGCAGAGACTGTTTCTATACTGTCCGTACATCATTCCGGATGCTAGGCCATGTGAGAGGGGTCTATCCGGGTGAGCAATGCCCACTCAGGAGTGAGTGGTGAATACAGGAACTTTGAATACTTAGAGGTAACTTAGAGGTAACGTGCAAAACGCAATTTAAACCAGCAGCTCCTTCGGGAGTAGTGCTACACAAGCTTGGACCGAACAAAATTATTTGCATGCAAGTACAGGTTGGCGCACTTCTTAGGCTCTATATACTGTAGTAACTTGTGCTAGGCATGAGATATGTTCCAGCAGAAGTACCAGCGACTTCCCTTTTGCTATGGATATACAGAGTCGCACCTAACTGTATCTCTGCCTTAGGGAGGGCCCTGTATCTTAACCAATGAATACAAGGCTTTCTCGGATTGGTTGAGATGGAGATCATGATATCACAGCATATAAACCTAGATTGTGTGTATCTAGTCTCAGTGGACACATATTGAGAATTTCTTGCTACAGTTTCAAACATAATTAATCTTTTAAACACATCACTTACTGCAAAGTTTAATTCATTACTCACTTTTGCGTCCTAATAGCCAACTCCTTGGGCCTCCCAATGTCTCTGTTTTGAAGTTCAAACTCAGGGTTAAAATACTCTTCAGGAGTTATAGCTGTAGGGTTGTTAGCTGTGGCAAACTCTGTAGTAAGGTCCTGTGAACAATAAAAAAAGTCTGATAAATTAATCGTATTTTAGACAAATTTTAAAGTCAGATATTCAAATTACCCATTTATGTCATGTATATGTAAAATCACTTTCTCTATGTTTGTCTTGATAAACAAATACGATAGAACCCAACATTTTAGGTTGTCACAAATATAGAGGAAATCTTTCAATTCAATGAGGGCACTTATTCCTTTTTTTTTTCCAAAAACAAGTTCTCAAATATTTTGTCCTAGGAGTACAGTATAGGACTGATATTTATAGACCATGGGTTATAGGATGCTACCTTCAGGTGACTGAACACTGGCAAAAAAACTTTTGCCAGGGCCGCTCCTAGAGCGTATCCATATAACCTTGCCCATTCTGCGGAGCTCCAGGTTTTTTAGGAAGTAAAAAGGAGTGATCAAGACACAGAAGGGAAGGACCTCTGCCCTGGAATGTACTGTATTTGGCAGCCTTACGAATCCTGGATACAGAAGCTTGCTGCTGAAACGCCCAGGAGACACCACCAGCTTTGGTGAAAGGGGCTCTGATAAAAAAGGGAGGAACCTTGTTCTTAAGGGTATATGCCCTGGAAAGGATTTCTCCAACACACCTGGCAATGGTGGAGTGGGAAGTAGGGTGTCCTTAATGAGAGACACGGGCAAAACAAAGAGGGACTTAGTCTTGTGTAGATAGGCTGTAGCTTTGAGGAAGATCAGTCAGGTCTTGAGGAAGGACAGAGGAAAGGTGAGGTCTTCTAAATTGGTTCAATGGGTGGGGGAGGGAGTCTCTGAAGAGTAGAAATCACAAGGTTAAGATCTCAAGGTAACACAGGAAGTCAAACTGAGGGAATGACATAAGTATCTCCCTGAAGAAAAGTCCTAAAAAGAGCTTGCTTGGCAAGGGGTTTCTTAAAGAGGATGGAAGGCAGAAACTTGTATCTCTTGAGGGTACTTCGGGCCGGACCCTTGTCAAGACCAGACTGAATGGCCAAAATACAATTGACAGAGTAAAACTAGGGTTAAAAATTGTGTGTGTGTTACCGGCGCCAAGATAATATCCATATTCTTATTAAGTCTTGCTGCAAAAAAAAAAGTGCAACCTCAAAAGGTTGGATTTAGATTTGTGTATTTGTGAAGTGTATTGCGCTAACTTATATAAACATTTTACCACGACTGATCCTGTGAACTTGTTACTCAAAAAACAAAAAGTAAGTACATGTGTCTATGATTATTAATTGTTGTGCAAATAATCAACAAATAGTGTGCAATAAATACCAATACAGTGCCCTGTGCCAAACTATAACATATGAATTTCTCAATCCATCAAAAAGAAATGTGAAATAAATCCAAAAAGATTTCAAATATGCTACTGTTACAATCCACAGCTTGAATGTGCCCCAAGCAAGCAAGAAAATGTATTTTATACAAAAAAAGTATAAAATAAAAATTAAAAAAATAATAATAATAAAAAATAGATATATGTATATGTGCTAAGGAAGTCCTTAATAGATAATTTCTTGCAGTGATGCCCAGCTGTGTTTCCACCTTCACCGCAAATAGTGCCTACACCGTCACCGGATAAAATGGCCACTCACCAGATGGACCCAGAAATCTGCCTTTGGTTCATATGGAAAACTAGGGTTAAGCCTTCTATCCTCGCAACATGCAAAGGCGGCTTTTCATAAGTGATGGTAAAACTTACAGGAGTTGGATTTTCTTTACACTGAGAAAATGAAAGTGGAAATGATCGACTCAAATAACCCTATCCTTTGGGAATTGGCTTTCAATAGCCATGTGATAAAGCCATGGAATAAAGAATGGAGCAGGGAGAATGGGTCAATAAGTCTAGCCTGTTTAGAAAAAGTCCAGGTTTATCCGCCAGAAGCCCGAGTTTGTTTACCACAGTCTTTTGGGGCAGCGAGACTCATCGGAAACATTTCCTCTATCTTCCACAGCAATCGAGGGAGGAACTTCATCAGAGAGAAGGCATAAACCAGTTGGAATGGACGCCAAGGAATCACCAGAGCATCTACTGTGAAGGCTAGGAGATACTTGGTCTTGGTAACAAATTTGCTCAGCTTGTTTTTGAACCTGGAGGCCAGGATGTCAGCCTCTAGTGTTCCCCCATCTTAGACAAATTTTGAAAGATCTCTGAATGCAGAGACCACTCTTCAGGTCTAGTCATTGATGGCTTAGAAAATCCACCTGCCTATTGTCTACTCCCTGAACGTGGACTGTTGAGAAAGTCTAAAAGTAAGATTATGTCCATGAGAGTATTGGACTCCTATTGTTCCCCAGGGTCGATATGCTTCTGGTGCCCCCTTGATGAATTATGTAGGTCACTGCAGTGGCATTGTCCAATTGTGCTCCTATTGGGTGACCTTGTAGAAGGGACATCAAATGGTGCAGAAGCAGTCTAATGGCTCTTGGTTCCATATCTCCTGAAAAAATCAGTGCGTTAACGCCGCCCTAGCCTGTATAGCTCACATCTGTTTTTACCATGTTCCAAGTGAAGGATTGTCATCCCCAATGCCAGGAGATCCACCATGTCAGGGAGATGTTCTCCTGACTGGACAGAATCACTGAATGATCCAAGGATTGGATTTTCTTTTTCCATGTCTTAAAAGGTGTTTTATTGAAGTTACATAGTAGTGGAGGTTGAAAAAAAAGACAAGTCCATCAAGTCCAACCTGTGTGTGTGCTCTTATGTCAGAATTACATTGTACATTCCTCTATGTTGTGGTCGTTCAGGTGCTTATCTAATCGTTTTTTGAAATGATCAATGCTCCCCGCTGAAACCACTGCCTGTGGAAGAGAATTACACATCCTTACCGCTCTTACAGTAAAGAGCCCTCTCTACACAGTTTAAGGTTAAACCGCTTCTCTTCTAATTTTAGTGACTGGCCACGTGTCTTTTTAAATTCCCTTTCATGGAAAAGTTTTATCCCTATTGTGGGGTCACCAGTACGGCATTTTTACATTGAAATCATATCCCCTCTCAAGCATCTCTTCTACAGAGAGAATAAGTTCAGTGCTCGTAACCTTTCCTCATAACCAAGGTCGGCCCAGTTCTCCAGGAACCCAAACCCCCTCCTTTCTACACCAGCTCCTCAGCCACTTGTTTACTTCCCTAAATCTTCTGATGCCTTTCTGGTGTGGCTTAAAGTACCGGTAATATTTCTGAGAATACTACCTTGGAGGTCCTTTTCCTCAATTTAGCTCCTAGGTCACTAAAATCGTATTTTAAGGCACTCCATCTTCCTCTGACTTGGTCATTGGTGCCAACATGCACCATGACAGCCGGGTCTTCCCCAGCCCCTCCCAGTAATCTGTCCACCAGATCTGTGATGTGCCGAACCCGAGCACCCGGTAGACAACATACAGTTCGGTGCTTCAGGTCTTTATGACAGATTGCCCTCTCTGTCTTGAGAATTAAGTCCCCTACCACCAGTATCTGTCTTTCGTTTCACTTGGGTTTACTCTCACCCTCACTGAAGGAGTTATTCCCCTGGCAGGTGGGGGGGGGGGGGAGTCACTCTAGCTCCAGCAATGCTGGTCCCTGACTGGTTTCACCAATGTCACTCAACGGGGTGTACTTATTGGGATGTTCCAGCCCAGGACTGGCCTCCCTGGCACTTTCCCCATCTACCCTTCCTGACTGTCACCCATCTACTCCGCTTTGGTGCCTGCCCCTCGTCATCTCCATCCGCCTTTGTGCTGGCACCTGCCAGGTACAATCCCAACTCTACTATAGTGAGTCTTCTCAGTGTTGACAATTGCTTCCGTAGATTAAGAACCTGGGCTTCCAGTGAAACAACGTGCCTACATTTTGCACAGCAGTATTCGCCCTCGATCAGGTGATCAAGGAACACATAAAATGCCGCAAGATTTACACAGAATCCCATCTCCACACCCACCAGGCATTGTACTCACTAATTTAATGGGGATTGGGAATTATTCTCTGTCCAAATTGACTAACAACTAGCTTCCTGACAATACTCAATGCACAGGTATTGTACTGGGAACGCGCATCGGTCTCCTCTCCTCTGACAGTACATGGATCTGTGCGTTTACACACACAGATCCACGGTCCTGCTGTGATCACAGGCAATGGCGGGTGCCCGGCTCCCGAGTGATGCGGCATGCGTGCACCCACAGGACCGCCGGGAAACCCAGGACGTTATATTGACGTCCACCCGGAGGGAGAGAAGGTTCCTGCCAATGTCATTTTACTATGGCTCGGTAAGGAACTGGTTAAAGGACAATAGTTCCCAATTTTCTGATGGGGCTTAGGATCTGCTGGGAACTGTCTGAAAATAGTCTTAGGTATATTTAACAAAACCCAGAAATGCATTGAAAACGTCCCAGTAGCACTACTCAGTGCCAAAGGAAACACCCTTACAAGGAATAGATGTTATCTCAATACAATTTTGCTTTTAACCTGAAAAAAAATTATATAAAAAAAATGCAGAAACTTCTGTATTCATATTAGCAGCCACTATAAAATAAACGTGAATATAAACATGACGAAATCGACAATTCGCAAAGGAGATATCCAGCATTCAAATTCCTTCCCTACCCAACACACCAGGTCCAACACCACACTCAATACTCTTCTCCTTTTGCCCAGGTATCACAGATGAAGTTCATAAACTCCTCTCCATGGCCAACCTTACTACCTGTCCCCTCAATTACTGCGACCACCTTCCCGCTCTATCCTCAACTCCCTAACCCACATCTTCAACCTCTCCCTGTCACCTTTCCTTCCCTGCTCAAACATGCACTGGTTACCAAAATACTTAAAAAAAAAAAAAAAAAAAAAAAAAACACACCACTAGACCCCACCTGTTTGAATAACTTAAGACCAATCTCCCTGCTCCCGTTTGCCTCCAAGCTCATCGAATGCCTTGTCCATGACCTAATGAGTTGCTACCTTACGGACAACAACCTTCCCGATCCCCTACAGGATCACCAATGACCTACTAACTGCTAAAACCAATGGCCATTACTCCATACTCTTAGAACTTTCTGCTGCCTTCGACACAGTTGACCACCTGCTTCTCTGCAAATTACACTCCCTTGGCCTATGTGATTCTGCTTTATCCTGGTTCTCCTCCTACCCATATCAGTGCACTTTCAGTGTCACAACTCCATCTCTTCCACCCCTCTTTCTGTTGGAGTACCCCAAGGCTCCATCCTTGGACCCCTCCTATTCTCACTCTATACCTCTTCCCTGGGCCAGTTGATAACCTCCCATGGCTTCCAATAGCACCTCTATGCCGATGACACCCAGATCTAGCTCTCCACTCCTCAACTCACCCCCTCGATCTCCTCACGAATCTCAAACTTACTAAATTACATATCGGTATTGATGTCACACCACTTATTCAAACCCAATCTTTCTAAAACTGAGCTTGTTACATTTCCTCCTTCATGCCCTCCCCCCCCCCCAATGACTTTACCATGAATATCAACACAACCATTGGTCCCTCCTCCACACATGCCAGGGTGCTAGGGGTAATCCTTGACTCTGACCTCTCCTTCAGCCCCCACATCCAATCACTGAATAAAAATCCTGCCGCCTTAACCTCCAGAATTCAACCCTTTCTGACTAATGACACCATAAAGCAACTTATTCACTCCTTGATTATTTCCCGCCTTGACTACTGCAACTCTCCATAATGGCCTACCCTTAAGCAGGCCATACCCCTCCTTCAGTCTAATATGAATTCTGCTGCTAGACTAATACACCTCATTAACCAATCCGTGACTGCTGCTCCTCTCTGCCAATCCCTTCACTGGCTTAACCTACCCCACCGTGTAAAATTCAAAATACTAACCACAACATCGCCCCATCGTCCCCTCCCCTCCTCCCAGGACCTCCTGCTCTCTAGCTCCCTTGTTTCCTCCTCCCATGTTCGTCTTCAGGACTTCTCCAGAGCCTCTGCCATCCTCTGAAACGCCCTGCCCGGTATGGCCGATCAGCCCCTACCCTGTCCACCTTTAGGAGATCCCTGAAAACTCATTTATTGAGGGAAGCCTATCCCACACCCACCTAACAACTGTCCCCGAGCCACCCCCATCAAATCAACCTCTGCAGATATTACCTTTTGTACCACCACCCCCTCCCTTTTAAATGTAAGCTCTACGAGCAGGGCCCTTCTGTACCTGCTGTATTGAACTGTACTGCAATTGTGCTGTCCCTACTATACATTGTAAAGCGCTGCGTAAACTGTTGGCGCTATATAAAGTCGTGAATAATAACAACAACAACCAATAACGACATTTAAAAGTCCCACAAATTTCTTATGTCTTTAGAATGCCATAGCAGCGCTGATGTCAATCAATCTGGATGTGACATGGTCATATGGTTCAACACATATAAGAATGAAGCGATGAAAGAGATTTCTCTAAAAAGCGATTCTTGTTACGGTGATCCTAGCCGATGACATATCTTTTTATATCCTTTCCCATCTGTGTAAAGTTTCATTACCTTGTTACGCAGGTCTTTTGACTGTTCTTTTCTACCTCCACATGGCACAGTGTCTAGCCTGCTTAGTGCATCCATGTGAGAGCTAACAAACTCAATGACTATTTATACACAGACACCAACTGTGATGCAAAAAGACATAAATGTGGGAAATTAACCTTAGCATTTTCACCTGTGTGTGCCACATTCTGTGTCTGTACCAAGTGTAAGGGGTTAGCTCGGTAGCGGGGTGTGTGGTCCCCTGGATGGGTTCACTACACACTGAATTTATACAGACAGACAGTCGAAGACGGTTGAAAACAAAGATTTTGGTTTATTCTTCCATCTTGCTGGAAACAAGTGCAAGCATCCAAACAGCATAAACAAAATCAAACATAAAATAAACCCTGGCCACTTGGGGCGTCTACCTTCACCACACAGGAACCTATCTAGGGAGTCTGACACAGCCTAGTGCTGTGCAGACACTGCTGGTCATATAGCAGAAAAACAATAGTCTCTTTTTGATTTTTATCACACAGAAAAATCAATCACCTCCTCAGAAGACTTTCAGCTACTGCTCTCCTTACTCACAAAGCCTCAGGATGCAGCAAATCAGTGGTAATCCTCTGGATTACTTATAGAGGCCTTAATTGCCTCATTCTGAACAGCTGAAGTTTTCCAACGCCCTTAGACCTTTTCTGGCTACTTTTGCAGCCGACGCTTAATAACAATTGGTGTATTGTCTAAACAAGGCAGAAATGTATGTCCCGTCTGTGACAACACCCACAGATTTACCTGACTTCCTGTCACACAAGGCTAAACATTGCAGGGTATGTAAACATTTTATTAGGGCCATTTGTTATTATGATTTAAAAAGGATCCAAAAAACTAGAAAAATGGCTTCATGCGATTGCAAACCTTAAATAAAAAGACAGTTTTTTGGCATGAGCAGTCATATTTTCAAATTTAATACCAAAATTATAAAATTTCTGCCATGGTATGCAAACTTTTGAGCACAACTGCGTAACCCACCCATACACTTTGGTCTTTAGGGCTAAATGAGTGAAGCACTGCACATGTAGAAGTGTTAAAGCCCCAAAAATTACGCTGTGTCACTTACCCCCTGAGCTCCAAACTGGTGCTCTACAGTTCCAAGTAGCGACTCCAAAAAGTTTCTGTCAGCTGAAGGAAAAAATTATAAATACAAATACAGGTTATTCTACTCCACATATGAGCATGTATATAAACCTTTTGGTCAGGTTTTCTGCACTAGCCATCTCTAAAAACAGATATATAAAATATTACAAACAACATGATAAAAATCAGTGGGCCTTTGATGCTGCACTAAAGTCACCACTGGATGCTGCAGAACTACCTTACTTGGCACATCTGAAATTCCAGGCAATGTTTTATAGAATAACAAACTTCTTGAAATAAAGACCACTGCAAAGTCCCACTCATTATTATAAAATTATAAATTTGCGCAGAACAGTGTAATGCTACAACATACAAGTACTGCCACACATTTTGTTTTTAACGCCAGTGTGAAGAGAACTAAAAAATTCAGCATCTACAAATACCATAGTTGCTAACATTTAATATAAAACGACACTTACCTGTCCAGAGGTCCAGCGCTGTCCTCATCCAAGCCGGTTCTTCATTGGTTTTCGAATCCCGACATCTTTATTATGGAAGTCGGTTGCGAGTCCTAGCAAATTCACAGCCTGCTTTCTATTGCGCATGTGCGAGCCATGCTGCACTTTGTGCATGGTCCCACAACTTTCTGGGACCTGCGACACGTCTCAGAAAGCTGCAGGGAAAAGAGGGGGGGCTTAGGTGATTCAAGCAGAAGAGGGGGGGGGGGTACCTGTCAAAACTAAATACCCACTCTCCCCTATAAAAAGTGTTAGAGGAGCAGAGGAGGTGTTGGAAAAGCAGGACTTCCCCTTTTGGGTAAAGTTCCGCTTTAAAAGGCAGCCATTCGGCTTAAGTCCCCGCCCATCAACCACACCCCTCTGACATGTTTCACTTACATAAGACTTAATCATGTCTCTACGACTAAGCCCAATGTGGGTGAAAAATGTCAAAGAGATGACCGATAGGCGAGGACCCGAGTTCAAGCCTGTCTTTTATTCACGTATTTTGGGGCAAGATGTGCTCTGTCTCGGCCAGTACCTGAATACAGTGTGTAAACCCGGGAGACTGCGATGAGATACTGTGGGCTTGAAGAAGTTGCAACATACATGTTGCTAAGGTCCCAATGCTGTACTCTATCTACAGGGACATCCCATTAGTTTGAATCATAATGAAAGGATACTGTTTAATTCAGGGGTGAGTGCCTTCAGAATGGCTCAGTGTAATAACGCTGTTAGCTACTTGGTAACCGCCCTATAGCCGAAATACGGCTACAAGGCGGTTCCCTAACTCTAGGAGGGCGTCAATATACGTCCTCCCAGAGAGTCAGAATTGCGCGCCCGAGCGGGCGCGCACACGCGATCACCGGCGCTCGCTGGGTCCACGGGACCCGCAGCAACACGGATCGCGGTAAGGAGCCAATGGAAGCGGCTCCTTACCACGTGATCGCGCCGTCCAATGACGGCGCGATCACTTGTCATGTAATGACGCCGGTTCCTCCCTCTCCTCTCTGTACCGTTCGGTACAGTGTGAGAGGAGAGGGAGGGGATCGGGCGGCAGCAGCAGCCGCCGCACTGTGGGCTGGATCTGTGACAATTGCAGTCACAGATCCAGCCATCCCTGCGCAATACTCTGCAATAAAAAAAAAATGATAAGCGCTAAAGTAAAGTGCAATACTCTGCAATACCCCCCCCCCACACTCTGCAATACCCCCCCCCACACTCTGCAATACCCCCCCCCCCATACTCTGCAATACCCCCCCCCCCATACTCTGCAATACCCCCCCCCCCATACTCTGCAATACCCCCCCCCCATACTCTGCAATACCCCCCCCCCCCATACTCTGCAATACCCCCCCCCCCCATACTCTGCAATACCACCCACCCCATACTCTGCAATACCACCCACCCCATACTCTGCAATACCACCCCCCCATACTCTGCAATACCACCCCCCCATACTCTGCAATACCACCCCCCCATACTCTGCAATACCCCCCCCCAATACTCCAATACCTTGCAATACGTCGCCTATGGGGATTTTTAAGTAGCAACGTTTGGCGCAATTTCACGAGCGTATGCAATTTTGAAGGGTGACATGTTGGGTATCTATTTACTCGGCGTAACTTCATCTTTCATATTATGCAAAAACATTGGGCTAACTTTACTGTTTTTTTTTTTTTTAAAGCACAAAACAGTTTTTTTTTAAAAAACACGCGTTCAAAAAATTGCTGCGAAAATACCGTGCAAGATAAAAAGTTGCAACAACCGCCATTGTATTCTCTAGGGTTTTTGAAAAAAAAACATATATAATGTTTTGGGGTTTTATGTAATTTTTTAGCAAATAAATGATGATTTTTACATGTAGGAGAGAAATGTCAAAATTGGCCTGGGTGCTCCAGAACGCCTGATGGTGCTCCCTGCACGTTGGGCCTCCGTATGTGGCCACGCTGTGTAAAAGTCTCACACATGTGGTATCGCCATACTCGGGAGGAATAGCAGAATGTGTTTTGGGGTGTAATTTGTAGTATGCATATGATGTGTGTGAGAAATAACCTGCTAATATGACAGAAACTAGAATTTTTTTTTTATTTTTACAGAATTTTCAGTCTTTTTTCTTTTATAGCGCAAAAAATAAAAACCGCAGAGGTGATCAAATACCACCAAAAGAAAGCTCTATTTGTGTGAAAAAAAGGACAAAAATTTCAGATGGGTACAATGTTGTATGACTGAGTAATTGTCATTCAAATTGTGAGAGCACCGAAAGCTGAAAATTGGTCTGGTGATTAAGGGGGTTTTCGTGCCCAGTGGTCAAGTGGTTAATTTCCTGTTGTGATTCAATTTATTGGAATGCTCCCATAACAGCAGTGTAACTCTGAGACATTTATTGTATTTGGATGTTAGTGCATGAAGTGTGGACCCTACCTAATCAACCAACGTGAACTAGGTGCAGACATACTACAAGACATGTGAGGCACATGAAAAAAGCTATTTATTCTACCTCCCATCAGTTGAAGCACCGTTCCTATTATCTACCCATTTATCAGTGGTGGCTTTACATCTAGTGTATTATTTTGGGATCCGATTTGCGAGACCCCCAAGGCACGTGACATGTGAAATCTCATTTTAGTCAATAAGAGTCCCAATTAACACTACTGTAGTCGCTCAGACTTTAGAAAAGGTTTCTGTATACTTCAAGCTGACTTCTAGCTGACTTGTGCCAAGTCGGATCCTCATCTTTATTGATGCGATTTGGATCCGACATTACAGAAAGATTACCCAGGCATTCCTTGAAGTTGCTTCAAAGTCACTTTAAAGTCACCCTGTAAGTCGCATGACTTTCAGGTCACAACAGTGTGAACCAAGCCATTATGCACACAATTCCCCATGTATTTTGATCACATAAATGCAGAGATTGCCATCATTCTGGCATGGTGGTTGTAGACAAGAAATTTTAGAGCAGCAGCTTTTAAACATTGGTGTCCTGAAGTCCTAAATAAATCCTTAGCCTCAACTTCATACAAGAAAAGCTTTGACTTTATGATTATTATGGATTCAGCTCAAATGCAAAATAACCCCAAACTGTAACGATTGGTTTCTAAATTTCGGTGGAAAGTACACAACCAGATTATTCCTTTCATTTTTAAACTTGCAGGGACAACTAAAACCTGACTGGTCAACACGGGAAACTCAGATTAAATATGAGGTCTTTTGGTAGACTGTTCAATTAAAATGTTCAGACTAAAAATGTATCTACAGTCCATTTGCTATTATGTTTTGTTATAGGCCAATTTCAGAAATGGTCAAAACTCAACAGCAATAGTTCCATACATATGTATAATATATATATAACAGTAACTAAAAAGTCAGGACTAAGCAGAATATGTACACCTGTTTAACACGACATACCTTTATACCGTGACTTTTCGTCTTCTGTTAAATGTTCAGTCCGTGTTTTTGTGATAACATTGACGTTATTTGCAGAGTACACCTTGATGGAAGAGAAGAATAAACCCAAAATTTTTACCAAACAAGAATTACCAAGAAGAAAAAAGCAGCACAAAAATTAACACGTTCATGACATAAGGCAACATTGCCCTTACCTTTGCTTCATAATTATTTACATTTTCTGCTTTATCGGTCCGCCAGCCCCAAAATCCTGCCTTGGTTCTTGAGAAAAAAAAAAAAAAGACAAAAATTTTACTAAAACAAAAGATATATCACAAAGCTGGCAACAGTTAGCACACTTAAGCACAGTAAATATTACAAATGCTTAAATTTACAGGTTTCCAAGAAAAAATTGCTACACTGCTCAAAAAAATTAAAGGAACACTTTGAAAACATATAAGATCTCAACGGGCAAAAAACTCATGCTGGATATCTATACCGATATGGACTGGGTAATGTGTTGGGTATGAAAGGATGGCACATCATTTGATGGAAATGGAAATTATCCACCTACAGAGGGCTGACTTCAAAAGACATCCCGAAAATCAAAGTGAAAAAATTATACAGCAAGCTAGTCCATTTTGCTGAAATTTCATTGCAACAACTCAAAATGGTCCTCAGTAGTTTGTATGGCCCCCAAGTGCATGCTTGACAACATCAGTGCATGCGCCTAATGAGACGACGGATAGTGTTCCTCCCAGATCTGGACCAGAGCATCACTGAGCTCCTGAACAGACTGAGGTGCAACCTGGCGACACCAGATGGACGGAAACAATGTCCCAGAGGTGTTCTTTTGGATTTAGGTCAGGTGAGCGTGGGGGCCATTCAATGGTATCAATTTCTTCGTCCTCCAGGAACTGGCTGCATGCTCTCGCCACATGAGGCCGGGCATTGTCGTGCACCAGCATAGGGTCTGACAATAAGTCCAAGGATTTCATCCTGATACTTAAATGGCAGTCAGGGTGCCATTGTGTAGCCTGTGAAGGTCTGTGCATCCCTCCATGGATATGCCTCCCCGGACCATCACTGACCCACCACCAAACCGGTCATGCTGAACGATGTTACAGGCAGCACAAAGTTCTCTGCGGCTTCTCCAGACCCTTTCACATCTGTCACATATGCTCAGGGTGAACCTGCTCTCATCTGTGAAAAGTATGTGGAAACAGTGGCGGACCTGCCAATTCTGGGGTTCAATGGAAAATGCCAAATCGAGCTCCACAGTGTCCGGCAGTGAGCACAGAGCACACTAGAGGACATCGGGCCCTCAAACCATCCCCATGAAGTCCGTTTCTGATTGTTTGGTCAGAGACATTCACACCAGTGGCCTGCTGGAGGTCATTTTGTAGGGCTCTGGCAGTGCTCATCCTGTTCCTCCTTGCACAAAGGAGCAGATACCAGTCCTTCTGACCTTCTACGGTTCTGTCCAGCTCTCCTAGAGTAACTGCCTGTCTCCTGGAATCTCCTCCATGCTCTTAAGACTGTGCTGGGAGACATGGCAAACCTTCTGGCAATGACACTTATTGATGTGCCATCCTGGAGGAGTTGGACTGCCTGTGAAACCTTTATAGGGTCCAAGTATCGCCTTGCGCTACCAGTAGTGACACTGACCCTAGCCAAATGCAAAACTAGTGAAAAACAGTCAGGAAAAGATGAGTAGGGGGGGGGGGGGGAATGTCAGACACCTCCACCTGAAAAAAACATTCCTGTTTTGGAGGTCCTCTCATTGTTGCCCATCTAGTGCACCTGTTAATTTCAGGAACACCAAAGCAGCTGAAACTGATAAACAAACCCCTCTGTTTACTACCCTCCACCTCTGCTACCTAACTGACCAGATCAATATCCCAGGAGTTTCGATTCAAAAGTGTTCCTTTAATTTTTTTTTGAGCAGTGTATATCTACTTTAATCTATTAGAGTTCTTCAGCCTGCCACATTTTTACTTTCAGGATACCAGTCTGTCCTCTGTTGAAATAGTTGTCACCCTCTACCAGGACATATTTATTGTATGATCTTCTCTCTTCACATATGCCCAGGTTTAAAGAGGACCTTTCCTAGGAGACACGGGGGGCTGCCATCATCAGCTCCCTTTCTGAAGATGCCAGTTGTCTGGCAAATAGACTAACTGGGTTCAATAAGATTTGATTAGGTAACCTAAATCAGGTATGATATCTGTAAAGTAAGCCATGCTTATGTGCATACAAGGGACAGAATATTGAAGCCAGAAGGTAATTGCGATTGTTAGCTTCCTAACCTTCACATAATAGAAAGAAGCAGGTCTCTTTCAGTAATGGTGCACCAACACACAGAGGTCTATCCACAAAAGCAGGCTCGCATTATGGAGTGCCCAACGCACACATTCTGCGGATTGGTTGCTACCACAATGCATAGGTGTAAGGGTAACCTCCAAAATTTTTAGTTCATTACTGATTTACAGTTTTGTGTACCTTAAAATTTTCACAAAATGGCAGTTTCAAATTTACATAAAGTTTTATCTTTTAGACTCGGTGGGAATTTTTTCAAAACAAACCATTTTTTTTTTTAGTTTTGGATGGCAAAGCAGGGTTTCTCAACCAGGGTTCCATGAAGCCCGGGGTTCCTCCACAGTTGCTATGGGTTTCTTGAGGAAGGGGCGATTGCTGCCTCTCAGGTAAGTTTCCATTGGCAGATTTGATCTTTATAGCCATCTATAAACGGGGTAACAAGTTGAGCATCATGGGAAATGTAGTTCCAAAACATATGGGGTGCCAAGGTTCACCATCAGTGCTCTAGAGCATACAATTCTGTGGATATGCACAGAAAGTAAGGACATTCTGGAAATTTGACACACTTCATTAAACTAACTGAAGTCTACGCAGAATGGTAGGGCTGAAGGCAATAGCCATCTTGCAGGAAGAACAGAATGTTCATTGAGTTCTCCAGTCCAGTTCACCACAGTCTGGGCAACTGACAGAGAAGCAATAGTTGGCTGCAGGACTGGACCTGCCAGGAAGGGGCGATTGCTGCCTCTCAGGTAAGTTTCCATTGGCAGATTTGATCTTTATAGCCATCTATAAACGGGGTAACAAGTTGAGCATCATGGGAAATGTAGTTCCAAAACATATGGGGTGCCAAGGTTCACCATCAGTGCT
This sequence comes from Rana temporaria, assembly GCF_905171775.1. NCBI lineage: Eukaryota > Metazoa > Chordata > Amphibia > Anura > Ranidae > Rana > Rana temporaria. The sequence goes on from NC_053489.1 coordinate 232,270,743, forward strand.
CTAGAGCATACAATTCTGTGGATATGCACAGAAAGTAAGGACATTCTGGAAATTTGACACACTTCATTAAACTAACTGAAGTCTACGCAGAATGGTAGGGCTGAAGGCAATAGCCATCTTGCAGGAAGAACAGAATGTTCATTGAGTTCTCCAGTCCAGTTCACCACAGTCTGGGCAACTGACAGAGAAGCAATAGTTGGCTGCAGGACTGGACCTGCCATAGAAAAAAGGAGGGTTTCAAAAGAGTAAAGGCCTATCAAATGCCAAGGCAAGCACCTAAATGCAGTATCCAAGCACAGTTCCGAAGGTAAAAACTGAGGCAATATACAATCAGATCTTGAGAGAAGTGTCAAAAAGAAGAAAGAAGAAGATGGTCATCTAAGGATAATAGCAAAAACTGAACCTTTACAGAGTGGTTAGGGTTATAAAAATACACTGAGGGGCAGTTCCAGCAAAGCTTCTTTTGGCAGTGTCAAATTACCTGAAGGTATGGGCATAGGTTTCAGAATCGAGAACGGTCTCCTACACTGTACAACTAAGATATGGGAGGGGGGGGGGGGTCTGGAACGCTGTTAAAGGGGTTGTAAACCCTCATGGTTTCTCACCGTTTTTAATGCTGCAGCCTCCCAGCCCCTCAGTTTTACTTACTTGGACGCTGTCATCTTCTGTCCGGGAACGAGCACACCATTTGTAGCTGGTGTTTTAGGTCCCAATTGGATAGATTCATAGCAGCACAGTCATTGGCTCCCACTGCTGTCAATCAAATCCAATAACACGGGCGCTGGGCCGAGTCTGGCATTCGTGTCTATAGACGCAGAATTCTGGACTCAGCACCCCACCCGCAAGGTAACCCCCCGGGAGAGCGCTTCTCCTAGGGGGTAATCTGAAGTGAGGAGGAGCCACGAGAACTGCAGAGGGTCCCCAAAAGTCGTTGTTCGGGGCCACTCTGTGCAAAACGAGCTGCACAGTGGAGGTAATGACATGTTTGCCATTTTTTTTTCTTTTACAATCACTTTAAGTGAAAATTTGAAAAATAGGTCTGAGCTAGGTAAAAGTGAAGCACAGGGCCTGACAGCAAAAGGGTTAAAGAGAACCTGTGCTCAGTTCCTGCAAGGCAAAGTAACAAATTCACTATAATGGGTAATCAACCAACTGCTAACACTTTCTTTCGCTCTCTCTCCAATCACCATCAAAGCAGAGAAGACGCTCCAAGTCAGAGACAATGCTGACCTTAGACAGGTCTGAGAATGCTTTCCACTCCCATGTGACAATTCTGCGTGCCCACCCGAGTGCCCAACTACCAAACACCAGTTGGTGTTATGTGTGAGGAAGGCATTTAGTAACATAATCCTGATACTGGGGGGGGGGGGGGGTATATGGTATTTTTCTACATTTATAACAGCTGAACTGAGTGGTAAGAAATCTTCAGCTGGTGGGGCTGTCATCTGAGTTCTGGTTGGTAAAAGTCATTAATAGTTTCTTGTCCTTAAAAGCAAAAAGTGTTTGGAGGTAATTCGCTGCTTTTCTGTAATATGTAATGGGTTCTCCAAACTGTATTTATTACTATATAAAAAAGTAAAGCTCTGTCTCTCCATAAAGAGATTTTAACTTTTTTGCAAAAAAAGGATCAATTTATGCTATTGTAAAGGAAACAAATTATTGGTCACAAAAGAATTTCTTGCAAAATGAAAAATCTATATTGCCCTACAAAGATCTGCTGAGCTAAACACCATACATTTTCACAAACCATGATTAAAATTAGCTGTAACCTCCTAAATACTGCATGTTGTATACGCTTCATTACTCTACCATCATTATATGCGGATGCTTTCTAAGATGACATAAAACTGCAGTCAATAGCTGTAAAAAAATAAAAAAATAAAAACCCAACAACCGCTATGAGCCTTTTTTAATCTGCCGAGCATAGCATTCCACAAATTCTAGCATACAACTTTTTTTTAATCAGCTGCTAAAATGTATACATAGCTGTTAAGGTTTGCAAACTGACATTATTTTCTTCAAAGATAAATAAATATACTATACCTTTCAAAGGCAATAGCTGATGTATCAAGGGAGGTGTTAATGACTGGAGAGGTAAGTCGCTTGCTAACTTCCCGCTCTGCTGGTTGCATGGAATCCAGTGTAATGCCCTCTATCTCCTGGGAGATGTCAAAGCGTTCCTTGGTAACTGTCCTGTCGTCATGGTTGATCTCCATGAGTTCGGCCCAGTTATCTGTGGACATTGGAAATCTGTTTGTTTCTCCACTGCATTAACTGGGAAATTAGATTTAAAAAAACTCTTCAACACAAAAAAGAAGCTTTGTCTTGGGCGATTGTCAATTCTGAAATTCACATCCATCAGAACACGAAACTAATAAACTGATGTCAGTGATCTGTGGATGTTCAACTCCTGGGCCTTTTTTTTACCTACATCCTAGAGTATTTTTTAAATGTGAACAGTCCCAGATTGTGAGAACAGATAAAATTGTGTCAATACAAGATTAAAACTCACATCCATCACATATGCACGATTAACGATCTCAATGTAAACAGCACAGGAAAGTGTAGTTTGACTCGTAAACCTAGAAGGACCAACCTCAGAAAAATGCAAGTTAGGCTTACCGGTAACTTGTTTTCCAGTAGGCTTTCAGGACAGCACCTGAGAGATATCATGGCTCCTCCTCCACAGGAAACACCTCCACCAATCAAGACTTTAAAGGGAAGCCTCCCCTTCCACTCTCCAGTTGGTTGTAGAGACCTCCAGCCCCGGCTGCAACACATAAGTGACAGTTATTACATAGCATTACAGCAGAATCTTTACATAAGAAAAAACCAAGGGCGGGTTGCTGCTGTCCTGAAAGCCTACTGGAAAACAAGTTACCGGTAAGCCTAACTTGCATTTTCCCAAAACGGCTTTCAGGACAGCACCTGAGAGGACAGTCGAGACTTACCCCCTTAGGGTGGGACCACAGCCTGTAAGACTTTTCTCCCGAACGCCTGATCATCTGCCGTCATTAGATCAAGTCTGTAATGACGGGCAAAGGTAGACAAGCTTGACCAGGTGGCTGCTCTGCAGATCTGTTCGGGGGTGGCACCAGCTCTTTCTGCCCAACTTACCGCAGCTGCTCTAGTAGAGTGAGCTCTTAGATTCTCCGGACATTCTTGACCTGAGATTGAATAAGCATTTGAGATGGCCATCCTGAGCCATCTGGCAATGGTCCCTTTTGACGCCTGCTTTCCTTTTTTATCACCGGAAAATAAAATAAACAAGGCATCTGAACGTCTATATGCTTTTGTGGTTTCCAAGTAACATAAAACAGCTCTCTTGACATCCAAGGTATGGAATTCTTCTTCCTTTCTTCCTTTTGGATTAGAGCAAAATGAAGGCAGTATAATTTCTTGAGACCGATTTTTGAACGAAGCAACTTTCGGTAAAAAACTTGGGTCTGGTTTTAACACAATTCTGTCCGAAAAAATTAAACAAAAAGGTTCTCTGACGGACAAGGCTTGTAACTCGCTGATCCTGCGAGCTGTAGTGACAGCCACTAAAAAAACGGTTTTTAACGTTAATAACTTAAGAGACGCTATATTCAAAGGTTCAAAAGGTTCCTTGGTCATGGCCTGTAAGACTACTGGCAAATCCCATGCGGGACAATCCTTTACCACTATCGGTCTGGACCTAACCAGGGCTTTAAAGAACCTTATTACTAATGGATCTGCTGAAACAGATCTTTCTAGGAATACCCCCAGCGCGGCTACTTGAACCTTCAGGGTGCTCACCGCTAACCCTTTGTCGGCTCCTTCTTGAAGAAATTCCAAGATAGAGGAAGTTTCTTCTACAAATCTGCCTGATACAGAGCACCATGTATTGAAAGTCTTCCAGACTTTGAAATAGATAGCCCTCGCGACCTGTTTCCTACTCGACAGGAGAGTTGCTATTAATCTGGCCGAAAACCCTTTTCTCCTGAGGAGTTGCTCCTCAGAAGCCAAGCCGTAAGACTTAGTTTTTTTATGTCTCGGTGAAACAGAGGACCTTGTAAAAGCAGGTCGTGTCTCAGAGGTAGATGCCAGAACGGTCTGATTTGCATCAGTAGAAGGGCAGAAAACCAAGGCCTTTTGGGCCAAAATGGGGTGATCAGGATTACTGTAGTATTTTCCCTCTTCATTTTTGCTATGACCTGCGGAATGAGCTGAAAAGGGGGAAAAGCATAACAAAGATGGAAATTCCAGCTGTGTGCTAGGGCGTCCGTCCCCGCAGCTGACTTGCTCCTGTCTAAGGAGAAGAACTGAGAGATCTGTGCATTCTCTTGATTCGCAAACAAATCTATCGCTGGCTGTCCCCACTTTTCTGTTATCAGACTGAACACTTCCGGGTTCAACTGCCAGTCCGCTTCCCAAATCAAATTTCTGCTTAAGAAGTCTGCCACGCAATTCAGGGTCCCCTTTAGATGGACCGCGGACAAGGATAGAGTATGGGACTCTGCCCACCTTAGGATCTTTCCGGTTAAGACCTGAAGCCCTTTGCTTCTGGTGCCCCCTTGTCTGTTGACATAAGCCACTGTTGTGGCATTGTCCGATAGGACCTGTAAATGTTGTCCTCCTACTTCTGAAGCGAAGGCCAGTAAAGCCAATTCTACCGCCTTTAATTCCCTCCAATTTGAGGAATTTCTCGCCTCTCCTGCGGACCATGACCCCTGGGTCCAATGACTGTTCATGTGGGCCCCCCAGCCCCAGGAGCTGGCGTCTGTCGTTATCCTTACTTGGGATGGGAAGGACCACAACAGACCCACCGACAGTCTTTCCTGGTCTCTCCACCACCAGAGGCTCCTTTTCACCTTGGTGGGAATTTTTACCAGTAAGTCTAAGGACTTTTGATCGCGGTCCCAGACCTTTAATAAAAAATCCTGCAGCGGTCTGAAGTGGGTCCTGGCCCAGGGCACTGCGGGTATAGAGGAAGTCAGGGTTCCTAGGACTGACATAATCCTCCTGATGGAAATCTCCTGACTGCCTTGAAGAAGAGAAACCATCTCTATCACCTTTCTTTGCTTTTCTTCTGGGAGGAAAACTTTCTGCTCCACGGAATCTATCTGGAAGCCCAAAAATAGAACCTGTTGAGACGGAATCAGGCTCGATTTTTGGAGATTCAGGATCCACCCAATGTCTTCCAAGTGAGACCGGGCCCTGTCTAGATCCTTTTGAAGCCCCTCCCTGGACTGGGCAAAAAACAGCAGGTCGTCTAGATAAGGGACCACAGAGATCCCCTCTAGACGAAGAGGTGCCAGCGCTTCTGCCATCACCTTCGTAAATACCCTTGGGGATGACGACAGGCCAAAGGGAAGAGCCCTGAACTGTAGGTGAACTATTTTCTTTCCTTCCCTCAGAGCCAATCTCAAAAACTTTTGGGAGCTGGCCGCAATGGGAATGTGTAAGTAGGCATCTCGTAAGTCTATTGTTGCCATGAAGCAACCCCGACTTAGGAGGTTTCTTACGGAAAAGATGGAATCCATGCAAAATTTTCTGTACAACACTGACAGGTTTAGTTCCTTTAGGTTTAAGATAAGGCGGTACTTACCTGATGGTTTTCTTATCAGAAAAACATGAGAATAGAACCCCTGAAAAAATTCCGCTTTTGGAACCGGCACAATTACCCTTTGGTCCAACAGCTCCTGAATTAGGGACTTCAAAGCCAGGGCCTTGGCGGGATCCCTTGGAACATTTGTTGCCAGAAATTTCTTCGGGGGTTCTTCCCTGAACTCTATCTCGTAACCATTTTGAAGAAGGTTCAAGATAAACAGATTTGGGGTGCTGCCTCTCCACTGGGGGACAAACTCCTGAAGTCTTCCCCCTACCTGTAGCGGAGAGTCATTGCGGTTTCTCGGGGGCTGGAGGAGGACGGAGGAGCACTCCACCCCTACCGCGACCTCTTTGCGCCGGCCACTTCTTTTTGAACTGAGTCCTTTCTTCCTGTTGCCTTTGCAGACGAAAAAAACGTTTGCGGACCGGCGCCTTTTTAGGCTTGATCGGAAAGGACTTCTTTTTATCCGCCGTTCGGTCAAGGATAGATTCCAATTCTGGACCAAACAGTAGATCCCCTGCAAAAGGTAAACCACACAATTAATTTTTTTGAGGCCGCATCTCCCGGCCAGGTCTTAAGCCACAAGGCTCTCCTGGCCGAATTGGTCAAAGATGCTGACCTTGCTGTCATGCGGATAGATTCCGCTGAAGCATCGGCAATGTATGACACAGCTGCAAAAAGAGTATTAAAGGAGTCCAAGATCTCCTGTTTTGGGGAATCTGCTGAGATGTGTGCTTTTAACTGGTTTAACCAGTGTTCCAGATTTCTGGCCACACAAGTTGACGCCATAGCTGGTTTAAGATTGTTCATCACAGATTGCCAGTTTCTTTTAAGCAGTAGCTCTATCCTTTTGTCCATAGGCTCCTTTAGTAAGCCCATGTCTTCAAAGGCCAAGTCCGTAGACTTTGAAACCTGAGAAAATGCTGCGTCCAACTTTGGGATTTTATTCCAGATGGCTTCCGGGTTTTCCTCAAAAGGGAACCTCCTTTTATGAGTCCCAGAAAAAAACGGCTTCTTCTCCGGTTCCACCCATTCCTTCTTAATCATCTCAGTGATTAATGAATGTACTGGGAACACCCGACCTTTGGTATCCCCTAACCCTGCATACATTCGGTCATGCAGGGAGAGCTCTTTCTTTTCTTCCTCTATCCCCAATGTTGCATGGATCACCTTTAAAAGGCCTGCAACCTCTTCCAGCGACAATTTATATTTTGAAGCAGGTTCTGCCTCATCCTCATTTTCAGAATCCGAATTTAGTGGGATTTCTTGAGAATCGTCCTGGCTTAAAGGGTTAAAGAGGTTATGCCTTTCACCCAGCGAAGGGTCTTGTGAAACTCCAGCCTGCTCCACAGGTCTGGCCTCCAGACTTGACCTAAAGGCCTGAAATGTGGTACGGAGTTCTTTCTTAAGGGTGGATATTAAGTCCCCACCCACGGAAGGAGCTTCTTTCAGCACCTCTTTAGTACAGTCTGCACAAAGAGTTTTACTCCAAGAATCACTGAGCTTCTCTTTGCAAACAGGGCATCGCTTCTTCACAATCTGAGCCGAGCCTTTTCCCTGTATAAACAGACAAGATAAAGCACGCACGCTCAAAAACAAAAATGACAGTAATAAACTGACACCCAGGTGCACTAAGGAAACTTAGCAGTAATCCCCTGTGCCCTACAAGCCAAGACCATCACCACCATGGCACCCCTATGTAGAAAGATATATCCATACAGACACCGACCAGACAGGGAAGTGGGAGGTGGGGAAAGGGGGAGATGGGTGAAGTAACCCCCCTAAGAGAGAGATAGCTAAAGGTAATGTAGGACACTTCCCTTACCTTAGCCTTGCTGGTGCCTTGGCTTGCCCCCTTAGCTGCAGTATCCTCCTCCATTGCAGAGTATTGCAGCAGCGTGCAGTTGAATGAGGACACGGTTCCAGGATTCAAAAACGCCGCCGCGCTGACCCGGAACCGGAAGTCCCCTTTAAGGCACCAGGAGACCCTGCCTCCTCCCTCTGCGCCTGCGCCGGAAATGACGCTGCGCCAACCCGGAAGCGCTGCCACTTCCTGCATACAGGACGCGTCTGAGGCCCTCCTCTGACGCCGGAGCCTCCGCCTTGCGATGGGGTTTCACGGACCCCGCTGCTCCGTCGGAAAAAACGGGCCGCAACTTCCGGGCGTACGGGCTCTCCCCGAGCACAGAAGAGGGAGAAGGAGCCCACGGACCGCCCTCACCAGGCAAGTGGGAGAGTCATTTCTCCAGAAAAAAGTAAGGGTGAGAACCACACGTCTCCCAGGCAGCCCTGAGAGATATCATGGCCCCCACCGGAGGTGTTCCTCCAGCTGGAGGAAACACAAAAAAACTGGAGAGTGGAAGGGGAGGCTTCCCTTTAAAGTCTTGATTGGTGGAGGTGTTTCCTGTGGAGGAGGAGCCATGATATCTCTCAGGTGCTGTCCTGAAAGCCGTTTTGGGAAACACAGGTTTTGGCTAGACCAGTGGAGCCTCTATGATCAGCTGTCAGTGACACATGTTGCAATAATTTTAGAACACAACCTTGTGTGTTAAGACAGTGGTCACCAACCCTGTCCTCAGGGCCCACTAACAGGTCAGGTTTTATGTATTAACTTGGGGAGATGCAGACTAGAATGCTGCAATCACTGAGCAACAAAACCTGTGATGTATTTCAGTTATCTTGCAAACCTGGCCTGTTAGTGGGCCCTGAGGACAGGGTTGATGACCACTGTGTTAAGGGATATAATGGATAAAGAGAAGGGGGATAAAGGGGTATAGACAGAGGCAGAGAAAGGAATGAATAGAGAAGAGCAATAAAGGGGGGAGGAATTAACAGAGTAGAGGGGTGAATACAGGAAGAGGGAGGGGTGACAGTGGGTGGGATATCAGGGGAGGGCAGTGCAGCAGTGTATGTAGTTCATCTCTTGGGTCCACTCCCACACTCTAGTTCCCAAAGTTCTCATGAGAAAGTGCTGCTGTCAAAGTCGCAGGTACATGAGCCATCAGTAGGTTTGATCGAGTGGGAGGAATTGAAATAATAACCAATAATCTGTATTGGTATGCCTGTATTAGCCAACGGTATCATTTGCAACAGCTCAAGCCTCCTCTATCCTGGCTACTTGATTAATTTCACCATGACATTTAGTGACATTAGGGTGTGTCATTTTCTTCCATTGTCTGGGGATAAGAAATTGGTCTGTGTTAAAGTGATTGTAAAAGGTTTTGAATTTTATTTTTATAAAGCAAACATGATATACTTACCTGCTCTGTGCAATAATTTTGCATAGAGCAGCCCTGATCCTCTTCTTTGGTACCCTGCTGGCACTCTCTACTCTTCCCCCCAGTCGATTGCACCCATAGCAAGCCGCTTGCCATGGGAGCACTTGTGCAGGCTCAATCCTGAGCCACGCTCTGTAGGTCCATTGATACATAGAGTGTGGCTGTGGTTAACAGCATCAGGAGCAAATGCCTTCCACTACTGTCTAAGCCTATGAGAAGAGAGAAAGTGGAGAAAGCCGTAGCTTTTGTGCACAGCACTGGAACGAGATCAGACACAAGTAAAAGGGGTTGGGCGGGAACTGCATACATAAGGTTTCCTACCTTAATGCAGTGAATGCATTAAAGTGGATGTAAATCCTCTCCTATACCCAGTAACGTGAATAGCCTCAGATGATACAGAGAAAAAACAAATCTCCCTACATAAGTTGTACATGTATAGAAAGTTAGAAAATGTTCTTCCTGTTTCAGCAGTGGAAGTGGAGCCGATTGGAAGAAAGGCAGACACCCCCCCCCCCCCCTCCAAATAGGCAGAGGACTGAAGAAACTTGCACATTGTGTTAGAAATGTACACAATTTTAACACAGCTGTGCTGCGAATAGACAAGCTCTCTGTATATCTGTCTCCAAGTGATCTCCCTGACACAAAATTTCCAGCTGCTTTTATCTCCTGTGTTGGAGAGATTGTCAGAAGTTAGTAATTTTCCTCTCAATAGTGCTTTAAAAATAATTAAAACTCTCGAAAAATTATAGATTTTCAGAAAGACCCTAAAGAATACATAAACTGGCGTTGGCTGCAAGTATTTATGTGAACATTTGCAGAACAGTTAATCAAAGTTGTATTTTCTGTTAAAAATACAGAACTAAAATCAATTTGAGTGAATGGAGTGAACCACAACTGCGGTTAGCAAGGATTTCAATGCACCTCTCTATGTGAGAATTCAGTATTGGACTGCAGGCGTCACTCCACACAAACAGGAGTTTGGGGGTTCTCTACATCATCTCTCTCTCACATAAAGAAGGGCGTTGAGCTACTAAGATTGGACGTATTACAACATGCGACCAAGGCTTAGCGTTTAAAATTATAGGATACAGCACAAGATTCCAATGCACTACTATATGCAAGTAACCATCAGTACAGGACCCCAGGCGTCACTCCTAACAGAACAGGAGTTTGGGGGTTCTCTACATTATATCACTTAAACATAAAGAAGTGCATTAGGCCACTAAGGGAGTGGATATGAAATATCTTCAACCCTTAGCATAGAAAAGTTTAAGCCAGGCATCACTAAATGGCGGCCCGCGGTCCGCGTCCGGCCCGAGCTGCTGCTCTTTCCGGACCGCGGCGATCGCGCCATTTAGTCGCCGCTTTGGTCCCCAGCCTCCTCCGCTATTATTAGCAGAGGAGCGAACAGCGGGAGGCGGGACTAGAGAGGTAGCTGCCTGTCGTGTTAGATGGGAGGTGATTGGCTGCTAGGAGGCGGTCCTAGCAGCCAATCACCAGTTCGCCGAAAAGTCAACCCGACAGCTCCCGCGCCTTCAGTCCACGACTGTCCCGCCTCCCGCCCCGCGCTCTGTGAAAGGTAGGAGTGGAGAGGGAAGGGAGGAAGGGAGGAAAATGTATGAAAATGATAAGGATGGGGAGCGGGGGCAGTGCTGTGTGTGTGAAGGGGGGGTCATGTAAAGGGGGCATCATGTAAAGGGGGCAGTACTGTGTGGGGGGAATTATGTGATGGGGCAATATTGTGTGTGGAGGGGGGGAATATGTGATGGGGCAATACTGTATGGGGGGGGGATCTGTGATGGGGGTCATGTAAAGGGGCAATACTGTATGGGGGGGATCTGTGATGGGGGTCATGTAAAGGGGAAATACTGTGGGGGGGGATATGTGATGGGGCAATACTGTGTGGTGAGATATGTGATGGGGTCATGTAAAGGGGGCAATACTGTGTGGGGGATATGTGATGGGGCAATACTGTGTGGTGGGATATGTGATGAGGTCATGTAAAGGGGGCAATACTGTGTGGGGGATATGTAATGGGGCAATACTGTGTGGGGGGATATGTAATGGGGCAATACTGTGTGGGGGGATATGTGATGGGGCAATACTGTGTGGGGGATATGTAATGGGGCAATACTGTGTGGGGGGATATGTAATGGGGCAATACTGTGTGGGGGGATCTGTGATGGGGCAATACTGTGTGGGGGGATCTGTGATGGGGCAATACTGTGTGGGGGGATATGTGATGGGGCAATACTGTGTGGGGATATGTAATGGGGCAATACTGTGTGGGTGGATCTGTGATGGGGCAATACTGTGTGGGGGGATATGTGATGGGGCAATACTGTGTTTGGGGATATTAGATGGGGCAATACTGTGTGGGGGGATCTGTGATGGGGTCATGTAAAGGGGGCAATAATGTGTGGGGGATATGTGATGGGGGTCATGTAAAGGGGGCAAAACTGTGTGGGGGGATATGTAATGTGGTAATACTGTGTGGGGGGATGTGTAATGTGGTAATACTGTGTGGGGGATATGTGATGGGGTCATGTAAAGGGGGCAAAACTGTGTGGGGGGATATGTAATGGAGCAATACTGTGTGGGGGATATGTGATGGGGCAATACTGTGTTGGGAGATATGTGATGGGGTAATACTGTGTGGGGTGATATGTAATGGGGCAATACTGTGTGGGGGATATGTGATGGGGTAATATACTGTGTGGGGGGGATATGTGATGGGGCAATACTGTGTGGGGGGATATGTGAAGGGGGGTAATACTGTGTGGGGTGATATGTGAAGGGGGTAATACTGTGTGGGGGGATATGTGAAGGGGGACAGGGCTGTGGTGGGGAAGATGTGAAGCGGACAACCAGCTGCGCACAAAATGAGGTGCTGCACAGAAAACGTAAAGGGGTACCATTGACTCCTAAATGCACTAAAATGCAAAGTGCAATTTTCTGCACATGGAAATTGCATGGTACAAACGCATCATGCAGTTTCCTTGTGGCTGCCTTTTTAAAAAGATGCCAGGACCTTTTCCCAGCAGAAACACAGGCGCAGCAGCCCATTCAAACGAATGGTGTGTCGTGCCTGCACCCTTGGGCTGCAATGTAAAGAATTGGGGTAATTGCACGAAACTGCGATGCGGACCTCGGCTGGAAGAAAATTTTACTTATCGGACCTCCATGAATTTTAATTCAATACCCCTGGTTTAAGCGAACATGTTCAGCAACTTAGGGCAAGGCCCTTAAAAAAGTTACAACTTATGTCAAGCACGCAGTAAATAGGGATTGTAAAAGCAACTAGTAATTGCGCAAAAGAGGCAAATATAGCTCAGGTAATTTGAGAGTATATGTCCCTTTAAGATGTTCCTCAGTAAACAGCCATAAACACAGCAGTCAGTCCCAAGTAGTATGTTAATGGCTACAAGCCACAGTTAACAATAGAAATTATTTTAGGAGGAATATATGCACCAGACCTTTCTATAGTACTACAAGTGAAACAATTGCTACTTATCCGTTTGCAGGGCTTGAGTGTAGCAGCAAGAGATTCCGTAGTGTAGGGTGTCAGCAAGGAAGATCTCTTAGGTTGTCTCTGGCAATGGCAGTCTGTTGCAGTTAACGTAGCAGCATTAATGCAGGAGTTGCAGGCTGGTCTGGGTTGCAGCATGGGGAGCGATGGCACCATTGGTTGTAGCGTGGCCGAGCTACGGCTGACAATAATAGAACGGCGTGTGCAATACATGCCGTTCTGTTTATAGGAGAGAGGCAGGTGTGCCCTATACAGTGCAGATTGTGCTGGGCAGTTCTGCATTCCAGCTTGGAACGCAAAGCGTCGCCAGGCACCTTTTACAAGTTTGCACCAACACTTTAGAGTACCTGTGAGCCCTTCTGGGTTCATACTACCCAGGAGAGAACAGCAATTGGATGTTCGCTTATCATGCTCTCCAAATGTCACACCTGCCATTATGACTACAGGCACCCAAAGAAAGAAAGAGAACTTCAGGACACAAGAGTCAGGGTGGTAGCTCCCTTGCAAGTGATCAGGCAGCTTTATAGCCAGAATCAAATGTATGTGAAAGCAAACAGTTGGCAATGAAATGTAAACAAGCTCCTGACTGCTATACCAGCCAGGAGTTTGTTTACATGCCAGCACTGTCGTCAGCATAACCCCCTTAAGGCTCCATTCACATCTAGGCGGACGAAATCGCGGTGTTTTGTCGCCGCAAATCGCGGTACAAATAGCGGCGTTTTGTACCGCGATTTGCGGCGACAAAACGCCGGTATTGTCCGCCTAGATGTGCCCCAGATTGACCCCCTCTATGGAGATGCTTCCCATCTCCTAGCCGAACGCCGAAAGACGCCTGAAAAAAAGGTCCGGGACCTTTTTTCAGGCGGCAGGCGTCCGGCGTGGAGATGTGAACCATCTCCATAGAGGGAAATGTGTTTCCAGCCCTCTGGCGGCAGCGGCGTAGCGCTACAGGTGTAAAAACGCCTAGATGTGAATGGGGGCTTAGACAGCAGCAGTGAAGGCCTAAAAGGTTTTTTTGAGAACAAAAGCTCCCACATGAGCCTCTGCTTCATCAACCTGAAAAACATCTGAAAATGTTTGTTTTGGATAAAATGGGGTCAATAGTCAAAACTCTTTGTCAGGTTTCAATGGCTGTGTTTATCTCTGCTTGGGAGATTCACGCCTCTATTTTTCCCTAATGAAGATGGTCACCAAGAAAGAAGCGAGGGGAAACCCATAATATTGAGTTGTCATATGTTCCTGAGACAACTGCCTAAAATAGGAGTTCCATGCACTGTGGAAAGATTTCCTTTCATTCCCATTGCTTCTCCAGAACAGAAAGTAAAGGGAAACCTCTCCAGCGAAACAAAGGTTTTACTTTTGGAATGGCAAGGGAAACAGGAAATCCTGCCAAATATATATATATATATATATATATAGCTCACCTTCCTCTTTAAATATAAAGCTATGCTTTCCTCGGATCCAGCTCATGTTCTCAAATCCCAGCAAGGTGGCATCAACTCGAAGTTTGGCTCCACTCTTCCATATCCGACAGATATCGCTGGGACACACTCTTGATAAAAGAGGAACTAAAATAGAAAAACCAAGGGCAAATAGTTTCTACAGCTGGGACTACTACAAATACATGAGCTTACAAAATATAACTTTGGATATATGAAACTAAAATAGATTGTTATTTTTTTTGTTTGTATTTATTTTTAACTTAGAAAATGCACTTGAGCTTACCCCAGCTTGTAAACTCCCACTTCATTTCCACATAAAAATCAGAAGCCTTAGAAAAGGAAAAAAAAAAAAACACAATCAAAAATATCCAAAAATTTCATTTGAAAGTATAGCAAACAATCAAGCAAAATAATTTGAATGCTAAAAAAAGCCCCAAATAAGAATTTGCAGGTGGAAAACATAAAACAAATATACAGGCATACCCCGCTTTACGGACACTCACTTTACATACACTCGTGAGTACGGACATACCTGCGAATGTACGTAAAGTGCCTCACAAGTACATATATTCCCGCTCCATGCACCTGCACTAGACGGAAATGAACCTCTGAGCACGTAGCCTGCCCTGTTCCAGTGTGCTCTTCCTGTATCCTGGCCGCGTCCCCACCTCCAGTGACATCACATCCACTCAGTGGTTCTTCTGGCTTTCCATGTCAGCCACAGAATGCCATCCAGCCTCTCCACAGCACTGTCCTCTGTGCACAGCGCGATGTCCGGGGGATGGATTGGAGCGGCCCCCCTTGCATTCGATGAGCTTATTTACATGTGAGTGGTCCCCTGACACCCACACTACAGCCCCTGGCGCCCACACTACAGCCTAGAAGTGAAAAAAAATGTATTGCTTTGCTTTAAGTACATTTTCGTTTTACATACATGTGTCGGTCCCATTGTGTACTTAAAAGTGGGGTATGCCTGTACAAGGGTAAAAACAAGTGGTGGGTGAATTTAATATTTTTAGGATTCCCTAAGAGCATGAAGCTCAATTCACTAATGCGTTCATCAAGGAAAGTGAATGTGAAGAAGGTGAAACTGTGTTCAATATAAATATTCAAAGGAAATAGGGAAAAATAAAAAGGAGTAGGACTTTTCCTGATGATTGGGTATCGGGAGCGAACACAGCTACAACCTATTCACAAACATTTACTTCTTTAGGTAAATAGCCTTTACTCCTTAAGTAAATTAACCAAATTGGCTTCAGATACACAACTGCACACAGGATGTGACACTGACAAACACTATAGCCATGGAAATTACAGCAAAACTGTGGATGTTAAGCCATTCCTTGTTATACCTGAAGGGTCAAATTCTAATTTGCAGCTACAAGGCAACCATTTTATTTTTGTTGCTTTGATTTTTTTGGTCCAGTTTAAGCAAGTCAGACCATCATTTCCTCGTTAAAGTGTCAATTATTATTTATTAAAATAACAAAACATGTTATACTTACCTGCTCTGTGTAGTGGTATTGAACAGAGTGGCCCCGATCCTCCTCTTTTGGGGTATCTGGCAGCGATCTTGGCTCCTCCTATTTTTATTTTTAGTGACTACCATAGCCATCCGCTGGTGTAGTCTCCGCACTCCCAACCTGTGTGTCTATGGAGCTGCGCTCTATAGACTTACACAGCGGAACTTAGACCCACCCTTGCTGAGCTAATCTCCCCACTCTTCCTCTTTACACAGGCAAGGAGGGGGGGTATTTGGACACTGATTTTTTTTTTACCTTAATGCAAACAATGCAAGACACAGATCTGGGTAAGAATATAAAAACAATTCTGCTGCACTGAAGAGCACTATGGTCTCCATAATTCCCAAATGGAAACAGTTTGGCACAACCAGGACTCATCCAAGAGCCAAACTGAGCAATTGGGGGAGAAGGACCTTGGTAAGACGTGAACAAGACCCGATGATCACTCTGAGCTCTAGAGATCCTGTGTGGATATGGAACAAAGTTCCAGAAGGACACTGCACTGCAGCCCTCCACCCATCTGGGTTTTATGGTAGAGTGGCTAAACGAAAGCCTCTCATCATTGCAAAAAACATTAAAGCCTGCTTGGAGTTTACAAAAAAAGGCACCTGATGGAATCTCAAACTGACGAACAAGGATTTTCTGGTCTGATGAAACCAGGATTGAACCGTTTGGCCTGTATTCTAAACAATATGTCTGGAGAAAACCCATCACCTGCCCAATAGCACCCCAACAGTAAAGCATGGTGGTGGCAGTATCATGCTGTGGGTGTGGTTTTCAACAGTAAAAGAAAAATTCCCAGCTCAACTTACCAGCTAATGTAAAAAAATTGTGGTAGATGGCGCACGATTAATTTTGAATAATTGCATTTTGCTAAAAACGCATCTCATTTAAAGTCCCAAAACCTACCCCCCCATGCATCTGCATTTTTGCAGGCAGCCATTTAAGGTTGCAACTCCTCCGTTGAGGAGCTCTGTTTTTTGGGGGGGGGGGGGGGGGGGGGGGGGGGAGTTGGTTTGCTTGCTGTGCCCACCGCTTGTTTTTTTGACACTGCTTGGGGACATCCCTACTGTCAAGAATAAAGGAGCTGTGTCCGTCCATGAACAAAAGAGAAAATAGGATTTTTGTACTCACCGTAAAATCCTTTTCTCTGAAGTTCATGGACGGACACAGCCCCCACCCCTCCTTTTTATGTTTGTACTGCTTTATGACGAACTGAGCTGCTAGATGCAGAGTGAGGGGTTATAGCCAGAGGGACCGCCCCTACTATTCAGCTTTGCTGTCGTTACATGTTTTTAACTGTTTAACATGTCGGCCTAGTCCTCTCCTGATAGACGGCATATAAACCCTACTGTCAAGAATAAAGAGCTGTGTCCGTCCATGAACTTCAGAGAAAAGGATTTTACGGCGAGTACAAAAATCCTATTTTTATTATGTAGCATTCAGATCCAACTTTTCTTCTTATCAAACTTATACTTGTATATTATTTTCAGACAAGGCTATAAATACACAATTTACCTTTTGTTTGACACTTGCAGATAGACATAGACCAAAGTGGAACAGATTTTCCAACTACCCTGAAGAGTAGATAACTTATTGAAAAATAGCAGTGAGAATGCATGCTCATGGCCCTTGATATGTATACCAGTCTGTATGCACACTTTACTGGAGTAGTACTGCTTAGAAGGGGCTCAAATAAAGAAAAATAAAAACACACACACACACACACACCTATTATGAATACTCTTAACTAATGATTCGTGTAGGATATTTATTAACATTGTGACACATGGTTTGTTTAATCAATTCGTTTAGTACATTTATGTTGACTCACCTCCAGAGTTTTGTTTAGTAGTTCGGGTACACCTCCAAGAGCTGTGGATGCTTTGTGAAACTCTCGGTACTGCAAAACCATTTGAACCATCTCTGGGTCTCCTGTGCTAACTGCTTCATGCAGAACTGAAACAAAAAACAACAATAATACTTTTCACAGGTTTAAAAACCTCCATGTATACGTTACCAAGCAACGTGACTGGGAACACTGAAAACATTTCAACTCATTTATCCTGCAGAATGTTCTCCTGTAATAAACCCAACAAATGCCATGCTTCCAGAAGACATAGTGGCGGGGATCTGCTGCAATATACAAAATCTGAGGTACCAGCTTATAACTGATCTTCTTTTGAAGTTTTAAAGCAAATGACTAACAAAATCTACATGGGTGACCATGCAACAACTTTTTGAAGGATAGAGCAGATACTCATTGCTGAACCCATTGTGCAGACCTTATCAGGTGCGCAAGAAATGCTGGTTTGTGGGGTGCCAATTTAATTCTGATTGTTTCATGGAGGCAAATGATTTAAACTAATGATAGAGAGATAGATAGAGAGAGAAAAGGAGAGCGAGAGAGAGAGAAAAGGAGAGCGAGAGAGAGAGAAAAGGAGAGCGAGAGAGAGAGAAAAGGAGAGCGAGAGAGAGAGAAAAGGAGAGCGAGAGAGAGAGAAAAGGAGAGCGAGAGAGAGAGAAAAGGAGAGCGAGAGAGAGAGAAAAGGAGAGCGAGAGAGAGAGAAAAGGAGAGAGAGAGAGAGAGAAAAGGGAGAGAGAGAGAGAGAGAAAAGGGAGAGAGCGAGAGAGAGAGAGAAGGAGAGCGAGAGAAAAGGAGGAGAGCGAGAGAGAGAGAAAAGGAGAGCGAGAGAGAGAGAAAAGGAGAGCGAGAGAGAGAGAAAAGAGAGCGAGAGAGAGAGAAAAGAGAGCGAGAGAGAGAGAAAAGAGAGCGAGAGAGAGAGAAAAGAGAGCGAGAGAGAGAGAAAAGAGAGCGAGAGAGAGAGAAAAGAGAGCGAGAGAGAGAGAAAAGAGAGCGAGAGAGAGAGAAAAGAGAGCGAGAGAGAGAAAAGAGCGCGAGAGAGAGAGCGCGAATATATATATATATATATATATATATATATATATATATATATATATATATATATATATATATATATATATATATATATATATATATATATATATATATATATATATATATATATATATATATATATATATATATATCCATCCCTTTGCCACCTTGCCCTGACTCCCACACCAGGGAATTCCAGTATGTGTCTCTGACTGTACTATACCTTCTCTCATTTGTGGTTGGACCTATATATCTTGGCGGGATCACTAGCATATTAATCTGATATTATCTCATTTTGTATGCATTATTGTGTACTGCTAGCTTCCCTCACCTCCTGAAGAAGTGAGGTACTCCGGTGAAACGCGTAGAGAGATTGAGCAAGACTGCCTACCCATGGAAGACACCATTTCTCTTATACTGGTCATGAACTAGTTTATCCCTTGATGTTTTTAGGTGGCTGTTATTCTGTGGGAGGTTGCTGAGGGAGGTCAATTTTATTGGCCTTGTTTTATATGAACAAATGGTTCTATCCATTTGGTTACAATAAAATGTGAATTTTTATTTGAGTCTGTGTTGGCACCCTAAAAATCCATCTTGTTTCTTGCTTTCCTTTTTATGGCAATATAGGATGTAGGGGCCTTAGGTGATCCTTTATGTTCTTATATTCAACTTCTTACAAAACCCAACATCAGCCAGGAATATCAGATTTGTAGAAGATATAACAGGTAACCTCAAGTGGATTGAACAACTCAAGAGTTAACTGATTGGGCAGTTCAAGTGAAAGGATAGATATCCATATACAGATCCTGACTTTCTGGTTATGGTTGTCTTGAATCAACATGTTTTCTATACAGGAGATGCCCAATGGAAGAAGTCTCAGGAACCTTGTGATACACAGGGCAGAGTGCAGTAAGTGGGAGGACCTTCAAGACTGTTAAATGCACATCAGAACAAGGTAATCCAGATTATCCTACCACTACGCCCATACCTACTTAAAGTGGAGGTTCACCCGGAAATATACATTTTTTACCTTAGATTTTCATGCTCATTTTGTCTAGGGGAATCGGCTAGTTTTTTTAAAATCGAAGCTGTACTTACCGTTTTAGAGAG
Organism: Rana temporaria; assembly: GCF_905171775.1. Lineage (NCBI taxonomy): Eukaryota > Metazoa > Chordata > Amphibia > Anura > Ranidae > Rana > Rana temporaria. The sequence continues at coordinate 232,290,099 of NC_053489.1, forward strand.
CGATCTTCTCCGCCGCTTCCGGGTATGGGCTGCGGGACTGGGCGTTCCTTCTTGACTGACAGTCTTCCGACGGGCTTCCGACGGTCGCATACATTGCGTCACGATTTTCCGAAAGTAGCCAAACTTCTGTGCGCAGGCGCCGTATAGAGCCGCACCGACGTTCGGCTTCTTTCGGCTACTCGTGACGCGATGGATGCGACCGTCGGAAGCCTGTCGGAAGACTGTCAATCAAAATAGGAACGCCCAGTCCCGAAGACCATACCCGGAAGCGGTGGAGAAGATCGCTCTCTAAAACGGTAAGTACAGCTTCGATTTTAAAAAAACTAGCCGATTCCCCTTGACAAAATGAGCATCAATCTAAGGTTAAATTTTTTTTTTAGGGTGAACTCCCTCTTTAATCATTTAACCTTGATGGTTTGTTTTGGGAAAGACTGTGTTGATGTTAAAGATATTTAAAATACCTACCAGTCCACCCATCCTTATTTTCTTTCGTGACATCCGCTTTATGCCTCAGGAGGACTTTAGCAGACTCTAGATGTCCAAGTGAAACAGCTAGATGCAATGGACTCCTGCCTCGTGGATCCAGCTCCTCTATATCCTATAGAGAATAGGTAAAATGACATATAGTAAAAATTACAAATTAGGAATATAAAACCGCAAATGCGAAAACCATACATGCAACATTGTTTAAAAAAATAATATAAACATATACAATTGCCACACAAGTCCTATTGTAATTGAATATTAACATTTTTCTGTAAAATGCAATGCAATATGGCTACCTGGAGGCGTTCTGTACACAGATGGTGTACAGAACTCCCTCCAGATATGTAATTTCCTGCTTGTGCGATTGGCTCCACTGATTATCCCAAAAGTCTGCACCAAGACAAGTCATATTTTGGGCATCCCATGCATCAAAAATTACATTTTTTAGATACTCCAAAAAAAAAAAAAAACACACAACCACCACCACGTTTAAAGGGTTGCAGATCCTGCCACTGTCCTCATTATAACCCTGCAAGTGCAGCAGCTGATTGACAATTCTAAAATCACTTCCATTCGATTCACTTTCTACATGGACACAAACAGCTATTTCTTCAGAACAAAAAAGGTAGGAATTCTCAAAGTTTGTTAAAATCCTTGTAATGTACATAGATCACCCAGCAGGGAATGTTCTTTTCGCAACAAAAGTGGCGTTATTCTTTAAGATAAAGCTCTAAATCCACCATGTAAGTCAAGCTTTAGATTTAAATTACGTGAGTGTGCTTATCAAACTACTCAAAAATATACTGGCCACCGCTCTCGGTTTTAAAAAGGAAAACCTGCATTATGGAAACAGGCTATGTCTTTAATCTGCAAGTCACTGGGAAACAGCCAACACTGGAGGGAAATCCCTTTTGCCAGTTATGGCCAAAAGAGTGATTATTTGCGCTTAATCCGGAACAATTAAAACCCATTTAATAGTAAGAGGATTACATTAAGTGGGAATATTACTGTAGTAACACCATACATGAAAGGAGATTTCAGGCATCTAAAACAACACAAGTCACAGAGCAAGTTTAGACCAATTAAAGTGAATAAGCCTAGCCTAATAAGCATGACGTAATTTTCTTTAGCTCAGCACCATTGATGCTGGAGGTAAAAGGAAGGAGAAGGACAGATCTTTGCTCATCAGATAGGTACTCTTAATGCATGTGTATTAAAGGGGTTGTAAAGGTACATTTTTTTTCCCCCTAAATAGCTTCCTTTACCTTAGTGCAGTCCTCCTTCACTTACCTCATCCTTCCATTTTGCTCTTAAATGTCCTTATTTCTTCTGAGAAATCCTCACTTCCTGTTCTTCTGTCTGTAACTCCACACAGTAATGCAAGGCTTTCTCCCTGGTGTGGAGTGTCGTGCTCGCCCCCTCCCTTGGACTACGGGAGAGTCAGGACGCCCACTAACACACAGCTCCTTTCTCTATCTGCAACGTAGACTGACTCTCCTGTAGTCCAAGGGAGGGGGCGAGCACGACACTCCACACCAGGGAGAAAGCCTCACATTACTGTGTGGAGTTACAGACAGAAGAACAGAAGTGATGATTTCTCAGAAGAAATAAGGACATTTAAAAGCAAAATCGAAGGATGAGGTAAGTAAAGGAGGACTGCACTAAGGTAAAGGAAGCCATTTAGGGAAAAAAAACTGTACCTTTACAACCACTTTAAATATACAGCATGTCCATAAAAGTATGAAATCACCAAAAAAAAATAATTTAGGTCACTGGTTTACTGGAGATTGGGCTGCTGTCATAAAATGTCACTCCTAGCCTAATGAAGACACAAATTCTGCTCATTTGTTGTAATGTAAAATAAAATTACAACATAGAACAATATTATAAAACACCCATATAATGCTCAATAGAAGTAGGGAGACGATGCCCATAGCCTAACTCTATAGAGTTGCAGAGAGAATTTTTGCTTTCCTTTTTTTAAATAAAAACTAGAATAAAACATGAGAACTGGACAAGGTGATAAGTATCAAACAATCTTTTCTGTCGTGGATCGGCAAATGGTTTTTCAGTGCAGTTTTTGCCAAGTTGTCACACAGAAAAACAGGCAGCAACCCACGCAGAAAAACCCCTGCAAACGTGCATCGCCATAATTGCAATTTCAAGCGCTGCAAAGCACGCTTTTTCCATGCGGGTTGCCACACGTTTGGAAACACGCAGATGTGAATGCAACCTAGTGGTTATAGACACCCCAATCGCTGTTAGCATGCCATTATCTTGATGCGCGCTTAGAAAATGCACTGCAAAGCAACTTTTTCTGTGCAGGCTGCCACGCATTTGGTAACGTGCAGATGTGAATGCAGCCCAATTGTAAAAAGAGAAGTAAAAGGGTTTTTTTTTTTTACTAGAATCATACTTACCTCGGTGGATGGTGCCTCTGCGCTGAGAGATCGAACATCGCCGATAACTTGGTTTTTAGAGCTTCCTGAGCAGAGAGCGACTATCAGTCACAGCTCTCCGCTCTGCTCCTTCTTGCTCATTGGAGCGCTGGGCTGTGGAGAGGATGGGGGGCAACTGGCTCAGGCTCTCATCGACTCGCTGAAAGGCTGAGCAGGGTGTCAGTCCAGGCACCTGGCGGATCCAGACTTTATTGTTGTGATGACGCGGTGCCTGGACTGATTCCTGTGATGTCAGCAGAGAGCGGACATCAGCCCGCTCTCTGCCAAAAACAGGTCAAAGGATTCCAAAACAAATGGAACTCCTGTGATCCTCAGGAGAAGTCCAGCCAAATGAGCTTTGGCTGGACTTCTCCTTTAATGACACCCCAATCGCAGTTAGCAGTAGTGCGTTTTACCGCCCGTTTGTCGTGTGCCAGAACACAAACTGGAAAAAATAATTGAATGGGTTGCCCTGTGCGCATTTGCACATGAAAAATGTGGTAAAAACCTCGAGCAGGAATGCACATTTACACTACGCTCAAGTGTCAATGGAATGTGCTTGGGAGGAGAGTTCTTAAAGTGGAGGTTCACCCTAAAACAATTATCTAACATTACATCCAGCATACTAACGACATGTACAGTATGCTGGTATTTTTATTTATTTTTTGCCATACATACCGTTTAATTGTTATTTTCCCCCCGGCTTCCAGGTTCTGATTCCCGTGGGACTGGGCGTTCCTATTGAGAGCTTAGATGATTGACGTCTGGTGAAAAACTTCCCATGGCGCATAAAGCGTGTCACCAGTTTTCCGTAAATAGCCGACCTGCGAGTCGGCTCTTTATGGCGCCTACACAGTCAGTTCTACATAGCTGTATAGCGCCGACTCGCAGGTCGGCTGTTTACGGAAAACTGGTGACGCGTCTTATGCGCCATGGGAAGTTTTTCACCAGACGTCAATCATCTAAGCTCTCAATAGGAACGCCCAGTCCCGCGGGAATCAGAACCCGGAACCCGGGGGGAAAATAACAATTAAATAGTATGTACGGCAAAAAATAAATAAAAATACCAGTATACTGTACATGTCGTTAGTATGCTGGATGTAATGTTAGATAATTGTTTTAGGGTGAACCTCCACTTTATGTAGCAAGGATGACCCGGGAGGGTAAAAAAAAAAAAAAAAAAAAAAAACACTGGTCTCAAAGTAGCATAAGAACTGCTTATCTAATGCTGATGTGACTTCTGCGAGTTAACATAGAAGTCTATGGGGCTGAAATCACACCGTGTTGCAACAAAGTAGTGCAGGAACCTTTTCCAAAATCAAACCATGCCGACTCACATCATGACAGGCAATATGATATCTAGGGCTGCAACTAACGATTATTTTCATAATTAGTTGGCCGATTATTGTTTCGGTTAATAACCTTAAAAATAAAAAAGGTAATTTTGCTGCGATTTGCATTTTTTATAGCCAATTTGTTGTTGGGCAGAATAAAAAACACAAATTGCCAGAAAATATGCTTTTCTGCAGCTTCTCCATTGAAGTATATTAAACCAAAAATGGCACAGTTTTGCATAAAAAAAAAAAAAAAAGTCCTTGCCCTTTCCAAATACGCAGCAGTTGAAAAAATCATGGATGTAAAACAGTGTAAATAAACTGTAGTGTGTTTCTGCAAAAAACACAGATGTGACCCAGGCCTGAGATATTTAGTAACATAACGGAGTTAAAAAAAAACTAAAATGAGTACAAAAAGGGCAAATAATCGCTACTGTACAGGGTTCATTTTTTACCGTGAAAGTAATATTTACAGTAGAGATTTGCACTATAAAGGACTAATTTTTTTTTTTTTTTTTAACCCAATTATGTTACTGGCCGATTAATCGATTATGAAAATGGTAATCGATTAGTTGTTTCGGCCCCGATATCCCTTGTCATGCATTTCAAGTCGCATCAGAAGTTACACTAGTGTGAACTGGGGCTTAATATACTTTTAAGAATGGAGCTGTTCAATATTTTCTCTCCAGTACACCAAAAATGTACTCCTCTGGAGTGGTTATACCATTGGCCCCTGTCAATGGCTGTACAGACTGGCAGCCGTTGGGCAGCACAGTGGGTGGGATTTAAACCGGCAACCCTAGGGCTGCCAGGTAGGTGTACGAACCACTAGGCTGTAGCTGCTGTCAGAGTAGAGTAAAGATGCAGCTTCTAGTTTTCATACAGCTTGGGCGATGTACAGTTCATTTTGATTGGCTGTGCTAGGCAACTGCTAAAGTCAATAGATTTGCTACTCTAGGCTGCATTTGCAAACAAGCTCAGCAGCTGCAGGGGATTCTGGGAGCACAGACTGTCAGCTGTTATGGCTCTGTAGCCGCTTGTTACATTACTGCATTCTATATGGCTTCATAATTCCTGAGGTCATTCTATGGTCATATGACCATATTGAGAGGCTCCCACCACCCCTGCTGGTTTTATTTATTTTACTCTACCCTGGTAGACATGACAACTGTTGACAGCATATCAATGGTTTGCCCACAGCAATATTACACAATGGGGGGGAATTAATAAAACTGTCTGACACAAATTGTTTCAACTGGTGAGCAAAATATTTTCCCATGCCTTCTTTACTCACCAGGTGAGACAGCCCTTTTCTCAGACAGATTGTCTTTCTTAATCCGGTCCAGGGCCGGCCCTACCATGGGACCCGATGGTACCATTGTACCAGGCAGCACTTCCAGGGGGGCAGCAAATTTCCTGCCCACACGCCTTCCCATTCCGCCAGCTCCACTCTCCACTCCACTGTGGGGCCAATTGCCCCCCAAGCGCTCCTCCTGTTACGCTCTCCGCTCCACTGTGGGGTTAATTGCATGAATAGAGCCATAACAGGTCCTTTTTATACTCCTATATACATGTTTAGAGCCATGATAGGTCCACTTTAGTTATCATGATATAAAATAATGGATGTGGGGGCATTTTGGTTAACGTAATTTTTTTTTTGGGGGGGGGGGGCAGCATTTCATTCTTGGTACCAGGCAGCACAATGTATTGTGTAGTATGGCACTGGTTATACTATTGATCCACTGTCAATGGTTGAGAGACTGGCAGCCATTGGGCACACCCTAGGTGGGATTTGAACCCACAACTCTAGTACTTCCAGGCAGAAGTAATGACAGTTTAAAGAAGGCTAAAAATAAAAATAACCTTTAATATGACTAAGAATCGAGCCGTCCACTAGACAATAAAAATTGGACCCAAGCTTCTGTTCTGCAGTGGTTATACCATTGATCCTCTAGCCAATGGCTGCAGAGACTAGCACTGCCAGGCAGATGTGCCATCCACTAAGCCAGGGGTGCCAAACTCAATTTCATTGTGGGCCGCATCAGCATTATGATTGTTCTCAAAAGAGTCTGTTGTATCTGTAAGACTAGATTCCAGCGCATCCCCTCCCCTTACATTACATGTCAAGAGCCACCCCACCATAAGAAGTTGAGTCCCCTACTCTACCTTACATCACAGTGCACCCCCTTTCCTTATGCTGCTGCTGGGAAGAAGCTGGATGCATTGCTTGAAAGCAAAAAGTAGGGGTCTGGAGGAGGAGCTCCTGCAGTAGAGGTGCGAGTGCCACATGAAATGGCCTGATTCGGCCCGCGGGCCTTGAGTTTGACACCTGTGCACTAATCTCTAGGTGCTGCTTAAAAGTAAAGGATCAGCTTCTAGCTTTTATACTCTACATACAGGGCTAGTGCTGCCAGGCAGAAGTGCTAATAATGGCAGTTTCAAAGTAAACTCCCATGGATGATTTATACCTATAGGTAAGCCTATAATAACACTTACCTACAGGTACAGTAAATGTATCTCCCAAAAGCACACAGTTTGGGAGATATTTACTTGTGAAGCTGCCGGTGACATAACTGTGCATGTGCACTTAAGGAAAGACATACTGTGTAGCTCCGTCAGAGCCCTCTACTGTGAACAGCGTCATGCGCACAGGAGAGACGTCTTTGCGGCTCGTCCAATCAAAGGACCAGAGCTCGCCAACACGGAAGGAAGACCAGGTGAAAATGCAAGTCCTGTCAGCAGCACACAGCTAGAAGCCTTTGTTTTATTTAAATTTGTACATAATGTGCTAGTATGTGGTGCAGACTAGCACATTATAGATTTGCCTTGCAAGTTAAAAAAAAAAAACACGGTGGTTTACCACCACTTTAATAATCTGCTACAGGTAAAGGGAGGTTGAGAAAATTTGTCTGATGCGTTTGGACACAGCATTTAAATACCTTATAGTTTTTATTATTGCACAAAAGATAAAATAAGGCCTCATTTACATGGGCGTCCCCATCCGTACACCTGTGTGCAGGCAGACCCATCCATATCTATTGGGACGCAGTATCTGCATGAACAAAGCTGCTGGTCTCAATTTGACAACCATGCGGGTCCGCCCCCCCCCCCCCCCCCCCGAATACAGGACCGTGTACGCTGGGAAACACGCACACACAAAGCTGTCAGAATGGAACCAACAGCGTAGTTCATACAGCTGCTGCACCCAAATAGACATGAATAGAACTATCTGTGCATCCCATGTGGGCAAAGACAGTCCTTCGAATGGGTGTACGAATAGGTAAGCCCATGTGAATGCGGCATTAGACTGAAGGACATACTGTACAAGTAAAAACACAATAACACTGGACAGAGGGGGCAGAAGGTGTTTGAGCGTGAGGAACCATTCACACCATTGCTTTGTGATAACATACCCCACAACCTGCAGTAATACAGGTCATATGCATTTGTGCACTGTAATGCCAATCGTTATGAATAGCCTACGTACCTCTAAAACACATGCACGCTGCCAACACAGTACAGCATGGCCCTACGTACAGTACGTTCTGCTGCAGAACAATGCAGCCTGTCCTGATTTCATGTGTGTTGTGCCGTTCAGCCCAATCATTTAGAGTGCATACATCCCCAAATGCATAGGTCTAAACCACGCCTTATACACAAGGCAAGATAGACGGGAATTTATCAAAACTGGAGCATCTGCGCATGGCACCCAATTTTCTTATGCGTTAAAAATGGAAGCTAGAAGCGGATCGGGTCCCATACACAGATGCTCCAGTTTTAATAAATTCACTGTGTGTATTTGAGAAATTCTCCTCACCAGTGTTTTGATATGCACTGTGTGCAGCTAGAAGGTCTTATTTAATAGACCTGAATGGACTACTACTACTACTACTTACTACACACAGCTGTTACTGTTCACCATCACAGGAGTGAGCTCTCAAATGATGAGCTCAGAGCTACGGCATCAGGGGAGAGAAAGAGCATGCAAGGGGGTTTGAACCAGAGAATAGCTCACTCCTGTAGTGGAGAAAATTAACAACAGCTAGGCCTCTCTTAGCAACAAAGCAGGATGGGATGATGCATTCTCTAAAGCCCTGTACACACGATCAGTCCATCCAATGAGAACGGTCTGATGGACCGTTTTCATCGGTTAACCGATAAAGCTGACTGATGGTCAGTCGTGCCTACACACCATCGGTTAAAAAAACGATCGTGTCAGAACGCGGTGACGTAAAACACAACGACGTGCTGAAAAAAACAAAGTTCAATGCTTCCAAGCATGCGTCGAGTTGATTCTGAGCATGCGTGGATTTTTAACAGATGGACATGCCTACAAACGATCGGTTTTGTTCTATCGGTTAGGTATCCATCGGTTAAATTTAAAACAAGATTGCTTTTTTTTTAACCTATAGATAATTAACCAATGGGGCCCACACACGATTGGTTTGGTCCGATGAAAACGGTCCATCACACCATTCTCATCAGTTTGACCGATCGTGTGTACGCAGCATAAGAGTTTTTCAATCAGGCTTCATGAGGTATGTAAACAGCCTACACCCATAGCAAGGTCATTAGTCAACTTTTGAACAAACTGTGCAGCTTTTATTAATCTACAGGTGCCCCTTATCTGTACAGGCACTTTTTGGTAAAGGTGAACTATGCCTTTGACCTGGCCATAGATGGGTAATCATTTTTTCATCAGAGGCCTTGACAAAAAAATTGAATTCCTCCTTCACAAGCGATGTGGATGGATAAATCCTGCCCACTGCGCTGTTGTATTCTGACAGCGGGGCAGTGAAAAACACATTTTACCACCCCCCAACCACTTCCCTAAGCTACAGAGGTAGCTGTAAGGAGCTAAACACATCTCGCGAAAATCTCAACTGTCACTTGCGGATTGGATTTAAATGGATCGCAAACTAAAACAGAGCCAGAACATACTATTCTTCTAACGGTTCCATTCCTTGCAAGCGTATTCTCCTGTGTGCCAGTCTTCCATTATCTTCATTGGCCAGTGTGGGGTTAGGTCACTCCTTCACATGCGCAGGAGGCCGTTATTCCAGCACACAGACCCCAGGGTGGTGCTGTAAAGGTGTGCATGTGCAGCTCAGTTTACATTGTCAGAGAAGACAGAAAGGAAGCAGGTAGGTGTATTTTATGCCAGAAGAGACACTGTGTGGGGTCATTTACTAAAGGCAAATCCACTTTGCACAAGTGCACTTGGAAGTGCAGTTGCTGTAGATCTGAGGGGTAGATCTGCTGATTTTATAATCCAATCATGTGCAAGCTAAAATGCTGTTTTTTATTTTCCTTGCATGTCACCTACAGCGACTGCACTTTCAAGGGCAACTTGCAGTGCACTTGTAGTGCAAAGTGGATTTTCCTTTAGTAAATAACCCCCTGTATGTCTCTTGTACAATGAAAAGCCTGCCTGCTCACTGTTTGTTACAGCTGAACTTTAGCTCTGCATTAAAGGAGAAATATAGCTAAAATTTCTCCTATGGCTGAAGTCCGCTCTCTGTTGACGTCACAGAAATCAGTTCAGGCACCTGAACTGATACCCATCTCAGCCTCTCAGCGAGCCGCTGAAAGCCTGAGCTGACCGCTTCCTGCCCCTCCACAGCCCAGCGATACAGTGAGCAGAGCAGAGAGTTGCGACTGGCACACAGCAGATCTCTGCTCGGGGAGCTGAGAGAACCGAGTGATTGGCGGTGTTCGATTGATCCATTCTCATTGCAGAGGTCCCATGATGCATCCACCTAGGTAAGTATTAATAAAAAAAAAAGTCCCAAACCCATACTGCTCTTTTAACTACTTTAATACTGGGCACTTTCACCCGTTCATACCCAGGCCAACTTTTTGCGTTCAACACAGTCACACTTTAAATGACAATTGCGCGGTCATACAACACTGCAACCACAGAAAACATATATTTTTTTTTTTTTTAACACAGCTTTCTTTTGGTGGTATTGTATCTCCACTGGGTTTATTTTTTTTCTAAACAAAAAAAAAAATTGGGAAAAGGTATCTTAGTTTCACTTATAAAATTTTGCAACTAAGTATTTTTTTTTCTTCATTTATGGGCACTGATAGGCTGCATCGATGAAGCAGCACTGATGGGCACTGCTCTGATGAGGTGGCACTGATGGGCAGCACTGATGGGGATGCACTGATCATAAGGATACTAATGATCGGTGCCCTGATTATCAGTGTATATGTCCCCCGTCAGAATTGCCGGTTACCTGTGAGGAAAGAACTGCCGATAAATGGCAAGTCTGTTTAGATATGATCAGCTGTGATTGGACACAGCTGATCACATAGGGTAAAAGGCCAATTACAACATCCCTTTACTATGTGATCAGCTGTGTCCAAAGCACACGGAAGTCAGAGTGCCCAATGTGCGCCTCAGGGGGGCAGGGTTTTGAGAGGACTTCTATGGACACCCTCTAAGAACTATAGTACCACGCTATAATACAAGTGGTAGTAACTAGTACATTATGACGACTTACCTTAAAACTAAGCCCTTCAGCGGCGTGCTGCCACTGCTGCAGAGGCTTAATGTTCACCCGGTCTTCCTTCCAGATTTGTGTGCTGCGACCACTTGAATGGCTAAGCTGTGATGACGTCACTCCCACGCACGCAGGAGTCTGGGCCGCGGCCCACAGCTCTGAAGGGACGACACGGGTATGCTGTTCCCCCATAGCGCATGTGATGGTCACATCACCAGCTGCTGCTCTCTAGAATATCTCCTAAACGGTGCATGTTTAGGAGATATTCATTTTACCTACACGCAAGCATTATTATGGATAAAACAAAAAACAAGAGTTTACTACCAGTTTAAGTAAATAGGGCTCTATCGCAACTGCCCCAAATTGTGTGCAATGCACATGGTTGCGGTGTTGGCTTTTAGGGGTAAAACAGTGACCATATACCTCCTTACTGACTGTCAAATGTCCTCTGAAAAGTGATTCACCACGAATCGCATGTAAAGGCGAACACCTGTAAGGGCTCATTCAAAACTAATGATTGAGGGGTGGTAAAACCCCGTGGCCAAGAGACATTTTTACCATCCCCAACTGCAGAGGCAGTGGTTGCAGGTTTACACCTGCTGCGGCAGGAATAATACCCCCGTCGCTTTCAGTGGACATAACGCCCGCCAAGTGCAACACATTAAAACGAACGGGGCTATTCTGCAAGCGCCCCACAATGCACATGGTTGCAGTGTGCTGGTGCAGAGATCAAGGAGTTAACAAAGATGTTAAGGCATGGTGTTCTATCGAAAAGTGCCTCCCCATCAAATAGTGCCCAGGACGAACGGAGCATGTGCCGCACGTCATAGCACAACAGCTAATTTGCCAATCAGCGGGGCAGACGTAACCATGCCAATGGCGCATGTGCACATCGTAGGAGGTACCATTTAAATCAAAGGCACAATTTAAACCTTTAAAAACAGCAGGGGAGGGGGGGAGACCGTAGTTCTCAGATTGTGTATCGCTGCTGCTGGAGGGTGGCACAATGTGAACTACGTTCTCCCCCCGCTGTTTGTATAGGTTTCAATTGTGCCTGTGGAATGGTATCTCCCATCGAGAGATACCTCCTACGATGTGCGCTTGTCACGTCACTCTAGCTCAGTGTTTCTCAATTCCAGTCCTCAGGCCCCCCCAACAGGTCAGGTTTTCAGGATTTCCATTATTTTGCACAGGTGATTTGATCAGTTTCACTGCCTTAGTAATCACCACAGCCTTTTCATCTGAGGGAAATCCTGAAAACCTGACCTGTTGGGGGGGCCTGAGGACTGGAATTGAGAAACACTGCTCTAGCTGATCGTCAACTCAGCTGGAGTGCGGCTTTGGTGCTGCGCATGTGCGGGCACTTCTCAACAGAACAGTGGCACAACTAGGGTTGCCACCTCATCCCTTTAAAACCGAACACATTAATTACACAGGTTCTGTGGCTCATTCAAGGTGGAAATTAAACTCACTTAGTGCCTTATCTGCATTAAATTAGCCTTAGAACCTATGTCATTTTATATGTGTTCGGGTTTAAAAGGGATGAGGTGGCAACCCTAGGCACAACGCCTCCATACCGCTCCTCAGAGCATTTGACAGGCGATCTGATTGCACTTTAGAGATCAAAGCATGTGTGAATGCGCCCATACAATGCGTTCTGTGGAGCTCCACAACGTACAGGCGCCATTGTTCTGTGGGTTGCGGTTTACATCTTGGAAAACAGAGAAGGACCTGATTTCTTGCAAATCATCGAGCCATTTAAATTGAAAGCAAGCGCAATGGCGTGTAATGCGCCGCAATGTGGTTGTCAATCAGCAAGGATGGAAGCGCCAATCTGATGTCATTGGTTCATTGATGTACACAACACTCATCACATGACCTGCTAATCATCTTAGAGATAGATATATACACACACAGATAGATATATAGATGTATATTAGAGTAGGACAAAGCCCCCATCCATAGCAGGCTGTGCTCTCCCTCACCTTGCCGTCCAGCTCTCTCTCCAGTGACCGGAAGTCATTATTCCAGACCAGGGTATGCAGGGGGTACTTGGCCTGGTAGTCGTCTTCGGTGCTCATGGTGTCGGCTGGTGTCGTCGGGCCTGGCACGGCAGATCACACCCCCCGGGCACGGGCCGCCCCGGAGACACCGGACTCTCCAATACAACTTTTGAAAACAGGGAAGCGGCGGACGTGTCACAAGTGACAGCTGTAGGGGTGACACAAAGCACACATGTCAGTGTACACACAGAGAAGGCGGCGCAGGCGCTGTAGTGCCCGGCAGTAGCGGCATAACAGAAGCAGGGCTCAGGAGGGCACCACACCCCAGCCGGCTTCCGTCCCCTACATCACCCGCACAGCGGCGCAGCATCTTAGAGCCCCCCTGTGGGAGGCGCCGCAGATGGTACGGTCCAGGACGCGGACGCAGCCATTGTCACTGGAGGGGGGAGGAGTTGCCATTTTGTCATACACAATCTAATAAAACGTCATTCGCTAAAGAACGGATCACACAGTAACGTGACCGGCAACCACACCGGCTGCCGCTGTCATTGCAGGGAGCCAGGCGGGCTCTGCCTACGCCGTGCCCCGCCCTTACCTTGCGTTGGTGTGACCCATATCAAGGTGTGCATCTGGATACAGCTGCTCAGAGCAGCACGGCCGTCCCTCCATACTCTGAAGGTGGCTTGTAGCCTGCTTGGGACGACAGAACCGCTGCTGTAGTCACTTCAAGCTGTGCAAGCATACGCGGAAGTCACTATCATCTTTTGCTTTCCAAGCTGTGCGTTCCACGCCTCCCTTTGGCTCCGCCCGTGGTCCTCGCTGTGTTGCTAATAGGTGGAGTAGCCTGGCACAGTGCGGATGAGGAAGGAGGTTGTAAGCCGCGCCCACACGGCTGAGGAAGGCGTGTATTGGTTGGAGATTCTCTCCCCCACATATGCGACAATTAATAGAGAAGCCTCCTGTGTCGTTGGCACAGGATAGCATTGTATTACACACAGGGGGAGATTTACTAAAACTGAAGAGTGCAAAGTCTGGGGCATGGTAGCCAATCAGCTTGTTCAATTAACCGCCCTATAGCAGATTTACTGCTACAGGGCAGCACAAATACATGGTTCCGTACTTCTGGGTATGGGGGTGCACTTGCGCACCATCGGAAGCAGTAATCACACACAGCAGAAGCCAATCTGCAGAAAGACAGAACTGCCATCTACCTATGTAAACAAGGCAGATGGCTGTTCTGATAGGAAGGAAGGAATGGAGTTTGTGTCCCTGCAAGGCAGGGAATATATTTCACCTCTTCCCTTAGTGAAAGCTCCTCACACAGCACGGTAAAACACTGGCTAGGCACACAGGTAACTCTTTAATCGCCCCTGGTGAGGCTGGATCGATGAAGCGGCACTGATGGGCACTGTTCTGATAAGGTGGTACTAGGGTTGCCACCTCATCCCTTTAAGCCCACGTTCACATTGGACCGATTTAGCATGCGATTTGACATGTCAAATTGGTGGCTATATGCGGCAATGGCACCGTTCGAATTGGTGTGGCGCCACACCCATTCCCAAAAGTAGTTCGTGTACTACTTTTGGCGACTTCGGGGAAGACTTGAATAGACATCTGTGCAGGAACCCTCGTAAATGTCTGTCAAATCGCCCCCGAAGTCGGACTGTATTGCCGGTTTGAAATCGTGCGAGTTCAGCTGAACCCACACAATTTCTAACCCGCATCAGTGTGAACCTGGGCTTGAGCCCTGGTTCACACTGGGTACGATTTGGAACAATTTGAGATGCGATTTGACATGTCAAATCACATCTCAAATCGGCGGCAATGGCACTGTCCTAATCAGTGCAACGCCGCATCTGCGATTTCAAAAAGTAGTTCCTGTACTACTTTTTGCGATTTCGGGCCGCGATTTACATTAAATTGCGGCCGAAATCGCGGTAAAATCGCACATTTTACCGCGATTTTGAATTCGCAGCAGTGTGAACCTAGGCTGAAGCGTACACATATTAATGACACAAGTTCTGTGGCTGATTAAAGTGGTAATTAAACTCACTTGGAGCCTTATCTGCATAGAATTAGCCTCAGAACCTGTGTAATTCATATGTATTCAGGTTTAAAGGGATGAGGTGGCGCTGCACTAAGTAGGACACTGATGATCATCAGTGTAATTGTGCCCCCTCAGACTTGCCAGTTACTGACTCTTATTTCCACAGGCAGATCACCGTTCTGACGGGGGAAAAGGGTTGGAGTTTGTATCCCTGCAAAGTCGGGAATAAATTCCATCTCTTCCCATAAAGCCCTTTCACACTGGGGCGGTGGGAGTGTAGGCGTTAAAAGGGCTGCTATTTTTAGCAGCGCCTTACCGTAGTTTTCGCTGCCCACTAGCAGCCAAAAAAGGGTTAAGACTGCCCGCAAATCACTGCTGCAGCGGCACTTTGCTGACGGTTCAGCGGTGCTGTCCATTGATTTCAATGGGCAGGGGTGCTTTAGGTGCAGTGTATTCTGCTCCTACAGCGCCTCAAAGATGTGGCTAGCAGGACTTTTTTTACCGTCCTGCCAGCGCACTGCTCCAGTGTGAAAGCCCTCGGGCTTTCACACTGGAGTAAATGGAGCCGCTCTTTCAGGGCGCTTTGCAGGCGCTATTTTTAGTGTGAAAGGGGTCTTAGTGAAGGCACCTCACACAGTACAGTAAAACACAGGCTAGGCACACATTTAACAATTTGATTGCCCCTGATGTTAACCCCTTTCCACCCAGTGTCATTAGTACAGTGCATATTTTAGCACTGATCACTGTATTAGTGTCACTGGTCCCCAAAAAGTGTCAGTTAGTGTCATAATGGCCGCTGCAATATCGCAATCCCACTATAAGTCGCTGATCACCGCCATTACTAGTGGGGAAAAAATATCCCATAGTTTGTAGATGCTAGAACTTTTGTGCAAACCAATATACAATTACTGGTATTTTTTTTATCAAAAATATGTATCAGAATACATATTGGCATGAACGTATGAATACATTTGATTTGTAATATTTTTTTTATTGGATATGTTTTATAACAAAAAGTACATTTTTATTTTATTTTTTGTTTTTTAATTAACTTTTTTTTTCATTCATAGTGCAAAAAACATTTAAATAAAATGCAGAGGTGACCAAATACCACCAAAAGAAAGCTCTATTTGTGGGGGGAAAAAAGAACATACATTTCTTTTGAGTACAGTGTCGCACGACTGTGCAATTGTCAGTTGAAGTAAAGCAGTACTGTATAGCAAAAAATGGCTAAAGGTGATAAATCCTCCGGACGTCAAGTGACAAAAAAATCTGGAAGCTGATTGGTTTCTGTGCAGAACTGCACCATATTTGCACTCTCCAGTTTTAGTAAATCAACCCCTCACTCTCTATGATCCTTTGCGCATAAAATGTTCATATATTTAAAAAAGTTCATATGTTGAGATAACAATTCTGTGTGAATAAACTGTTCTCCTTATATTCTCACCAGAAACAAGATGTAATAAAGCCTTTTCATACATGCAGATGCAGAATACCCACTGTGCTTTCCTCATATCATGTACTGTAAAAAAAAAAAAAAAAAAAAAATTGTAGTATGTTCAAAAATTGGGAACCGTTTAAATAAACCAATTAGTGTGCTCACTTAAAAACGTGCCAAACTTAGTATCTCCACTAACTCTTGCCATTCACCCCACTCAAATATCTTCCCTTACCCTCAGAAGGAAAATGTTTGCATCCGTTTAATAATCATCCAGAGTCCTCAATAAGATGGCGTCCTCATACATTAAAATCCATTAAAAAGAAAACAATATCATAGGGTGGTATATCTTTAAATTAATAAAGTCACAGTGAAATAAAACTCATATTCAATAAGTGCCAAAAATCACCATAAAGGGTATTCCATCCACTATATGTGCACCACACCTCGCCCATAAGATCATGCACCTTACCTGACTGCCAATAAATCCGGCATATAAGGATTCTCTCGATACCATCATAAAGCCCAGGAGGACCATGCAAGATTAAAGAAGAAGGACCATAGTGCAGCAATAGGATACTGTATGTTAACTAGAAAATGCATTTCCTGCAGAAAATGCGTGGGAATGCTGAATAGCTGAATTGTTAAAGCCAACTGGATGAATAGCTTAAATCCGTAAGAAAAAGTTGAAGTGAGAATCAGCATTCCCACTAATTAGCATATTTTTAAAAGTAATTACCTTTTGCAGAAGCTGCCCCATAAAACTGCCCCATAAAATCTCTACCATCAAAACTGCCCCAATCAAAACTGCCCCATCAAATTTCTCCCATCATATTACCACCAAACTACCATCAAATTGCCCCCATCAAACCTGCCCCCATCCTATTGCCCCATCAAAAACGGCCCCATCAAATTGCCCATTAAAAAACTGCCATTAAAAATTGCCCCCATTCAAAACTGCCCCATCTTATTGCCCCATCAAAAATGCACCATCAAAATTGCCCCCATCCTATGGCCCCATCAAAAAGTGCCCCCATCCTATAGCCCCATCAAAAACTGCACCATCAAAAACTGCACCATCAAAATTGCCCCCATCCTATTGCCCCATCAAAAAGTGCCCCCATCAAATTGTCCAATTAAAAAATGTCCCCATCAAAATTGCCCCCATCCTAATGCCCCATCAAAAAGTTCCCCCCTCATCAAAAAGTGCTCCCAAACTGCCCCCATAAAAAAAGTGCCGCCAAACTGCCCCCATCAAAAAGTGCCCCCAAACTGCCCCCATCAAAAAATGCCCCCCATCAAAAAGTGCCCCCAAACTGCCCCTCCATCAAAAACTTCCCCCAAACTTTCCCCCCATCAAAAACTGCCCCCCCCATCAAAAAGTCCCCCCCATCAAAAAGTGCCCCCCTATCAAAAACTGCCCCCCATCCTATTGCCCCATCAAAAACTGTCACATGCTCTCATTGACTTCAATGTTAAAAAAGTGTTAAAAAGCGTAATATTTTAAAAAGTATAAATAGTAGAAAAAAAAGTTGAAGAAGTCCCATCATTAGCTGAAAGAGATGAACATTTTAAAAGTTGAATGGTTTTAATAGGTGAAAGTATACAGAAGTTATGCAGAGCCAAAAAAACGTACGGAATAAAATAAAAATGTTAATTAAGGATAAATAAAAAAAACAATAAACAATAGTGGGACTGCTGAAGCATTCCCACTAAATATAAAACGGTTTTGTATTTTTTTTTTTTTCAATCGGTCTTTATTTAACAAAGAATTAAAACCGCAGATGTGATCAAATGCCACCAAAAGAAAGTTCTATTTGTGGTGGAATTTTTTAAATAAAAAATTAGTTTGGGTACAGCGTTGTATGACCGCGCAATTGTCATTCAAAGAGTGAGAAAGCTGAAAATTGGTCTGAACAGGAGGGGGGTTCAAGTGCCCGGTAAGCAAGTAATTAAGAAAAAATCGCCTGTTTTTTTGAGTCATCAAGAGATTTCAAAAACAACAATTTTTTTTAAAGGAAAAAGCCTGACAGGTTCTAATAATCCCTCTCCACTCCATCCAACACTAAAAATAAACAGGATTTCCTTTATTTATAATGTAACAAATGGGGGAGAAATGGGGGGGGGGGGACAAAAAAATACTATTGTTTTGGCAGTTAAAGGGTTATAAATTAAAAAAAATATATATGATTTTGTAGTGAAAGTGTTAAAAATAGAAAACTAATTGGGGGTGTAATAACGAGAAAATAAAAGAAATAAAAAGATGATTAGATTTCATTGCGATTCGATTTCATTGCGATTTCTATTCTTGTACATTTCAAGAGTGTTTATTTTTTTCTTAATAATGAGACAATTTAAATGTAAAAAGCTTTTTTCTCTGAAAAACATCAAAAAGAAAGCCAGAAAAGGAGGGGCAGCTATGGAAGGAGGTATCAATGACCAGCCTGCACATACCCCCAAAAAGCCCTCCAAAAGAAGACCTGGGCGTTTATACGCGGCTGTTTCAGAGCCGTTGCTGGATGTTTCGGATCTGGCTGTAAAGCCAATGGACGTCACCGGGATACAGACACCGAGATTGGTAAGTACTATGGATAGTGATGGATATAAAATGTACTCTGTAGAAGTCACCTACACTCATCGATCGAAGGAACCTTCACCCCAAAATGATTCCTTTTCATAGAATTTTAGAACAGAAGAAGATTCTAAAGTGATTGTTAAGCCTCTATGTGATCTTTATATCCTCCCCTCTGTCAGATACAAAGCTGCATCCTTGTGCCTTCTAACAATATCCATCAACATGCCCTCTAATCCCACCGCCCCTTGACTAGCGAATCTAAGTACCACCCAGCAGCCTCCCCTGAACCAGTTCCATAGGGCTCAAGCCAGGTGTGGCCAGCCATGCATCCCAAAGCCTGTCAAAATTGCCTGCATTTCCCCTATGCTGGTATATGTACTTCTCCATGACTAGCATCCTGCCCATATGCATCACCCAAGATTTGAGCGTGGGAGGATCCTCCAACTTCCAATTCAGGAGAATGGCCCTCCTGGCCTGGAACAGTGCCCTGTTTAGTGCCATCCGAGTCAATTGCTCTGTTACCACTCCCTCCAATACTCCAAGCAGGCAGTAAATCGGCTCCAAGGGTATGGCTACCTGGAACACAGAGTTGAGTGTGTCCACAACTCCCTTCCAGAACCTGTTGAGTTTGGGGCAGCGCCAGAGCAAGTGTATCAGATCACCGGACATTACTTTGCACCTGTTGCACATCGGGTCTGTAACCCCGCCCATTTTAAAGAGTTTTACTGGGGTGTAGTGAACCCTCAACAAAATGTATAACTGAGATATTTTCTGCGCTACATTGAGCGAACAGCTGTTAACTACCTGCAACGCTTCCTCCCACATGTCACCTGTCATCGGGCCCACGTCCGCCTCCCACTGGTCCGCCACTTTTCATGGGATGTGCCTCTAAGAACGAGTCTAGCAACATGTTGTAACATTGTGAAATAATACCTTTGGTCTAAGTTGCGGCCCTTAAGACGCGGAATACTGGAGTGGGGGACTGAGCCCACTCCACCGCATCTCCCTGGGCTCTAATTGCATGTTGCAGTTGTAAATAGTAAAAGAACATGGATCGAGGGAGTGCAAATCTGGACTGAAGGGTGTCAAACGGGAGTAGTGTACCACCACGGAATATCTGTTTAAGGAGCGTTATGCCCTGAAGGCGCCATCTAGGACCCTGATCTAGTTTGGCCAGTTCAGTGTATGTATTGTTCTCCCAGATTGGGCTGAATTCAGTGAACCCTGTGACCCCCTGAAGCTGCCTCGCCTTATTCCAAACCTTCTGGATAAGCGCAAAGGTGGGCATTTTTTTGTTAGGTTTCTGAAACTGCTGGGTCTCAAGTCCTTCCGGTATCGACACAGCCCCCGAGCCAAGCAGTAAAAGCCTGGCCGAGGAGCCAGCCGGGACCGGAGACATGGCACCGATCAGGTGCTGCAGCTGCGCGGCTAGATAGTAGATCCACGGGTTAGGAAGAGCCAACCCCCCTCCCTCCTTGGGGCGCTGCAATTGTTCCAGTTTTATCCTAGGAGCTTTAGTGTGCCAGAGCAGTTGCCTAAAAAGCGAGTTGACCACTCTAAACGTCTTGAGGGTGATGACTACCGGGGAGTTGTGAAGTAGGTAGAGTAGCTGCGGCATCAGAATCATCTTGATGAGATTGGTTTTGCCCGCTAGGGACATTTTTAACCTGTTCCATATGTGGATCTTGTCTCTGAACCTGGTCAGTAAGGGGAAGACGTTCAGGCTACAGTAATCGGTCACCTTGGGGGAGACATGGACCCCCAGGTATTTGAAGGAGGTTACTACGGGGACAGGGCATGTGGGACTCCCATCAGACGGGAGAGGCCCGTCTAGAAACATTAGGGCTGACTTAATCCAGTTGATGGTGAGTTTTCTATCGGTTTAAAGCGGAAGGAAACCCATAGATTTAACAGTTTCAAAAAAACATTTCTATTCCCGGCATGCTGGTAATGCCAACTGTCACATTTATTGTGCTCTCAAACTGTCATAAACAGATCACATGTGGGGCGTTATGGCAGTTGAAGATTAAACAGAGGTCAAGATGGATACATTGTAATACAAGTAGAAATGTTTTTTTGTTTTGTTTAGTTTATAAAGCACAGACACTACGATGCAGCTGTTTATGTGACAGAGGGGATGAACAGATCAGGGATAGTGAGAGATGACAGGCAGGGAGGGTGAGGGGGGAGAACACACAGGGAGAGCTGAAGATAGTAGCGTATGATGGAGACATGTACAGGGAGAACGAGGGGGGGGGGGAGACACAGGGAAAGCTGCAGATAGCAGCGTATGGTGGAGACATGTACATGGAGGGTGAGGGGGGAGGAGGAGACACTGTTTTCTATCGTTTTTTTTTTTTTAAATCAGAAAAGTTTTTATTGCTCACATAACATACAAAAAAAGAAAGTCAATATGACTTATAGGGGGGAGGAGGAGACACAGGGGGAGCTGCAGATAGCAGTGTATGATGGAGACATGTACAGGGAGGGGGAGGAGAAACGTACAGTGAGGGGGAGGAGGAGGGGGAGGAGACACAGGGAAAGCTGCAGATAGTAGCTTATGATGGAGACACGTACAGGGAGGGTGAGGGGGGAGGAGACACAGGGAGAGCTGCACATAATAGCGTATGATGGAGACATGTACATGGAGGGTGAGGGGGAGGAGGAGACACAGGGAGAGCTGCAGATAGTAGTGTATGATGGAGACTTGTACAGGGAGGGGGGAGGGGGGAGGAGGAGACACAGGGAGAGCTGCACATAATAATGTATGATGGAGACATGTACATGGAGGGTGAGGGGGGAGAAGGAGACACAGGGAGAGCTGCAGATAGTAGTGTATGATGGAGACTTGTACAGGGAGGGGGAGGGGGGAGGAGGAGACACAGGGAGAGCTGCAGATAGCAGTGTATGATGGAGATACGTACTGACTCCGGTGTCAGAACTCTGCAGCCCTGATACATGGGAGTCAGTGCAGAGAGGGGGAGGGTAGAAACTGGTAGGATCAGACAGATATTTCATACACAGCACAAGCACTATAACAGGCTTTAAAGGAACAGGATCTTTATTTATTTTTTGGGGATAACAAACGTTTTAACCGGTTAACGCCCGCCGCATGTACATATACGTCCACAGAATGGCACGTACAGGCATATGGGCGTACATGTACATCCCTGCCTTTCCGCAGGTCGGGGGTCTGATAGGGACACCCGGTACATGCGGCGGTCGGAAACCCGCGGGGAGCGATCCGGGACGAGGGCGCGGCTATTCGTTTCTAGCCGCCCCCTCGTGATCGCTCCCCGGAGCTGAAGAACGGGGAGAGTCGTATGTAAACACGGCTTCCCCGTGCTTCACTGTGGCGGCTGCATCGATCGAGTCATCCCTTTTATAGGGAGACTCGATCAATGTTCACAATGAGACCTCTCCAGAATGTGACAATTGCGTAAAGAATTCACCAGCATGTGACGAAGATGAGTGCAAGGTTAACAGAAAGGATAGGCACATACTAGTGGTAGGGGATTCAGTTATTGGAAGAATACAGAGGGCAATCTGTCACAAAGACCATTATCGCCAAACAGTATGTTGTTTACCGGGTGCTCGGGTTTGGAACATTGCAGATTGCATGGACAGATTATTGGATGGCGCTGGAGAGGACCCAGCTGTCATGGTATATATCATATCAATGACAAAGTTAGAGAAATATGGAGCGCCCTACAAAATGATTTCAGGGACTTGGGGGCCATATTGAAGAAAAGGTCCCCCAAGGCAATATTTTCTGAAATACTGTCTGTACCTCGAGCCACACCACAGAGACAGCAAGAGCTTATGGTACTTAACAAGTGGCTGAGGAACTGGTGCAGGGAGGAGGGGTTTGGCTTCATGGCGAACTGGGCTGACTTTTCAGGCCGTTACCATCTTTATAGTAGTGACGGATTGCACTTAAATGGGAGAGGTGCAGCTTTCTTGGGATTGAAGATGGCCAAAATGTTGGAAGAAAAGTTAAACTAGGTGATGAGAAGAGGACGATTTGCTAGTGAATATGAGGGAGAGGATCTTCATTTCAAGCCTTAATGACAGGAATCCACTACGTCATCAATTTCTTAAAAGATTCTCATAAGCAGCTTCTGAATCACCAACTATCAATGTGGCTGGACAAACAAGACAATTGGCTGTTCCTAGAAGAAGACTCAACAAAAAGTCTGAGGAACCCTCCCAGGGGCCAGGTACGGCTGTACCAACACAGGTCCCTACACTGGTGGCGGCTGCCACTCCAGTAACTGGAGGGTCTTCCCATCAGCCCTCTATTTACCTTTCTGCAGCTTCTGCAGAAGCTTTAAGGTTCGACAATACATTGCCCAAACATAATCACCTGTAAAAAAAAGTGTCTGAGATGTTGGTGGTAAACAGCCTACTAGGCCCGAGGTGAACCGAACCAAGCCCTCCAAAAGTTGCCAAGAGTGTAAATGTAGACATTAAGCTATAAGGTTAATCAAAAATATAACACTCTAAAGGGAAAGGTAGCACAAAGGGGGAGTATGGAAGAGGGAGAGAGGGAGGAAAGGGGGGAGAAGGGAAGGTTGGAGGAAGAAGGGGTGAGGGTTTGGGGGAACCCCCACACCCCTTCCTTACCCGCAACTTTCCTCCCTCTCTGCCCCTTCCATACCCCCCCTCCCCTTGTTCTACCTTTCCCTTTAGAATGTGATATTTTTGATTAACCTTAAAGTATAATGGAGGGTGAATGGAATATTTAGCTCCATTGTGTTGCTAATTTGGGGAACACTGTAACCCTCTTTGTTATTTGGGTGTGTTTTATTATAGGAGTGTTATATATTGTAGTTTAGGATAAGTTTGGAATACTTGTGAAGGCACTTTAAGTGAACATAAGTGATTTACCCCGCTCAGCGGGGGTGGGCCTTAGAGAACAGAGGCCGCATATGGGCAGCACAGAGGCTTAGGGGTTAGCCTTGCAGCACTGGGGTCCTTGTTTCAGATTCTGACCAAGACACTATCTGCATGGAGTTTGCATGTTCTCCCTGTGCTTGTGTGGTTTTCCTCCAGGTACTCCGGTTTCCTCCCACACTACATGCTACTTTTGCGTTGGTGGTGCAGTGGTAAGCATAGCTGCCTTCCAAGCAGCTGACCCAGGTGTGATTCCCGGCCAACGCCATCTCCAATACTTGGAGTCCTCAGAGAGAAAAAAACTATACAAGGTCAATGCAGAGTATATATTAGCGGTGGAATAAAGAATTAAGAGAATGTGTGGAATGTTTGAGGAAGAAAATGTTCCCCCAGAATCTATAGAAGGAGAACCCAGCAACTGATAGAAGACGCTTAGCTTTGGCTGCGATCACACCTAGATATTCTGGATCGTAGGCGGATCTACTGCAATTTCCCGAATTGCCGCAAAACGTGTGACACGCTTGTGATCCCGTTACTTTCAATGGCACCCCAATATTGTCACCTGACAAATCACACAAACAAAATGACGGGACGCCTGTTTCCCAAAAGCAGTCCTGCGATTTGTCAGGCGACATTCGTGGAAACAATCATGCCTCGATTGGGGCGATATTGAAAGTAAAGGGGAATCGCATACTCCACCCAGCGGGAATATTACACCCCCTCAAATGTCTAGATTTACATTAAAGTTTCAAATACAAAAATCCTTTTTTTTTTTTTTTCCCTTTTCCTTCATTGCTGCAGACCTCAGCACACACCATGTGTGATGTAACCACTTATAGACTACAATAAATATATACAGCATCTCACAAAAGTAAGTACACCCTCTGTGTGCGGGAGATCACATACAGTATGTCACAAAAGTAAGTACACCCCTCGCATTTGTTTAAATCTTTTATTCTATCTTTTGATGTGACAACACTGAAGAAATTACACTTTGTATATACAATGTAAAGTAGTGAGTGTACGGTGATTGTAAAAAAAAAAGTATTGAGTGTACAGCTTGTATAATGGTGTAAATTTGCTGTCCCCTCTAAATAACTCAACATACCTCCATTAATGTCTAAATCTGAATTGTATACAGGACAGTCAATGGAAGAAAGTGTAGAATTCTTGTCATTTGGAAGCTCAACCAGCCAAAAGTAAACGTCATATCACAAAACAAAGCATGTTGCCTGAAACTAGACAAAAATACTTACGTTTTGATGTATAAATTGTGTATGACAAGTAGATCTTGTGGGCGTGAGAGCAATTTATAGAAAAGGAACAAAGATTTTTTTTTTTAAAGCTCGGTGCTGTAGCGATGACATCATCCACTCTAAACAACCCCATAGATCACGGGTGCTCAACCTGTGGCCCTCCAGCTGTTGAGGAACTACAATTCCATCACACCTCTGCCTTTCGGAGACATGCTAATAACTGTCAGCAACTTGCAGTGCCTCATGGGACTTGTAGTTCTGCAACAGCTGGATGGCCGCAGGTTGAGCACCCAGGCCATAGACACTCTGTTAAAATCGATAAGATTTCCTGAAATGATCACTAAACTTAAATCGCTTTTTCACAAAAACTGTAAAAAGATATCAAACTGAAAAGATATAGCCGGATAGCTGAATATTGCAGAAGTTACGCAGAGCCCAAAAACGTATGGAATAAAATTAAAATTAATAAGAATAATAAAAACGAATAACAATACTGGGAACGCTATTGAGCATTCCCACTAATAACACCTGTATTCACATTTATAGTACCATTACACCAAGCAAAAGAGACAAACGCAAAAAAGCTTTTCCAAAAAGGCAACAGCGGCGTCTGACTTCACTTCCTACTGACGCGTTTCATCAGGATTGACTTCCTCATAGGTAGTCGAAACATGTCAGGGGGCGTGGCCGGAGCATCGCTGGCTGAGGCCATACACAGCCATAGCCACATCTGAAGCACTGGGTTAGTTTCAGCAGCCTCTTGTCCCACATATGTCCACACTTCTGCATAAGTGCCTGACTCCTGTTCCCACTTTCTGAATACCAGTAGGGACACCTGTTATCCTCCAGCTTTGAGCGGCGCTTCAAGTTTACATGCAATCACAGTTTTTCTTTGTAAAGTTGAACTAAATTTTGCCAAATAAATATCCTGCAAGGATATAGTGGTCAGTTTATGCAGTCTTGGGTATGCATGGGAAGAAAGGGGCCTAAGCATTGCTTTACAGGTATTAAAAAGAACTTTCCAGGATTTACAGGTATTAAATAGAACTTTCCAGCATTTACAGGTATTAAATAGAACTTCCCAGGATTTACAGGTATTAAATAGATCTTTACTGGAATTTCAGGTGTTAAATAGATCTTTATGTGAATTACTGCTATTAAATAGATCTTGCAAAAAAGGGGTCCACTACCCACACCTATGACTGGCCATTACAGTGAGCGGCATTGGAGGGCAAATAGATATAAACAAGGCCAAGGATAAATCCAAGGAAAAATTCCAAGCTTTCTTACCGACCAGCCCGCGGACAACCGAATCAACCTAACAGTATGCGTTAAAAACAGGGGTTTAGTCTACACACATTTGCAAATACATGCATAAGCTACAAAGCCTCGCCAAGACACCCTGGTATCTGTAGTTCCTATCACTAGCTTATGAGTGATTTCACAGTGGAAGCACATGCATTCTGACGAGTAGGTGGTTAAATAGATCTTTCTGGGATATTAACCACTTCCCGCCCGCCATAAAGCACAATGACGTCGGCAAAGTGGTTGTGTTATCCTGACCGGACGTCATATGACTTGGTCATGATAACAAGCCTCTGCCCGCCCCCGGGGGCACGCATCGCAGTGATCGCTGTTGGTGCTTGTCAGTCTGACACGCCGCAACTCCGATCTAGGTAAAGAGTCTCTGACGGAGACGCTTTACCACATGATCAGCTGTGTCCAATCACAGCTGATCACGATGTAAACAGGAAGAACCGTTTATCGGCCTTTCCTCACTCGTGCCTGACAGACGCGAGTGGAAGAGAGCATATTGGCTGCTCCTCTGACAGGGGGGTCTTATCAGGATTGTTTATCAGCGCAGCCCTCCGCGACCACCTGGGATGCCACCAGGACCACCAGAGATGGCCACCACTGATGACCACCAGGTATGGCATCCCTGGTGGCCAAGGGTGGCAATGTGTGCCCACACTCGATGCCAATCAGTGCCCACCAGCAATACCTGCCAGTGCCTCCTAATCAGTGATGCCAATTGGTGCCATCTATCAGTGTCAATCAGTGCCACTCATCAGTGTCACCTATCAGTGCCCACCTATTAGTGCCCATCAGTGCCGCCTATCAGTGGCCATCGGTGCCACCCATAAGTACCCATCAGTGCAGCCTTTCAGTGCCCATCAGTCAAGGAGAAAACGTACTCATTTACAAAATTTTATAGCAGAAACTTTTATTTTTCTATTTGTTTAGCAAAAAATAGGTGATCAAATACCACCAAAAGACAGCTCTATTTGTGGGAACAAAATGATAAAAATGTGGTTTGGGTACAGTGTAGCATTGTCATTTAAACAGCGACAGCACTGAAAACTGAAAATTGGCTTGTGCAGGAAGGGGGGGGGGGGGGGGTTGGGGCTAGTGTCTGGTATTAAAGTGGTTAAATAAATAGATCTTTCTGGGAATTACAGATATCTTGTTGGGAATTGCAGGTGTTAAATAGATCTTTCCAGGAAATATAAGTGTTAAATAGATCTTTCTGGAAATTACAGGTGTTAAATATTTTTTTTCAGGAATTACAGGTATTAAATAGATCTTTCCCGGAATTACAAATCTTAAATAGATCTTTCAAGGAATTACGGGTACTAATAGATCTTTCTGGGAATTACAGATGTTAAATAAATATTTCCAGGAATTACAGGTATTAAATAGATCTTTCCCGGAATTACAAATCTTAAATAGATCTTTCAAGGAATTACGGGTACTAATAGATCTTTCTGGGACACGGGTATTAAATCTTTCCAAGAATTACAGATATTAAATAGATCTCTCCAGGAATTATAGGCATTAAAAAGATCTTTCCTGGAATTACAGGTATTAAAACAGATCTTTCTGGTAATTACAGGTCTTAAAAGATCTTTCCAGGAATTACAGGTATTAAATAGATCTTTCCAGGAATTACAGGTCTTAAATAGATTTTTCTGGGAATTACAGGTGTTAATCCAAAATGAAATAATATAGGGAGACATTTTAAAAGGTAAAACTTTTTTTTTTAAACAAAAAAGTATATACATATAGAACCTGCCATTTTGCCAAACTCCATTTTTTTACTCTTGTCATTTCGAATGGTGTAGAGAAGGGTGAAAATTGCTACTCGTTTTTTTATTGTTGATAGTAAAACATGGGAAATTTGTTCAATGAGAACAGAGACAGGAACAAAAACACTTTTTTTCAGCAGCATAGAGAAAGAATAGGATCCCTGTCTCTGTGTCTTTCTGTTGAGACCTTTTCCCATTACATCCTGTCCAAATGTCCCTTGGACAGAAAATGAAAGGAGATATATGTGTAGAAGACAGTACAATAAAAACCTGACAGAGGTTGCAACCCTTCTCAACGTTTTCCAAAACAAAAAAAAATGTATAGCTGAAATCAGAATGTAATTAAATTCTAAATGTTCTCTGGAGCGTAGAGCTGTAATGATTGATAAGGCAAAACAATCTACTAGCTATCTAATAGCTACTTTGCTCTTCGCCCGTCTTGCTTGGCCGTGGTGGGATGACATCACTCCCGGGCATGTGCAGGAACGTAAACTGAGCTGTACATTCGTAGCTCATTGACCGGTTTACAGAAGACTGTGAGCGGGCAGCTGGGTTTATGGTTTTTGGCATTTACCAATTGCCTATAGTTCTGTGTGTAGCACTACCTTGTGACCCTGCCAGTATTGCAGGTATGACATAATTATCTTGTGACGGCAGAACAAGGTATATAGACAGCATTTGTTTTTTCTGTGAACGTGTATTGATCAACTCAGAAGCATGCCACTCTATGAACCTGCTGTGAACGAGCCCTTACTTACTGCTGGGTCTCCGGATAGGCCTTAAAGCGGGAGTTCACCCATTTAAAAAAAAAAAAAAAAAATCTCCCCTTAGCTTCCTGCTCGTTCGGTCTAGGGGAATCGGCTATTTATATTAAAATAGGTGCAGTACTTACCCGTTTTCGAGCTGTATCTTCTTCCGTCGCTTCCGGGTATGGGTCTTCGGGAGCGGGCGTTCCTTCTTGATTGACATTCTTCCGAGAGGCTTCCGACGGTCGCATCCATCGCGTCACTCGTAGCCGAAAGAAGCCGAACGTCGGTGCGGCTCTATACTGCGCCTGCGCACCGACGTTCGGCTTCTTTCGGAAAATCGTGACGCGATGGATGCGACCGTCGGAAGCCTCTCGGAAACCTGTCAATCAAGAAGGACCGCCCATTCCCGAAGCCCATACCCGGAAGCGACGGAGAGGATGCGTCTCGTAAACGGGTAAGTACTGCACATATTTTAAAATAAATTGCCGATTCCCCTAGTAATAACGAGCAGGAAGCGAAGGGGGAAAAGTGCCCTCTAAGGGTGAACCCCCGCTTTAACTAAAAGGGGTCTTAGAGTGGACCTTCACTCTAAAAACGTACTTTGCCCCATTATATTTATTCTTTGCCATGTCGAAGAACAACTTTTTTGTTTATATTTGTCATTTTTCACTACTAGATCTACTCCAACCTTCCCCTCCTCCATTCTCACCTTGGCGAGCATGCTGTGTCCCTGATTCCGCAGCCACCTATATCCCTAATCACGTATTCAAAGGGGCTGAAGAAGCAGGGACATATGGCAAATTTAAGGCAGACCTGGTGACACGTCATCAGGCGGCTGGCTGCACGAACCTGGTAGAGATAGCCACACCAAATGGCATACCAGTAGAAGATGGCATTGTGAGACCTGGTGTGTAAAGGCGGATCACAACAGAAAACTCTAGGTCCACTGAGCATGTATTTTTTTCCAGGATACCCTAGTGAAAAAATGTTAGTGGGGAATAAAAAAAAAAATATATAATATAAAATGGGAGAAGGGGGGGATTCCTCATTAACCATTTCCTATTCTATCCAAAAAGGTTTGGCTTTACATATGCTTAAAAACCTTTGTTAGAGTGACCATGTCAGATCTCTAAACATTTAGAACCAGTGCCTCCCTGCAATAGAAGAGTATAGTAACCTTTTTAGGGGCCTTTCCTCCAACTCCTCCTCTATACCAGTGCTGAAGCCTCCCAAAGGCTTTATGGTATACACGTGTTTCCTGCCATCTACTGGTTCCTTCCTCTGATCCCTAGAAGATCATGCAACTCTGCCAAATAGAGATCAACTTACGCCCATTTACAGTTGGTCTTAAAGTGGAACTAAAGCTGAAAAAAAAATAGACATTCTCTTAATTGCAAAAGAGACATACAATAGAATACACTTACACAAATACACTTACCCGCCTGTTCGCAATACTCTGTAAAATGTATACTGAGCTGCACTGAACTGAGCTGCACAAGCACACTGCCTGTGAGCCATGATTACTGTGCATGCACTGGAGTGCTGGCCAATCAAGTCATGCCAATCATGCTCCAGATGATGTCACTAGACGAAACCGGTCGAGCACCCATTCGCAAACACTCCAAGGATATCTGACACAAACGCTTGATTACTTCTTGCCAATTGTGAGTACCTGACTTTTATATAAAATACATTTTTTATCAAAACGATACTGTACTATGTGAGTACTCCCTCTCCTCTGAGATATACATCTAAGTGAAGGGGTCCAAACAAGTGGATACTTGCCAGAGAGCGACACAGGGCTAATTCTGTGAAGGCGTCTTACCCCTTGTGGGTACCTGGATCTGGTGAGTGAGGGACCCACCAGAGCATGTGAAGAGGGAGCACTGAGCACATTGTCATCTGCATATTATATGAAGCACAAAGCACTTTTTTTGCATGGACTGTTTATTTAATATCAGTGGATATTCACAGCACAGAGCACTTTAATTTAATTCATCCATTAATAACATATTTTTTATTTATATTTTTATATTTTTTTATAACTGTATGGACTTTTTTTTTTTTTTTTTTTAAATGTTTAGTTGTTGATTTTGAGCACTATAGTCTTTGCCTATGATCTAGAAAGGGTTTGATATATATCCATATATACCCACACACCACGAATAACTATATACGCACGCAGGGCCGGTACAAGGCAGGGGCGGGCGGGGCGAGTGCCCTGGGCGCTACCATTCCGTATAGGGGGGGGGGGGGGCGCAGTTCTGACAAACAGGCAGCCGCGACCGCCGCCCGCCAGACCAGTACACTTGTATGTCTAGTACTAGTAGTAAGCGCGGGCAGCGGCTGCCGAGTGCGCTCCTCGCCTCCTGGCTCCCTTTCCTCTTTGTTTACTAACTCCCCCTATGGAGTCAGTTGGTCCATTCCAGCGTCGTGAGCCGCGTGACGTCACGGCCGGAGGCGGGCTGAGAAAGAGGGAGGACTCGGAGCAGCACTGCGCAGGGAGCTGTGTCTGCTGAGCTGGCAACTGGCAAGGACTAGTCACGAGGAGCCAGAGCGTGCCTAGGAACCTAGCAGCAGTGTGCTATGCTAAAGTACTGCAAAGAAGACTTATTGACTACTAAAAAGTAAGCAGAACAGAACAGAACCTGTTAAAGCAAGTAATTAAATGACTGTATTGGGGGGGGGGGGGGTAAGCTGACTGAGGTGATCAGCACTTTGTGTTATTTTGAATAATGCCTTCTCTGACTAGCAAAAAAAAAAATCATCAATTGCAGCCTCACTATGCCACCAAACGCAGCCACTGTGCCAACACACGCAGCCACTGTACCATCAATTGTCGCCACTGTGCCAATCACACGCAGCCACTGTGCCAACACACACAGCCACTGTACCATCACTTGTCGCCACTGTGCCAATCACACGCAGCCACTGTGCCAACACACGCAGCCACTGTGCCCATCACACGCAGCCACTGTGCCAACACACGCAGCCACTGTGCCATCAATTGTCGCCACTGTGCCAATCACACGCAGCCACTGTGCCAACACACGCAGCCACTGTGCCCATCACACGCAGCCACTGTGCCAACACACGCAGCCACTGTGCCATCAATTGTGGCCACTGTGCCAATCACACGCAGCCACTGTGCCCATCACACGCAGCCACTGTGCCAACACACGCAGCCACTGTACCATCAATTGTCGCCACTGTGCCAACACACGCAGCCACTGTACCATCAATTGTCGCCACTGTGCCAATCACACGCAGCCACTGTGCCAACACACGCAGCCACTGTGCCCATCACACGCAGCCACTGTGCCAACACACGCAGCCACTGTGCCATCAATTGTCGCCACTGTGCCAATCACACGCAGCCACTGTGCCCATCACACGCAGCCACTGTGCCCATCACACGCAGCCACTGTGCCAATACACCATCAATTGTTGCCAGTTTGCCCCATCAATTGCCGCCAGTGTGCCCATCAATTGCCGCCAGTGTGCCCATCAATTGCCGCCAATGTGCCCATCAATTGCAATCAACGCAGCCACTGTGCCCATCACACGCAGCCACTGTGCCCATCACACACAGCCAGTGTGCCGATCAAACGCAGCCACTGTGCCATCTAACACAGCCGCTGAGTGGCTGTGTTTGATGGCACAGTGGCTGCGTTTGATCGGCACACTGGCGGCAATTCATGGGGCAAACTGGCAACAATTGATGGTTACAGACTGTAACCATCAATTGTTGCCAGTTTGCCCCATCAATTTCCGCCAGTGTGCTGCCAGTGTGCCCATCAATTGCCGCCAGTGTGCCCATCAATTGCCGCCAGTGTGCCCATCAATTGCAATCAACGCAGCCACTGTGCCCATCACACGCAGCCACTGTGCCCATCAAACGCTGCCACTGTGCCATCTAACACAGCCACTCAGCTGTGCCATCACTGATGGCACAGTGGCTGCGTTTTATGGGCATACTGTCAGCACACTGGCGGCAATTGATGGGGCAAACTGGCAACAATTGATGGTTACAGACTGTGTGCTGCCAGTGTGCCCATCAATTGCTGCCAGTTTGCCCCATCAATTGCCACCAGTGTGCTAGTGGAGGAGGCTGACTGAGGTGACCAGCACTTTGTTAATAAAAAATGGCAGATAAAAAACGGGGGAGGGGGGGCGCAGTTTGCCATCTTCGCCCTGGGCACCAAATGGCCTTGTCCCAGCACTGTACGCACGGATTCATAGGAGGTTACTGATCTATTCCTCATCTTAAGTTTTATTTTTATTCATTATTTTTTGGTTTTACACAAATTAAGAGGCGCCAATACCTACTACCTCACTCCCATTTACTCTTTACGTTCCATTTCGGTGGAATTTCACGTAGGGGCAGCCACTTAAAGCGGAGGTTCACCGGTAAAATCCTGTTTTTACCCTTAGATGGTGTGACGGTATCGGTATGATATCCCCGTCAACGTTCCCTTCTTCCCATAACGAAAATCACCCCAATATTCCACGAGGAGGGATATCCCTGGAATCGCCCAGAAAGCCACACATGAGACCAGCTTACTGCTTGAACAACACAGACTTTAATGTTATAACACACAGCTTATATGTCATTTCCAAAACTGTTACAATGACAAATCTCCGCCCCCCTCACACTGGGGCTTCCATACAGATTATAGGCAGACACGACGGGGCCGATGCTGAAAACACATTTTCTTTAGACAATGACATCAATGACGCTGAGCACTAGCTGTACTGAATACATCAACCAGACCGCTCGACCCCGCATATAGAGAGATAATTACCACAATGAAGCAATCAGAATAATTAACCCAAGCCACTTAAACCCAGCTCTCCTTCACACAACACAATAGATCAATTAACCTTTAGAAATAGTGAGGGGACATTAGCACATCAATAACCTGGCTAGCAGGGAGCAGTAAACTGAGACATATAGGCAAATGTATCACAATGGCCCCCCTTTTGCTCCCTGCTCCGGCAAACCCGGTTGGACCTTCCCTGGTCCAGTAGGGTTGACGGGTTCAGAGCTATTAGTCAGAGGTTAACTCCGTTTGGCATGACTGACCTCCCTTGGCAACTGCTTCAGACTCAGGTATGTCACCGGGTCGTCAGATCACACGCCGGTCAGTCCCCAAGTCTTTGTGCGATCTGCAAAGTCACCAGAAGTCAGTGTGAAGACAGCGAATGGGTCTGTGCGCCGCCGTCTAGGTGTCCCGCTATGGGAGGGGGCAGGTTATGGCTCTGAAGTGACAATCCCAGGAGATTCATAAAAAGAAAAAGTTATATTTGTTGAAATGCTGTAGCACTGGTGCTCAGAGTCCGGGGGGGGGGGGGGGGAGGGGAATCAGAGCCCCATAAGGTCAGCCACCCCCTGCTCCCTCCGCAGCCGCCGGTTCTCCTCTTGGAGCTTCTCCAGCTCCATCTCCAGTTCATGCTGCTGTGACCTCAGGTGGTTGTTCTCCTCCTCCATGCGGCTTATGCACTCCTCCAGCTCTATGTACTCACGGATCAGCTCCTGCTTGCTCATGTCCTGCAGGCTCTCCACGTGGTCCTTCATCATCAGGAACTGGGTGGTGGTGTAAGGGGCCACCGGTGGGCCCTTGGCGAACATCTCGGCACGCATCTGGGACGCCCGCTGCGACTCCCTCTCCTCCAGTCGCTTCTTCTCCTCCCAGGTCAGCTTATTATACGGCTTCCAGGACCTCTTCTTCTTGAAGGGTGGCCGGCGGTGCCTCTTTCTGCCCAGCTCCCTCCAGGGCCCCTCCGGCTCAGGGCTGTCGCCCATGACCAGCTGACAATGGTGTTCCCTGTTGTCCGTAATAACAGATTGTACCATGAGGGCTTCGTAAGGGGTGCCCAATGGTTCTTCCTGACCCAGCTCCTTTGGATCCCAAGCCGAGTCTACACAATGGGCTGCTGCTGGTGGGCGGTACCCAGGTTGAGACCAATTTGACCTGGTGTTGTCATTCATGGGGCAATTCTGCTTGAAGTGACCCAGCTGTTTGCACCGGAAGCAGCGTTGTTCGTTGCCCTCCTGGCGTGGATAGCGAGGGCTAGATGTCACCGGTCTGTTAGGAGGTTGGTATCTAGCGGTTGGTGGGTGTGAGGGCACCGTTTGTGGTAGAGGTTGTTCCTGTGGTGTGACCTGGTTCGTCTTGCGAGTATCTGCATATTCATCCGCCAACTTCGCGGCCTCTGGTAGAGTCATGGGCCTGCGATCTCTCACCCAATCCTTGACGTCCGTCTGGATGTGATTGTAAAATTGCTCCAGGAGCATTAGTTGCAAAATGTCCTCTGCGGTGGTGGCCTGGCTGCTGTTAGCCCAGTTAGAGGCCGACCGGGATAATTGGCATGCCCATTCCGCATAAGAGTCTTTCGTGGTTTTGCGTGAGTCCCTGCACTTCTGTCGGTGGGACTCTGGGGTTACTGCATAACGAGCCAGGAGCACTTCTTTAACCCGGGCGTAGCTATGAATATCCTGATCTGGCACGGTCCGGAAAGCATCAGAAGCTTTGCCTGACAGTTTGCCTGACAATATTGCAACCCAGTCTCCTCTAGCTATTCGGTGCAGGTTACATTGTCGCTCAAAATCCGCCAGGAAGTTATCAATCTCACAGTCCTTTTCATCAAAAGCTTTAAAAGCGCTAAACGGAATCTTCCTTGCGTCTGCTGTGCTGTACTCACTGTTCGTAGAAGGTGCGGCTGCTTGTTGGACTGCTGCCAGTTTTAACTGTAGCTCTGCGTCCCTTATTTGTTTATCCTTCTGTAGCTCTGCGTTTACTAACATGTCCATCACTTTCAGTACCACATCTGGCGTTGGGTTCGGGCCGAACCACGCTAGCTTCTCTCTCATTAGCTTGTTGGCTGGCGATTCCTCCTCCTGAATCACTGGTGTCTCCATCTCTTGTACTGCTGGCGTTGCTGCAATCCCGTCCTCCTGGTCTAGCTCCATTGATTCTGCTATGATGACCCGCTTGGTTTTGTTGCTAGCAATCCTTCCACGAACTTCCAGTAGTTCTTCCAGTGTCTGCTTGGAATCCGGGTGTGAAGGGGAATAGAAGGGAAAAATCCCACTGCTGCCAACCAATTTGTGACGGTATCGGTATGATATCCCCGTCAACGTTCCCTTCTTCCCATAACGAAAATCACCCCAATATTCCACGAGGAGGGATATCCCTGGAATCGCCCAGAAAGCCACACATGAGACCAGCTTACTGCTTGAACAACACAGACTTTAATGTTATAACACACAGCTTATATGTCATTTCCAAAACTGTTACAATGACAAATCTCCGCCCCCCTCACACTGGGGCTTCCATACAGATTATAGGCAGACACGACGGGGCCGATGCTGAAAACACATTTTCTTTAGACAATGACATCAATGACGCTGAGCACTAGCTGTACTGAATACATCAACCAGACCGCTCGACCCCGCATATAGAGAGATAATTACCACAATGAAGCAATCAGAATAATTAACCCAAGCCACTTAAACCCAGCTCTCCTTCACACAACACAATAGATCAATTAACCTTTAGAAATAGTGAGGGGACATTAGCACATCAATAACCTGGCTAGCAGGGAGCAGTAAACTGAGACATATAGGCAAATGTATCACAGATGGATGCTCATTTAGTCTAGGGCAGGGGTCTCAAACTGGCGGCCCTCCAGCTGTTGCAAAACTACAAGTCCCATCATGCCTCTGCCTGTGGGAGTCATGCTTCTAACTGTCAGCCTTGCAATGCCTCATGGGATTTGTAGTTTCGCAACATCTGGAGGGCCGCCAGTTTGAGACTCCTGGTCTAGGGGAATCGGCTAGTTGTTTTAAAATCTGAGCATTACTTACCGTTGTAGAGGGCGATCTTCTCCGCCACTTCCGGATATGGGTCTTCGGGACTGGGCGTTCCTTCTTGATTGACAGTCTTCCGACAGGCTTCCGACGGTCGCATCCATCGCGTCACTGTTTTCGGAAAGTAGCCGAACGTCGGTGCGCAGGCGCAGTATAAAGCCGCACCGACGTTCGGCTTCTTTCGGCTACTCGTGACGCGATGGATGCGACCATCGGAAGCCTTTCGGAAGCCTGTCGGAAGACTATCAATCAAGAAGGAACGCCCAGTCCCGAAGACCCATACCCGGAAGTGGCGGAGAAGATCGCCCTCTACAACGGTAAGTAATGCTCGGATTTTAAAACAACTAGCCGATTCCCCTAGACTAAATGAGCATCCATCTAAGGTTAAAAGAGCAAAAAACATCATTTATCGGTGAACTCCCGCTTTAACAAGCAATAAACATTCTATACTAGCACCACTGTAGCACTTGAAAATAATTGGTCCGTAGCGCGGGTTCTACCTACCCCCCTCTTTCATATAGGGATGGAGTCCAGTGGCAGCTGGTGCTCGATAATTCGGGCCGGAGGAATGAATGGGGGGGGGGGGGGGGCGCCCGTGATCCCTCTATGGACCGGCTGCCACTGGTGGAGCCTACTTTCTGTGAGTTGGAAAGAGTTCAGTGTGAGCCTTGCTGAAGTTTATTAGCCAGGTAGGAACAGAGCAGCCGATGGCCAGCAGTTTGTGTCTGTTCCTGTTTATTGCTGGTTTGAACTTTTTTGAATTGCCCACAGAAACATATTGGAATTTGAGCCTATAATTTTACTTTATAATGTGAGTATAATTTATTGGTGCTTAACCCCCTCCCGTAAGGCCTATTGTAAAATGACGGCTGTGCAGGAGCCCTGTTATTCTGGGAGGACTTCAGATGATGGTGCAATCTGTCACTCACTGTGTGCACCAGACATGGCAGGCGATAGATCATTGTACCACTGTTGGTATCGCTATGGCAAATCACAGCAGATAACAATTGTACACCATGAAAGGCTTTGATTTATGCCTTTTATTGTGTACTATTGTGATAAACTCTCTTTTGTCACAGTGAACACGTGGTGCATACAGGGCCAATTACAGCCCATCTGTACCATGCGATTAGATGTGGCCAATCACAGCTAATCACAATAGTAAACACTGAATGAATAGATTTTATTCATAAAAAATGATTGTGTATCACTGTAAAATTCACAGCTATAAGCAGAGGCGTTGCTAGGTCTTCAAATAATCTGGGGCTAGAGTCCATAGCAGCAGTCACCAACCTTTTTGCAAACGGGGGGTGGGCACGCTGGTGGTAAGCAATTTTTTTTGGCAGCGATGGCTGGTGTTGGCGCTTCAATTATCATGGCACCATGGTTGATAGGGTGTCAAGGTGATGGCAGCGCATTGTTTCTATTGTCACATTCTAATATATAATGAAGTGGTTCAACTTACCATAATGCAGAATCAGTGGGAGCCCTGGGTGTGTCACTTGCCACATCACCAGATGCCTGTCACCAGATGCAGCGTGTCACTTGCCACTGTCGCCTGTCACCAGATGAAGCTTGTTACTTGCCATGTCACCTGCCACTAGATGTGGATTGTCACTTGCCATGTCGCCTGCCACCACATGTGGATTGTCACTTACAACCTGCCACCAGATGTGGATTGTCACTTGCCATGTCGCCTGCCACCTGGCACCAGATGTGGATTGTCACTTGCCATGTCGCCTGCCACCAG
The DNA here is from genome assembly GCF_905171775.1 of Rana temporaria. NCBI lineage: Eukaryota > Metazoa > Chordata > Amphibia > Anura > Ranidae > Rana > Rana temporaria. The sequence continues at coordinate 232,328,539 of NC_053489.1, forward strand.
TTGTGGATTGCCACTGTCACCTGGCACCAGATGTGGATTGTCACTTGCCACGTCACCTGCCACCATTTGCAGATTGTCACTTGCCACGTTACCTGCCACCATTGGCAGATTGTCACTTGGCATGTCACCTGCCACCTGATGTGAATTGTCACTTGCCATGTCACCTGCCACCATTTGCAGTCTGCCACGTCACCTCCCACCAATTGCAGATTGTCACTTGCCACGTCTCCTGCCACCATTAACAGGTTGTCACTTGCCACGTCACCTGCCACCAGATGTGGATCGTCACGTCACCTGCCACCATTTGCAGATTGTCACTTGCCATGTCACCTGCCACCAGATGTAGAATGTCACTAGCCACGCCAAATGTGCATTGTCGCTGCAATGATGTTCGGCTGGCAGCACTGGTCCATTTAGTGAGAGTAGGAGAGCGGTGATGCGGGGCGGGCAGTGAGATGATGTCATCTCGCTGCTCTCCACAGCACCGCCGACATTGAAGCAAGGGGAATTAATGGACTAAAAAATTTGACTTTTGGCGGTACAGGTAGTTAATGTAAAAGATCTGTGGAGAAGAGGTAACCACCTCAGCACCGGCCGACAGAGAGGTAATTCTATAAGTGGGTATGATGGTGTCTTATCCGTCGCAACAAGAACAGCCAGGGGGAGAGACCAGAGAGCAGAGAGGGTCTATGCACAGGCGCCGCAATCCCGTGTGTAGCCTTGGCTGTTCTTGTTGCGACGGATAAGACACCATCATACCCACTGATAGAATTACCTCTCTGTCGGTCGGTGCTGAGGTGGTTACCTCTTCTCCAATGTTTGGCCAATTGGCAACCTGTTATTTGGAGTCTATTTAAGCCTAGGGTCTGCCAGAGGGATTTCGGTCGGGGCCTTCATGCCTATCCATTTTCACTGTTTACCAACAGCTTGTGTTATAGCCCAACTTTTTGATTTCTACACACAATGGGGACCTACCACATGCCCAGGAGGCTGGTTAGGTAAAAAGCGTTGTACATTCCTTACCCCACTATCAGTGGTTGGATCGACTTTTTGAGATTCGATTGATCCACTCCTATTCTCCTGATGAAGCGTCTTGTACACAAAACATGTCGAGAGTAAAAGCAGGATCTACTATTACGCATATCGGATTCAGCTTCAAACACTAAGATTTTTTTATATACTGTACCTTTCTGATGCTATGCGTTCCTATGTTATTAATGTATCTGCATAAGTATAAACCCTTCTCTTATTTGGTGTTAGATGAACTGATATGTGCTGACACTGTCTTATGAAATTGTGTATACAAGTTTCTATGTATGCGTTTTTTATAAATAAATATTTATGGATCTTTTACATTAACTACCTGTACCGCCAAAAGTCCAATTTATTAGTCCATTCATTTCCATTGTCACTTTATCGGGACGTTGGTACACTAAAATAGGTGCATTCACAGTGATTAGTCGCCCTGTGTTTTTATGCAAGTTTGGCAAGTCTTATTTAAATTTAGGCAAGGGGGTCTGGCTGCAAAGTGGAGCTCTACCAATGACAGGAAGCACGTGACCTCCACTTCACTGCGCTGTGAGGGCGGAAGAGCGCTGATGTGTGGCGGGCAGTGAGAGATAATGTCATCTCTCTGCTCCCCGCCGCACCTTGCTCCCACTTTAACCGCTTCCCGACCGCCGCATGTAGATATACGTCGGCAGAATGGCACGTACAGGCACATTGGCGTACCTGTACGTCCCTGCCTTTCCGCGGGTCGGGGGTCCGATCGGGACCCCCCCCCCCGCTACATGCGGCGGTCGGATTCCCTCGGGGAACGATCCGGGACGACGGCGCGGCTATTCGTTTATAGCCGCTCCGTCGCGATCGCTCCCCGGAGCTGAAGAACGGGGAGAGCCGTATGTAAACACGGCTTCCCCGTGCTTCACTGTGGCGCTGCATCGATCGAGTCATCGCTTTTATAGGGAGACTCGATCGATGACGTCAGTCCTACAGCCACACCCCCCTACAGTTGTAAACACACAATAGGTGAACACTAAATCCTACAGCGCCCCCTGTGTTTAACTCCCAAACTGCAACTGTCATTTTCACAATAAACAATGCAATTTAAATGCATTTTTTGCTGTGAAAATGACAATGGTCCCAAAAATGTGTCAAAATTGTCCGAAGTGTCCGCCATAATGTCGCAGTCACGAAAAAAATCGCTGATCGCCGCTATTAGTAGTAAAAAATGTCTTTTTATAAAAATGCAATAAAACTATCCCCTATTTTGTAAACGCTATACATTTTGCGCAAACCAATCGATAAACGCTTATTGCGATTTTTTTTACCAGAAATAGGTAGAAGAATACGTATCGGCCTAAACTGAGGAAAATTTTTTTTTTTATATATGTTTTTGGGGGATATTTATTATAGCAAAAAGTAAAAATATTGCATTTTTTTCAAAATTGTCGCTCTATTTTTGTTTATAGCGCAAAAAATAAAAACCGCAGAGGTGATCAAATACCACCAAAAGAAAGCTCTATTTGTGGGGAAAAAAGGACGCCAATTTTGTTTGGGAGCCACGTCGCACGACCGCGCAATTGTCTGTTAAAGCGACGCAGTGCCGAATTGTAAAAACCCCTTGGGTCATTTAGCAGCATATTGGTCCGGTCCTTAAGTGGTTAAAGATTAGGCTAACAGGGCTTGTATTTCCTTTTAATTATGGCAAGCCACTAAAACTGCAGCAAGCCTCCACAGTCTTCTTCCTTCATATCTCCAAAAAGACCCCACACGGATTGATGGATTGGATCGTAGAAAGAGCCTCACTTTGTGTAATACACACTCTTTATTAACTACTTCAATCCCGGACACTTTTAGGCCCCTTTCACTGGGGCGTTTTTCGAGCGTTATTCGAGCGAAGCCTCATCTGCAATCCCAATGTGAAAGCCCAAGTGCTTTCAGAGCCCTTTCACACTGCCAGCGCCCGAAAAATGCTGGTAAAGCACCACTAAGACCCTAACGTTTTAGGGAGTTTTTGCAGTGCCTCAGTGTGAAAGGGCAAGATGTTTTTACAGCGCTTTCAATTGATTTCAATGGAGAGGGGCGTTTTTTTCAGCACCCAAAAGCTGCTCCAAAGATGCTGCTTGCAGGACTCAGGCTGCATTCACACCTAGGCGTTTTTACGCCTGTAGCGCTACGCCGCTGCCGCCAGAGGGCTGAAAACAGATGTCCCTCTATGGAGATGGTTCACATCTCCACGCCGAACGCCGGACGCCTGTCGCGTGAAAAAAGGTCCCGGACCTTTTTTTCAGGCGTCTTCGAGCGTTCGGCTAGGAGATGGGAATCATCTCCATAGAGGGGGTCATCTTGGGGCACATCTAGGCGGACAATACCGGCGTTTTGTAGCCGCAAATCGCGGTACAAAACGCCGCTATTTTTACCGCGATTTGCGGCGACAAAAAGCCGCGATTTCGTCCGCCTAGATGTGAATGCAGCCTTAGTGTAAAAGGGTCCATTGAGATGCATGGAGAGCGTTTAATAGCGATATTTTTAACGCAAAAACGTTTTAGTTTGAAAGGGGTCTTACTTCTTGAGCAGGGTAATTTTTAGCTTTCAGAGCTGTCACGTTTTTAATGACAATTGCGACACTGTACTTATAGCAGTGGTTCTAAACCTGGGGGTCGGGACCCCCTCGGGGGTCAAATGACGATTTGCCAGGGGTCCCCGGATCCTGGGCTGTTCCTGAAGCCTGCACCGCTCTACCAGCCTTTTCGCAGCTGCCCCTGGAGTCTGTGGCGGTCCAGCTGGGCTGTTCCTGGAGCATGCGGCCGCCCACTCAGCTTAATTGCAGCCGCCCATTCAGTTCACAGCATGGCTGGGGGGTAGAGAATAGAGGTCAGCTGACTGGTGAGAAATGTGAAGTCGGAGGGACTGGAGGAGACCCTATCTCCTCATTTCGGCATAGGTGTCACTGCTACGAGACACCACAAAGTCAGAGACACAGTGAGTAACACTACCTGTGATTATAGTTGCCATTAAAAGCCACCACTACAGTTCTCAGATCAAGACCCCCAAAGTTGGCTGATGAGAACCCCTTCCGCTGCACTGCCACTCATCCCACCCCCCACCAAAGTGTAAGACATAGAATAACAAATACATGAAAAGAAGCGGAGGAACAAAGAAAAGGGAGAGAAAGAATAAGAGAAAGAACTAGAAAGATGGCTAGAGAGCGAGGTATGTGGGGGCTGGGGGGCTGGAAAAACAACAAGAAATTAGGATAGAGAGAGATAAAAGGGAAAAAAAAAGAGAACAAAAGAGAAAGAGTGGTACATACTAAAATGTACCATAAGGGGTTTTAATACTGTACGAGTGGAAGGGACTCAGGGAGAAAAAAAATGTCCATGGGTTAGGGGCGCAAATTACTTGTCTTGCCTTGGGTGCCGACAACCTCCTCTACAAAAATAATTTTACTGTTAGGGGTCCCCACAACTTGGGAAATTTTATCAAGGGGTCATGGCACTAGAAGGTTGAGAACCACTGACTTATAGGAACATTTTATAATTATTTTCATGTAAAATAAGCTTTCTTTCGGTATTCAACCACTTCAGCCCCGGAAGGACTTACCCCCTTAATGACCAGGCCATTTTTTGCGACAAGGCACGACGACGCTTTAACTGACAATTGCCCTGTCGTGTACCCAAACGGTTTTTATTTTTTGCGCTATAAACAAAAATAGAGCGACAATTTTGAAAAAAATGCAATATTTTTTACTTTTTGCTATAATAAATATCCCCCAAAAATATATATAAAAAACTTTTTTTTTCCTCAGTTTAGGCCGATACGTATTCTTCTACATATTTTTGGTAAAAAAAAAATCGCAATAAGCGTTTATCGGTTGGTTTGCGCAAAATTTATAGCGTTTACAAGATAGGGGATAGTTTTATTGCATTTTTATAATTTTTTTTTTTTTACTACTAATGGCGGCGATCAGCGATTTTTTTCGTGACTGCGACATTATGGCGGACACTTCGGACAATTTTGACACATTTTTGGGACCATTGTCATTTTCACAGCAAAAAAATGCATTTAAATTGCATTGTTTATTGTGAAAATGACAGTTGCAGTTTGGAAGTTAACCACAGGGGGAGCTGAAGGAGTTTTGTTTCACTTAGTGTGTGTTTACAACTGTAGGGGGGTGTGGCTGTAGGTCTGACGTCATCGATCGAGTCTCCCTATAAAAGGGATCACACGATCGATGCAGCCGCCACAGTGAAGCACGGGGAAGCCGTGTTTACACACGGCTCTCCCCGTTCTTCAGCTCCGGAGACCGATCGCCGCACTCCAGCGGCGATCGGGTCCGCGGGACCCGCAGTCCCGTTCACAGAGCTTCGGACCGGGTCGCGGACGTACCTGTACGTGCATGTGCCCAGCCGTGCCATTCTGCCGACGTATATGTGCAGGAGGCGGTCCGGAAGTGGTTAAAGGGTCACTAAAGGAAAAAAAAATGTTGCCTAAAATGAATGTCTAGTGATCCACCGCTAAGAGTCTAAAATGAATGTCTGCAAGGTAGACAGACAGAATAGTGTAATGATTCTGTTAAAAAAACAAGTAAATACCTATTAAATTCCTTCATCTATATCACCTCCGGCATTCTAGTTTCTGTTCTCTCATTCACTTCCTGGTTTGCTGCGCTCGTTCATGTAAGAACTACATTTCCCAGTATGAATTGCGGCACGCCCAGAAATTCACACCTCCTTGAAGTCTCTAACACGTAGAGAGCAACCTGCCGCACTGTAGTTCCCAGAAGGGGGTGAGTACGTTACTGACCACCGCAGTAAAGCCTCCCATCACGGTGGTCAGTAAAATCAGACAAGCAGGAAGTGAACAGAACAGAGAAGAAATAGAGCAACTTCTGAGCAAAAACAAACAATGGGGAAGTGATAGGAGGAATGTCTGCAGGTAAAGGATGCTTATTATGAAAAAAATTTTTTTCCTTTACAACCCCTTTACCACATGCCAACCTTATAACTCACATATACGGCAGCAAAGTGGCAGGTAGAGCTGATCGTCAGGTAACGCAGACTCGATCTCCACCGGCAATCCCTGATCATTCGGTACAGAGGCAGTTTGACAGTTTAAGGACATAAGCAAATGTGACAGGATTTCTGGCATGTCGGAATGGAACTTTTTTTAAACCGTTCCACCGAAGGGTTTAGTTCCACGTTAAAAAATAAACACTGTTTCCCACTGTACAGGCCACAGGGGTCCTGTGAGTCTTTGGCTCTGTTTCAGGTGTAAATTCAGGCCCAATTTGTCCCTGAAACGGAAAACAGGGATGCACCCCTGCTGTCAGCCAATGTGCGTGGACGGGGGAGGCATTGACTGCCGGCAATGCACGAGACCCAGAACACACAAATCTCTCTTCTGTGAGGAGACAGATCGTGTGTTCCTACTAGCTAGGAACAGCGATATGTCTACTCCTCTAGACAGTCCCATCCCCCCTACAGTTAGAAACACAAATGAGGGAACAAAGTTAAGCCCTTGATCGCCCCCCCCTAGTGTTAACCCCTTCCCTGCCAGTGACATTTATACAGTAATCAGTGCATTTTTATAGCACTGATCGCTGTGTGAATGTCACTGGTCCCAAAAATGTGTCAAGTGTCTGATCTGTCCGCCGCAATATCGCAGTACTGCTAAAAATCGCTGATCACCACCATTACTAGTAAAAAAAAAATGTTTTAAATCCCATAAATATATCCCATGGTTTGTAGACGCTATAACTTTTGCGCAAACCAATCAATATACGCTTATTGCAATTTTTTTTTTTACCAAACATATGTAAAAGAATATATATTGGCCAAAACTGATAAAGAAATTAGATTTTTAAAAACATTTTGGGGATGTTTATTATAGAAAAAAAGTAAAAAAACATTGCTTTTTTTTCAAAATCGTCGCTATTTTTTTGTTTATATCCCAAAAAATAAAATCTGCAGAGATCATCAAATACCACCAAAGGAAAGCTCTATTTGTGGGGAAAAGGGATGTCAATTTTGTTTGAGTGCAGCATTGCATGACCACGCAATTGTTAAAGTAACGCAGTGCCCTACTGCAAAAAATGGCCTGGTCAGGAAATGGGGGGGTTGCAAAACGCCCTGTTTAGGGGGGGGTAAATCTTCCAGAGGCCAAATGGTAATGACCTGACAGGGTCTCTTTTATCACCCTATACAGACTGAAGGTTTTCCTTAGCTTCCAGCTTTGCACACATACAAGTGAAAGTAACATTCTCCCTGAGACACAGAACCAAGTTGTCAATGTAAAAATAAAATGCAGAGTTGTTGCATGAAGGAAAGCAGCCATTGCAGAGAGGTCTCCCCTCCACACACACACAGCATGCACCCCCCTTCCCCCGTCATCACACAGACAGGACGACCCGCTCCTCAGGAGGGGGCGGCGTGCTCGTGCCAGACGAGTGTCCGCGGGCACGTGCGCTGGGTGGAAAGGGGGCGTGTCGTTCAGTCGGGGGGAGGAGGAGTCGTGTGTGTGTGTGTAGCCTGTCCGGGGCTGTGTGTAGCGCCGCTTAGCGTCTTTCCAGCCCTGGCCTGCTTTGTGTGTCCCGGGACCTGAGGGAGGGCGAGAGCATCTCCTCCTTCCCCTGTGCGCCTCATTCCCGACTGCTCGGCCCCCCGCCATCATGTCCAAGCGGCTGAAGAGCCCGGAGGTGTGCGCCGACTGCAGCCAGCCGGGTAAGAGGGCGCCTGTCACCTGAGGGGGGGAGCAGACAGCACTGAGGAGGGAGGGCAGGCGGGCGGAGGACATATTGAGGAGGATATATTGGTGGCAGGAGGAGGCCGGGGATGGTGGAGTAGAGGCTTGTTCTTCCTGTGTACCGGGGAGGAGGGGATTATGGGACTTCTCTAATCTACACATCATCCTAATACTATTTCTACCTCTCACCCTACAAAGCTGGGGCAGCAGGCTGAGATTCCCCCCAGAAGACAGTATTGGGGGGGATTCCTTTCACTCATACACTCTAATCATTTCCCTTCCTGTACAGACCGGTCACTTCTGTTCTCTCTCCTTGTGCATGGTGACTGGTCTTGTCTCCGCCCCCTCCTGTAGATTTCTGCAGGCAGCCTATGGTGGGTGGAGCCAGCTAGGCCCCTCCTACACCTCTGCTCAGGCTGTGTATAGCACTGTGATGATGTCACTGATACTCTAAAGCAGTGATGGCACCCCAGATGTTTTGGAACTACATTTTCCTTGATGCTCCACTACACTACAGAGTGCATGAGCATCATGGGAAATGTAGTTCCAAAACATCTGGGGTGCCAAGGTTCGCCATCACTGCTCTAAAGCCTTGTACACACGATCAGATTTTCAGATGACCGTTTGGCCTTTTTTTTTTTGCATGCTAGTCTCATGTCGAAAGTGACGAGGTCACTCACCATATGAAAATTCTTATACAACTTCAGAAGTGACGTCATGCGTTGAATAGTTTTGTACGTATTATTTAGTTTCTGAGCATGTATGGTCTTGTTCTTATGATTTTCAGACCAAAACCGTACTAATGAAACCAAAATCTGACGTTGAGTTCACATCTGGCAAGAATTTTATGGTCTGCACATCCAGATTTTGTCGTATACAAAATTGCAAACGGCTGTCCAAAGCACTGTACTAACGACCCGCAAATCAGCAGATCGTTCGTTACTTCCGAATTTCGTATTGTGTGTGTACGTACGGGCCTTTAGGCTGCTTTCACACCGCGACGCTTAAGCAGTGCTTTTCGGCTGCTAGCGGGGCGCTTTTAACCCCCAAAAAGGTGTTATAAACTCCCATGTTGCAGCATTTCTGAAGCGCTTTTTAGGCGCTTCAGAAGCGCTTCCCATTCATTGCAATGGGCAGGGGCGTTTTGGGAGCGCGGTATCTCCCAAACCGCATCAAAGATGCTGCATGCAGGACTTTTCCGAACATCCCGCAAGCCTCACCACCCGAGTATAAAAGCACCCATTTTAATGAATGGGAGGCAGTTTTCAGGTGCTTTAGACCCCTTTCACGCTGAGGAGTTTTTCAGGCGGTACAGCGCTAAAAATAGCGCTGCTATACCGCCTGAAAAACTCCTGCCCAGCAACCTCAATGTGAAAGCCCGAGGGCTTTCACACTGAGGCGATGCGCTGGTAGGAGAGAAAAAAAATATCCTGTCAGCAGCATCTTTGGAGTGGTATGTATACCGCTCCTTCACCACTCCTTCCCATTTAAAACAATGGGAAACCGCGGCAATACCGCCCGCAATGCGCCTCTGCACCGGGTTAATACTGCACCGCTAGCGGCCGAATCCCACGGCAAATCCGACGGTATTTTTAGCGGCGCTATACCACCACCGCGGCTCCTGCCCCAGTGTGAAAGGGGCCTTACTGGCAGCGACATCATCTTTACCCGACCAATGAAAGTGACCAACAATTGAGACCCGGAAGCTGACCGCCTGAAGATGTCAGCGGCCGGACAGGGAGCTCCAGGACGCTGCATCGCTGAAACCGCCTGAAAACTGCCTCAGTGTGAAAAGGGTCTTAGAATTAATTCAACACCCCGTGTTGTAGCACACTTATGCAGATCAACGCATACACACTAGAGGTGCACCAAAATTTCGGCGGCAGGAAATTGTGTTTTTGACATTTTGCTGATGGAGAAAAAGGTGGCGATAATGGCGCCAAAAACTGCACGTGATTTTGCTGCGACTTTAACACAAATTTACTGTGCTTATGGTGTATTTTTCATTGGTCATGTGACTCAAAAATGCATCAAAACCGTAACACGGTACGTTATTGATGCATTCTTACTGTGTTTTCAATGCATTTCAACAGGGAGTTGCATTTTTTTTAAACCACTTCAGTCCCGGAAGGATTTACTCACTTCCTGACCAGGCCATTTTTGGCGATATGGCACTGCGTCGCTTTTAATTCCATGGTCGTTCAACGTTTTTACCCAAACAAAATTAGCCGATGGACTTGTGTACACATGATCGGATTATCCTCTATCGACATTTGTTGCCGAAAAGTTTGAGAGCATTCACATCGAACGTTTGTCCGATGGAGCATACACATGGTCGGATTGTCCGATAAAATGCGTCCGTCGGACAATTGTTATCAAAAAGTCCAATTGTGTGTATGGGTCTTAAGTGGTATTTGATTACCTCTGCATTTGTTGGTCTTTTTTTTTTTTTTTGTTTTGTTTATAGGGCAAAAAAATTATTAAAATTTATAATTTTTTCTGCTATAAAACATTTCCAATTAAAAAAAATCATATTTCTTCATCAATTTATGTATTCTGCTACTTGTTTTTGGTAATAAAAAAAATCCAAAGAAGCGTATATCGATTGGTTTACGCAAAAGTTATCGCATCTACAAATATGAGATATTTTTATTGCTTTTTATTTTTTTTTCCACTAGTAATAGTGATTGCGGGATTGCGGCGGACAAATCGGACACTAAGTGACACTTTTTGGGGACCAGTGACACCAATACAGTGATCAGTACTAAAAAAAATGCGCCGTCTTTGTACAGCCCACTAGCCAGAGAAAAAAAAGAAAAAGATCCATCTTTGGCCGCACTTAGGCTAAGTTCATGACAGCTTTAAACGCAGACATTCCATAGGCGTCTTTTAAGCCATGATTGCCTGTCAAAATGTTCACATGGTCATGTTGGAGTCGCATCAAAATTGACCCAACGTGTTGTTTGGCTGGCTTTACTGCTCCCCAAATGCTTCCATTGATGTCAATGATAACATGCTACAAATGTGCCACAGACACCCCTATGACAGTTGCGGTGCATTTAGTAAACATTACTAGCTGAGATAATACAACAATCTATATAAGCATTTTTCAGTCACCTCAACTTCAGCGATGCAGCGTCCCGAAGCTCCCTGTCCAGCCGCTGACATCTTCAGGTGGCCAGCTTCCGGGTCTCAATTGTTGGCCGCTTTCATTGGTCAGGTAGGGATGACATCACTCCTGGGAAAGCACAGGAGTTCAGTCAGAATAGACATTGCTGAATTTGTACAGTGAGCTGCTCATACAAGGATGGACAGGCGGGTAGGTAACATAGCATATCTCTTCTGCATTAAAATTCATGTCGGGTTGCCCATTTTTATTTTAGCCCTAAAGTTCCACTTTAAAGGAGAAGTATAGGATAGCTCCAATTAGTTTTGCACCCTGTGACCCGTTTTCAGCAGAGAGCGGACATCAGCCATGTCACAGAAGTCGGTCCAGTGTACATGTCATCACGACAATGGAGGTCGGGATCCGCCAGGTTCCTTGAATGACACCTGGCTCAGGCTCTCAGCATGCCGCTGAGAGCCTGAGGCGGCCACTCAGTCCCCTCCACAGCCCAGCGCTCCAGTGAGCGAGGAGGAGGCAGAGCAGAGAGCTGTGACTGACAGTCTGCAGCTCTCCTTTACGGTGCTGTCAGAAGCGAGCGATCAGCGGTTTTAGATCTCTCAGTTCTCAGTGTAGAGGTGCTGGGCGACTGATGCTGCATCCACCTAGGCAAGTAGGATACTGGAAAAAATCCCACCCCATACTTCTCATTTGACTGACACTGCTATATTTTGCTTGGGTTATTGTAGCTTTTAAAAACCTCTGGTCGCAAAAGGGTTAAAGTGTGGGCGCTATGGAGTAAAGTAGACGTATCAGTCATTTTTTGCTTTATTTCCTGCTTTGTAGAGGACCATTCTGTTTCCCATAACTGTATATGTGTGTTTTGGCTTGTCTACTGGGAAGTTATAAATTTACTTGTTACCCCACCGATTAGAAACATGATGTTGGATTTTATTCATTGCTATATATCATTCCTACGTAGTATTCTGCAGAATGTTACTCAACTTGCTTAACATTATTCTCGGGGTCAAATGCCCCACAGGCTTGACTAAAAATACATTTGTAGATGCTGAGTGATGGTGCTATTTTTGTGATTGAATTGTTACCCATATGATTTGATTAAAATTATAGGGCCTGATATTGGTGGGTGCGTCAGGACTTCTTGAGGTTTGATCTTTGAAACAGTTGCACGAGACACAGTTGTCATTATTGTGGGCAGTTGCTGAGAAATAAGCGTATAAGATTAATCCTCCCTTGGTATTTGGTTTATAGGTTAAGTATTATCCGTCTTGTTTACAAATAAGTCAGTTTTTGGTGCATTTATTTAAAGTGCGACTTCTGCCATGTATTTTTCCATCTTGCCTATGTTGCTGGCTTATCTTCAAAACACATACTCAATGCTCAGCGAATCCAGACTTGTCGCACAGTGGTCCTATGCCACCACCTTGGCCCTTTTCAGCTGGCTGCTACTCCAGGGTTCAGACAGCCAGGTGCCAATGATGCACCCGACCCGCCCTCCAGCTGCGTACTGTGCCTGGCCCTGCAGCATCCTGGGATATGTTACACGAATATCCCAGGAGGCTGCCGAACCAGGGATGTGTCACTCTGCCCTAGGCCAGACTGGAGGTGGGGGGGTGGAGACAGAGGGGAAAAAATAATAATAACAATAAAATGCAGAAAAAGGCTTTTCTGACTTGCGGAGGGCAGCGGATTTAAACTGAACAAACTCCTTTTGGTAGGTAATAGTCTTTTTAAATAATGTATCTGTGTTTGTAGTAAGATTACCCCACCAAGACCCCAAATCTTTTGTTATCATATGGGATTAATTAAAGGTTTAATGTTGCAGATGATGGTAATTAGCAGGGAGACTTGTACTGTGTAGTAGGGAAACCGGCTTTACTTTGTAGCGAATTGTATCTGTGCATGTTACATAAACTCCCTGCTGACAAAGGATACATGTAAATGTCTGCTTAGCATGCACCAGAAATCGTAGTGAGATAGCTGCATCCTGTCTTCCTGTTTTAACACAACTTCTTTTTTTTTTTTTCTCGTGCTTTGAAAGCAGTTGACTAAAAATTGCCAAAGTCTCGATTGCTTTGTACACTAAACGGAATAAGAGCAGTATGTAAAATACATCATGCAGGATGTTGAGTAGTAATATTATTATGGTTTCAAGTAAAAAAAAAAAAAATTGGCATATGCAGTCTCTTGTTGGTCAAGACAGGAAGAGGATTGCAGAAGTGTTTTTTTTTTTTCTGTTTAATGGGTACATACAGTTAGCATTTATTTGAGATTTGAATATTGTTCCTCATTACTTTCTCTTGCAGTTGTTGTCTTTTCATTCTTTTCCCTGCTTTAATATCTGGCACCAGTTGGGCACTCTCAAGTGAACACATTCTACCATATCTAATTTAAGACTAGTCTACTGTTAAATGTTTCACTGGTCAGGCTTACCAGCTGTTCACACCTATAGGCTTCTTTATGGTGCAGATGGTGGTATTCAGTAATCCACAGCAATCAACTAGTATCTCTACTTTGTCTGCCGGACATGTAAGATTATTTCAGCCTGATCTGGACATCATTCTCATGTGTGGGTTCTCACTGATAATGGTGTGAAACATTAGTTTGGTTTTAGGGTCCTTTCACACGGGCTTGTCTGAAATACAGATTATGCTTGCTCAGCGGGGGGATCAATCCGCTGAGCAGGTGGATGACAGGTCTGTCTCCACTCACTGTGCTGAGATGAACCTGTCAGAGCCATGCTCTCCTCTATGGGAGATCGGGTGAAAATGGACCGCCTGTCTGTTTTTCATCCGATCCTCCAGACGGATGGAAAATAGGGTTTCCATCCATCTAGATATCATGGATAGGATTGGATATCGGTGGATATCACAGCTGACATCCGTCGCTCCACAGAAGTGAATGGAAAATCCAATCGGGTCCGCCTGAAAAACACAGGTGAACCTGATCGGAGCGCCCGTATAAAAGGGACCTTAATTACAGGGGTCCCCAGGTGGCTTATGCCATAATGTGTTAGGCCCCTTTCACACGGGCGCTTCTGATCGGACACTTCATTCACTTCTATGGAGCTGTGGATGTTGGCGGTGACATGTCCGCAGATATCTGATTCTGTCTGTGAATTCCAGATGGATCGCAACCCTTTTTTCCATCTGTCTGGAACATCGGAACGGATGAAAACGGGCAGGCGGATCCATTTTTGTCCGATCTCCCATAGAAGACAGCAGGGCTCTGATGGGTCCTGTCTCCTTATAGTGAGTGGAGATGGACCTGTCATCCGCTCGCTCAGTGGGGATCAGCGGAGTGATCAGCTGCTGGGCAAAATGGAGTCTGCTGGACAGAAAGCCTGTGTGAAAGGACCCTTAGAGTGCACCACATATTAGCACAGGGCTTGACAAATCCCAGATGCTAGGTCGCTGTGGCACCCTAGGCTTTTGTCAGAGACAGGTGCCTTATCTGCCATTACAGTGCTGGCTGCAGGGGTGGGTCTTTGTTGGGAAGGTGGAGGCGACCCAGGCCTCATAGGCTCTCCAGACACAACAGAGCACTGCTCGGCACCGCTATCCATTATGGGGAACATGACTAGCAGCAGCGGCGGTGATGAAGACGACATAGGGATGGAGCAGGGAGAGAGCAGTATGGCAGCCGCTGACACAATAGGAGGAGCGAGTGGCCTGCAGAGTGCAGTACAGCTGGGGATCCTAGATGGCTCATCATGTCTGCTGCTGCCGTCGCCCTCCCTGGAGGTATTGCTGGAGCAGGCCCAGCTCAGGGACGTGGGGGCTCCAGAGTCAGTGTTTCCCCAGCACCAGAGAATCCTGCTCTGTTGACTGGTTGAGGCGCTGAACTGGGAGCAGTTCATAGAGATGCTTGAGAGTCCGGCCAGGAGGAGTGCGAGGGGGTAATCCCCTGCCTGCCAACATGTCTGGCCTCGGGCACACTCTGCACACAGCTTGCCTGTTCACATGGCACTAACTTCACTCCCACTACAGGAAGTCTGCTGTATGGAAACATAGATCCCCAGGAGCCAGACATCCTTTACTGTGTGTGCTCAGGGCACAAGAAGCCTAGCAACTAGCATTTTCAAAAGGAACTCAGCAATCGCAGCCTCCATACGTGAAGGAGCATATACATGCTTTATGAATTATCCCCAGATTTCAGGTGATGATCTTGACATCATGGCACTAAGGTAGATGGTGCACAGCACGTGTGCAGCATTTGAATCCAAGAGCTTCAGAGAGAAAAAGGGCATCAGCAGCTGGACATTTTTTCCCCCCTAAATAGCTTCCTTTACCGTAGTGCAGTCCTTCTTCACTTACCTCATCCTTCCATTTTGGTTTTAAATGTCCTTATTTCTTCTGAGAAATCCTCACTTCCTGTTCTTCTGTCTGTAACTACACACAGTAATGCAAGGCTTTCTCCATGGTATGGAGAAAGCTTCTTGAGGGGGCGAGCAGGAGAGTCAGGACGCCCACTAACACACAGCTCCTTTCTCTATCTGCAAAGTAGAGAGTGTCCTGACACTCCTGCTCGCCCCCTCCCCTCTCAAGAGGCTTTCTCCACACCAGGGAGAAAGCCTTGCATTACTGTGTGGAGTTACAGACAGAAGAACAGGAAGTGACCATTTCTCAGAAGAAATAAGGACATTTAAAAGCAAAATGGAAGGATGAGGTAAGTGAAGGAGGACTGCACTAAGGTAAAGGAAGCTATTTAGGGGATTTTTTTTTTTACTTTTACAAAACCCTTTTAAGAGAAAGGGTTTTGTCTAACTTTTTTATCTGGCTCCTAGATTCAAAGCAAAATTGTCAAGCCCTGTATTATGGCAGACTTATCAAATGAAGCCCACCAGCGCTGCGTTGTCACTATTCCAGTTCTGTTTTCTTCAGCCGCTTGAATGGCAGGACCACAATGACATTATTTCCACACATGGGAGCCGCATCAGCACGTCACAGAATGGGTTGTCAGATGTTAATACTGAAATATTAAAGGAGTTGTAAAGGAAAACATTTTTTTGCCTAAAATTAATGTCTGCAAGGTAGACAGACAGAATAGTGTAATGATTCTGTTAAACAAGTAAATACCTATTAAATTCCTTCATCTATATCACCTCCGGCGTTCTAGTTTCTGTTCTCTCATTCACTTCCTGGTTTGCGGCGCTCGTTCATGTAAGAACTACATTTCCCAGTATGAATTGCGGCACACCCAATAATTCACACCTCCTTGAAGTCTCTAACACGTAGAGAGCGTCCTGCCGCCCAGATGTAGTTCCCAGGAGGGGACGAGCACGTCACTGACCACCGCAGTAAAGCCTCCCATCACGGTTGTGAGTAACAATCAGACAAGCAGGAAGTGAACAGAACAGAGAAGAAAGAGAGCATCGTCTGAGCAAATACGAACAATGAGGAAGTGAAAGGAGGAATGTCTGCAGGTAAAGGATGCTTATTATGAAAAAAATGTTTTTCCTTTACAACCCCTTTAAGCCAGTATTATATTTATGCAAACATCTGTGTTTAAGGAGATATAATTACCCCCCCCCACAAATCAACCAATTAATTCAAGTTCAGGTAGAGTAACTTCTGATCCTGAGATGAGGGCAGGCGGAGCTTGAAAGCAACTGGATTGATCTGAAAGAGAATTGGAAAGGGACCAATGAAGCGAGGGGCGAATTTCATCGAAGGCACCTGGAGTCGGATGTGCTTGGTAGAGAGCCAAACTATGTTGCCAGGTAGGAACTTAGGACCAGGGTGACTTCTTCAGGAGTCTCCTGAAGAAGTCACGTTCGTGACGAATACGCGTAAGAGCCCACTGAGGGGTACCGGAGGTGACGTTGGCGAACGATTGCCCCTCTTTTTTATATGCCTGATTTAATTGTAACCATGTGAGTACCCTCGTTTTATATTTTTATGCTGATTAAAAGTTTTAAAACAATATCACACTATTGGTGGTTTTATCCCTCTGGGCGCGAGACATTGGCCATCCTGGGACGCAACTTCCAAGGAGGACCCAGTTTCCCTGGACCAGAGCCCTTTTGGATAACCATATGTGGTTGGAGTCATATGCTGTTACCTTACAGCAGTAAGGTAAGGGGACACCCTCAGTCACCTTAAAAGGATCACTGGATATCCACCTTTTCTTCACATTATTTATTTGGACCCACACCAGCACTTCCCAATTTTGGACTTTCAATTATTATTTAGATCTCTGGTGTTATTGTTAAAGTTTTGCCTTATCGATCTTTATCACAAGTTTACTGCTTTATGGACTTTTTTTTCACTAGCTCATCACTGAGCCCATCATAGTTATTTGGGGGGTTGTGTTACACAGATTGTATATCTTTATTTGCACTTCTCATCACCTTATTGATTGTGTATCCCATTTTACTAAGAAGAACGTATGAAGTTATGTTATTTGCACCTTTGCTTAGAATGGTTATAATTTTGTCAGCCCGCTCACTGATCGGCTCTTTTTAAAGCCATTTTTGTTTGTACTGTCACAGTCAGACCACCCTTCACCTCCTTTCCACCTTTCCATCCTCCACATATAGCGCAGCACTACCTTCCCCATTATTATGGGTAAGGGATGCAATAGGAGCCACCAAAGTGGAATAGCTACAAATGAATTGGTGGTAATAATTGGTGAAGCCCAAAAAACATTGGGTGGCTTTAAGACCAGAGGGTTGAGGCCACTCAGAGATTGGCTGGATCCATGAGGTCACCCTGATGTGTGATTATGTAGCCCAGGAATGGAACTTGGATTTGCTCAAATAGGCACTTCTCCAACCTCGCATAGAGACAATTGTCGCTGCAGCACAGCTTTTACATGGTGACGATAGGTGTGCAATTCTGGGGAGAAAATAAGAATATCCTCCAGATATACAATAACACAGACATACAAAATTATGAAAGGACAGAACGGGTGGGACTTTAAATTAAGCATGTAGTTAATAAATAAGTCAAAGTTTATTATATGACAGTATATTGCAAGGAAAGATTGTTGGAGCATGTTAGTGATAATAATGGTTAGTATCCCAATACAATACATTCATATTAAACCTTAATGATGCAGAACAGTAGAAGGAATAGTGGGTAGGTAACTTGCCACCCTCTCTGTAAGGCATCAGATATCAATAAGCGTAGTTGGGTACAATTGCATATTAAATGAGATCTTAAACCATATGATGAAGATAAACAGATAGCCATATAATACTGATACACGTGATGAAAAGTAGAAACACGGCAGGAGGAAAGCTCAACGCATTTCGTGAATTAATTCACTCTTCGGGAGCAGGCACGTGAAGTAAATCTGTAATGATATAAGTAACTTGCTATAAGGTCTGGCAGTTGTCCTAAGCAATTCGGTATGTACTGGGGAACCCCCACTAGCTCAATACTTACAAGAACAACTGTGTATTTAAGATGGGACGCTATGGCCTTGGGACCCTGAAGGTCATCTTTTCCAGGAGCTGTGGGAGTGTGAATCGCATAGCGGTCCAGTGTAGGGCTGTGTCCAGGATATGGCATCCATGAAAAGGGGATTCCAATAGAACCCGTGAAAGTTGACGAAGCCGATGTTGAGGGGCTTCTGTAAGCAAATATATTAATATGTGTATTAATACATGTTTAATCCTGCATATGTAAGTGAGGCAGGGCACGTGCAGAAAGATGTAACAATAAGCCAGTGAAACCAAACAAAGAAAAGCAGAAGTAGAACATACAATGAGAGCTAGAAGAAACTATACCACCAATAAAACTTGTTAAGCGTGCAGAAGCGAACGCATATGTGAGCAGTGCCTACATATGAAAACAGTGTTCAAACCACACATTTGAGGCATCGCCGCAATTGGTAGAGTAATAATTCTAGCCCTAGAAATCCTCTGTAACTCGAAACATGCAACCTGTAGAATGTTTTAAATGTCGCCTCTGGGATTTTTAAGGATAAAAGTTTCCCGGCATTCCACGAGCGGGCGCAATTTTGAAGCGTGATATGTTGGGTTATCAATTTACTTGGCGTAACATTATATTCCACAATATATATAGGGAGCTGCGGTGGCTCAACGCAATTGGCACTGCGCTGATAAGCCATTCACCTCTGCAGCTAGGGGTTCGGATCCCGGTCTCGGCTACATGTGAATTGAGTTTGGTGGTCTCAGCCCGGCTCCCGGTGGGTGTGCTATGCGAGGTAAGCCTGCGTTTAGTACGTCCACCCCCCTCCCACAAAAACCACCACACTTACACGCACTCGAAATTGGGTTAACATGCACGCACTTTGACCACGCGGTCTCTAAAAAGAGAGGCAAAGGACTAACGGGGCTGGTTGAGCGGGCTAGATCCTCTCACTCCCTTATAGGGAGTCCCTCTGCCCGTTGGGCTTCAAAGCGGAGCAGGTAGGGCGGGCTGTGTGGGAGGACCCCCTCACGCACCCGCCATTGCCACCCGGGGCATGGAGAAAGGTGGCAGATTGCCTCTGGGGGAGGCCTGCCTACTCCCAACTCCTGCAGTCCGGCTCCTCTCCCGAGTACACGCACAAAATACACTTAAAAAAAATAAAAATAAAATATTCCACAATATAAAAAAATTGGCTATTTTTACAATTTTTTTTTTTAATTAAAAATGTATTTTTTCCCAAAAAAAGTGCGCCTGTAAGGCCACTGCGCAAATAAGGTGTGACATAAAGTATTGCAACGACCGCCATTTTATTCTCTAGGGTGTTAGAACCCCTCAAACATTTTTTATATATTACCCCCTCTCCGGCCGGCGCCTTCATTCCTAGGGTGGGTACCCGGCCGTGACAGCTTTCGGCTTCACGGCCGGGCACTCACTGCGCATGCGCAAGCGGTGCTGCGCTCTGAGTGGTCATGCGATCGCCCGGGACCTGTGATGTGTCCCAGGCGATCGCCTACAGGGAGGGGCCGCCGTAGGCGATATGACGTATCGCCTAAGCGGTCCCTGGGCGGAAGAAGGAAGTGGGACAGGAAGTCCCACTCCTACTGAAGCCCCCACTCCCCCCCCCCCCCCAAAAAAAATGTACATACCAAATGTGGCATGTAAGGGGGCAAGGAGTGGTTTAAGCGGAAGTTCCAGTTTTGGGTGGAACGCTGCTTTAATGCAAACAAAAACATCTGATACTGCAATGTTGTATAGTAAAACATTTTTTTTCTGCCAGTAAATACCTTATACAGCCCACTTCCTGTTTCTTGTCTTGAAAAAAGCCTAGGCTTATGACTTCTCTCTCTCTCCCTCTCTCACACTCGCATTATGCGAGCAGACAGCAGTTCCTCTTTAAAAATTTCTACAGGTTACCAGTTTAGAGTTAGAGAAGGTCTAGTGCTAGTATTATTGCTCTCGCTCTGACATTCATGGTGATGCCTTACATGTGTGGTGCGAACACAGTTTATATGATTGGGCGTGACCTACGTATGCATTCACCACTGAGCACAAAGATGTGGACGCTTTAAACATATTTTTTTTGTTTTGATTTTTACACTGTTCCTTAAAATAAAATAAAGTTTTTTTTTTTCTTGTTCATACATCGCAGGACAAAGAGAGTTAATTACTTAGTGGGTTAGATAGTCACCACAGGTGATTGGACACTGGCAACCCTAATTAAAAGGCGAGTTTCTCCCCTATATAACCCTTCCCATGTGGAGAGCTCCTCTGTTTTTTCGCCAGTGTCTAAGGTGGTTGGTCACGTTGAAACATGTGCTAAAAAGAGAGCTCTGTTGATGGTTTTCTGCGGAGACCTAGGAGCTATACAACCGGATCCATACCTCGGGCCAATACTAAACGCCTACGATGGATGGTACATGGGCTTTGTGTAAAGAAGAAACGCGGTTTGCCTGTAATGTCTGTCTCCGGAGGTCTGGGATCCAGGTTTTGGTGTACTAATAGAGTTCTGGCAGAGTCTTCTACAGGTCCAGGTAAGAGGATCCTGTAAGAAGGAACCCATGAACCTGAAGGTTGGCACAACACTACCCGCCGTGATGGGTGAAGGCTTGATTTGCTGTTCTCAGCAACTTTCCTGCGGCGGGGATAAAATAAGTGAAGATAATGATTTTTTTTTTTTGGCACGAAAAAGTTCTGGCAGAGTCTTCTACAGGTCCAGGTAAGAGGATCCTGTAAGAAGGAACCCATGAACCTGAAGGTTGGCACAACACTACCCGCCGTGATGGGTGAAGGCTTGATTTGCTGTTCTCAGCAACTTTCCTGCGGCGGGGATAAAATAAGTGAAGATAATGTTTTTTTTTTTTGGCACGAAAAAGTTCTGGCAGAGTCTTCTACAGGTCCAGGTAAGAGGATCCTGTAAGAAGGAACCCATGAACCTGAAGGTTGGCACAACACTACCCGCCGTGATGGGTGAAGGCTTGATTTGCTGTTCTCAGCAACTTTCCTGCGGCGGGGATAAAATAAGTGAAGATAATGTTTTTTTTTTTTTGGCACGAAAAAGTTCTGGCAGAGTCTTCTACAGGTCCAGGTAAGAGGATCCTGTAAGAAGGAACCCATGAACCTGAAGGTTGGCACAACACTACCCGCCGTGATGGGTGAAGGCTTGATTTGCTGTTCTCAGCAACTTTCCTGCGGCGGGGATAAAATAAGTGAAGATAATGTTTTTTTTTTTTTTAATGTTATCTTCTGTGAGTAGGCATGTCTTACCTGGTTTCCGTCACCAGAGGGAGTAAGTTACATACCTGGTGTACTCTTACATGCCATCCAGGGACACGCTCAGTGAAGTCGGTCTGTGTAAAGCACCACTCGCCTCCTCCGCTGCAGGCTCTGCCACAAAACACATAAGAGGGGTTCCACGAAGCCCCCAGTAGTCTTTTTTTCCCTTCCCCCTTCACCTCAGGCCGCCGCCATGACGGCGGCGTGTGCGCTCCGGTCTGCAGATGGCAGGGGAAAGAGGGGGGGCATGGTTGCTCGTGCCCGTCTCCCTAGTGTGCAGGCGCCAAGAGGCTTGTTTTAAAAGCCCAACATGCCAGAGCCTTCTGTAAGCGGAGTGGATACAGAGCTGTGGGCTGTAAGCATCCCAGTGGATCAGACCAGGCAAACCTAAGTAGGGCCGAAAACAACGAA
This sequence comes from Rana temporaria, assembly GCF_905171775.1. Classification (NCBI taxonomy): domain Eukaryota; kingdom Metazoa; phylum Chordata; class Amphibia; order Anura; family Ranidae; genus Rana; species Rana temporaria. The sequence continues at coordinate 232,350,475 of NC_053489.1, forward strand.
TCGATTAATCGACAACTAATCGATTACGAAATTAATCGATTACAATTTTCATAATCGATTAATCATCCAGTAACATAATGGGGTTAAAAAAACTAAAATTAGCCCTTTATAGTACAAAAAAGCAAATCTCTACTGTAAATATTACTTTCACTGTCCCACAGTAAAAAAATTAACCCCTTACAGTAGCGATTATTTGCTCTTTTTGTACTTATTTGTTTTTTTAACCCCATTATGTTACTAAACATCTCAGGCCGGGGTCACACCTCTGTTTTTTGGTGCTTTTTACAGAAACACACTACAGTTCATTTACATGTTTTCCTATGGGACACGTTCACATCCATGATTTTTTTTCAGCTGCTGCATATTTGGAAAGGGCAAAGAGTTTTTAACGCAAAACGGTGCTATTTTTTTTTGTTCAATATACTTCAATGGAGAAGCTGCAGAAAAGCATGTAATGAGTTTGTGTGGCAATTTGTGTTTTGTAATCTGCCCAACAACAAATTGGCCCCAAAAAATTTAAAAATGCAATTTTTTTTAGTTTTTAAGGCTATTATCCGATTAATCGATGAATCGAAACAATAATCGGCCAACTAGTCGATTATGAAAATAATCGTTAGTTGCAGCCCTAAACCTAAGACACCTACTCTGCATCAGGTTGTGCAGTGAGCTAATATTTATGTGTATTGTAAGACTATTGGCACAACAGTGATTGCACCTGTACTTGTACCTCTGCCTTGCAGCTTAAGGACTATGTTTCCCAGTAAGAGGGGGTCAGGGGCAAGTAAAAGAGGCACTAAAGGCCCCACCTAGTGCTAAGGGTTCTGTACATGCCTGCAGATTACCAGCCCCCCTGACAGACTGGTAGCAGCCTCACAGGATGACCATGTACCCTTGTCAGGCTTTGCTAATATTCCCTGCTCACCAAAATTTCTAAGGTTTGCGGTGGATCAGCGCCAGTTTTTTTGTGGCCCTTCCATTCGGTCTGGCTACTGCACCTTGAGTATTCTCAAAGGTACTAGCCACTAGTCCCACCTCCTGGAAAAGCTGAGGGCACGGGGCATAGCATTAACGGCCTTTCTGGACGATCTGTTGCTCATGGATCAGTCAGTAACATGCCTAGACCACAATGTGCGCAGCACAGTGGAGTATTTGGAGTAACTAATCTGGAAAAATCCTCCTTACAGCCTAAAAAAAGGCTGGAATATTTGGGAATTATTATAGACCCGTCCCAAAGCAGGGTATTCCTACCCAGGCCAGAGCCATAAAGTATCTGGTCCGAGTGATGAAGGCAAAGAAGAAACCTTCCATCCGTCTGTGCATGAGGTTATTGGGAAAGATGGTAGCCTCATTCGAGGCTGTTCCCTATGCCCAGTTTTACTCAAGACCGTTGCAGGGCAGCATACTGTCCACTTGGAACAGAAGAATCCAGGCCTTGGACCTTCCAGTGATCCAGGCTCCACAGGTTCGCCAGAGTCTCAATTGGTGGTTGCTACCCCAAAATCTGCTAAAAGGAAAATCCTTTATTCCGGTTACTTGAAAAATTGTAACCACAGACGCCAGCCTTATAGGCTGGGGAGCAGTTCTGGACGAGACATCTGCTCAGGGAAGATGGTCCAGAGCCAAAATGCTCCTGCCCATCAACATTCTGGGGATTCAGGCGATTCATCTGGGCCTCAGGGTCTGGTCTTACAGACTGCAGGGGTTTCCTGTTCTGGTACAGTCCGACAATGCCACAGCAGTGGCTTAGATCAATCACCAAGGAGGCACCAGAAGTCTGGGTCCCCAAACAGAGGTGAATCGCATTTTTTTTTCTTGGGCAGAAAGGCATATTCCTTGCCTGTCTGCAGTTTTCTTTCCAGGGGTAGAAAATTGGCAAGCGGATTTTCTAAGCTGCCAGCAACTGAGTCCAGGAGAATGGTCTCTACACCCCAACATATTTCAAGCCATATGTCAGAAATAGGGTACCCCAGATGTAGACCTGTTGGCTTCCAGTTACAACACAAAACTGGACAACTTTGTATCAAGGACAAGGGATCCATTGGCTCAAGGGTCGGATGCCCTGATTGTTCCACGGGATCAGTATTCTCTGATTTATGCATTCCCTCCAGTTTCACGACTCCTTCAGAGAGTCAAGAGGAAAGAAAAGCTGGTGATTTTGGTCGCCCCGGCTTGGCCCAGGAGATCCTGGTATGCGGAAATAGTAAAGATGGCAGAGGGGAAGCCTTGGGTTCTCCCTCTACGCTTAGACCAACTCTCACAAGGTCCAATATTCCATCCTGCCTTATAAAGTCTAAATTTGATGGTTTGGCTATTGAGACCCACATTCTGAGGAAACGTGGGCTCTCGGGTCCAGTCCTATCCACTCTGGTTAATGCTAGGAAGCCGGCCTCCAGGCTCTTCTACTATAGAATCTGGAAGGCATACGTTTCCTGATGTGAACCCAGGAGGTGGCATCCTAGAAAGTATGTCATTAGCAGGATTCTTGCCTTTCTTCAGTTAGGGCCAGATCTTCGCTTTGTCGGTATTCTTTCAAAAGACCGTTTGTCTCTCATTCCCTGATCTGGGACTTTGTTCAGGGAGCGCTGCGCTTGAATCCGCCGGTTAAGTCTCCTGTGTGCCCATGGGACTTAAATTTGGTTTTGTCTGTTTTACAGAAGCAACCTTTTGAACCATTGCGCCATGCTTCCTGGGTTCTTTTGACAAAGAAACACATTTTTCTTGTAGCCATATCCTCGGCAAGGAGGGTATCGGAATTGGTGGCTCTCTCATGTAAGGAGCCATATATGATTATTCATGAGGAAAGGGTGGTCCTGCGTCCTCATCCAGCTTTTTTACCTAAAGTGGTTTCAGGATTTCATCTGAATCAAGATGTAGTCCTACCATCCTTTTTTTTTTTTTTTTTTCATCAGGTCAGCAGTCTGCAGAGAAAGAGAATCTACATTCTCTAGATGTTGTAAGAGCGGTAAAAATGTATCGGCTCAGATACGAAAGACTGATTGTCTGTCTGTTTATTCTGCCACAGGGCCCAAGGAAGGTCCCGGCGGCATCAAAATCCACTGTTGCAAGTTGGATCCGACAAGTCATTATTCAGGCCTATACCATAGAAAAGAAGATTCCTCCCTTACAGGTGAAAGCGCACTCGACCAGGGCAGTGGGTGCTTCATGGGCAGTACATCACCAGGCCTCCATGGCTCAGATCTGCAAGGCTGCTACTTGGTCTTCAGTCCATACATTGACTAAATTCTACCAGGTAGATATGAAAGGGCATGAGGATGCTGCCTTCGGGTGTAGTGTACTGCAGGCAGCAGGGTAGATCCTCTGGCCCAATGGCGGTCTATGTTTCTGATCTGTGTCTCCCTCCCCTCAAATTAAGCATTGCTTTGGGACATCCCACTAAGTAATTTAATTAACTCTCTATGTCCTGTGATGTATGATGAAAAAAATAGGATTTTTTAATACAGCTTACCTGTAAAAATCCTTTTCTTGAAAAATACATCACAGGACACAGAGCTCCCGTCCCTCTTCAGGATTAAACATTGGGACACTTATTGCTTTGCTACAAAACTGATGAGGGGTTATATAGGGGAGGAACTCGCCTTGTAATTAGGGTTGCCAGTGTCCAATCGCCTGTGATGACTATCTAACCCACTAAGTAATTAACTCTGTGTCATGTGATGTATTTCTCAAGAAAAGGATTTTACAGGTAAGCTGTATTAAAAAAAAACTTTTTTTTTTGTATTGCTACTGCTAGCTCAAGGAATGTAAACATCCCTTGCGATACCAATATAACATGATGATAGGTCCTTTTTATGGAGAGATCAGGGATTTTTAGCTTTAAAAAATAAAAATAGCCTTGTTTACATATGGCCGGCCCGGAAGTGACGTCATGCCGTTGCTCTGGTCCTCACAGGGCATAGAGGTGAGTGGAGGCCATATTTTCTTTTGGGCATTTCTGTGAACAGCCGCCATCTGCGCCATATTGGTTTTCGGGATTCACTGATCGGCCAGGTAAGCCCAAAAAAAAACTCAAGCAGTGGGAGGGGGTGACCCCTCCCGCCGCTTCTAAAAGTCACACAGTGGCGAATCTGCCACTCAAGCCCGTTTTTATGGGAGTGACCAGCGCCCGGGGGGAAAAAAAATATACCGCAGTTAAGGCATCTAGCGGCAACCATAATCTTGTTATTTAACTTCAAAATAATTACCTATTTTCCCAGTTAGGCGGTCGGCCATGGGATAATTACTGACTTCTGTTGAATGGGGATGGCCACACACAGATTGAAATTTGGCCAGTCCCTCCCTGCTGCACTTTCCTAATTTCACTTGGTCTGTGACCAGCTCTGTCGGTTCCTGCTCTACTATTATAGGAAATTTGTCAAATGGAAACTTTTAGCACATCTGTTAAACTGACAGTTCTCATATCTATGTTTTGTTTACTAAAAATATTACAGTGTAAAGCATTAGGTCTGTTGGCATGTTGTCACAAAAATATGTTGGTGGGTCAGACAGGTTTTTTGACTGTTTCGCAGCATAGGCATAGTGGGAAGCAGTTTCCTCAAGTGGACCTTTCAGTAACTTGATTGCATGAATACATTCTTGATAAGTCACAATATACAACAAAGTATATATTATGTTCAAAACCTGTATCTTTTATCATTAAGGCCCCTTTCACATAGGTGGACCAATCAGATTCGCCTTTAAGTTTTTTAGGTGAACCCGATCAGTCCATCCATTGCCCTCAGTAAAGCTGCAGGTGTCAATGAACATGTGTCCGTTGACACCCGCCGACATCCAGTCCAATCCTGTCTGCTAAAAACGAGACGGATGGGGATCCCTAGCCTTCTAGCTGATCGAATGGCTGTCAGGTGTAAATGGACAGGTGGTCTGTTTAAATCTATCCACCCATAGAGGACAGAGGGCTGTGTTTGTGTTTGCACTGCATAAGCGGAGCGGACACAGACAAGCCATCTGCCTGCTCACAGGCATCAGCAGACAGATTCCCCACTGAGAGGAGCCTTAAACACACTTCTTGTGTGACTTTGCCGGTCCGGAAAGAATGCCTGCTGCAGACAAGAGAAAGCATTTCCTCAGTCACCAGCCTTGTAACTTTGCAGCAAGTCACATGGTGATCTGTTACCAACTTATTTGTGAGCGCAGCTAAAAACTGCACGAGGATTAGGATTTACATAATTGTGGATTCTAAGCCAGCATCTAGGTACAGGAAATATATGACCTGGATAGGGGTGCAACGGATCGTGCCCGATCCGCGATCCGAACGGGTCGACCTGTTCGGATCGGCACAGTATGCGATCCGCTGAACGCTTCGGCCTAGCTCCGGAGCGGTCGGCCATCTTGGTACACTCGGCGGCGGTGTGCGCTGACGTCATCACCCCTCCCTCTGCTTATTTTTTTTTTGCAACAGCGCGCTACGCCGCTGACTCTGCATGCAACCTGAGTACAGCGAGACGGACCGAGTACATCAGTACAGTGAGTTGGCTAATGGCTTAATAGCCATTAGCCAACTCACTGTACTAATGTACTCGGTCTAGTAAAACAGAAACACTGTAATTACCATTTTTGCCACTGTAATAATAGTCATAGCCAACATTGCCCCCACACTAGTAAACAGTAACACTGGGGTTGATTTACGAAAGACAAATCCACTCTGCACTACAAGTGCACTTGGAAGTGCAGTCATTGTAGATCTGAGGGGAAGATCTGAAATGAGGGGAAGCTTTGCTGATTTTATCAACCAATCATGTGCAAGCTAAAATGCTGTTTTTTATTTTCCTTGCATGTCCCCCTCGGATCTACAGTGACTGCACTTCCAAGTGCACCTTGAGTGCAAAGTGGATTTGCCTTTTGTAAATTACCCCCACTGTGTGTATAGCCATTTTCCCCACTGTAATCAGTGGGGAAATGGCTATACACACAGTGTTACTGTTTACTAGTGTGGGGGCAATGTTGGCTATGACTATTATTACAGTGGCAAAAATGGCAATTACAGTGTTACTGTTTTACTAGTGTGGGGGCAATGTTGGCTATGGCTATTAATAATAGCCATAGCCAACATTGCCCCCACACTAGTAAAACAGTAACACTGTAATTGCCATTTTCCCACTGTAATGGTCCCAAAATTGTCCGATGTGTCTGCCATAATGTCGCGGTCACGAAAAAAAACGCTGATCGCCGCCATTGGTAGTAAAAAAAAAAAAAAAAAAATTTGATAAAAATGTAAAAAGACAAAAAACTTTTGTTTGTCTTGTGTTTTTTTTTTTTTTTTTTTTTACTGACCCGAAAATGATCCGATCCGTGACTCCTGATCTGAGGATCGATCTGATCCGTGAGTTTTTTGATCCGTTGCACCCCTAGACCTGGATGATGCCTGATTAAAGATGGCTCTGTTCTACTGGAGGGGAAAAAGCAGATGAAGGAGAAGGGAACTTGTATGATCTCAGGGGGAGGTAATACCTATAAGTAATGTACGTATTCGCTTACCTGCCCTTACCACCTTTTTCTACAGCAGTGTTTATAATTGGCACCTTTAATTGGATTATATTCTGCATTATTCAACCCAGTTCTGAGATCCTAGGTCAGGGATATGCAATTAGCGGACCTCCAGCTGTTGCAGAACTACAATTTCCATGAGGCATAGCAAGACTCTGACAGCCACAAGCATGCAACCCAGAGGTAGAGGCATGATGGGACTAGTAGTTTTGCAACATCTGGAGATCTGCAAATTGCATATCCCTGTCCTAGGTCATCACTGACCGGCCCTCCTTGGAGGCATGTCCTCATGTCACCCTGGGCTGAAAGAATTCTGCAGAGGACAGCATTCAGCATCATTATGTGATCGACATTCTCTGCATCGTTCAGGGACTGCTCCTGCTACCAGAGGAAGATGAGAATTATCTTTGACCTCACATAACGGAACCACAGACAACCACTGTGGAAGGTGGGACTTTTCAGGGTGAGGGAAGAGAGCATAGCCTGGTGCTGTCACTGAGCCTAAGTTTTGTATACATTTTGGGATCTACAGCAATTATGTTCTTGATCTGACCAACAGATAAATGTAGCATTCAGACATGGTAATAGCTTTTGATGTATTTTTCTAAATAGCAATGCAGAAGATTGCCTATCAGTAACAATAAACACGTGGTGGCTGTAAGTTCAAGTCATGTCTTGACTAGAGGCAAAAAGGTGTCTACAAAGAGAGCACATTCGGTTCAGACTGGACCACTAGATGAAACTTACTTTCACCTTTCTGTTATTCTGGTATCTATCCCTAAAGCCCAAAAAACTGAAGAATACAGAAACGGCAATGAATTTAATGCTGGCTGAACTGATTACAATTCAGTTTCTGTTGGTGATTGTATAGTGCATTGCTAATAAATTTTAAAATGGTTGTAATTAAACTCTTGCATAAATCCAGTAAATTGACTGGCCTCATGTGATGCACAGAGCTGAAACAATGCTCCTCCTCTATTAGTTATCTAGGGCAGTGTTTCTCAACTCCAGTCCTCGGGGCGCACCAACAGGTCATGTTTTCAGGATTTCCCTCAGATCAAACTGCTGTGGTAATTACTAAGGCAGTGAAACTGATAAAATCACCTGTGCACAATAATGGAAAGCCTGAAAACAAGACCTGTTGGTGCGCCCCAAGGACTGGAGTTGAGAAACACTGATCTAGGGATCCAGATACCAGCTTCGGCATCCCAACTATATTCTTTCCTTGCTTCACAAGATTCAGATGGACTTGGCTTTCTATGCCTCCAAGAGACTCTTGTGGTTCGACCGGATTAAAACTCTTAAGATAGATATGCTCCCCAGCTTCTTATCCCGTGTACACAATCATTTTTCGGGTTGTAAAAAAACGTTTTTTTAGGCTCTAGAAAAAAAGAATGTTTTTCCAACTTGATCATTAAAACGGCCTTGCCTACATACGATCGTGAAAAAAAAAATGCTCTAGCAAAGCGCGGTGACGTACAACGGCACTATAAAGGGGAAGTTCCATTCGGATGACGCCACCCTTTGGGCTGCTTTAGCTGTTTTAGTGTTAGTAAAAGACGGTTCGCGCTTTTCTGTCTGTTCCAGCGTGATGAATGTGCTTACTCCATTACGAACGGTAGTTTTACCAGAACGAGCGCTCCTGTCTCATAACTTCTGAGCATGCACGGTTTTTTCACGTCGTTAAAGCCCACACACGACCATTTTTTACAACCGTTTTTCAGAACCTGAAAAATGCTTTGAAGCCCACACACGATCGTTTTTAATGACGTTAAAAAAAAAACATTTTTTAGAACCCAAAAAAACGGTTGTGTGTACGCGGCATTATACTTGTTCCAAACTATCCCTATCTATCTCCTGGCTTTGTATTTCCAAAACCTCACCAGATATTCTCAAATTTTATATGGATCTTGGCCTGTCCTATAATTTTGTTTTGGGATGTTTTCCCTCCCGAAGCATGGAGGCGAAGCAGGGGTACCGGATGCCTCTATTTACCATAAACTAGCAATATTTACACACATTATTTACTGGTTTCACCATTCTCCATCCATGTTATGGGTACAACTGGAAGGCCACATGAATCCTATAGACTTCTGTGCCCTCTCCTGGACCCCACCTGTGCTTTGCAAGGGCCCCTCAATCCCTGTTGATCTTACTCGACAAAAACTCTACATGTGGGACCTTGCAATACCCACCTTTAGTATATCAAAATACTTGGGCTCCATGACCCCCTTGGAACACCGGCTTTCCCGCCAGCCTTTTAATCAACTGTGTTTGTCCTTTGGCACAAATAGGAACATGGAAGACTCTCCCAGGTCCTCCAGTTAGACTCGTCACTAACTGTGGCTTTGTCCTTCGTGATACCTCTGTTAATTCTATGCGGTGGCTGTGGAGGCAACAGGCGCGGTCTTGCATACAATCCATTTCCTCGCTGCCAGACATCCTTGCCAAACTGACTACCCTTGAATCCCTGCTATTACAGAAGGATCCACAAACACACGTGGTCTCCCTACTGTACTCTAGTCTCTTGGTGACTGCTCACCCAGGCCTTTCTTCATACACATAGACTTGGGGGGGGGGGGGGGAGATCTCCAACAGACTCTCTCACCTTCGCATTGCCAAAAATGTTTTATCCAGACTCCTAAATTGTCACTGGCCATGAAAACTCTAGTAAAGGGGTTTAACCACTTAACCCCCGGAGGATTTGGCTGCCAAATGACCGGGCCACTTTTTGTGATTTTTGCACTGCGTCGCTGCTTTAACTGACGATTATGCGATGTGGCTCCCAAACAAAATTGACGTTTTATTTTTTATTTTTTTCCTACAAATATAGCTTTCTTTTGGTGGTATTTGATCACCTCTGCGGTTTAAAATTTTTGCGCTATAAACAAAAATATAGCGACATTATGGCGGACACATCGGACATTTTTGACGCTATTCTGGGACCATTCACATTTATACAGTGATTAGTGCTATAAAAATGCCCATTTGCCTGTCCGTGCCATTCTGCCGACGTAAATGTTCATGCGGCGGTCGGCAAGTGTTTAAACTGGTGACCAGATGGTATAGGTTGCCCTTTGGGTCTTCATCACTTTAACCATGATATACCTGTTGGCGATGCCATGCTTTGCAACGAAGTATGCTCCACATCTGGTGGGTCTGCCCCCCCCCCCCCCCCATGCGGTTGTCCTGGAAACAAATTTTTGATCTATACTGTAAACTTGTGGACTCTTCCACACCTACCTGGGTGGCCCGCCTGGCCATGATCCCTGGACCCCTTAAATTGGCAAAAAAGGATGTGATTAGACACTTTCTTGCTGCAACCAGAGAAGTCATTCCCCGCCACTTCAAATCAATATCTGTACCCTCCCTTGGGGAATGGGCAACTGAATTAGTCCCAATTAGAGACATGGAACAGCTGTTTGCACAGGAAAAGGAAAAAATAACTGTTTTTTTTCCACACCCGGACTGTTTGGTCCATGTTTCATTACTCACCTGAGTTGAGTTTCTGGACTGGGCTCAGTGCCGATCCTGACCTCCCTGGGGCCCTAAGCAAAATTCTGCTAAGGGGCCCTCTACGGTGGCAAAAAAATGGGAGTGGTTTATGTGAAATTGTGGGTGTGGTTTACATGGGTGTGGCTCGGAGGGGTGTGGTTAGAGTCTGAGATGAATGAGGGATTGAGGGAGAAAGAAAGAGGGAGAGAAAGAAAAGGAGAGAAAGAAAGAGGGATGGAGGGACAGCAGGTCCAGATCCTTCACCACAATAGAAATATGTGTATTCCAGAAAGTTTAACAAATCGGCAGATAAAGATCCTCCAAACACCTGGTGTTGGCGCTTCAATCATCCCGGCACCATGGTTGTTGTGGTGTCAGGATGACTGAAGTGCATTATTTCTATTATTACATTGTAATATAGAATGAAATTATTCAACTCACCATAATGCAGAATCAATGGAAGCCCAGAGCCCCTCCTTACATCAGGCATTCCCAGCGGAGCCCCTCCTTACATCAGGTGTCCCCAGCAGAGCCCCTCCTTACATCGGGTGTCCCCAGCGGAGCCCCTCCTTACATCGGGTGTCCCCAGCGGAGTCCCCCCTTACACCAGGCGTTCCCAGCGGAGTCCCCCCTTACACCAGGCATTCCCAGCAGAGTCCCTCCTAGCCCCCTTACATCATCAGGTACCGACCTATAGAAGTACAGAGTGGAGTCGGTGGACAGTGGAGGAGCCAGCCAGGTCACAGGCAGACATCGGCGGGGCGGGAGGTGGGCGGTGCCACAGCTCAATTCCTATTGGCAGCCACACTGCCTCCTCTCGTATTTGAGCTATAAGAAAATGGTGGCCGGCGGAGACATTGTCTCCGCCCGACCGTGGACCTCTAGCGGTGGCCCCAAATAATTACGCGGGGCCCTACGCAGCTTGTGTACCAAGCTTATAGGGCGGATCGGCCCTGACTGGGCTAATGGGGACTGGAGTGCTCCTGTGCTCCTGCTATCTTCTACCCCCCCCCTCCCTTTTTTGTACCTACAATTTTTTTTTTTTTTTTTTCTTTCTGCTGTTTCTCTTTACTAACTCACACTCTCTGTTCAGCGAGTTTATGTGGACGAATGTGTTCCCCAACACAGTTGTGGAATGCATGATTATCCAAATTTGATCTTATCTGACTCACTAGCAAATGTCCATGTAAATAATTTCTATACATTAGTTTGGTAATGTACATCCTTGGCATATAATAGTTGTACACTTTGAATTTCCGCAAATGTTCCTCACACTTTTTTCCGCCTACTTTAAACTAAATTCTGGTTCTTTATACTTTGAAAAACCCTAAATGAAATAATATTGAAAGGGAGATGAATACAATTCTCCTGCATAAGTTGTACCTGTTTTATCTGCTGTCTTCTCTACATCCGTTCAAAGTCCAGAATTTATAAAGCTTGTCTAAGCTGTTGGGGAAAAAAGGGGGCGAAGAGCTGAAGTTACACTCTGCAGAGCTCAGTGAGTGGATTGGAGAGACACAGATATCCCGTCCATGCAGCACACAGGAACAGAGTTAAAACTATCAATCACAGGCTGTGTGCTGGAACGTCCTGCCCTGTCACCCTTTTTCTGTTGGGGTCAGGAAACCTTGTCAGAAGTGATTGCTGTTAACTTAGGCACTATAGAGCAGGGGTGTAAAACTCAATTTCATTGTGGGACGCATCAGCATTATGATTGTTCTCAAAAGGGCCGGTTGTATCTGTAAGATTAGATGTCCAGCGCATCCCCCTCCCCTTACATAAGATGTCAAGAGCCACCCCAACATCAGAAGTTGAGTCCCCCACTCTCCCTTGTATCACAGTGCACCCCCCCCCTTTCCTTATTCTGCTGCTGGGAAGAAGCTGGATGCATTTCTTGAAAAGCAGAAAGTAGGGGTCTGGAGGAGGACCAGAAGAGAGCTGGAGCCCTCCTGCAGCTGCAGGAGACCGGCGAGGGCCACATGAAATGGCCTGGAGGGCCGGAATCGGCCTGCGGGCCTTGTGTTTGACACCTGTGCTATAGAGGCATATGCTTTGTTCATATTTCATGTCTGAGGTTTACAACCACTTTAAAGTATAACTAAAGGCTCCTGTGTTACAGCCTGAACAAGTTCCAAATCCAGTTACTATGTGATCTACAGGCCTCAAAAAGTAAACAAAAAAAAATACATCCTTTACCTTAATTGACTGAGTCAAATGCTCCTTTATTTGTGTCACAAACCTCCCAGTAGGGAGCTCACTGCAGCTCGCAGTAGAAGGATTTTTGCAGCAGAGGCAGTGTTGTCAATCTTGAAAGCAGGAGCAGGACAAGGTGTGGCCAGGTGCTGATTGACAAGATACAGGCTTGTGAATTTGCAGTGATAATGCTGATGGCCACAGCCTTCTGTCAGTTCACTAATGTGATTTCAATATTTTGGCCACTGGATGCATGGAAGTAAAAAGCTAAATTCTCCTAAAGATGAACGCTCCTATTTTTTGAATAGGGAGAGGGGGTATCCTTCTGGAGCACATGTAAGTCCTGTCATCTATCTTAGCCGTGGCAGTCAGTGCATGTGCCGATACGGCAGCAGAAGTTTGACAGTTCATATGAAAATGCAGCCAAATTTGGGATTTTATACAAAGCCATATGTCTTGAATCTGGTGAGATCTTAACTTACTGTATCATTATCTCTGAGGATTTTTTTTCTGTCTATAAAAACCTGAGCCATTGTATCCTGTATGGAATGGCTATTGGATTAAATTGATCACTTATAAGGATGCAGTTTCCATTCTGATTTTGTAATGTTTTAGATTTATCAGTTTATTTTTGCTATTGCTCCCTTGTTTTTTTTTTTTCTCTTAATGGTTTAGTGTTGGTCAGCCTTTCTCACCCGCCTTCCAAATAAAATATATTTTAAAGGCAAACATGCATGTGAGCACGTCGGCTCTGAGGAAGAGGGCTTGCCACTCGAAATGCGTCAAAAGATTTGCACCTACCACATATTGCTGCAGTTGCCAAAGAGGTCTCATTCAACTATCTAGTCTTTGGAATGGGAAGAGGCCTGTTAATTTAATCCTTACATATAGGGCTCATGGGGGCGGGCTTAAAAAAAAATCCCATCTTTTACGTGCGCTTGTCTTTTCTTTCTTTTTTTTTTTTTTACCTGGGTTCACACAGCTGTAGTTCAGACACTGCATGTAATTCGCACGTGAATCGCAGCACATTCCTGTGTGAATTACATGCGGTGTCTCTGGGTTGCGATTTTAGCCATGGATTTGTATGGCTCAAATCGCACCGTATTTACACCAAACTGATGCAGAACCTTTTTTTATTTTTTCACACCAGAATGGGAACCCATTTGATCCTATTCTGCAAATCGCTCTGTGTTTTGCGAACCGATTTGTGGGGTGTCATTAACATACACTCTGCAATTGGTTTGCGTGGACGGGATGCGATTTTAGATGCAGTGACAAATCTAGTGTGAATCATGGGTAAGTGGTGTTTGCAGATGTTGCACTAGGCTAATGTGCCCCCCTTCTCTTTTTTTGGCTGATTCTTGCTTTCATGTTCTAACTTGCTTAGAAAAGGAATCTCTTTTGCTTGTTGACAGGTCAGATAGCTGCAGGGAAAATAAATCAATGTGAAGTGGGACAAAGAGAGTTGGGGGAGAGTTACATGGGACATTTACACTGATAATCGGTGCCCATCAATGCAGCCTCACCAGCGCACATCAGTAAAGAATTACTTATTTGTGAAATTATATAACCGAAAGAAGAAAAGGGTTTTTGTTTTGTTTTCCCCAAATTTTCGTTTGTTTAGCAAAACATAAACAAATCCCAGTTGTGATTAAATACTAACAAAAGGAAGCTCTATATGTCTCAAAATATTATAAAAATGTTATGCGAGTACAGCATTGCATTAACCGCACATTTGTCATTTTTAAGTGCGACAGCACTGACAGCTGAAAATTGGCCTGGGCAGGAAGTTGGTGAAAATGCCCCGAAGTGGTTAAACCTATAATGGCTACAGCTGTTCTTGCGTTTTTTTTGTACAAATGGTAAAGAAGATTATTCAACCCAGGGGAGTAAGAGTAAATGGACAGCTTGTGTTCCTTCCCACTACCTGGCGACACCCAGGTCCCAGGCCTTCTGGTGGAGCAGCGGAGCCTGGTGAATATGGCAAGGGGGTGCAGAATCATGCAGAGTCAGGCTCTGTGGAAGCGATCTATTGACTGTTTAGCTGCTGGACTGCTTCCATCTCTTCCCATCTCGCTTCTTTTGCATAGTTTATATGCTTGTTCGTATTTTTTTTTTTTTAAGTTTACATATTGTATTGCTTGTTATAATTACCTAGAAACACATTTTAAATTATTGTATTTGTATTCATATTTTTTTTTCTTTTTTTTTTTTCTTAGATCCTCGCTGGGCATCTATTAACAGAGGTGTCTTGATATGCGATGAATGCTGCAGTGTACATCGAAGCCTGGGACGGCACATCTCACAAGTGAGGCATCTTAAGCACACCCCATGGCCTTCAACCCTCCTGCAGGTAATGACTTGGTATTCAAAACTGCATATTTAGGCAGCTCATACATTAGTAACTTTTTTTTTTTTTTTTTTTTTTTTTTTTTTTAAGTTTTAACCAATGGGTTGAACGATAAAAAAAAATTGACCCGATTTCCCCATTCCACTTACTCGATGTGGATGGGGGACTCACGCCCTCTGAACCTGTGTATTCTGACAGCACAGAGACTTCCCCACCGCCAGAATACACCGATCAGCGCAGCCAGCTATAATCGGCACTGCTGATCGTGCTGAAACCTTCCAACATCAGTCAGCCGATCAATTTCTGTGCAACCAGCCTGCCCATACATGGATCTAAATCTGTCCGGTTCCTGCTGAACTGCCTGAATTTCGATCCATGTGTGGCCGGTTTTAGATTCACACTATGTTTGAGCTTCAAAAGGATAGTCACTCCAAGCTATTCTTTCCCCAAAACGCACAGCCGTTCTCTCTCCCCCTTTGATCGATGGCATATAAAAATAAAAAAATCTACCTGTGTGACATGGACATTACCTGTTGGCTATCCAGCGGAAGGGTTCTCTTAGGATCCAGGAGATGGACCAAAGTGTTGATATCTTTGTAAGGGACTGGCTATCGAGGACAAATCTGCAGTATTGGATTACCAATTCCCTGCACTCAGAAAAGGTGCCAGCAAGGGATATAGATAGCAGACTTGGTTGAGTATAAAATGCCTTACAAAAAAAACACACGTATTAAAGGAAAAAAAAAAAAAAACACTGGATGGGTTAGAAGGGAGCAGGTGGAGTGGGCCAGTTTTGCCTGGGAATGCTTTTTTATTTTATTTTTTAAGGGGTTTTTCCCATAAGCTGCTTTTGTGTTTGTGTGTGTGTGTGTGTGTGGCAATTGCTCACCCCCCTTGTTTGTGGGGTTCTCATCTGTGCTATGCAGTGCAGGTTTTTGTCTACTTGCAGATTTCTGTTTTTATGAAATGCTATACCTGACCAGGTTTTTCCCTTTAACCACTTTGACTCTAGAGCAATTAATTTTTTTGCACGCATGTAAATATCCTGCATTTTTTATAATTTTTTTTGGCCATAAAATAACCTAAAAAC
Organism: Rana temporaria; assembly: GCF_905171775.1. Lineage (NCBI taxonomy): Eukaryota > Metazoa > Chordata > Amphibia > Anura > Ranidae > Rana > Rana temporaria. Next base: position 232,366,107 of record NC_053489.1, read on the forward strand.
TCTAGAACATTTATACATTTTCTGAAAGAGGCCCTATAGGAGACAGTAAAAATCTTTACCGTTTATCAGTTTAGAGTTCACTTTGAGCTATGGCCCTAGAAATATTGCTCTCTCTGATATTCGTGGCAATAGCTCACATTTGCGATTTTAACAGAAACATGCTCAACAGTGTGTATATTTATACAGCCACTTTTACGTTGCAGCCAGAAGCCAGCTGAAGAAATGGAGCACACAGTTATGGCTGCTATTGCAGCCATAAACTTGTGCTCAACCCTTCACACTCTGGACGTGCAAAGCTGAACTGGTTGAGCTGACATGATTATGTGATATAGACCGGTGATATTCACGCTACACTCTTATCTCTTTCGCCTGTCTGGCATCATTTGTTGCAGTAATTCTTTTAGAAGCGTAACCTAACTGCTAACATGTTTTGTGGCCCTGAGGAGCTTTTGTCATAAGGTACAAGAATGCTTAGCATATTTTCACATTATGGCAGACTAGTTTTGGCAGGTACCCACTCCCACTTCCAGCCCCTACCCTTTCCCTGTCCCAGGAGGCTGCGGGATCATTCATAGGGCGCATCGCAGCTCACACATGGTAAGTGGTAAGTCGCAAGGAGTCGCAGCCAGCTTCCCACAGTTGAAATGCTGATGCCGGGAGCCTGAAGACCGGCGGGGGACCAGCCCAGGTGAGGACAGCTCTGGATCCCTGGACAGGTGAGTGTTTTATTTAAAAGTCAGCAGCTATGTTCTTTGTAGCTGCTGACTTTACATTTTTTTTTTTTTTTTTTTTTTTTGGAACTTGACTGAAGCTCCTCTTTAAGTTCTTGCAGGTTGTCAAAAAGCTTCATAGACAAACATTAGGCTTTGCTAAATTTTACTGTTATTTGTAATGAGGAAAGAAGGCTGAGTTGAGTGGTGGCTGATTGTGACACTTTCGGCCTTCAGTGGGGAACAACAGTAATCTTGACAGGTTCAGGTGGGTGTGTTTGCATGCTCTTAAACATGAGATTGTTGCTAAATCCAGCTGAAAATGATGAGGCCTTAGGACTGTCTGTTGGCAACTATACAAAGTGTTATGCCTCAACACTTGCTATTTTGATGTTTAGATGGTCCAGACATTGTACAGCAATGGAGCAAATTCAATCTGGGAACATTCTTTGCTTGACCCGGCATCTATAATGAGTGGAAAGCGTAAAGCCAATCCCCAAGATAAACTTCAGTAAGTTGAGTCTTTTTTTCATTCATTCTAAGTAAAAATTGTTTCTTTAAGGAGCATGGCTGAGTTGTTTGTTTTTTATAGATATTTCAAACATCTTGAAGAGGATTGCCACAGTCCTTAAAGCAGACCTTCATCCTAAAGTATATGTCATGTTGCCTTGCCTCACTCTCCTCCCCTCTTTTACAGTTGGACATAAATGTATTTTCAAAATGGTGCAATATATTTGCCAAATGGCTTCAGGTTTCGAGTGAGCTCTGCAGCATAACTGAGCATGCACGGCCAGCCCCCGTCTGCGTACTCAGTGTTTCCCACATATGTGCAAAGATGGCTATTGGGGAAGTCCCAATCCTTTTCTGTCTATGCACGTGCGTGGCAAATCACCTGCCAGTGCACAGATGTGCCACAGGGCTCTGCAAGGACCTGAAGGCTCGACAGAGTCCTTTGGCACATCTTTGCAAGCACCATATTGGGGGAACAAGAGGAGCAAGGAGTGAAAAAGCCAATACAGTAAAGACTAAAGTTCCTCTTTAATCCCCAGGATAGCAAAAAATGAAGACTCATATCATGCCATTTCTCTTGCTGTCCCACCATGCATTGCGACCAAACCTGCCCATTTGAATTATAGAATTTTGTACCTCATGGGGTAGTGCTAGAACTTTATATATCTGATGGGGGCAACAGGCTTCTATTAAGACAGTAATGTACATGCTGTATATTTGGTTTTCCTTGTTTAATATTCTTTTTCCCCTACAGTCCAAACAAGGCTGAATTTATTAGAGCTAAATATCAAATGCTGGCATTTGTTCACCGATTACCCTGTCGAGATGATGATAGTGTTACAGCCAAAGACCTTAGCAAGGTAAATATGTATCTCCTTGTTCTGTGCATTTGTGTCTAGTAAATGGATTTGTAGCCCCATGGTACTCTGTTATCACTGCTTCAGTGATCTGTGCAGGTAGAATACATTTACTACTGAGCTGTCCAGTTGGCAGCTTGCAAGGCTCTCCAGCCGCAGCCAGTGCACACAATGTATAGTGGTAGCAAGGTTCTGAATGCTGAAACGCTCCCTATGTTCAGCATACGCATTGCCAACCTTACCAGAGCATGAGTTCAAGTAAGAAACCTATAAACACCAATGAAGGGAGGTTTCATTTTTCTCCCACTGAATGGCAATAAAGTGTGTGAATTTGTGATGGGGGGTGGGTATTACTGCTACCAATGAGATGGGGTTTATTATTGCTGCAATTGTTATCAACACCAGTGAAAGGGGTTTATTATTGCTGTCACTGTCACCAAAATGAATGGGCTGTATTGCTGCCAGTTGCACCATTAAAATGGGATTTATTACTGCTATCATGATATCAATGAACAGGGATTTATTACTGCTGCCACTGATTTTTTTTTATTTTTTATTATAGGTTCTTGTTTAGCACTGTCCATTTACACAGCACTTTATACACACACACACACACACACACATATATATATTGTACATTCGTTAGAATTACAGCCACCGACACCGGTGAATGGTGGGTTTACTATTGTTGCCACAGACGCCAATGAAGGAGCCTTTATTATTGTAGCCACTTAAATCAGTGAGTGGAGGAGCCCCTGTAGGTGAAACGTCCAAAAAGTGGGTTGTGTGTTTTTTGTTTTTTTTGTTTTTTTTGATGAGATGATCGAGTGCTGTAAATCACATGGCAACAGCAAGTATAAGAAGGTTTATTAAAAGGATAAAAAATGCATTTCAAGGACAAATGAGGCACATGAGACAAGGAGATGCAAGGTCACAGATCGTATCAAACTGTTTTAAATTTTCCCTAAGCTCATATTTGTAAAGAAGTATCTTGGTGTTAAAGAAAGTTATTTAGCAAAGGGAGGAGATGTCTTTTTCAACTTAAAGGGGTTGTAAAGGTAAAAAAATGTTTTTCCCTAAATGGCTTCCTTTACCTTAGCGCAGTCCTCCTTCACTTACCTCATTCTTCCATTTTGCTTTTAAATGTCATTATTTCTTCTGAGAAATCCTCACTTTCTGTTGTTCTGTCTGTAATTCCACACAGTAATGCGAGGCTTTCTCCCTGGTGTGGAGAAAGCCTCTTGAGGGCAGAGGGGGCTAGTAGGAGTGTCAGGACACTCTCTTCTTTGCAGATGGAGAAAGGAGCTTTGTGTTAGTGGGCGTCATGACTCTCCTGTAGTCCAAGGGAGGGGGTGAGCACGACACTCCACACCAGGGAGAAAGCCTTGCATTACTGTGTGTAGTTACAGACAGAAGAACAGGAAGTGAGGATTTCTCAGAAGAAATAAGGACATTTAAAAGCAAAATGGAAGGATGAGGTAAGTGGAGGACTGCACTAAGGAAGCTATTTAGGGGGAAAAAAAATTACATTTACAACCCCTTTAAGGAGAATACATTTTTTTTTTTTTTTTTTTTTTTTTTTTAGCGTAGAAGAGTGGGAATCCAATAAGCTTTGTAGTGGGCAAATGGTGCAGAAAATTTCCAGCAAGCTAACGTACATTTTGGGGTTACAAATGAAGGTTACTGCCAGCTGACATTCATTGAAGGCAATAACCCCAGACCATAGACTACATGTGACTGTTGTACTAAAGTAAAACTAAAGGCAAAACCTTTTTTACATTTTGGATAGAGTGGAGAGGGATTAGAATACTTGTCAGTTTTTATTGCTTTCTGTGCCCCCATTGGTGAGATTCATCCTCTCTAGTTGACCTTTTTACTATTATCATTGAAAGTAAAAGGGAAAACCATATTTTGGGTTGTCCCGGGAAAGTAATAGAGGGGATATCTTCCAATGGGGACACTAGTTCTGGTGACCTGGGGGTCCCCAAGAAATTACCTCCATTTGCAAGGATTTCCTCACACTTCCTGTTTGGCTGTGGGACAGGAAGTGATGGGTAATCTCAACAATGGGACACCGACAGCGTCTGACCTGTTTTAACCCTCCCTTACGCTTTCCAAAATGAAAACAAAAGTTTTGCCTATAGTTCTACTTTAAGGAAATTCACTGCAAATCTAGTGCCTTTAAAACGTAGGCTGGAAAGGTTTCAGTTTGAGATTATGTAATTTTCCAACTTTGTTTCCAGATTCAAAAATCTTTTGCCCAGTGTAAATCATTTTCTTCTGGGTTTGTCGAAGTAAGAGGTATTCATAGCCAGAATGGATAATTGCCAGGAGAAGGAAAAGAGAAAAATTTGTCATGGCCTTTTTGGCAGCTTTTATCAGGGTCTTGGTATTGTCACAGAAATACTCTACAACAGCCATGAAGGCTGCACATAAGTGGGTTTAAATGCGTCCCATTTTAAGAATGTTCCAATTGGGGAATTCTCTTTCTAGTAATGCGCAATTCCATATGTATATTGTTTAGTAACATAGATTCAGATAGCCATATATGGATAATTCTCCAAAGACTGATGCTCCCCCCCCCCCCCTACTTGTTGTACCTTGGGGCTAACCCAACACAGTGTACCTAAGGTTTAATGCTAGGGGAGAATGATCAGCAATACCTCTGGAAATGTATTCGGTATCAAGAATTTGTGGGAGTAGGGATGAGGTATAGTCCACCAGGTCAATGGGTGAGAATGCACCATGGGAATCGGAGTGACCCGAGTAAATGAGTTTACCTGCATGCCTCTGTTACCACACATCTGTCAAGGTAATATTAATAATCCACCCGCAAAAGCAATATTAAGTCTACCCGTTCTTGTAAGGCGATCCAGACCATCACTGGGACCTTAGTGCAGCATTGGGGGAGAATGTTGGGTGGTACTGAGGGTGGTTCTTTCTGCTTCTCAATCCAGTAATGTAGACAGGAAAGAGGCAGGAGCAAGTGCGAACACTTGCCTATACCAGAAAAAAAGGCTGGAATTCAGCTGCAACCATGAATGATGGACCTAGAATTATGACTTTTACTCTGATGTTCATGACGATATGTAGCGTAATCACCATTGTTGTATGGAGACGCTCCTACCATGTGCATGTATGTAGGGACAATTTTTTATATAGTTAACTATATTGCTATCACATAGGGAGCATGGGGCACTATACCATTTTTAAACATTGCTGGTTGATAAATGCATACCTCTGCTGGATATTAATCATTTATCTTCAGGATGGTAAGTAGATAAAAACCTTGCAATTCGATTCCAGAGCCTGTGATCACATTTTAGCTGGCAAAGGGAGAGTTCCCCACAGGTTGCAGAAAATGGTGCCTTTTAGGCGAAAATGCAGAGATGAATGTTGCAGCCTCGGGCTGTATTTGGATACATAGGTAGGATGGGCAATATAGAGATGCCTTCAAAGGACATGTAGCAGGGAAAAGGCTGGAAGCCCACCAAATACCAGGATATAAAGTATTTTTTTTTTTTTTAAAAGTTCCCTGAGGTTGTTATCCTCAGAAAAGTCCACAGAATAGTTGTGCTGATGCCTGGAAATGCTGTGAGGATGGGGAGCTTCTCTCCAGCCAGGTAGAAGCCCTGGAGGTGTAATTGGGGTATATAAAGATACTGGCACTGTTAAAATGTAGGGTTTCTTTCTTGCATGCAACTCCCAGGGTGGTGACTTTGTAGCAAAAATTTAGGATTTTAGTAATTAAAAGGGTGAGAGTTGTTTCTGGGGGTGGGGGTCTGGGTTGTGGTGCAGTGGGGTCCTTGAACGGTAAATAAAGCAGAAACTTCAAGACCAGGAACAGTCTTTTGTTGCTAGTTTTTAAATAAAATAAAAAATTTAGGCATGGCACTCTTCAGATTTCTTCAGAAAACCAACATGTGCATGTTTTCTTTTTTTTTTTCTTTTCTCCCGGGAGGTCAGCAGAAGTTGGGGCGCCAGTGTCCTTAAGAGAGATACTGCTCTCTTCTGTCAGGTGTTTCACTCTCTAAGGGACTACTATGTATGCCCTTAATTTTAGATGCAAGAGATGTTTTACAGTTCCTCATGGCATCCATAAACTGGGATAGGGTGGTCTACCCAGTTGTATTCCTTGTGTCCCTGTATGTTAGGTGGTAGAAGAGTAAGCTCCAGTGGGCCGAGTAAAACACATTGGGGGGCGTGGCCTGGCGGGGGTCCAGGCGGCCATTCACTATCATACAGCAGTTCTTGACTTGATGTGCGGCTCCCGGGACACCTAGTCACACTATCAGGTGGCAGGAATGTTGCATGGTAAGGTGAGTGTTCTATCCTTAGAATGGCTGGAGTGTAGATTGAAGCCTTACCCCACTGCTGGATGCTACAGCTGTGTGGGTTCTGGCCCACTGCTGAGGGAAGAGGGGAGCCAGCTCTATATTGGAAGCAGGCCATCTTGGGGGCTTGTGTGCACTGAAGGTTAAGGATGTGCTGCAGAATGAGGGTGAAAGTGACTTTAGCTGGAGAGTGTGTGACTGTCCATGTGTGCAGTTTAGGCCACACCACTGCACACTGCTGACTTTATACTTGTTTTATAATATATGCTGTCCTCTACCTGATTGCATATACAAGCTTTATTTCCGAAAGAATATGAAGACTTCTTCTCAGTCAGTAATTTAAGTATTGGCATCATAATAAGCTGTAACAAACTGTTTTAAATTACATGACAGGATAATATATATATTTTTTTTGTTTTCTGCAGCAACTTCACTCAAGTGTGAGGACTGGCAATTTGGAGACTTGTCTAAGGCTGTTATCCCTAGGGGCACAGGCCAATTTTTTTAACCCGGTAAGCAACTTTTTATTTGAACTTATGTACTAGACCTAGAGGTGCCTGCACATACCTGAAGCAGCCTCTCAAACCTTCCTGTCACTGCTGAATCTCATGCCCTTTGGACAGTCAAGACCAGGGCCTAAGCTTTCCCTTTCCTGCCTCTTGCACGGTATTATTGCCCAGTGGGGTAGTCCATCATAGTGATGATCCAATAGGAATATAAGGGTGTGGGACATAGCAGCAAGGTCCATCACTACCTGGGCTTGTCAGAGTTTGGCTGGCTAGAAGGGCCCAGCAATTCAGTCAATCATATCTGCAGTAAACTGCTGCAGGGTTCTGCAGGCACCTCCCGGTGGCTGCTTAAGGCCTCATTCACACATGTGAAGTGTTGTCTGCATAGAGAGGATACATAGGTTTTCTGTGCATCCACGTGCAGGCATTCACATTCATGTGTACTGGGACACAGCAACTGCGCAAACACAGGCACTATTCCCAGTCATGTGGGTGCATATCCCCGAACGTAGATAGTATAGCCGCACCTATACAGCTGTCAGATTGGAATTAGCGGCTGCATTTGTGCCTAAACCTTCAGCAGTTGTTATTTTTTTGAGACCAAGTTCTTAATATCTTTTGATGTGAATGTTATTTAGGGTCCTTTCACAGCGATGATGATTTTTTTTTTTTCTTTTTTTACATCTGTTTGGGCTTCTGCCGTCAGTTCAGTGTCGTGTGTGTGTGTGTGTGTGTGTGTGTGTGTGTGTGTGTGTGTGTGTGTGTGTGTGTATAATAAATATATAATCTTTTTGTTTTTTTTTTATTTTTATTTTTTGGTTTTGTTTTTTTTAGTCAAAGGTGGACAAAAGTATAAACAAAAATGTTTCTTGCCCAAAAACAGACTCAAGTAGTCTGCATCTGTTTACATCCGTTATATCTGTAGAAATGGAGAAGGAAATTACCTTTTTATGTTTTCTGTGGACAAAAAAAGGACAGTGATATAAGCAGATATGAATGAACATACTGTACATCCGTTTACATCTGCCTGCCCATAGAACTACTTTGTGGTTTTGTCTGAATCCATCTGTAAAATTGACTGATGGATCCATGCAGAACGCAGGTGTGAAAGGGCCTTAATGTTCTAGTTAGGTTAGTCACCTTTTGTTACAGTGTATTCAGTTTGATCATGAAAATGGGAGGTTTGCCTTTTGTCCGAATTTTTTATAACCGTTAGTCTAAAATGTGGCAAATATTACAGAGATTCATAAACCGACATTTCTCTGTTAATTAGCGTGAACACCGTACTGGCAAAGGCACAACTGATGATGTGCCAGCTAGCTATAAATGATTTATTATTAATTAATTTGCCTTGATTGGATTCCCTTGTGAGTCAGTTTGCACAATGTTTTCATTCAGTTGACCCTTAGAGCTGGTTCACACTGGGGCGACCTGGGATCCGACTTCAAGACGCCCCAAGTCGTGCGGTCGAGAAAGTGAATGGGAGCCGTCTTAATGTCGCTCCGACTTCAGAAAAGGTTCCTGCACTACTTCAATCCGACTTCTAGGCGACCTGTACCCATTGATTTCAATGGAAGTCAGATCCCTGTTGACAGTGAGGCAACTTTACAGGAAGTCGCCCCAGTGTCAAATTTTAAATAAAAAAACGGCATGGGTTCCCCTCCAGGAGCATACCAGGCTCTTAGGTCTGGATTTCAAGGGGAAACCCCTATGCTGAAAAAAACAGCGTGGGGTCCCCCCCAAATCCATACCAGACCCGTATCCGAGCACGCAGACCGGCCGGTCAGGAAAGGGGGTGGGGACGGGCGAGCCCCCCCCCCTCCTGAACTGTACCAGGCGGCATGCCCTCAACATGGGGTGGGTGCTTTGGGGCAGGGGGCACCCTGTGGCCACCCCACCCCAAAGCACATTGTCCCCATGTTGATGGGGACAAGGGCCTCTTCCCGACAACCCTGGCCGTTGGTTGTCGGGGTCTGCGGGCGGGGGGCTTATCGGAATCTCAGAGCCCCCTTTAATAAGGGGGCCCCCAGATCCCGGCCCCCCACCCTATGTGAATGAGTATTGGGGTACATCGTACCCCTACCCATTCACCTGGTGGAAGAAAAATGTCAATAAAAAAATGCTACACAGGTTTTTTAAGTAGTTTATTAGGCAGCTCCGGGGGTCTTCTTCCAACTTCAGGGGTCTTCTGCCGGCACCACCGCGGTCTTCTTTTAGCTCTTTTACCAGGGGTGGCCCAGTTTTCTCCCTTCTTTCGACATCGGGGGGGGGGGGTCTTGGAGGCGACTTGAAGTCGTGTTGTAAGTCGCGCTTTGATTCATACTCAAGTCATATCCAAGTTGGCTCCCAAAGTCCTGCTGAAAGTCGTGTTGCCCCTGTGTGAACCGGCTCTTAAGAGCCAATTCACACAGGAGCAACACGACTTCCAGCGCGACTTTGGGAGGCAACTTGGACACGACTTGAGTATGAATTACAGCGTGACATGAGGCAACTTACAAGGCAACTTCAAGTTGCCTCCAGGACAGGAGGCTTTCCAGTGGCCAATCAAACAAGAATCAGCTCTGTGGGAGGGAGGGAGCGGTTTACCTGAGAAATGTATGTTCTCTTCCTGTATTGTTGCTTCTGTTAAGACCGTGATCCGACTTCTGAGGTGACTTTTATTGGGTACAAGTTGCCTATAAGTCGCCTATAAGTTGGATTGAAGTAGTACAGGAATCTTTTCTGAAGTCGGAGCGACTTCTTCAGTAGTGTACATTAACAAGGCTCCATTCACTTCACTGGCTTTTCTCAACAGCGCGACTTGGGGCGACTTCAAGTCGGATCCCAAGTCGCCCCTGTGTGAATGGCCTCTTAATGCAGTGCAATGGGGGCATGAATAGAGAAAGGTAAGCAGTGCTTACAAAGCATAATCCCCTCCATTCCCCCAGCAGTCCTCAAGATAGCGAAAATGATTAAGACCCTGGGCAAGATTAAAGGTTAATTTTGGCCTTGGCACATGCTTGACCCCCCTAAGCAGCACCAGGCTATGTTTTGACCATCATATTAAAATCATCAATACTATTTGCCCATCATTCACACAAACATGAATATTAGGTAGATGGATTAGAACAGAGACCCCCTTGTTCTTGTATTACCTGCATGCCCTTTTCATAGGTGTTTGGCTTACAGGATCCATTGCAAGTGCCGAATTTTGTTGGACAGTCCTTGGGCATCCCCTTGTAACAGCACGCCCCTCACACTTTTTATTTTTATTTTTTTAGGATTGGAAGATTTACGTATATGTGGCTTTGGGCAGATGATAAAGTGACTTTTTAATTTACTGGTTTAATCCTACACATGCTGTACCAAAACTTTCAGTAATTGCATTGCTTTTTATGTTGAATTAAATTTTCCTTTGTTCTGGGTTATGACACAAAGGAGGGCACAGGAAAACCAAATGATCTCGGCACAATAGAAATATCCTGACCAGAGGAATCTGTAGTTACAATCACAGAAAGGCAATGCTTCCATTCATGAATACAGAAATGTATAGACTAGAGTCCTTTTAAGTTGGCAAACCCATAAGCTGTGCAGTTTAATTTTCTTGAAGGAAAAGGGAAGTACATCTCTTCACGTGGCAGCTAAAGCGGGACAGATCCAACAGGCAGAGCTTCTTGCAGTGTATGGAGCAGATCCAGGCACACCAGATTCTGCTGGCAAAACACCCATTGACTATGCAAGGTGAGTGGATACTCTGTGTAAACGTAATCCATTGATTGGCCATAGAATTTTATTTTAACTAACTTTCAGTGTTTTTCTTTAAATTATTTTCATTCACTTGCGTTGTGTTTTGTTTAGGTAAATAACATGTATAAAATGCGTTGCATGCACATATCTTACAGGAAGATTTCTGTTGAAATTAATGGTCTGGCAACAGGTTCTATTTTAACCCCTTAACGCCAACGCCTCCCAGCCCCTAAAGAGGTTTCTGATGCCAGAAGGCAGAGTAGGGTTTTTGCAAGTGGAGATCAGGAGCTTTCCATTAGCCGCCGGTAACTGTGCTAGGAGGGCGCATGGTCTTGACCAGGGTTTGACAAATTTGCTTGAAATCTAGGAGCCAGCTAAAAAAGTTAGGAGCCAGAAAACGCGCCCCGTCCCGCCAAGCTCGCGCGCTGAAGCAAACACATACCTGAGTAGCGCCCGCATATGTAAACGGTATTCAAACCACACATGTGAGGTATCGCCATGATCGTTAGAGCGAGAGCAATAATTCTAGCCCTAGACCTCCTCTGTAACTAAAATCATGCAACCTGTAGAATTTTTGAAACATCGCCTTTGGAGATTTTAAAGGGTAAAAGTTTGTCGGCATTCCACGAGCAGACGCAATTTTGAAGCGTGACATGTTGGGTATCCATTTACTCGGCGTAACATTATCTTTCACAATATAAAACAAATTGGGGATTACCTTAACTGTTGTCGTCTTATTTTCTTAATTAAAAAAAGTGTATTTTTTCCCCCAAAAAGTGCGCTTGTAAGACCGACTGCGCAAATACGGTGTGACAAAGTATTGCAACGATCGCAATTTTATTCTCTAGGATGTTAGAATAAAAAAATATATAATGTTTGGGGGTTCTAATTAGAGGGAAGGAGATGGCCGTGAAAACAGTGAAAAAAAACTTTAAGAACGGCTATTTTACTTGTAATGCCAACGGCCACCACCAGATGGCACCAGGTCACAGAAGGAAGCTTGGACCTTCACAAGGCTGCAAAGCCGCGGCCTCAATTACCGGCCGTCGTGGGCCTGCCGCGATCGCGCGGCGGGGGAGGTGCGGGCGCACGGAGACACAGGAACCTGTGGCTCCGTGCGCCCCCGCCGCGGCCGGTAATTCAGGCTACGGCCTTGTAGGCCGCAAAGCCGCGGCCTCAATTACCGGCGGGCGCCAGGTCACAATTTCTTGTCGCAATTGCGACCGGGCGCCCGGATTTTGTCGAGCCCTGGTCTTGACACAGATTTGTTTACATTCTGGTGCATATATATGGGACTGCTTGGCATTAGAGCCCACCCGCCAAGAGGTCACACATATATGCGTACCATCATCGTGAAGAAGTTAACATCAATTGTGAGACTGGGGTTTAAAAGACAAGTTCACCGTATTTAGGGTGTAACATGTTACTATGCAGCGCACCCACACAACCCGTGGCTGCACAGCAGCTGCATTATGATTAAACTGCACGTCCCATTTTCCACTGCAGCAGATGGCTTGTAGTTCCTAATTAACTATGCTTATCGGCACCCTCATAGTTCATTGGCACCTCCTGCATCTGAGTAACTGTCTACCCATACAGAGGTACAGGCAGAGAGCTGTCAGTGGTGTCTGCTTTAGCCCAACATTACATCCATGATCCACTGAATGCTCCAAAGTAACGTTTTTTTTCTTCTTATGTGCATTTAGTCTTTTCTTTAATAGATGTGAACTTAAAATGGGCAAAACCATAGAGCATGGGAAGGTTATAACCCCTGTTAGATTTGTTTTAGCCATCTGTGTCCCATTGGGGAGATTTTCCTTGACTTCCTGTCCATAGATAAGCAGGAAGTGAGAGGAAATCCCTGCAAATTTAAGGGCCCCCCAGGTCATCAGAACTAGTGTCCCCATTGGAAGATTTCCCTTCTGTTACTTTTCTGGGGACAGCCCAAAACTTGGGATTTTCCTTTATTTCACTTTCAGTGATCATGGTAAACAAGACAAATAGAGCGGGTGAATCTCCCTAAGAGCAACACAGACTTTAACAACTTTTTTAGAGCTGCACATCTGGCAGCTGCAGAATTAATTTACAGAGAATACAACCCAAATTGTGAGTCCAAGCGCACACACATATGCTGATGACCTAAAGCTACAGTCCAGTAAAATTGAGAGTGAAGCATTAAAGGAACACTAAAGGTTAGTTTTTTATTAGATCAATTGATTGCTGTAAGCTAGAGCATTTAAATATCACTTACCTCGTTTTTCCTTTTGACCTCCAAAATACAGTAATCCAGGTTTGAAAATGCCATTTCCTGTCTCTCCTCTTCTTGCTTTCCACCAGCATCTGAGCCGTTTTGCATGGTGGAAAGCAGAATGTGCTCACCCCCTCCCTATGACTACAGCCCTGCGTGAAGATGCTCTCTTATCCCTCACAGGCATGGAGGCTAAGCCTAATGGGAACTTTAGTTCCCATTAGGCCATGATGTAGCAAGAATGAATGTGCACCGCAAACCAGGAAGTCAGTGAGAATAATGATTCAGGAGTGCTGGAGGTGAATAAAACAGCTCGATTTCAACAGGTATCAAACTAGTTATAATGCAAAACATTACTTTTTGCTTTATCAGCTACTGTCAGACTTTAATTTATGAGGAAAATATTTTTGTCTTTACAAACCCTTTAAGATGTATTCAGCAAGTTGACTCTGTCAGTCTTTCATCTTAAAATTGCTGTAATGCACACCAGCACCCCTACTCCCTTTTTGGAAACCTGGTGATATTGGAATAAGATTCTGGAACAGTCTACTACAGGCTACACAATGCCTCTTGTATAAAGATGGCCTGTTGTATTTTTTTTTTTTTTTATAGTTCTAAATATTTTCCTTTAGCTGCAAATAAGATTTAAATCTTCTTTGGGACTTTGAATGTGATTGCAGGAGACAGAGAGAGGAAGTTACACAGATCTCAGGAAATACACTCCTAAGGCCTTCCTGCTGAGCCTGTTAGACGGATTGTGAAAATCAAGAAGTATTGAATTGCAGGGTGCTCAGATGCGGGAGGGGGGCGGGGAAGCTTCATTGAATTTGATAGTGGTAGTTTTAAATATTTCATGGATAACATTAGTACCCCATAGAATGTTTTCATCTGTTGCTTGGAACTGTTTTAAGGGCTTGTTCACACCAGCCTGCATGCATTATGCTTCATATAACATATGCAATGCTGATGTGTGTGTGTGTGTGTGTGTGTTATGGAAGGCAGTGTAATGCTTTGTTATGAGACATTGCACTTTTTGCTTCGTTTTTTTTTTAACTTTTGGCCTTTCACTCAATTCTGCACTACGGCATTTTGCACTGACATGCACCGTTCTTTTCGAGCACACATCAATGCAAAGTTTTGATGTTAACCGTACATTAAACAAATAAGTGTCTTCTATATTCCCTTGTGTTGAGCCTGCGTTGATCAATGCAGAGCAAGACAGTTCCAACAGACATGGCGTGAATGGAGCCCTAACTGATGTTTGTGGTGTGAGATAGTGTTGCATTGTGCACACTGTTGAAATTTTTTTTTTTTTAAGTCCTCCTCCATTACAATTTAATAATAAATATATAGGGAGGAAGGTTTTGTGCTTGCCTGTTTTCGAAAGCTTGCATCCATAAACTTTAAAAGGCTAACTCCACCTTTAGGTTCATTGTTAAACCCATTTAGGGTGTAGCATGTAACATAATGCCAAGCTCATAAAAGCTACCTATATCGATTGCACATTTTGCTTTTGAGATAAATCTCTCCATTCCCTGGACATGTTATGATAGGGGTACCTTTATAATTCGCCCCAGCTGTTTCAAATGCAAGCTGACTAAACAATACTACTACCGATATTAAAAGTTAGACCTTTTGTGAAAAGTCAGCAGCTAAACCATCTCTAACCACTCCCACTGAATTCTAGAGAATAGTTGCATATGACTGTTGCAGGATGGGCAGAGGTGGCTTATGCAAACAGTATCTCAAAAAAGTCAGTACACCCCTGACATTTTTGTAAATATTTTATTCTATCTTTTTATGTGACAACACTGAAGAAATTTACCCTTTGCTACAATGTAAAGTAGTGAATGTACAGCTTGTATAATAGTGTAAATTTGCTGTCCCCTCAAAATAACTCGACACACAGCCGCTGCCAACAAAAGTGAGTACACCCCAAAGCGAAAATGTCCAAATTTGGCCCAATTAGCTATTTTCCCTCCCTGGTGTCATGTGACTCATTGGTGTTACAAGGTCTCGGGTGTGAATGGGGAGCAGGTGTGTTTAAATTTGGTGTTATCGCTCTCACTCTGTCATACTGGTCACTGGAAGTTCAACATGGCAAAGAACTCTGAGCATCTGAAAAAATAATTTTTGCTCTACATAAAGATGGCCTGAGCTATAAAAAGATTGCCAAGACCCTGAAACTGAGCTTCAGCATGGTGGCCAAGACCATACAGCGGTTTAACAGGACAGGTTCCACTCAGAACAGGCCTCGCCATGGTCGACAAAAGCAGTTGAGTGCACATGCTCAGCATCATATCCAGAGGTTGTCTTTGGGAATTAGACGTATGAGTGCTGTCGGCATTGCTGCATAGGTTGAGGGGGGCCTGTCAGTGCTCTGACCATACACCGCACACTGCATCAAATTGGTCTGCATGGCTGTCCTCCCAGAAGGAAGCCTCTTCTAAAGATGATGCACAAGACTAACTGTGCTTATGCATCGCTTGTATTGTAAAAATTTGAATAAACATTTTTCTTGTGATAAAAAAAAAGATGATGCACAAGAAAGCCCGCAGACAGTTTACTAAAGACAAACAAATTACTGGAACAATGTCCTGTGGTCTGATGAGACCAAGATAAGCTCATTTTGGTTCAGATGGTGTCAAGCATGTGTGGGGGCCACCAGGTGAGGAGTACAAAGACAAGTGTGTCTTGCCTACAATCAAGCATGGTGGTGGGAGTATCATGGTCTGGGGATGCATCAGTGCATCCGGCACTGGGGCGCTACAGTCCATTGAGAGAAACATGAATTCCAACATGTATTGGGACATACTGAAGCAGAGCATGATCCCCCTCCCTTCGGAGACTGGGCGGCAGGGCTGTATTCCAACCTGATAATGACCCCAAACTGGTGATGGACTGGCCAAGCATGTCTCCAGACCTAAACCCCATTGAGCATCTGTGGGGCATCCTCAAATGGAAGGTGGAGGAGCACAAGGTCTCTAACAGCCACCAGCTCTGTGATGTCCTCATGGAGGAGTGGAAGAGGACTCCAGTGACAACCTGTGAGGCTCTGGTGAACTCCATGCCCAGGAGGGTTGAGGCAGTGCTGGAAAATAATGGTGGCCACACAAAATATTGACACTTTGGGCCCAATTTGGACATTTTCACTTAGGGGTGGTTCACACTTTTGTTGCCAGCGGTTTACATATTAATGGCTGTGTGTTGAGTTATTTTGAGGGGACAGCAAATTTACACTGTTATACAAGCTGTACACTCAATACATTACATTGTAGCAATGTGCAATTTCTTCAGTGTGAGGGGTTTACTCACTTTTGTGAGATACTGTACATAATAATCTGTGATTGACCAATCTCCTAAGTCTACCAAAACTATGTAGTATAGGCCTGTCTGATTTAGATAATATATAAATGGACTGTTTAGAGTCACCAAAACTATGTAATAATTAGGACAAACCTAAACAGTCCATTTAAATATTATCTAAATCAGACAGGCCTATACTACATAGTTTTGGTGACTCTAAAGGAGATTGTATAGAGATTGTACAATAAGATTGTATAGTATATGGCCAGTTTAAGCTAAGTAAGCGGTTATTGAGAGCTTGGCTTTACCTTCTCTGTGCAATGAGAGAGCCAGTGAGGTAGCCTTGGGAAAGACGAGCAGTGCCTTTGTCCAAGTTTTTTTTCCGAAGACGAAGAGCTCAAATTTGACATCAAATTCCGTTTATGTTGGTAAAATAGAGTAAAGTTGGCCATATGCATCTTGAATTTCAGCTGATTTCTGCCAATCCAGGTGAGGCAGGGCTTGACAAATCCCAGGTCACCATGGCGACTAGAAATTGTGTCCTGGGCTTTTGTCAGCCCATTAAAAAGAGAAAAAAAAAACATCTACAATTTAAGATAACACTCCTGTATTGTAGTGAAATTTGTACGTGTCTATGTACATTGTAAGGGGCGGAGTCATTTTTTTTGAAGACCAATTGTATGGAATGTCACGGCCGTATGGTGACCTATAAAGTGGGACTTTACTGTCCGTGTTGCACTGGCACGCTCCTTTCTCAAGCTTGATGTTCAACATGGACATCGTGCATGCCTGGAAACGCATTGCAGATTCTTGGCTCCTAACTTTTTATTAGCTGGCTAACTTTGGACACATAGTTGCATGACAAGTCATAGCCCATTGCTTTCAAAGGCACCCGTTTGGATCTATGCGATTTTGAAAATGTTCCTGCACTACTTTGAGTTGCATCAAGGTTGCTCTCCAAAGTCGCACTGAAAATCGTGTGAACAGAGCTTAAATCCATGCCTCCTGCAATGCCATGTTTTACCGGCACAGGTGATGTGTGTTGCGAATCGCCTCCAATTTTTAGGCCTCCTAAAAACAAAAGGGACTGGGTGGGAAATTCTCACCTGAACAGTGACTGCTTTCAGTAGTTGGAGTTACTATTTGGGTATTCTGACAACTGTCAGAATACAATAGCTTGCAGTGGATGGATGGATTGATTGACCAAAGATCCTAAATTAGTCATACACATTAAATCAAAGTAGATTGGATTAATGAATGAATTAAACCATTATACACACCCTTACTGAATTTATTTAACAACTATATACACCCTTACTGAACATACGAACAGGATTTCACTAAGATCTTTTTCTTTACCTGATCTTAACTGTATCAATGTTTTTATATTTGTGATTTTATTTGAAGAAAAACTGAAAAACAAGGAGCCAATGTGCACATCCTAAATAAACACAGATCACATTTCATAGGCATTCTTCACATGCCTTTTTGCTGTATTGAGTGAAAAATGAGAATGCCAGACAGATGTGCAAGATGATTGCTTAGATTCTCCAGTGTGATTGTATACATGAATCCTGGAATTGGCTTTTATTTATTGACATTTTTTTTCCATCCCTAATGCAAGTGCTTTTCAGATAATAGTAGCTTAAAACCTAGTTTAGAGCCCGACTGTAACTCAATGCACTGTATCTCATTACTCAGGCAAGGTGGCCATCATGAATTGGCAGATCGTCTTGTGGAAATTCAACATGAATTGACCGACAGATTAGCATTTTATTTATGTGGAAGGAAGCCCGGTAAGCTGCAAACTAATGTTTTATAATGGTTATTTATACTATACTAAACAGCAGAAAGCATGGGCCTATACTGTACGCTCATAAGGTGTAATATGCTTATTAATGCTAAATCTGTTTTCTAGACCATAGAAATGGACAGCACTTTATTATACCACACATGGCAGACAGGTGAGTTTTTTTTTATGTTTATGAAAGCAATAAATAAAAATATTAGTGGAAAGTTTTGTTCAATCTTTAGTTATATTAATCAGTTGGTGATCTTTCTATTCATGAAGAATGTTGAAATGCATTTGCTCTGTTACATAAGAAAAACCATTTGTCGCTTGTTTAAAATTTATAGAGGGGAATTGTCACACTTTTAAACAAAAGTAACATTTCTAAATTAATCGCTTAACTTCAAAGAGCTCAAAGCGACTGTTCCAACAAGCAATGACTTCATCTGTTATGGAGCTCTTGGTTTTCTACTTGATACAAGGAAGAGACAGCTGCATGGCAGCTGCAGGAAACCCTTGTAAATGGCATCTTTGTTATGTAGGCAGCTTTTATCATGTGAAGGGTTTTTTTTTTTTTAGTTTAAATCTGCATACATCATAATGTTAATTTTCCTTTTTGTTCTGTGGCTGTTCATCTGGAAAAAGGAGGCTGTAAGTAAATTCTCTTTTGTATTTTGTTAATAAGTAATTGTATAATGGAAAAACAGATTGGTTAATTTTTTGTTTATTTTGGTGAATTTTTTACTTTTACGCAATTTTTTTTTTCAAAGTAGCCAATGTGATCAAAGATTGTGGGGAATCTAATATATGTATACTAATGAGGAAGTAAGGCTGTGTTTTCACCTCTGCCTTTTGATGCAGTTCACACTTTTTTTTTTTTTTTTGCGTCTTTGGTAAAGGCTCCAGTAAAACAAACTTTCTTAGGGGTGAGTGTAATGTAAAATGTGTCTGCAATACATGGCATTGAAACTGAAAAATGTAGCACAAGTAAGCTAGCCATAGACTGCTTGAATTTCAGCTGATTCCTTTTGAAAAGTTGTTTTAATAAAAAGTGTAAACTTGCCGGCCGAGCATTGACTATATTCTGTCAGATGCAGTTACTTTTGCAAAAAAAGGGATCCACTCGTGCTCGGGACAGATGCGTTGGTGACCCCGTGGGATCAGTTTTCACTGATTTACGCATTCCCCTCAGTTCAGCTGCTACCGCGGCTTTTTCGCAGGAACAAGGGAAGCCAGTAATAGCTAATAACTAGTAGCTCTGGCGTGGCCCAGGAGATCCTGGTATGTAGAGATCATGAGGATGGCAGTAGGGGGATTCATGAACTCTTCCATCTCATCCAGACCTGCTGTCCCAAGAGCCAGTATTCCAGCTTGCCTTATCATTCTCTAAATTTAACGGTTTGGCTTTTGAAGCCCACATCCTAAAGGGTCGAGGGCTTTCAGGTTCAGTGATTACCACCCTGATCAATACTAGAAAGCCGGCCTCTAGGACCATTTATTATAGGGTCTGGAGGGCCTATGTCTCCTGGTGTAAAACCAAGAGTTGGCACCCTTGAAAGTATGTCATAGGGAGAATTCTTGCCTTTCTACAGTTGGGGGTAGAAATTAAGCTGGCCTCGAGTACGATCAAGGGTCATATCTCGACCTTGGCAGTATTTTTCCAAAGGCCGCTTGCTTCGCATGCTTTGGTCTGGGCCTTTATACAAGGGGTAACTCTGATTACTCCGCCAGTTAGGACAAGGTGGTGTTGTGTCCCCACCCAACCTTTTTGCCTAAGGTAGTGTAAAGTTTTCATCTGATCCAGGATGTTTTCCCGCCTTCCTTTTTTACAGAATCTCGTTCTGCAGAACAAAGATTGTTACATTCTCTGGATGTAGTGAGAGCAGTCAAGGCCTATCTGAAGGCGACAGCTCAGATACAGAAAACTGATTTTTGTACTGCCAGAAGGCCCCAGCAAGGGCCAGCCAACATTGAAATCAACTATTGCTAAGTGGATTTGTCAGGTGATTAGTCAGACTTATGGTCTGAAAATAATAGTTGCGCCTTTTCAGGTTAAAGCGCACTCTACCAGGGCAGTCAGTGCTTAATGGGCAGTGCATCACCAAGCCTCTGTAGCTCAGATTTGCAAGGCAGTATAAGGCCTCAAGCCTAGTGGTGGCCGTTTTTGCTTTGTGTCTCTCTCCCCTCAGATGGCATTGCTTTGGGACATCCCACATAGTTATTACTATGGTGCTCTGTGTCCCGTGATGTACGATAAAGAAAATAGGATTTTTATAACCGCTTGCATGTAAAATCCTTTTCTTGGAGTACATCACGGGACACAGAGCACCATAGTAATAACTATGTGGGTTATACGCCACCTATAGGTGAATGTACACTGGTACATGCAAAAGACAGGAAGTCCCCGTCCCTATATAACCCCTCCCATACTGGGAGTACTGGGAGTACTCCCAAGCTCTCAGCTATCAACATCTTTGCATCCCACTGAAGTGCAAGCAAGTACAACCTTCATGAGAATTGCAAATCTGCTCTGAATCCGGGAATGATGCAGCATTTTTCCACACCCTTACAGGAGGCTGTATTAGGTGAACTGGGGATTTTCAGGGGTACTAAAAGAAAATAAATGCATATTCGCTTATAATTAAGTGCAAATGGGGGGTCAAAGTTCTTGGAGTTTGTATAAAGGTCTACAGTCCTTTTTTTTTTTTTTTTGGTCTGACTCATAAGTAAAATGGTGTTTTTAAAGCGGAGTTCCGACTGGAAATTTTTATTAGAAATACTGTAGCTGCTAAAATTTTTATTTATGGACACTTGCCTGTCCAGGGAGTGCCACAATGTTGGTAAGGGAACCAGGCAGTAAACACTTTTGGCTTCACTTCTGGTTCCCTACTGCGCATGCACATTCGCACTGCACATTCTGAATGGTCGCTTCTGTCTTCTGGGACCTGTGTGTCTTTCAAAAAGACAGCGAGGGGAGGGGCCGGACATAGCGTAGTTTGCCGCACAATGTGTGGTGTGCTTTTGCCGGTGGTGGGTGCAAATACCTGGATTTGACAGGTGTTGGCTCCCCTGAAAGGTGCCAAATGTGACACTGGAGGGAGGGAGGAATCCGATCAGCGGAAGTTCCACATACTGTTGTAAACAAATTACCAACATAATATGAATATTAAAATTCAGACAGATACCACTACAAAGCTGTATAGTTTCTAGTGTTGAATTCACTGTTGCTTGTGTAAATCAAAACCAGGTACAAGAGAGGAAGTGCACCCCTATGGTTTTAGTATACCACATATTATGTAATAACTATTGCACTATTTCAATGCTTTTTTTTTTTTTTTTTGTTTTGTTCTCAAATCAATTGTGGACTTTTAGTTTCTAGTGAGGGCTCCTCCATTAAGGCCATTCTGTTGTTGCAGGATTAACATGGTAACAGGCATTGTTTTCTACATGTCTACACGTAGTGTCTTACGGTGTATGTTTATCATGAAATATTAAATTGCCAAATGTGCTATTTATTCATGTAACTGTGTATCAGCTTCTACCATCTGATAGCATTGTGAACCAATGAATGTGCAATATAGAAAACTACCCCAGAGGAAATCCACAAACACTAACTGACATTTTAATTTACTTAAAAATCTCCCTGGGCACTTTCCTTTTTTATGTTGTACATGATGTGTGTCATAATTACTGATGCTCGCTCTCTTTCCCTGTTTGCAGCAGTTTAGATTTATCAGAACTTGCCAAGGCTGCGAAGAAAAAACTTCAGTCTGTAAGTATCATTGGTAATCGACCTCCAAAATGTTGCGGGAAAAGGACAATGGCAAATGTAGTCACCAGCTGGTCCCTGTGCAGGAACAATTATTTTTACTTGTTGTTAGTGCTTATTCATTCAATGGCCATATACAAAATTAGCATAGCATATGCAAAATGGCATAGTTCACACCAGTGCTTGCAGTTCCAGAAAAAAAAAAACAGTGTAATATGCTGCATTTTTGCTGCACTGGACTGTACTGTAAAACTGTAGAACGCACCAAACACCCGCTGTCCTTATTTAAGGTTAAGAAACAAAGGGGTCTAGGGCTATCATTGTTTGTGTAATATTGCTAAAACATGTTTTATCTTTTATTAGTTAAGCAATCACTTATTCGAAGAATTAGCAATGGATGTATATGATGAAGTTGACAGACGAGAAACAGATGCAGGTGAGTTTGCCTACTTTAATCTGTTGTATAGTTTTTGTATAAGTCTCTTTGCAAATCAATCAACCAAAACAAAAATAACAGGATATAGAAAGGTCCACTTTAACGTTTTTAGAAAGCGCTCCTTAACCACTCACCATAACCTGGAAACTGTAGAAAACACACATATATCCCCATGACAGTCATGGGAAAAATGGGTTACTAATGGTGACAAATGGCAATACTACAGCAGAGTCCATCCAAATGAATTTTTTTCTTGCTATCAAACAATAAAAAACTAGAAGTATAATACTCCTTTATTAGATTTGTAGCTTCGCAGTACCATGAAGGTATAACCGCACTGAAATAAAGTGCATCTACATAAAACATCAACAGAGACATACATGTAACATGACAACATATATTCTATAAGAATGGACATCTGTTTTTTATATATATCTATCTATCTATCTATCTATCTATCTATCTATCTATCTATCTATCTATCTATCTATCTATCTATCTATCTATCTATCTATCTATCTATCTATCTATCCCTATATTCTGACATCAAGTCTGCATCGCCCGGGGATAATGAACTGGCGAATAAGGTAACCACTTCAATCAATAGATGAAATATGAAGGATCATGTGGGCCGTGAATAGTTGGGCACTGAGTGGAGAAAGGGCTGGACCTCTTGACCTGCGTGATAGAAACTGTAATTGATTATAACTTGGTGATGCCAAGAATTATAATGCTAGAGAGGATATAAATGTCTCTTGTATATTATGCCAGTACTGTTCATTAAGATTTATATCAAGTTCGTTAAATCATTCGATGTAGCATCATAAGTTCCACTGGAAAAAAATCTACCATTCTTGTATTTAAAAGTTATCACAACAATTTAAATACGGCTATCCGTTTACTATCACTGATGATAATAAATACAGTCTTGGTCACACTGAGAGTGAAATGGTATCTTAAATCGGGAATACTACTTCCTGATGGTAGTTGCAGCGCTTGGTATACAGTCACAGGTATATACCCCTCTATCTATCCCGTAAGGAATGTGCTGATCGATCACAGGTATCCCAATAGGACAATAAAGGTATCCCAGTAGGACAATTTTTGAGGATAAAAAGAAACTGCACTAGAAATTTAAAAAAAGAGGAGATCGATCTTTATGGGAGATTCCAAGAACGTGGATACTCCCATAAACTAATCTGAAAGGGCAAAAAGTGTCAGGCCGCAGCAGAGCGAGCCTTCTATCTACTGAAAATGGTAAGGAGAAAAATAGACAGCTAAATTCAGTTAGACTGATAATAACCAGTTATGGAACCCAATGGAACAATGTGCGTAAGGCTCTGGAGAAGCGCTGGAATATTCTGACTAGGACCCCAAATATAGCTGCCATAGTGGGTCCTACTCCCAAAATGGTTCACCAAAAGTCTGGGTGATATGTTGATACAATCAGAGTTTGTGACAAAGCCGAGTGCAAGCTGGTTTTCGACATACCCCAGAGCTAAGGGAATGTTCCCCTGTAACCGATGTTTGGTATGCCCCTATTTGTAGAGAGAACTAACACCTTTATGGATGCTCTAGGACAAAAAAAAGCTATGAAATTAGAGATCTATTGCTTGACTACACGAGTGATATATATGATCACTTGTCCATGTCTAAAAATCTATATAGGTAAAGCGAAAAGACCTCAAAGTGAGATTAGATAAACATCTTAGGAAATTTAATGAGAAAAATTCAGAAACACCCTTAGCGAAACATTCTCTGCAATGCCATGGTGGCATCCCTGATGGCATGAAAGTAGAAGGGATTTATATCCTTAAATTACCTCCAAGAAGGGGGGACTTCAACCTACATATCCACCATTTTTCTTTCTGGAGCAATATATGGTTGAAGTCCCTCACACCAATTGGCCTCAATACGGAATTGATTCTTCAGGTATTCCTGGAGCGTTAAGGAGTAAGTCCTCTCCTCTCCTCTCCCATCACATGGGCCGTGAATAGTTGGGCACTCTGGCTGCCTGAGTGGAAGCACCTGAAAGAAGCCTCATCTACAAACCCAGTGCTCCTAGAGCGCCCCTTCTCATTGAAATCAATAGGAAGCGCCTGAAAAACGCTTTAATCAGGGTTAAAAGTCGCATTGCATGAAAAACGCCGGTAAAGCGCTGCTAGTTTTAAACGGTTTTTGGGCGCTGGCAGTGTGAAAGGGCTCTTAGGCAGGACCACCAGCAAGAGATCACCGCTATAAGGGGCAGATGGGCTGCCGTACCGTTACCGCCCAGACGATGCTATGCTACCTCCATAGCGAACAAGGAAGGCCCGCTGCTGCAGGATGATGAGTCAGACCATACGTAGCATGCTGCATCTGAGATCGAAGGACTGAATGGCTCCAGTCTTGGCCCCTGCCTTTTCCACTACTGACAGTCACCTGGAAACACTATCTTCAGAGACACCAGAGTAATCGTGGAACTGGGAGACCATGAAGGGTGCATATGGTAGAAGCACTGTGATTGATCAGTACATCCATATATGGGATAGATTGAAGGATATATATCTGATGGTATACTAAGCGCTGCAACTACCATCAGGAAGTAGTATTCCCGATTTAAGATACCATTTCACTCTGTGTGACCAAGACTGTATTTATTATCATCGGTGATAGTAAATTTATTGCCGTATTCGACTAGTTGTGATCACTTTTAAATGCATGAATGGTCGATTTTTTTCCAGTGGAACTTATGATGCTACATTGAATGATTTAATGGAACTTGATAAAAATCTTGATGAACAGTACTAGCATAATATACGAGACATCTAGCATTATAACTCTTGGTATCACCAAGTGATAATTACAGTTTCTATCACGCAGGTCAGGAGGTCCAACCCTTCCTGCCCAACTATTCACAACCCACATGATCCTTCATATTCCATCTATTGATTGAAGTGGTTACCCTATTCGCCAGCTCATTATCCCCGGGGTGGTGCGCAGACATGATGTCATATTATACTATATATCCATTGTAAGCTTGAAGTTACCACTATATGCGATAATTATCACATGACATCACATGTGAGCATCGTGATCAGGTGTCCAGATGTCCATTTTTATAGTATATGTGTTGTCATGTTACATGTATGTCTCTGTTGATGTTTTATGTAGATGCCCTTTATTTCAGTGCTGTTATACCTTGATGGTACTGCAAAGCTACAAATCTAATATGCATTGTACTTCTCATTTTTTTTATTGTTTGATATCAATAAAATATTAATTTGGTTTGACCCTGCCCTTTGTCACCATTAGTAACTCCCCCTTGTTTTCACCTTGACTGTCATGGGGATATATGTGTGTTTGCTTTGTAAATCTAGACTGATTTTCAGAAGACTTATTTGATTTACAGTGGTCACATGTGAGTTTTATAGATGGGAATTGAGAACCGAGGGCTTTCTTTCCCAGTACAGTTTCATCATACAGCATGCTGTGTTGTCTGAAGACATTTTTCAAAATGTCTGCCATAAGAGGATTTTAATGACCTGGGCTTATCACAGAAAAAAAAATGGCATTTTGTATAAATCGCTGAATGTGATTTTTACCAAACACTCTCTGGTAGTAAACAACTATTGTATAAAATACGTGCACCAGGATTGACCTACAGTGAATTCTTGGTAAATGTCTAAATCACTGCCTTATAAACAGACCTTTAAGTCTGCTAGTAAATCAGATAGACGTGCATAATGTAAAATTCCCCATCGTGTTAAACCCTATGGATGTGTAAATGTGGCCCTATTATCTATGATTTTAGAATAAATTGGGCCATATATACACACAAATATGAGAGCAGGCTATTTTGAGGTTAACCCATGCATCCTTAAAGAAACGCGACAAACGGCAACCAGACAAAATGGTACATTCTGGTCTGTCGTCATACAAGAGTGCCCTCTGCTGCTCAACTTTATAGCTACAGTACTGCTGCATAAAAAAAAATAAAAAACTTCTGTATCTGCCAAAATTAATATAATATTAATAAAATTCCTTACCCGTGAGTTTTCAGTTACCTCCATGAAATATCTCATATTTTATAAGTTCATTGGGAAGCTGCATAGCATTTTCTACATAGCCTGAAGGAATTGTTATGAAAGCCATCTCTAGGCACCTATTTTTGGTTTTAACCTTTATTTCTCACATTTTTATTGACATCACATACTTTTTTTATTTTGTGATTATTTCAAGAGCTCTCTAAGCTCCTCTCAGAGCTCCTCTTCTGTACAGTAGGCAGCCACACTTCTGGCTGTCCGCCTCAACCATACGATGTGTGTTAACATCATCTGTTCTAGTGTTGTGCCTCTGCTATGCCATTCACAGAACATGGCACAAACCTCGTCATTATTTAGTGCTTTATAATGGAAAAGCAGAGTGAGGGGGCAGAGGCACTACCCTGAAACTGGTGTCCTTCATACACACTGTAGTAATACAGCTGTACATATCAGAGGAGCTTAGAGCCCTCCTGGAGTAATAACAAAATATTAGTGGAAATGTGAGAAATATATATCTAAAAAGGGGGTATAAATATGTCTGGAATTGGGACTTAAGTAACATTTTTTATATTTGAGCTACAGTGCATGTAATGTTTTTTTGTGTTTACAGTTTGGCTTGCCACTCAGAATCACAGCACCCTTGTCACCGAGACCACTGTTGTACCTTTCCTTCCAGTTAACCCAGAGTATTCCTCAACACGTAACCAGGTAATGCTACAGGACTCCAAGTTCACCTAACAGAGATATTCCAATTCTGTGTGTGTGTGTGTGTGTCAGAATCAACAACATTATTCTTTACTTTACAGAAAGAAGTGGTGTGTGAGAATGGCATGCGTGTCTGTGTGGGTAGTGTGTGCATATTTGCATATTTCAATTCCGGTTACTGAATCGTCTCTCTTACTGTCATTGCAGGGTTGATAGAAAAATGCCAGCCTGTAAAAATGAATGCTATATACATTGGAACCTTTGGATTACGATCATAACCTGTTCCAGGAGAATGCTCGTAATCCAAAGCACTCGCATAACAAAGCAAGTTTCCCTTAAAAGTCAATGGAAACTAAAATAATTTGTTCCGCATTGACTTCTATGGCATGCAATACCGCATGTGACCAGAGGTGGGGGGCGTCGGAGAGCCTCGTAAAGGCTCGGAGGCAGTTTGGCTGAACTCGGAAAGGCTAAAGGAACTGGGTTTTTCCAAGTATTTACAAACAGCTCTGCTTGGCTCTGGCGCCCCCGCACCTCTGGCCAAATGCGGTATTGCACAACGCTGTGTTTTGAATCCTGCTCGTTTTGCGAGACAGCACTTGCAAACCGAGTCAGGATTAAAAAAAAAAAATTATCGTATTGTGAAACGCTTGTTAACCGCGTTACTCGCAATCCCTCCCACCATTACACCATGGCTCCTCCTACCACTCGTACGTCACTACAGGATGTACCAGCCGGCAGGTGGAACCACAGCGTGTGGCTGTGAGGATCAGGTACCAAACACATCCAGACACGCACTGGTTAAATCATCTACACAATAACAGCTGCCTTCTGATGTCTTTATCCAGCATTATGCTGTCACTTGTGGCTTTGACAACATTTAGAATGCCCCACAAACCATTCTGTACTGGTCTGTAGCAAAATCTACATGATGTAGAAAATGTATGACATTGATAATGCTCTTGTCTGACAAAGTGTCTATATTCAGATGATTTTTATCATTTCAGGGAAGGCAAAAATTAGCCCGATTTAATGCTCATGAATTTGCAACACTGGTGATAGACATTTTAAGTGATGCCAAAAGACGACAACAGGGAAGTTCAGTATCTGGATCGAAAGGTAAGTTAATATTTGCTGACGATACTGGCAAAATTTACCAGGGATTTCAGTGTTTTACTCATAAATTACATTTTTTCAACAGGTGTTGCTTTATTTGCTTTTGTGTCTTTGAATTGAATTTTTTTTTTCTTCAAGCAGTCGTGCTCAAGAGGGGAAAAAAAATTGCTGAGCTCTTCAAATATTAGATAATTTTTGCATAATAAACCTCTATATGGAGGCGTGTCTTTTATCTTCTCGCTTGTCAATTCACAGAATACACAGCTTTCTGTGAATGGAGAAGGGAATTGGGGGGGGGGGTAAACTACTTTGCTTTCCTGTATGAGAGCCACAACAGTATCTGGTGCAATTGTACAGTAAAGAGAACCGATTTGCACATTTAACATAAATGAGTAGAGGTCAGTTTGTTTTAAAAAAAACACCTGTGCAGAACAATTGGAAATGTATTGCTCCAGTTTAGCATGTTATACATCACCTATAACTATGTTCAATTGCAGATAATGTGGAATTGGTGTTAAAAAGTATAAGTAATCAACATAGTACAGAAAGTCAAGATTATGACCAGCCAGATTATGACAGTGTGGCATCAGATGAAGAAACAGACTTTGAGAATGCTCCAGCTAAATCAAAT
The DNA here is from genome assembly GCF_905171775.1 of Rana temporaria. Taxonomy (NCBI): domain Eukaryota; kingdom Metazoa; phylum Chordata; class Amphibia; order Anura; family Ranidae; genus Rana; species Rana temporaria. Next base: position 232,394,778 of record NC_053489.1, read on the forward strand.
AGAGAAAAGGTAAGTTTTTTAATTTGCAGAAATGACCTTGTTGGTACTAAAATATATAATGTATTTAAGATATGTATGTGTAAAATTTAAGGTGTAGACACCTCCCTTAGCAAGAATAGACTTAGTTATGCTAATGGCGCCACCCCCCAAATAAAAATGTTATTAAACCCAGGACCCTGCATTCACTGCTAATTACCTTTTCTCGTCAGCAGTATATAATAGTTTTGGGCATGAATTGGGCATTGCATAAATCTATGTGCCGCCGACTATTTAACCACCCCCCTGGCAAGCGCTGGCCGTCTGCAGATGTCAGCAGTATGCTGGATCTAATAGTATATAGATTTTTTTTTGGTGAACCCCCGCTTTAAGGACGTGGCAGACAGCTTCCCTGCCCACTCCTTAACCAACACTTCTTCACACAGAATTCGGCTTGATCAGTTTTTAACCGATTCAAATCATTCTGAAAATTTATAATTCGTTATAAAATGAAGAAACAAAACCAAATATTTTTCCGTTCTGCACTCTTCTAGCGGCTTTGCAGAGTACAAACAAAACAATCACGTTGGTCAAAGCCAAAGTTGTTAGAAAGCCACACTCATCCAAAGTTGCATCAAAATCCCACTGAAAAAGTTGCATCGAAGTCGCAATGGAAATCATGCTATTTTGAAGTCGCACAAGTGTGAATGCGGTCTAAAATGTACCTCTGGTTTGCCATGTTTCCCCACTGACAACTCTGCATTCTCCTTTTGCTGATCTACAAAGTTCCCCACTGTCAACTCATTTATTCCTAAGGAGGCCAGTTATGCCTTCTGAAAATTGTAGTTGCCTGGATATACTTATACTTACCCTTTTGCATCAGTACTTTGACCTGCAACAAAAAAGAAAAGGAATATGCCTACTATTTCCAGGTCAGTGGCTGAAACTGTATTGAAGACCGTGTCACTTGACAGGCAAGCAAGCAGTATGTTAGGAAGGTGGCTAGGAATATCAACCTCCATATTTCTTATTACAGGTTTACTTTAAATCCTAGAACAGTTTGCTAACTTTATTGTATATAAAAATATATAATTTACTTCCCAGAGTTTGGAAGGTGATGTGTCTGATGGGACTGTCACAGCACAAGTTTTTCTGGATGTAAAAAATGCCCTGGCTGCATCAGAAGCAAAAATTCAACAGCTGATGAAGGTTAATAGCAATCTGAGTGATGATCTCCGGATAATGCAGAAAAAGGTAAACCTTTACACAGATTATACCTGTTCTAAATACAGTTTTTATCAGAATCTAGATTCATTGCTGGCAAATGGGTTAAAGGGTAGGGTTTCTTTAGGAAAATTTCATGTATATTTGTGTGTTTTTTTTCTTTTTTTAGATTTTTCTTTTTTTTCCCCTCAGTGCATGGGGGCTTGATGGTAACCAACTAAAATTATTTAGGGGCACTGTCATTGTTTGTACCTGTTTTTTATTTCAAAACGCCCAATAAATGTGTTCTGGGGAAAAAGAGAAAATCTTTAGGGGCATTTTTCCACAAGAGGCTAAAGCCTAAAGCCGCTTCTGTCAACTTTTCATAATAGTAAAATATGAGTCTACAAGAAGAATCCAAATCCATGATCTATCCTGTGTTGGTACCTGCAAATTTAAGTATCCCTATATTGGCCTTTCCCAGTATGCAGGTGCAATATCACACTTTTAGGTCTGGGGTTGACAACCTTGAGGAGAAGGATCTACTTTAAGAGGAACTACACTAGTTTTTTTTTTTTTTTTTTTAAGTCAGTAGCTACAAAGGCTGGCTGTGACTTCCTGTTTCACATCCAGCTCCCCACTGTGCATGCACAGGATCACGCTGCAATTTCGAACTGTTTCCACAGCCTCCTGGGACATGACATTGTTAATTCTCGCCAAGGTGAGGTGGGAGCAGGTACCTGTCAGAAAAAGGAATCTACTCCCCAGGAAAAATAAGCATGTTATAATTACCTGCTCTGTGCAGTGGTTTTGCCCAGAGCATCTCTGATCCTCCTCTTTTTGGGTCCCCCCGCCAGTGCTCCTGACCCTTCCCCTTTGCAGAGTGCCCCCCCGAAGCAAGCCACTTGCTATGGGGGCACTTTTGCATGCTCGCCCCCGAGCTGTCCATGAGACAAACAGGGGTTGATTTACTAAATCTGGAAAGTGCAATATCTGACGCAGTTCTGTATAGAAACCAATCGTCTTCTAAGTTTTATTGTCAAATTGAGAAGTTGAAGTTAGAAGCGTATTGGTTACCATGCACATCTGCTTTTACAATTTGCATAATTTGGAAGAAACCTTTTCCAATTTCAGGCAAAGACAGAGCAACCGGTTTGCGTGCATCCTTTCACCCTACAAGCTGGATGACAGAGGTCTACTCACTTCAAGACTCTGCAAATTAGTTGGCAGTGCTGACAAGAAGATCTGAGGCAGCTACTGTCCAGTAAGGCAATTTTGCTTGACTACAGACTGCTGTGAAAATCTCAGCCCAGCTTCAGGCACCCAGTGAGAAGCTGCTGATTTCTATGGCCAGATTTTATTGCCCTATGGAAAGCAAACCAGGTCTGTACAGCGGTTGCCTCAGTAGTGTTATGGAGACCTCCTATCGACTGGGGAGGCATGTATCATGCATTTTTCTTCTGTTACTGTGTTTAGGATAAATAACTGCCCTAAAAGAGACCCTTTTCCGTTATTTTCACATTTCATTTAGCCTACCTAATTAGCAATTTAACGTGCAGAAGAGTTCAAGGGTCAATAACAGCATGACAGAGTGTCACTAACCCAAGTGGCAGTAGGTGAAAACTAGATATTGATTAAAGACCACTGACAGCAGAGCAGACCAATACATGTGCAGTCTTCCTCTCACTTATTGAGTGGTCGCCTGTGCTTAGAGAAGATGGTATGGAATCAACTGATGGGATTCAAAAAAAAATTGTTTCCCTTTTGTGCATGCAACCAGCAGACGGTGCCTGCGTTTTATTTGTGGATTTTCTGCAGTTTAAGGCCTCGGTTCACACTAGCTGCGGCCGCAGCTCACAGCAGCGGATCCTGTGCATCCCTGTTCTCTATTTCAGTTGTGAATCAGGTCTGAATTTTTGCCTGAATTCAGACCTACCGGTATAACAAAGCCAAAGATGCACAGGACCCTTTTCTAGTGCACTTCACGGCTGCCGTTAAGGTGTGTGAACTGGCACCATTGAGAGCCGGTCACACTCTCCTGTCATGCGAATTGGATGCACGAAACCGGCATCCAGTTTGCACAAGTGTGAACCCAGCCTAAAACACAAATTGCCCAAGATCTATTGGCTACTAGCCCACAATTCACTGTAAGGTCCCAAGATACAGAAGCTTACCCTGGCTTTAGTTTGACAGCTTGTCTGCCCTCACCCAAGAACTTCACTAAAAAATTGAACTTTGTGTCCCCTTTCCCCAGTCTATCATGCAGTTGGTGGTGCCTGAGAATTGCCCTGTGAGGAAGTATGCATTTTCTAGTAGGCCCTAAGAAAGTCACTATTTGCATCGGAACGTTCGGACTTTAATAGAGAAGAGGCCTGGGGTATGATGTGGCACTGATTGTGCCTTCTATGCAACCCAAGGCTTGGTTTATATTAGGGCTATCAAGGTACACTTTAATCCTGGTATTGCAGCTTGATGGGTTTGACATTGTGTATTTTATATTTGTAAGTTGGACTGTAACCTACTGATAAATTATAAGGGAGTTGAGGGTTTGACTGCTGCTTTTCATTGATATGATTTTATTTCAATCAGAGTGGCAGCCAAATTTTACTTTTTAGCAAGGACAGTTCCTTAAGCATATTCTTATAATGTATTTAATTAGAATGGTGGCGCTGGTCGTATGATCAATATCTGATCTTTCACAGTTACTGGAAAAAGACTAATTAAAGAAGACGAGGAGCTACTCCTGCTGTCAATATGTTTCCTTCATGGATGGGTCATTTTCTTTTGGTGGTGTTTGAGTTTAGTACAATTCAGACTGACTATAATAGTGGGAAAGGTTATCATATATCTTTTTCTATGGATCGAAGAGGAGAAACAAGAAAAAAACAAAACCACTAGAAAACTACAAGATAATTTAGGGATTTTTTTACTTTCAGCTTCAGTGCTGCATGATTTCATAGCTATGGTCATTCTTTTCATGAACAATCTTATTTTTTTTACCTTTTAAAAATGTATGGACTTTCTCTATTTGAGTAAAATAAATAAATAGATCAGATACTTTTGCAGTGAAAGGCTCAATTTATTACTAAAAGAACCAGTAAGCCTAAGGCCTCGTACACACGGCCGAGGAACTCGACGTGCCAAACACGTCAAGTTCCTCGTCGAGTTCAGGGATGAAGCCGCCGAGGAGCTCGGCGGGCCACCTTCTCCCATAGAACAACGAGAAAATAGAGAACATGTTCTCTATTTTCTCGACGAGTTCCTCGGCGGCTCCATCGGGCCAAAAGTGTACAGACGACAGAGTTTCTCGGCAGAATCCGGCTCTGACCGAGTTTCTCGCCGAATTCTGCCGAGAAACTCTGTCGTGTGTACGAGGCCTGAAACATTATTGAAAAAGTTACTACTAAGTATATATAAAGTCAAACTTGTTTGTTTTTTAGTTTTTTTTTTGGATGTTTTAAACCCCTGTCAGTTTTTTTTTTTTTGTCTCATCAAGGGGATTACTCTTCACTTTCTGTCCTGTATACACAACAGGAAATAGAAGGAAATCTCTCCTCCTAGTGAGCGAAAGGCCATCTTAGATTTGTTCCCCTTATATTTCTTTTCTGGTGACAAATAACAGAGAAAATTCTGTAAAATGCGGGATAGCAATAAAACCTGACAGAGGTTCTAACTCCTAACTACTCATTTCAACGCTAAAAGCACACTTTAATATAATGGCTTTTCCAGTCCTTCGATAACGTGGTTGCGTTTGTCTATTTTTCAGCCTTTTTTTCCCCCCCTTAAAGTGGAGTTCCGCTGAAAAAAATAAATAAAATAAAAGTCGGCAGCTACAAATACTGCAGCTGCTGACTTTTAATATTAGGACACTTACCTTCCCAGGGTGCCCACAATGTCAGAAGCCGATCTGTCCCTCGGCTCTCGGGTGCTGCTGCCTTCATATTTGGTAAGGGAATCAGGAAGTGAAGCCTTGCAGCTTCACTTCCTGCTTCCCGACTGTGAATGCGCAAGTCGCGCTGTGCTATCGCACTGGTCCCTGCTGTTTTCTGGTACCTCTGTGTCTCCCAGAAGACAGTGGGGGGGGGGGGGGGCGGGGAGTTGGCGGTGTAATGGTATTAATAGTTTGCAATAAAAAAAGACACTTTCTGTCAGGATGAAGATTTTTGTTGTACTTGCTGAAACTGTTCTTGGCCTGAAAACTGTAAAAATAATGCAACCACCATATTTAAGGACTGGTAAGGTACAACATGTTAAAATTGTGTTTGAGTTCTCCTTTAAGGTATATTATGTTTGTGCCTTTGCAATACTGTTTGATCAGTTTTTTAGAGGTTGACTTAAAGTAGAACTAAAGGTAAAACTTTTTTTTTCATTGTGGATAGCGTATGGTAGGGTTATAACACCTGTTGGTTTTATTTTTGCCATCTGTGTCCCATTAGGGGTAACCTCCCTCACTTCCTGCCCCCATACCCAAAACGGGAAGTGAGAGAAAATCCATCTAGTGAGGGAATCCCTCGCTGTCCCCAGATCTAGTGTCCCCATTGGAAGATTTCGCCTCTTTTCCTGTCCTGGAACAATCCCAAATTTGTGTTTTTCTGTTACTTTCATTGATTATGGTAAACTGGACGAATAGGGTGAATCTCCCTGACAGAAGCACAGACAGCAATAAAAACCTGTCAGGTGTTCTAATCCCTCTATACTTCATCCGCTGCCTTTAGTTAAACTTTAAACTTTAATCTGTAAAATGCTGATCAACAGAGCATAAGGCAGAATGCTCTTTCCCTCTCATCAAACTGTGTGCCTAGTGGAAATGAAGCCATTCCAGTAATTCTTTAACATGACCAATATTTTTTTCATCTGGGGCGCAATGTTTGTCAATGTTATTGCTCGTTTGTATAGGTCAAGTAGTATTTTAGGCTTGCTGGTTCATTAAGATGGCCTCTATGCTATTTATTTTGTTTAGAGTTTTTTTTATTCATTCTTCTAAAGGATTCAGCAATAGATGTGGCTGGCAATGTGTGTGTATATACACTTTCTTGCAAAAGTTCCAGTCCCTTAACTAATTTTCTTCATTTTACTGAACAGCAAATCCTACACTGAGCCCATGCTTGTAGCTGCCTGGAACTGATGTCAGTTTGACGGTATAAAAATGTCTATATTGTAGATAGCTGCAACTTTCTGATCATCTAGTTGCTTTATCTGGCATATTTTTTTTACATAGCGGTTTATTAAAGAAAGTGGATGATTAAACTTTACCCCCTAATTTGGCCCTTCATAAAGGAGAAGTCCAGCCTAAGCTCGTTTGGCTGGGGTTCTCCTATGGGTCACAAGAGTGCAATTCGTTTTGCACTCCTGTGACCTGTTTTTAGCAGAAAGCAGACTGAAGTCCACTCTCTGCTAACGTCACAGAAATGAGTCCAGACAATAAAGTCTGAATCTGCCAGGTGCCTGGACTGATACCCGTCTCATCCTCTCAGCAAGCCGATGAGAGCCTGAGATGGCCGCTCCCTGCCCCTTTACAGCTCGGCACTCCAGTGAGCGTGGAGGAGCAGAGCGGAGAGCTGCTGATTGACAGTCAGCAGTTCTCTGCTCGTGAGCTGTGAGAACTGAGCCATCGATGTTGTTCGATCGCTTGGTTCCCAGTGTAGAGGCTCCGGGGGACAGCTGCAGCATCGGACCAATGCTGCATCCACCTAGGTAAGTATGATGGAGGAAAAAGCCCCAAACCCATACTCCTCTTTTAACTCCCCCCGCCCCACCATAGTTCTTAGATTTTTATTTTTCAATCGTGCTATTGAGATGTTTTTGCATGTGGTTACTTTTTTTGTCAGTTAGTTTTAGCATATAGTACAGCATAAAAAAGTACATAAAAAAAAAGCCTTAATTGAATTTTTATATATCTTCACCAAGCTTTTAGAAAGGATCATTTTTTGAGGATTTAAGTTCCATTTGGGCAGTCCAGTACTGGTCATTTTAGGGAAAAATCATATTTTTTTATTTTTTTAATTCTATTTACCTTTCAAATATACACAATATTAAAGGATAAGTTCACCTTTTGTAACATGTTACACCCATATTCAGGGTGTAACACGTCCCCATCTCCCCCCCCCCCCAATCTCCCGTTCTGACAGCTAGCGAGGGATCTTTACACCCCTGACCACCACCCGCTAGATGTCACAATCTGCAAAAAATGTGCTTTTATTTAAAAAAAAATACTTATTGGAAAGCGATATCCCCAAAAGATAGATGTATTTACTACACTTTAAGTGAAACAAACTGAGATTTACTGTTCACATATTCAGTTACTACACGTACATATTTTGTTGCATTGCCATTTTCATAAATAACTGTATTAAAGCGTTGGTAAACCACATAAAAAGAAAAACTGGGCCCCGGGCAGTTAGGGTCATAATATGCTAGTATGCACTGGACATAGGAGATATTTACAGTACCTAGAGGTAAAACTTATTATAGGCTTACCTATAGGTAAAAAACAACAAAGGGAGTTTATTTCCACTTTTTAAATCTTTGGAGTTAAGTACATTACCAGCTGTGTTGGAGTGATTATGGCCTATTTTTTGTAAGGCAGATTTGCTCTAATTTGTTCAAGTTTGAGAACCTGTTACTATACGGAATAAAAAAACTGAACCAAGATCACACCCAAATAGTGTACTAAGCTGTTTTATACATCCCTAAAAGAATGTTCCGCAGAATATTAATGTGTGGGGTAAATTACCACTGCAAAATATTCCCCCCCCTTACCAATAACCACTTCCAGGCCGACCTATAGGAGATTTACTGCTACAGAGTGGCCCTCCTGTGCAGGGGGAGTGCGCACGCAACGCCCGCAGGCTGATTCTGCTGTGAATAATCGCAGAAAAAGCCGATCTGCGGATGCCAGACATCGGATGTCCACCGTCACCTGCCGATCATAGGTTAAATGCACAGAACAGAGATCTGCCTATGTTAACAAGGCAGATTGCCATTCTGACGGGGGAAGGGATGGATTTTGTGTCCTTCATAAAAGCACCACACATTGTACACACAAACACTGGCTAGGCACACCATTAACCCTTTAATCGCCCTAGATGTTGAACCCTTTCCCAGCCAGTGTCATTAGTAAAGTGACGGTGCATATTTTTAACACTGATCACTTTATTAGTGTCACTGGTTCCCTCAAAGTGTCAAAAATGTCAGTGTCCGATTGACCGCCGCAACATTGCAGTCCCCTTATAAGTTGCTGATCGCCGCCATTACTAGTGTGTGTGTATATATGTATGTATATGTATGTATATGTATATATTGTGTGTGTGTGTATATATAATATATATATATATATATATATATATATATATATACACACGCACAATATATATATATACACACATATATATATATATATATATATATATATATATATATATACACAATATATATATATATATATATATATATATATATATATATATATATATATTGTGTGTATGTATGTATATATATATATATTATGTATATGTGTGTATATATATATATATATATATTGTGTGTGTGTGTGTGTGTGTGTATGTATATATATATATATATATATATATATATATATATATATATATACACACACACAATATATATATATTTTTTTTTTATTACTTTTTTTTTTTAATGGGACATGTTTTATAGCAGAAAGTAAAAATTAAAAAAAAAAAACTAGTTTATCTGTCTTTATTTGTTTATAACAAAAAATAAAAAAATAAACGCAGTGGCACATACCACCAAAAGAAAGCTCTATTTGTGGGAAAAACATTACATACATTTTACTTGGGTACAGCATGGCATGACGGGAAATTGTAAGTTAAATAACGCAGTGCCGTATTGCAAAAAATGGCCTGGTCATGAAGGGGTGGAAGTGGTAAACAAAGTTGGCCAACAGTGTTTCAGGGTAGGTTTTTATGTTCAGTAAATAGGTTTTTAAATTCTATATGCTTTTGCAAGGCATTGGATATTGCATTTCATTACCTTGGCCTACATCAATCTCTGCTGTTGTACATTATTTATATGCTGCTTTAGTGTAAAGTTTGTTAGCCATAGTACTTAAAGTATAAGTCTTGAGCTCTGTCAGCTGGGAATCTGAATAGCAATATAGTGGGAAAATGGTGTTATTTCATAACACTGCAGTACCACCAGACAGTCCACTTCTTTTGAGGTTTTCTGTAAATTGGGATAGACATTTGATATTGCCTGTCATTTATGTACAATTTTGTAAGCAATTGATAATAAAAATCTATTTAAACATTTTTTTCTGGATTTGTTTGGATGATTATTTGTTCATTGCAACGCTCCTATTGCTTTGCTTTGCTGCTTAATTTTTTCTTTCTTGGCATCACTGCTGACGTCTGGTGGTAAAACAGTGAGTTCTAGCTGAACTGTTTTTCACTTCAAGGACGAGAAATATTTGGCATGACACAGGAATTATCATAGAATATGTTTATTTTCTTGGCTTATCCAAAAGAAAAGATAAAAAGGCAACCAACCGGAAATAAGTTCTCGCATCTTATCTTATTAACCGCTCTACAGGTGTATAACTTTACGTGAAAGCTCCATATTTCATGAAAAAGCTTGATCATCTGCTTATTCCATTTATACTGGAATGTGGTCTTTTTAATGGCATGTACTAGCTCCTAGTTAATTTCAGCATGTACAGAATTTTATATTTACATTTGATTACTTTAGAAGAGCTGTTTGTCCACCTATTCACCGTACATCTATTATAAAGCAAATTGCAAAGTCCCACTGGTGAACATGTTTTTCAGCTCCAAACACTGCAATGTGAAAACACCAACCTCAGGAGACAGGCCACAGCAAATCTATATCAGGTCCCTGCTGGGTCAGAATTTGCAGACCTCGCCAACCCACCTTCACTAAAGAGACGGCCTTCAGGACGAGGTAGTAGACCCATGTCTATGTATGAGACTGGATCAGCTCAGAAACCCTACCTCCCATTGGGGGAAGTTTCATATCCAGAGGAGGGCATTAAAAGACTGCAGCCTTTTCCACCACATGTAAGTAAACAGAGTGCTTCTCCCACTTTTTGCATGCTTTGCTGTTCCAAATGGCATTTGTGCTACCCCATTTTTTTTTTTTTTTAACTGTTATTTTAATAAAACCAGCTATGATCAATTCACTAACAGTTGTGCATCCAACTATGGTGTACACTTTTTTTTCCCCAGTTACAGGATGTTTTACAATCTTTTTCAACATACATACTAAAAGACTTTCAAGAGCAGTCCATGTCTACAAAAGTTTTTTGTAAATTTCCCTTCGTTATTTCGGGTATAAAGCATTATTTTTGTCAACTGTTATTGTGACTTCTCTTGGTCCACATTGGACCTTTAGGTTTATTACATTACCCAATTAGGGGTATAGGTGTTGAAATGGTAGCAGGCCTACATTTTTTCCCAGATGGTTGCAGTGTTCTGCACCTAAAGCCCTTTATTTTTAGAAGAACTGATTTCATTCTAGATTATATTCCTAGAATTTAAAAGGAAATATATCACCACGGACACAGCCTGCTCTGCTTTATGGGTAGCCGCATGTAAAGGGACCGGCTGTCTATTTACACCGGGCTGCCTGCCAATCTGGTCCGGCCAGCCAGAGGGGAACGTATTCCCTTATGTTTTTTTTTTTTAGTGGATCAGACCCTGAAGTAGCCATGTATAAAAAAGTCCTTTTATATCTGGTGCTCCATAGAGGGGAATGGAGAGTCTGCATGTCTGAAAAATGGACAGCCCGACACGATCAGACCTCTCATGTGAAAGGGGCCTTGGTAAATGCCATAAATCAGGATATAATGTATATATATATTTTTCCTTAGCAGCTTGAGATATCTTGCTGTATGTCAAGTTAAAATTTGGAACCCTGCTTTACTGAAACACTAGAATTAACAGTTGAAGCGCAACTGTAATAATCCATCCAAACAGTTATAAGGGTAGCTTTTTCTTTTTGCACCAGACACGTCATCATAAAGAGCAAAAATTACATCAGGAGACTGGAGCACGATCCTCAGTTCCTTACTTTCATCTATGCCCTGGTTGTTGAGTGTTTAATATTCAGTGTTTCCAAGCAAGGTTAAAGAGGAACTGCAGTCTGCTCACATAATTTGTAATAAAAACATCTTTGCCATTCTGAAGCTTCCCTCCAACCACTTTGCATATTATTATTTTATATATATATATATATATATATATATATATATATATATATATATATATATATATATATATATATATATACTGTGATTCTGTACTTGCCAAATATGCTGCAGAAACCTCCCCCACTGAGTTTGGATGCATCCATTTTAACTGTGGGCAGCTGAAGCTGCTACCTGTTCACTTCCTTAATTTACACAGACACACCACCAGCTCTGCAGCTCTCATTGGCCCTTATATGACTCATTCCCTCCCCCCCCCATCCCCCTTCCTGGCAAACTCGTACAAGAGTGAGAGAGAGCTGTGCATGATGTCGTAAGCCTAGACTAATGATCAGACAAACAGGAAGTGGGCTGTATTTACTGGCAGAAAAAAAATGTTTTACTGTCCAAAGTTAAAACAAGGACAGAAGATTTAATAGATGGAAAGATAAAAAAAAATTACTGAAGGTCTGCTTTTAAGCTTTTATATAATTATAAATGCCCTAAACAAAAGGTGTATTCTTAAACATGTAATTGTTAATACATTTAAACGGGGATAAAGAAGCATAATAAAGTATTCAGCTCAATATTTTACCTGCATTCATAACTGTGGAAGTATCTGGTCCATATTCTCTTAAAGTGTTTTGACTGACGTTTTGTTTTTGGGTGTCTCGAGTGTTTTTCTTTTTCCCTTCAGATTGGGAGGAGTGCTTTTGTGACCTCCTCTTCATCCCTGCCATCCTTCCCCTCCACGCTTTCCTGGTCAAGAGATGAAAGTACACGAAGGGTTAAGTACCTTCCAAGTTAGCTCTGCTCCTTGGAGACCTTGACTTTCTCCACGAGAGCTCTACATCTGTCCTTTTTGCCATTTTTGCTAACCGACCTCTTTTTTTCTCTGCATGAAGCAATAATGACTCATTGTAACTTTCATTCACTGCTACCCATCCACACTCCACAGCCATGTAATGCTAGCAGCACGATGTTCTGTATAACCAAATTTCACATGAGAAAGTCTTGGCTCCACTCATTCACTTGCAATGGACACCTTGATTTATGCATTCAAATACTGCTGATCTATTTTGTGTGAATACTATGAACTTATAAATGACGCAAAGTGAGTTGGAAATTGGTTTCTCATTGTAGGAAACAGCCTATGAAATGAAGCCAACTAGGTTGAAGTATCTGTACCATAATAACCTCTTAAGCCGGCCATAGACGATTCGACGTTCAGCAGGAACCAGCTGAGATTTGAAGAATGCATGGGCAGGCTGAATGCACCCAAGTGGATCGATCAACTTGGGTACAACCAGCCTGTTGGATTTTACATTAGATTTTTTTTACTAGCGGCTTTTTTTAGCAGCAAGTAATAACTGTGTTCTCCTGGCAGGTACTGCTCTCTGCCAGGAGAACAGGGAGCAGGAAATAAATTTGCTCCGTCTATGGCCGGCCTTGGTTGTATAATGTTCTCTTTTTTGACATGAGGTCAAATCTATACTAGAGCTGCACGATTAATCAAGATAAAATCGTGATCTCGATTCAACCCCCCCCCCCCGCCCAAGATTTCCAGGCTGGATGACCCACGATTTTCATGTCTCCCCGCCGGTTCCACGTAACTAGTGGTGCAACGGATCGTCAGAGCGGTAAAACACACATTGAAACTGTCTCCGCTCTGCTCGCACTCACAGCCCGCCTCCTCCTAACCCCCTGCGCTGTGATAGACAGAATGCTGGTCCAGTGCTGGGATGTGTTCTAGCGCGGGGTTTGAAGGAGGTGGGGCTATGAGTGCGAGCAGAGCGGAGACCATTTCAGTGGCCGGTGTCATGCCGAGAATGGGTGCGGGGGCGGTATTAGGAGCATTAGAGTTTGTGGGAGGTGCGGCAAAGCAGAGGGCTTGAGAGACGGGGCGGTATTAGGATGATTAGCAATCGCGGGTATGGTAGGAGGGAGCGGCAATGCAGAGGGCTGGTCAGCGTCCATCACTGCAGTCCCACAGCAAGACAAATCAAAATCAGGCCAGTTCATAACACCCTGTTGCAGTGGAAGTGCTGAAAAAAAGTATGGAAGGCAAAACTTTAACATCTCTTGGTGCAATGCAATTGACCTCATTGCTCCATTGCTGTGACACTTCTAAACAGTGTGTTATGGGATCAGCGCATCGGCAGCACTGTGATCATACCGCACACCAGATGCTGCATTCTGACACAGCTGATGCTTTGAATGGCCCTTATTATTCTTCCTGACCGCAGTTTTGACACTAGCCCTGCAATGAAATCAAGAACTGTTGGTTAATGTGCTGTTTTTGTCTCAATGTTTCACTTCTTAAAGTGATTGTAAAGTCTATGCATTAAGATTTAAAAGCCTTCTGTGTGAAGCAGCCCCCCTAATACTTACCCGAGCCCCATCTCTATCCAGCGATGTCCACGAGTGAATGGACGTCCAGGACTTTCTGATTGGCTGAGACACAGCAATGGCACCATTGGCTGCCGAATCAATCAATAAATCTCAGTTAGCCAATCTGGAGAGAGGGTTGGGGCTAAACCGCAGCACCGTGTCTAAATGGATAGACGGAGCTGCAGCTTGCGTGGGTGCCCCCATAGCAAGCTGCTTGCTGTGGGGGCACTTGACAGGACGGAGGGGCCAGGAACTCCAGCCAGGGACCCAAGAAGAAGAGGATCTGGGCTGATCTGTGCAAAACCTGACATGTTTGTTATTTAATTAGGAAACAAAACTAGACTTTACAATCACTTTAATTGTTGGGAGACAATGTCATTAAATGATCTCAGCCAATTTGTATTGCCCACTAATATTTTTTTGACATTTTAAAATGTAAACTTGATAAAAAAATACTCAACTTAGTAGATGCTTCCTAGGTTTGGCTTATATCCCAAGTCAGTTATTGGACCATAAAGAAGACCTAACAGTTAAAGAGAAGAAACGTTTTTTTTATTTTTTAGGAATCGGTGTGATGCTGCATCTGTCAACTGCGCCTCTGCACTAAGAAGCGAGCAACCAAACACTGCCGATCGCTCGGTTTTCAGAGCTCCCTAGCAGAGAGCTGTAGACTGTGTCACAGCTCTCTGCTAGGCTCCCTCCTCACTCATTAGAGTGCTGGACTGGGGCTGGGGCGGCCGGCCGGCCGGCTGGGAGGCTGAGCCGGGTAGCGGTCCAGGCACCTGGCGGATTCCAACTCTGTGGTCATGATGACGTGGTGCCTGAACTCACAGCAGAGAGTGGACTTCAGCCTGCTCTCTGCTGAAAATTGGTCACAGGTGTGCAAAACTAACTGCACTCCTGTAATCCACAGGAAAGGTACATCCAAACAAGCTTTGACTGAACCTCTCCTTTAACAGCACACCCTACTTTTTCTCCTCCTGCATAAAGAAATATGATTCTAAATTGGAGATACCTAACCCCCCTCCAGAAAAAAAAAAAACTGTGGCCAGACTATGGACATTAATATAGTAACATATTCTTATTTCTTAGCAAATGGTAAATGGGCTTTAAATCAAGCCCTCACTGACCTCTGTAGCCTCAGGCACTAAGAGGCAATTTCCTCTTTAAACTCTACAGCAGAAGTGCTTTCACTTTCTGCTGCTTCCCCTCCCCAGCAGACCATTGCCAGCCTTTTATGTTTAATATGAACATGCAGCAGGTGGTCTGAAAGGGGGAAGCAGACTTTTTGAGATCCAATTTGCATACTTAATGTATTTCTAGTGATTCTTGAGGATGAATTGGCAAAACCGTTACGTACAAATCAGACTGCCTCTCCTCATTTGGCTAAAATGTGGAAAAGTTTTTCTTTGCCATCCATACACATGTAATCCTGGGCAGTTTACTGTGAGAGATTTGCAAAGGTCTGGTACACCTGTAATCCTGGGCAGTTTACTGTGAGAGATTTGCAAAGGTCTGGGATAGATCTATTACTGTAGCAGAAGATGCCTGCTTAATTTGTTTCTTGTACAATATGGGATACAGAGCATCTTTATATCCATGACAATAGGGTTATGCTGCCACTTTCAGGTGATTGGACACTGGCAATAAAGACACAGTCCCCTAAGCATAACCTGGTGCCCTCTCTGCTGATCCCAACTGCTGATTCAGCAAAGGTCTCTAAACATTCATCAACAGGTCATTGCTCACAGATGCCAAAGAGGAAGGAATGTAGAGAGTCAGGGGTTCAAAAATACTTTCTTCAGGTAGGGAGAAACTTGGACGCAGTCCCCTGTACTTGGTATCCCCTGGAGGTCAGTGCATTCCATGCATTGCTGACACCCTTCTATTATCTGGTATTTCCACTACCTCTAGGGCCCCTTCCTCCAGTACCTCTGTGTAAGGGGAGGAATTATCATCTGCTATTGCAAGTTTACAGCATTAGCTTTCCAGAACACTTACTGGCTTGGACCTCCTTGGTCGCAAATGAAAGCTTTCCACCTCTCCTTGTTAAACCAGTGGAGGATAAGGAAGCGGAAGATTAGAATGTTTCGGTAAAAGGTGACACAGAAGAACCTCGGCTGAGGAATTTGCTGCTGAACTCAGGGTCTGAATTTATCTCGGACCTAAAAGGCCTTTTTGCGCTTTGCTGCAGAAGTTGTTAAAACAAATCTAAAGTTCTCGCTTCCTGAGGCCAACTCAGAAGGTTGAATGATTAGGCTTATGGCATCTGCCATAAAAGGCCTAATCCTTTTCTGTACATCCTCATTTAAAGGGTTGTTTTGTATGTTGACTGGCCTCACCCTGACAGGGTTTTCATTACCCCAAATAGGTTTGCTTAGCAATTCCCCCTGGAGAGTTCACGAAGACATGGAGTATGCCTTTGGTGGATTTGGCAGCATTCTTTTCTTAACCTAGATCCTTGTGTCCAGTGGACAATGTCCTGATTTCATAAGGATGCCTGGGACAAATGTCTGGAGCCTTTACTCAAAGTCTCTCTTGCTCTGATGGGAGTAGCTTCACAACCAGTTGATTGCCACTGTAGGCATGTGTCAAAGCCTTGAAATCTGGGCTTGTCGCTTGTCCAGAGAGCAAGATCCTACTAGTAGAAATACCAAATAGAATAGAAACCTGGAGGTTTTTCCAAATGCTTTTAGTTTTCCAGTAGATGGCTTGAAGGACTGCATATAAGCAACTCTTGTCTAGTAGTCTTATCCATAAACATGAACAGAATCTTGCAGCAGAAGCGTTGGTCAGTGGAATTGCCCTGCATAAAACATGTGGAACGTTTACCCTTTTAAGAGACATGTACATTTGGTCCTTCTTTGGATGATTGATTACATACATAAGGTGACTGTGGGCAGGAGAACTCCGTTACGGCTTAAAAAGAAGGCCAAGCCTACAGGTCAAAAACCTGCCATTCCTTCTGTTTCAAAAAAGCATTATTTTCGCCAATCTCAGGCCTTCAGCTCTGTGCCCAAACCTCAGTTTCAGTTCCACAAGAAATCTTGAACTCCAAGGCTGAGGAACAAATTATTTTGACAATGAAGGGGCTTCCCACTTGGTCACCCAGATGCCAGCTTTATGAGCTGGTGTGGAGTTCTGAACAATCTCTTGGTTCAGTGAACTCGGTCACTGCATGAGAGGTCATTGGCCTTTAACATCCCGGATTTAAGTGCAATTCACCTTCCCTTTCTGCCACTGCTGTGGTGTACATAAATCATCAAGTAGCCATCAGAAGTCGGGCTGTGCAGAAGGAAGGGTATCTCATCCTGTGTTGGGTGAAACTCCATGTTCCCATTCTGTCTGCCGTCGACAGCTGAGAAAATCTGAAATGTGGACAATGGCCTCTGGGTGTGGGCTCTTCACCCAGGGGTGTTTAAGGAACTTGATGGTACAGCACACCAGATGTGGATCTTCTGATGTCCAAGTGAAGTGTGAAGCTGGAGAGGTTCAGCTCCAGGAACAGGGATCCTCAAGTGCTTGCAATGGATGCTCTGGTGACATTGTGGACCAGTTCTCCCTAATTTATGCCTTTCCACTGTTAAGGCTTCTACCTCGTCTGCTTCACAGGAATCAATGGAAGGTATTCTGGTGATTCTGATTGCTCTGGCCTGGCCCAGAAGCACTTGGTATGCTTGACATTGTTAACATGTCGGCAGAGGACCCTTTGATCCTTCCGAATCGACCCAACACTCCGTTGCAAGGTCTAATTTTCCATCCTTCTTTACGTTTGCTGTCTTAAAAGGCATGGCTGTTTTGAGAGACAAGTGAGTCTCTGTTTAGGCCATTCTAACCCTCCTGAAGGCTAGGAAGGTGACCACTTTCTTTGTTCCATTCTAGCCAGGACATTGCTTTGCCCTCTTTTGTCCTACGCTGCAGATGTTAGGGGACAGGGTCTTTACACTTTGGATGTGGTTCATACTATCACTTTTTACCTGAAGATAACTGCTGCAATTCATCAGTTAAATTCCCTCGTTGTGCTTCCTGAAGGTCCAAGGAAACGTGTCACGCTGTTTCCAGGTCTACTATTTCTTGATGGATCGGTCAGCTTATTTCTTACTCGTATGTTCTAAAAGGCAAAGTTCCACCTTTTTTAGTGACTGCACTACAAGGAGTGTGGGTGCTTCCCTGACTATTCGTCATCAGTAGCCCAAGTTTGTAAAGCTGCTACCTGGTCTTCGGTTCATAGTTTTACAATGTCTTACCATGTGGATGTTGGAGCTGCTGAGGACACTACCTTTGGACAAAGTGTGTTGCAGGCTCCTATGTGAGATTCTAATATTTTCTGATTTGGTTCTTTGGACCCTGTTGTCTTGTTGCTGTACCACCCACCCATATTCATTGGTTTGGGACATCCCTGTTGTCATGGATATAAAGATGCTCTGTGTCTGGTGGTGTACATTAAAGAAAATGTGGGTTTTTGGTTTACCTGTAAAAATCCTTTTCTTGGAGTACATCACAGGACACAATGATCGTAGCCTGCCTTTCACAGAGGGGTTATACCTAGAAGGGGACTTCCGTTTTTTTTTTTTTTTTTCCAGTTTCCAATCAATTTAAGGTTGCAGCACAATTCTATTGTCATAGATATGAAGATGCTCCATATCCAGTAATGTACTCTTAAAGTGATAATAAAGGCTCATGCTTTAAAAAAAAAAAAAAAAATGTTCTACTTACACACCGCTCGAACAATGAAATAGTATTCAAATTGCTGCAGGTGCTCGTCTCGGATCAAGAGCAGATATTTGAGAGATCCTTCTTTTGTATAGCTCCTGGCCCCTCCCTCTTGGTGAATGCCTCCATAGCAAGCTGCTTGCTCTGGTGGCACTTGCGCGTGATCACACCCGAGCCACCTCGGTGTATCCTTATGAGACACGGAGCGCAGCTTGGCTCCGCCCCAGGTTCCTCCTCACTGGCTTTTTTTGGAAATTTGGGGTAGCCAATACCAAAGCTATCTTTATAGATGGTTTAATATTCAGTTTTAAAAGCCTGCCTAATAGCATTTCCCTTTTTGCTTGTGTAGTGTTTTTTTTTTTTTTTTTTTTTTTTTTTTTTTTTACACATTTGCCTGTACATCTGTACAGCACTGTAAGGGAAAAAATCAAACTTACTCGAACCTTGAAATCCAGAGGTGGGTTCTGATCTAGTCAGTGGTATTGGCAACTGTGATGTCAGCTTATTCTCTAGTTAAAGTTAGCTATTAATATGCAAGCTGCCAACTCTTGCAATGGAGGGCTGGATGTGTCACTGGCCTGCTGCCACTATTAAAAGAGGACCAGTCAGAAGAAGAACAAGAAAAACAATCTTTTTTTAAGGTAAGTGTATTTACATAAGTAAGGCTTGTCTGTGTTCTGGAGCAGATTTGATTTGGCAGTACAATATACCTTTATTTGTTCCTGAATGGAAGATAAAGTAAGGGTGTAGCTGTTTTGACTAAAATGGTCATCTAGCAATTAAAAAATAATGGTCCTTTCTTTTTACGCTTATTAGCATAAGAAAGGACCTCAGCCTTTATTATTGGCTATATTTCAGTTCAAATATTTGCATAATCTGTTATACTTATAAAACATTGAGTCTAATATTTAGCCTACCAATTCAATATTTTTTTTAGACAAGAGTAATGCTGTCAATGATTGACAGTTTATTACTATTGTTTCCTGTTTTTTTGTGATTTCTATAATGTTGTAACTTGCCTACAATAGAAATTTGTACAAATGTAAAGATAAATGTCTACTCGCTTTAGGGGTCAAAAGTAGAAAAACAGACAAGTGTGCCAGAAAGTGACTATGATAATACCATCCATGATACAGAGCTTGAGGAAACGAGGTAAGTTCAAAATGTTAATTCTAAAAATTCTATTTTTTTGCTTTCTGTTTTCATGTTCATGTACGTTGTGAACCACACGTATGACTCTCAGCTGCTGATATTGTTTATAGTAGCCTTTCATCAGGTGCTTTCCACTGCAGCATTTTTTGAGAATGGAATGCAACCTTTTGACAAGACAGTCAAACTGGCTAGATCAACTGCTTTACTTGTGCAAAGTTAATGGTGCCAGTAGTTTTTCTTTGTCTGAAAGGGTTGCTTTAAAACAAAGGTAAACTCCTCTTTTAAACTTGTACCTACAGGTAAGCCTATAATAAGGCAAACCTGTAAGTACAGTGAATATCTGCTAAACATGCAATATTTAGGAAATATTTACAAGCGATGCTGCCGGTGACCTCACCAGTGCATGCAATCTGAAGAGACGGCACCCCTATTCCCGAGCCCAGGGCTCGCATGCGGGTGTGGGCTCACTGCAGGCCCAGCCATTCATACAGCCAGAGCCCGCGAACCCGAAAGGAAGATCGGGTGAAGATGGCAGCACTGGGGATCTGTGACAGATCTGAGCAGGAGGGATCTGCTTTACAGGCAAGTCTATCATAATTTGCTAGTATGCTGTGCATGCTAGTAGATAATGACTTAACCCCGCAGGGGGCACACTTTAATTTTAATGTGGTGGTTTACTACTGCTTTAAAGTTGAAGTTCACCCTAGAGTTTTACTGTATGTACATTAAAATACAATATAACACATGTGCTTTGATAAAAGAATAGCACCATATTTGACATCTGTCCATGCTCTAGTTGTCCAGCAACCACATTTTTAATTCCTGGCTGTTTACCAGCCATGCAACTCATGGTGCTGCTTTGCACACGCCATGCATATGGTCTTTGTTGTCATCAAGGTACAGAGGAAACCATGCGTTGCATAGTGTTGCTGGTACATGGCCGTTAGGTTTCAATGCTGATTTCTGGACAACCCGAGTGCGGACAGAAGTCAAACCTGGTGCCATGCATTTATCTGCACTCTGCAGAGATATGGAATTATTGACACAAACTTTACTGGTGTATAGTAACATGAATCTTTGCTTTCTGTACAGTTCAAGTAGAAAAGGAAGGCAGCGAAGTATACCATGGCATGGGGAAGGTTCAATTCCTGAAATGGAAGATCCTGATGTTGATGTTAGTGCAACTCTCCCCAGCACTGAAGATGTCATAAGGAAAACTGAGCAGATAACAAAGAACATTCAAGAACTTCTAAGAGCAGCACAAGAAAACAAGCATGACAGGTAAGCAACGAGGATATTTGTCTCAGAAAAGGAAGGAAATCGGGATGGACTGGTAATTTTTAAAATAATTATGCAGTCAGACTCTAAGGGCCCTTTCACACGGAGCGGATCAGTAATGATCCGCTCCGTGTGTCCGCAAAGCTCAGCGGGGATCCTCCGTAAAATCCCCGCTGAGCTGGCAGCTGACAGGGCGGTCCCCGCACACTGTGCAGGGACCGCCCTGTGTTTCCTCCGCTCTCCCCTATGGGGGATTGGACGAACACGGACCGTATGTCCGTGTTCATCCGATCCGATCCGGCAGACGGAAGAAAAATAGGATTTCTTCCGTCTGCAAATGCAGATCTTTGCGGAGGCGGACAAATTACGGGTGTCAGCGGATGTTCATCCGCTGACACCCGTATTCACATAGGGACCCATGTATGTCCCGTTTTCATCCGCAAACGGACGGATGAAAATGCGGACATACGGTCCGTACGTGTGAAAGGGCCCTAACTGATTACATATGTAAACTAAGCATTATAGCACCTTCAAAACCAGCCGTCCCTGACTTCAAGCACTGGAAATGTATTTTGTTTGAAACCTCTAAGACGAACAGACTTGGATTGAAGTAATTTTCCCAGGCTGCCCTTCCAGCCTCACTCGAGCAATTGTTATGACAGTCAGTAAATAGTTGCTTTTACAAGATTGTGCTGATTGGCTCCATTGAGGCTATGTGTTTACAGGACTGCCATGACTCGGCATATAAAACTCACTTCTTAGTATCCAAGATGGCTGTGTCCACTATGCTGCAACAAAGCTATGCAGTGTTCATTTGAGGCTGTGCAATACTATCCTCCGGGTATTTATATACAGTAGTTGATATTATGGTATGAGCACAGTTTAAATTATTGCCGTCACTGTTTAAGCCCAATTGAAATTTCAGTTTAATTTGGCTGTATATATTCCAGATGTGTCTTCCATTTTATTTTATTTAAAAATCAAACAGATTTTGTTTACAGCCAGCACAGCAGTCACATGACATCCAGGCTGACGTTGGTGTGCAAACATTTTAATTTTGTATTGGCATTTATTTTATTGCTCACTCATTAACTTCAATTTGAATTTGTTACCTTTTGGGGCTTAGATAATGATATCATCACCCTGCTGTCTAGTGTGACCTCCCTATCTTCCTTGTTCCCCTTCTGTTCCACCCATCTCTGTATCGGAAGTATTTCTAAAATTACTACCTTGGAGGTCATGTTTTTAAGCTTGCATCCCATGTCCCTGTAATATATATTTTTTTAGGATGCTCCATTTACCCCCAACGTTGTCTTTTTTACCTATGTGTATTATAACAGCTGGGTCTTTCAAAGCCCCACCCAACACTCTGTCAACCTGATCTGCAGTATGTAGAACCTGAGCACACAGAAAAACAGACTATTTGGAGATCATGGTCCTGGTGACCTATTACCCTGCCTATCCTTGTAGTAAGTCATCTGTCACCAGGGTCTGTCTCTCCCAACCTGTACATTTGCTCTCATTCTTCATGGAGCAGTCATTCCCTTGGTTGCTAGATGAGATTTTCTGCTCCAGCAATTCTACCCATGAATTGATAGCCCCAATATCAACCAACCAAACCTACTTATAGGGGGCTATCGGCTCAGGGCTAGCCTCTACACCAATTTCCCTCTTTCCTGATAAAAATTAACTATTTGTTATGTTCTAATTCAGGAACTATTGAAGCTTGCATTCCTAAAGTCATATTATTTATAGTCCAGCACCTGGCAGCTGAAGCACAAAGTCCCAAAGCAGTTGTGGTTAGCTTAGTAGCTATAGAGGGCCCCAACATGTCCAGTGGGCCTCACAATAGCTTTGGTTTTGTAAAAAAGAAAAGAGCTTATAAAAACAAACAACCATTGGTCTGAATATGCACACAATCCATATGTTGTATTTTGTCCTGTGTTGCTAGGTGCTTCCTTAACTCTAACTATGAGATCTGACATGCTAAATTTGGTGGGGGGCATGGCTGGTAGATGGCTGCTTGAGGCTACAGCTTTCTGCATCTGCGATTTCTAAACCTATAGCAGCGGCACTGAGCACCAGAGACGGGCAGTTCTCAAACCCAGAGAGTCAGGCACACCGAGTCACATGTCCAGCAAGAGGAAACACAGATCCCAGCTCGGAAAGGTGATGGATTTTTTTCACCCAGCCTCGCAGACACACTTTCCAAGATGGTGCTGATGGCTCTCCTGGATCTCCTCACCCGCTGCATGGCCACCCAACGATCGCAGAGGGGAACCCGTGGCACCACTCGGGGGATCACAGACCTAAATACCAACATAAGGGCTCGTCCTCCAGGGCCTCCTCTACCACCTCCAGCCTGGGAAAAAATAAGATGAGGGTGCAGTCCTCTTCTCAGCCTGCTCCAGAGGTGAGTGAAAATTACATATGCCTAAATAACACCAGGGAACTCCATGATTACATACTGGAATTCCCCACAGGTGACCAACCTGTCCTGGACACAACCTTAAAGCTCAATAATTTAAGTCTGATCTGAGAGAGGTGAGAGATTCACTCATATTGAAGAAAAAAAATTGAGAATTTGCCTCAATGAATTGGTAGACGCTCACAACGAGAGGGAGGACGATTTTACCTGGATCAATTGAAAGCTAGCGGATCTTGAAGATAGATCCAGAAGAAATAACATCAAAATAAGAGGCATTCTAGAGTCGGTCAGACCCCCTAAGTTGAGAGCATACTTGGATAATCTCCTACAGCAAACTATTCCAGACGCATCATTGGAGGAGCTAACAATCGTTTGCATTCATAGGCTACCAAAGTCAAACCATATTCCCGCTCACCTACCCAGGGCACAATTTCCCGCATTAAGGATCACTAAAGGAAAATATTTTTTTTAGCTAAATAGCTTCCTTTACCTTACTGCAGTCCTGGTTTCATGTCCTCATTGTTCGTTTTTGCTTTGAAGTAGACTGATGAACAGCAAGGCTTTTGGAGATACTTTTATAACCCTTTCCAACTTTATGAAAGTCAGCAATTCTTAATTGTAGGTCTTCTGAGAGCTTGTTTGTGCAAGGCATCATTCACATCAGGCAATGCTTCTTGTGAAAAGCAAACCCAGAACTGGTGTGTGTTTTTTATAGGGCAGGGCAGCTGTAACCAACACCTCCAATCTCATCTCATTGATTGGACTCCAGTTGGCTGACACCTCACTCCAATTAGCTCTTGGAGACGTCATTAGTCTAGGGCAGGGGTACCCAACCTTTTGAAGAGCGAGGGCCACTTAAGCAACTTGGTAACCAGTCGAGGGCCACAATGAGCGGAGCTGGCGAATGACAGATCACGGATACTCTATAGGCCCTGCGACCTGCCCAGATGGAAGGGGACGAATTCCCTTCTGTTTTTCAGAAACCGGGTAAACGGACATCTGTCGCTCTATAGAGGTGAATTGAGAGTCCCATTTGGTTGGGCTGGTCATGTGAAAAAGGGCCTAAGACTTTCACACTTATTGTGCTGCAGTTTACCCACACTGTGGGTGCAACGTAGTGCACCTGTGTCTATCCTGCGGGTTAGCACTGAACTTTGCCATAGACTCTGCCTGTGGCAAAAGCCGACGCTGTAGAGGAAGCATCGGCTTATGGGTCTCTGCTCCGCAGCCGCTTCCTTCCTCTACCACCAGCTTCATTTACAACACTGATGCTGTGGTGTGGCGGGTTGCAACCTGCGATCTGGGCTTGCCAACCCACCATTCCAGAGCAGGAGGTTGCAGGCCACATCAGAGGGCTCCCCGGGCCACTGGTTGGCCACCCCTGGTCTAGGGGGTTCACATACTTTTTCCACCTGCATTGTGAATGTTTACATGGTGTGTTCAATAAAAACATGGTAACATTTAATTCTTTGTGTGTTATTAGTTTTAAGCAGACTGTGATTGTCTATTGTTGTGACTTAGATGAAGATCAGATAACATTTTATGACCAATTTGTGCAGAAATCCATATCATTCCAAATATAGTTCACATACTCTTTCTTGCAACTGTATAGGAACTTGTGGAAAAACACCATTTTAAATAAGTTAACTCTACCCATTAACGTCAATAGTAAATTAGCCCAACTGACCATTTTACTTTTAAAGGATGCTATGGCAGGGTAAGATGTTGTTGGCAATATAGGTAGAAATTGGTAATTGCACTGTAACTCCCAGATATTTAAATAAGGAAGTAACTTGTAGGGAGTAGTCCAAGGGGAGATCAAATGGGAGGGTGGGATCCACAGAGAACACACAGGACTTAATCCAATTCACATTAAATTCAGAAAAATTGCCAAAGCTAGTAATTAACGCACCACAGGGATCGTTGGAAAGGTTAAGCAACATATCATCCGCATACGATACTCGCTCTTCTAATAAATGAATCCACATTCCTTGCAAATCTAGAGAAGATCGGAGAAGTCAGGCTAGGGGTTCTTTAGCAAGTACAAGTAATAATAGGGAAAGTGGGCAACCTTGTCTGGTGCACCGATGGATAGTGAAGGGCTTAGAAACTATGGGCCAGATTCACAAAAGAGATACGACGGCGTATCTCCTGATACGCCGTCGTATCTCTGAGATATGATTGTCGTATCTATGCGCCTGATTTACGCATAGATAGCCCTAAGATCCGACAGGTGTAAGTGACTTACACCGTCGGATCTTGGGCTGCAATTCTAGGCCGGCCGCTAGGTGGCGATTCCATTGCGGTCGGCGTAGAATATGCAAATGACTAGTTACGCCGATTCACGAACGTCTGCTTTGCCCGTCGCTCTAAATTTACGTCGTTTCCGTAGAGATACATCGTGTAAAACTAAGCATGCCCTCTAGGTGGTCTAACCAATGTTAAGTATGGCCGTCGTTCCCGCGTCAAATTTTTTAATTTTAACGTTGTTTGCGTAAGTCGTCTGTGAATGGCGCTGGACGCCATTTACGTTAACGTCGAAACCAATGACGTCCTTGCGACATCATTTAGCGCAATGCACGTCGTGAAATTATAGGGACGGAGCATGCGCAGTACGTTTGGCGCGGGAACACGCCTAATTTAAATGGTCCCTGCCCCATTTGAATTAGACGGGCTTGCGCCAGGCAAATTTTACGTTACACCGCCGCAAGTTTACAGGCAAGTGCTTTGTGAATCAAGCACTTACGCTGAAAACTTGCGGCGGTGTGACGTAAATGGGATACGTTACGCTGCCGCAGCGTAGCCCATTTCTACGTGAATCTGGCCCTATACCGTTAATCCTAATGCAGGCTAGGGGTTGGTTATACAGTATGCGGATCCAAGTAAGCAGATTAGTTCCACATTTCTCCAAAATATTAAAGTAAGATAAGTGAGGTAAGGCCATTCAACAGAGTCAAAGGCTTTATGTGCATCAAGGGTTACAACAGCCCTGGGCACAGATAAAGTATTAGGAGACTGAAGGTTGGGTTAAATAATCTGCGTATATTGATATACGTAGATCGCCCAGGAATCAATCCAGTTTGATCTGGGTCTATTAGTGTTGTAATCACCAAATTTATGCGGGAGGCTAGGATTTTGGAAATAATCTTGACAGCCCTCAAAAAATCCACTCGCCTGCTCGCGTTTTGCGAGTGGAGTTTGAGGGCTGGCGAGCTATATGGCTGCCAGGAGCGAGCACCGCTGGCAGCCTGTGTGGAATGGGAGTCCTTCTCCCAGCGATCGCAGAGGGGAAGTGTGAGAGCCGCCCAGGTGATCAGAGCGCAGCGCAGGGAACACAATGCTAAGTTTTCATTTTAATTGCTGTGATCCCTGCCGCTTGCTGTCAGATACAGCCCGCCTCCTGGTCCCGGGACTTTGATAGACAGATCACCCGTCCAATACCAGTGACGGGTTATCTGTCGATCATAGTTCCCCAGCCAGGGGGCGGGGCTGTATATGACGTTGAGCTGGGGGAACGCGACAATTGAAATGAAAGCTGTGTTCCCTGCGCTGCGCTCTGATCACTTGGGCAGCTCTCCTATTCCTCTCCTCCCTTGCACAGGCAGGCTGCACTGGTGGGCACAGATACAGGTGTTAATATTTTATTTTTATAACTTAATTCTGCATAAAACATTTAAGCGGAATTTCATGAGAATTTATGAGGGCATGTTTAGGGGCGGAATTAAGAGCGAGCTGGGTGGGGCAACTGGTGGCGAGTAACCCTTGAGGCCTGGCTAATGGCTCAGGACTTAAAATTTTGAGCCCTGATCTTGAGATCCGTGTTGATCAAGGAAATTGGTCTATAGGATTCACAGTAAAGGGGGTCTTTATTAGGTTTAGGAATCCATACAATTAAGGCCTCGTGCATAGATGGATGGGAGGCTTTTCTGTTTAAAGATAGTGGAGTAAAGTGTATGTAATCTTGGGACCAAGACATCTCAATGTGTCAGATACCATCCAATGGGGAACCCATCCAGTTCTGGAGTTGTGTTTAGCAAAGGTTTTAAGGGCATTTAAGGAGTTAGAGTTGGGGGACTAGCCAGCCATCTTCCCCATATTTTATGAAATGTTTTAACTTTTTTTCCGTATTTCGAAGGTGAGCTTATACAGAGGCAGGCAGTAATTGACCAGTTTTAACCAGAGGGTTCGTGTTGGGGATACTGATTCTTTCCAGGACAATAAAAGGGACTTCTTCGCATTAAAAATAAAGGATTGCGAAGGAGTCACCAAACATGCCGGAAACAGGCTTGAGGCAAGTTGACTAGATTTCACAAACTGCGCTCCCTGAAGAGTGTTTAGAAAGCTTCCATAACCATTCAGATACTAGACTAAAACCTTTAGTGAGGTTCCCCTGATCTTCAGTTCCTTGTGTAGGGTTTTCTTGTTTATATTTATATTTACGTTGGTGGATGTCCCACGCCTCAATGGGTATTTGGTTACTTTGTTGTAGGTACTTTTATACATTAAGATATGTAGTTGCAGGATGGCGGGGCTGCTCAGGATGGCGTGCACGCGCACGTGAGGAGGCGGCGCGCTCTCAGGTGGGGGGAGTAAACAGCAGGGAGATTGCCGGGGATGAGGACGGACCACTCTAGAGGAGAATGGTGACGACAGCCCCCAGCCGTATGCCACACACTGCACACCGCCTTCCGGAGGCAACCTCTCAAGCAGCACTGCGGTGAATCGGGGGAGACGGATCGCTGCATGGACCGGCACAGCGCCTATCACAACGCGCTGTATGACCGCTCCGGAGCTCACAGCAGTTAAAGACCTGGAGACGGACGGGAGAGGAGGGAAGAGTGCATGCAGCTGGAGGTCTGTATCGGCTTTGATCGAATGGAAGGACGGTAATTTACACCCACACATCCACCATCACAGGAGATAAGGTTGGCTCTTACCTTTTTAGTTTTTTTTCTTTCTCCTCTTCGTGCCCTCCCCAAAAGCACTCAGAGGAAGTGAGATACGTGGAGGCAAAGTATAAAATATCTCCAGAGGGAGATGACAAGGAGGTGGTGAAAATGATGTTAACGCTGTAAAAAGTAGTTAAAGGTCTGGTCTTACTCAAGTAAAATTGGCTGCTGTTTATTCATATGGAAGCAAAGACATGCTAAGATACTGCTAAGGTGCTAAGGTGTTCTCAGGATATGATAAAATCCAACCATAAAACACTAACTGACAATCTCTTAAATGAGCAAACGGGTCTGCATTGCTTAATAGACTTGGTGCATTGGGGTACGGTGCGAACGTAAAGGTCTCTTAAGGGAAGAGAACCAAGTACCTAGGGGGGCAAGGCGGTAAAAAGCAACTAAATTAAAAAAAAGTGAGTTGCATTGCTGCCATTAAATCATCAGGAGAAGCAATATCTGCACAAAATGCCCCCTGTACCAATGACAAGCGACAATAAATAACCCGTTACCCGTTACCTTATCAAGAGAGACTGTCTTACCTAAGG
Source organism: Rana temporaria (assembly GCF_905171775.1). Taxonomy (NCBI): domain Eukaryota; kingdom Metazoa; phylum Chordata; class Amphibia; order Anura; family Ranidae; genus Rana; species Rana temporaria. The sequence goes on from NC_053489.1 coordinate 232,423,590, forward strand.
TATATCACAAAACTGGTCAAAGGGGACTTATATTATTATATTACTTGTAGTTCTCTTCTTAAAGAGATACCCCCCTCTGCATACAGAAGCACCTCAAATGGTACTCATATGGTTCAGATAGGGGGACCTAACGAAGCCCCCCTCCCCCTCTCTCCCGGCGGTCCTACATTATATTTGGCTGGACCGGGTCCTGCAGCAGTTAAAGAGCAGTAAACGGAGGGGTGAGGTAGATTACGCGGTAGGAAAGTTTGAACTGGTCTGGATCACATGAAGGGACGGTAAAATTTGGATATCGGTATAAATTCATATTTTCAGGAGTTAAGCTCGGATTTCTCCCCACAATCCCTTACTTGCTTGGAATTATTTCCCGGGAAGTGGGACCGGCAGAAGCCAGGCTGAAGTAACGTCTAGAGGGCCCCGGGAAAACCGTAGCTGGAGGTGCCGCCCAGGGTCTGTACAGGGACTGGCAGAAACTTGATATAGGATAAGATACCAAATACCCAGAGGACCCCCCCAAATCTCCTAGGTTGAAGTAGACAACTATACATACAACAACATCTCGCCCTGCCTCCCTCAGGGTGGGGGGTAAAATTTTCACTTGGTTTAACCCTTATTATATCAGTACCTAAAGTACCTTATCCATAGTACCATTTTTGAAAACCTTGAAAACCAGGAAGTGTTTAAAAAGGGAACAGGTATCTCACCTAGTATTTTCCCCTCGCCATCTGGAAGGAAGGGGGGGACTTGGTGGAAACAGTGAGGGAACTGGGGGGATAGGAAAGGAGGTAGCAGAAGGTCAAACTGGGGAAAAGAATCAGGAAAAGGGCGAATAACATGAGCAGAATGACGAGCAGGTCGACAAGGGGGGGACCCCCGACAACTCCGAGTAATATATCAACAACAACAAGTTCTATTAGACCTTTCATGACCAAAGGAGCAAGCCCACAAACACAAGGGGCCCAGGGAGGAACAAAGCAACAACAATCTAACAAAGATCAAAAGTCTGTAAACAAGAAACCCCAGGGAAGAAATATCAGTGACACATCAATAGAGTCAAGAGAAGAAAGTAGTACAGAGCATGGGCCTGAAGGTAGTGGGAATCAACCAGATATGCAGCCCCCATTAAACGGAGAAATCGCAGAGATGCTGCGAAGGATGGAAAAGGCGATCAAGGAGGAAATCAAAGGGGAAATACAGAACCTACGTATGGACCTGGGACACTTTATATCCAGAATTGAAACAATAGAAGAACGAACAAAGACGGCAGAACAAGAAGTAAAAGTAATAAAAGACCAAATTGACCAGACACAAAGACAACAGAGACTTATCCTCTACAAAATAGAAGACCAAGAAAATAGAAGCCGTAGACAAAACCTGAGGATAAGGTCAATTCCAGAGGAAAGGGGAGAAGACCTCAGGAAAATAATGCGGAGGATATTTAATCCCCTCCTGGAAAAACCAATAGAAGATCCCGTCAGGATTGAAAGGGTCCATAGAGTAGGAAACCCACAAAGAGCCAGCTTAGAGCGAACAAGAGACGTTATAATCAGGTTCCGGCTCTATGAGGACAAAGAAATAGTATGGAAAAAACTGAGGGGTCAACCCCCGATAGTCCTCGATGGGATAGAGCTACAGATATTCTCGGACCTATCGGTTGAGACCTTGGCAAGGCGACGAGCACTGAAACCCCTTCTAAAGCAGATGATAGATCTAAACATTAAATACACTTGGGGGCACCCGGCAAGTCTAATTGGTACAAAAGACGGAAGATCGGCAACACTTAGATTCCCGGAGGACTTAGAAGAATTCTGTAAAAAATTGGATATTCAGATCCCCGATTTACCAGGATGGGAATAGAGGAACTGGAGATGGGGGAGGAGAAAGAGGAATTAATTCACAAGGAGCTAATTTCCAGAAAATCTGTCTTTTTCCAACCTTACTCTCTGTGGTGATGTTCGGCAAGATGGGGGATTTATCCATCCCCCCTCTCCCCCGCTCTAGGATTAGAGCGGAGGGGAGGCAATCCCGGGACCCCACCTAGAGGAAACTGGACCAGATATGGAAGATGGTTCAGAGGCCAATAATTGGCCAAAAGGGGAGGGAGGGGGGAGGGGGGGAGAGTGGGGAGGAGGTGGGAGGGGAGGGGGGAGAGGGGGCGGGGGAGGGAGGGAGGGAAGGGGGGAGAGGGGGCGGGGGAGGGAGGGAGGGAAGGGGGAGGAGGGGATCTATCTCACCAAAATAATCAGAAAAAAGGGAAAGACCAAAGATGCCACATATCAAATGTATATCTTATAATGTGAAAGGTCTCAATAGCCCAACTAAGAGACATAAGGTGCTCAAGGAATTGAAGAGATATAAAGCAGACATCTCCTTCTTACAGGAAACTCATATCACACTAGGTTCGAATATTAGATTATACGCCCCAGACTTTCCCACTTGGTACTATGGGGATACGATCTCCAAAAGAGCTAGAGGGATAGCTATTGGAATCTCAAAAAGGGTACGGTTTGAATTAACCGATAGACTGACAGACCCAAAGGGGAGATTCCTTTTTCTGAGAGGAAAATTGGAAGGACTAGAATGTACTCTAGTAAATGTCTATGCCCCAAATGATCTACCGATAAAATTCCTTCTGGGAATACTAGGGAAATTAACAGACTTTAGGAGAGGAAGAGTAATCATGGGAGGGGATTTTAACTTATGCTTAAATCCAAATATAGATAAGACAACCCAAACATTGAGGGATCGGGGTGTACAGTTAAGAAAACTCAGGGACGCCCTATTTAGGAGCCAATTGATCGATGCTTGGAGAGTCTTTAACCCTGACCAACGGGATTATAAATTTTTCTCCCCGGTCCATGGGACTTACTCAAGGATCGACCATATATTGGTGGATCACAGGACCTTAGATATTGTGGTAGAGACAAAAATAGAAATCATGACGATATCCGATCATGCACCAGTAAGTGTCATAATAGACATCTCAGGAAATCAGAGACCTGAACAAAACTGGAGATTAGACGAAAATTTGTTGATAGATGAGACCAGTTTAACAAGGGTTAAAAAAGAGCTGGAAGAGTATTTTACGTTAAACGAGATGGAGGAAGTTTCGGGGACAATACTATGGGATGCCCATAAGGCTGTGATAAGAGGAACCTTGATCTCGGAAGAAGCAAGGAAAAAAAGAGAAAAAAATAGGAAAAAAGAAGAATTAATAGAAGAGATCCTCCACTTAGAACAGGAACATAAAAAAACAGGGAAAAAATGTGATCTGTACCTAAAACTGATCAATAAACGCAACGAACTGAAAGATGTTATGGACCAAGAAACCCGAAAGGAATTTAACTCAATTGCCAGGGAAAGATATATGTGGGGGAATAAAACTAACAAACATTTAGCAAGAATGGTGCAGAAAAAGAAATCAAAAAACTATATAGAAAAAATCAAGAACGAAAAAGGAGAGACGATGCATACAACAAAAGATATTGCGGAGACCTTCAGGCAATATTATGAGAGACTCTACTCGGTAGAACAAAAGAATGGGCTGGAGGGAGAAAAAATAAATAAAACGGTAAATTTCTTGAGGGAAGCAGGACTACCAAAAATAAGTAGAAGCAAGGCATCAGTTATGGATAGACCAATATCGGAAAAAGAGATAAATATCGCATTAGCCGGTACAGCATCAGGCAAAAGCCCGGGGCCCGACGGCTTCACCATTTTGTATTACAAAAAGTGTAGGGAGATCCTTCTACCAAAAATATGCCAATATTTTAACGGATTGGGCAAAGACTTTAAACTGAGCCGGGAGGCCTCAGAGGCCACTATAACAGTCATTCCCAAGGAGGGTAAGGATAAAGGAGATTGCTCAGGATATCGACCAATATCTCTGCTAAACACAGATGTAAAACTGTTTGCAAAGGTCTTGGCCGAGAGAGTAAAACAAGAAATGGCAAATATGGTACACCCAGACCAGACAGGATTCATCCAGGGAAGAGAGGGGAGGGACAATGGAGTCAGAACATTATTGATAATGCAAAAAATGAAAATGACCAGGGCCCCCAGTCTGCTCTTGTCGATAGATGCGGAAAAGGCATTTGACAGAGTAGACTGGGGGTTCATGTTAAGTACCCTGGAGGAAATGGGGCTTGGACAAAGGATGAGGGAGTGGATAACAACTCTCTATCAGGAACCAAGGGCAAAAATAAAAATAAATGGTAGCCTATCCCAAGAACTGATAATGAAAAACGGAACTAGGCAGGGATGTCCCCTGTCCCCACTCCTGTTTGTACTCTCTTTGGAGCCCCTATTGGCCAGGATACGTAAGTGCTCCGACATAAGAGGAGTCAAAATAGGAGAGGACGAACACAAACTCTCAGCATTTGCAGATGACGTTCTCTTCTATCTGTCGGACCCTAGAACCTCAATCCCTAAATTATTAGAACTATGCACACGATATGGAGAAATATCAAACTTTAAAATCAATGTGGCCAAAACCGAGATTTTGAGTATTAATGTTAACAGACGGGACGAAAGAGAGTTAAAACTGAAATGCCGCTTCTCCTGGGTAAAAGCACTCAAGTACCTTGGTATTTTTCTTGTAAAATCAAATAAAAAAATGTATGTTAAAAACTTTATTCCCCTGCTAAATGAAATTAGGGAAGAAATAGGGAGGATAAAAAATAGACCAATATCCTGGATAGGACGAATAAATTATTGTAAAATGGTAATCTTACCAAAGATTACCTATAAGTTCCAGATGATACCCATAAGTTTGCCTGGAATACTCTTCACAGCTCTTAAAAAACAGATTATGAACTTCATATGGAGAAACAAGAAACACAGAATAGCCTTCCAGACCCTAAGACAACCCAAAATTAAGGGGGGACTAGCAGTACCAGACATTAAAACATATTACGAGGCGGTGGTATTGTCTAGGGTGGTGGAGTGGGCTAGAGTCAGCAAGGAAAAGAGGTGGGTGAACATTGAAAATGAAATGTCAAAGGCACGCCTGGACAAGATTATATGGAACCCACCCCAATATAGGACACTTGATGAGAATACACATGAGATAACTAAAAATGCACTAAAAATTTGGGACACTATGTATAAAAAAATAGAAAAGGAATTTAATTCACCACTATTGGCACTAAAAAACAATGATTACTTTGCACCGGGCAAATCACAGATTGGAGGAAATTGGATAAAAAAAGACACGACCCAATTAAGGGACGTAATAAAAGACGGGCACATTGCAACACTGCAAGAATTAAGGGGAAAAAATTGTTTTTTGAAAATTGACGAGTGGAGATACCACCAGCTAGCCCACTTTATACAAAAATTGCCGCACCCATTAAGGTCAGGGGAGCAATTATCCGATTTAGAAAAACTATGTACATCGGAAAAGGTCAAGGGAACTATTTCAAAACTATATAAGATCCTGTTAAAAGTGGACGAGCGGATGGTCCCTCCTTTCGTCAAAAAATGGGAGAGGGAACTTGGATCTAAAAGAGATAGGACCACAATAGAAAAAATGCTGACACTGGCCCACTCCTCGGCAGTAGATGGCCGTACAGCCGAGATGAGCTATAAATGTTTGACTGGATGGTACATGACCCCGGACAAACTATCCAAGTTTGACGATGGTCAAACGGGAGAGTGTTGGAGGGGATGTGGGTTCCCTGGTACCATGGCTCATCTGTGGTGGAAATGCCCTAAAGTAGAGGAATTCTGGAAAAAAATTCTGGGGTGCATAGAAGAGATTACAAAAAGCAAAATTAAGTTGGACCCCTGGGTAGTATTGTTCCATGGGGGAGAGGATGAAATTAAAAAATATAAGAAAACCCTTGTCCCACATCTATTAAATGCCGCTAAAAGGACAATACCGAGAAAATGGCAGGAGGAGGAATGTCCCTCAATTTGGGAATGGATAGACTCCGTGGAACAGACCTATAAAATGGAAGAACTGAGAGAAGGGGTGGAAGGTAATAATATAGCCCAGGATAAGAAATGGGATAACTGGAGGGCCTTTAAGAAATCGTGGAGTTATGTTGAAAAACTCAGAGTTGAGACCTAAAGACAAATTAAAAACAGATTTGAAGGCATCAGGAGATACTTGGGATTGTTTATGGTGAGATAGAGGGAGGGGGGGTGGGAAAGGGAGGGAAGGGAGGAACTGGGATAAGGCGAAGGAATCGAAAAATCTTTTTTGTTGAGATTACTAACAAAATTATAATATAAAAAAAAAAAAAAAAAAAATATATATATATATACGGCAAGAAAAAAGAAATCTAAGGAAAAACCACACTAATGATGCGAAACCTGATTAGAGACGCTAAGGGCTGGCAAACGGAACATGAGCGTATAAACGCATACTCTATGAGGTTGAAGTCTGAAGTGGAACAAAAAAAAAAAAAAGATATGTAGTTGCAGAATCTTGACGCCCAATGGTCAGCCTTGCTAATGTTTATTACTTATGCTTCTAGGTAAGGCAATAGCACAATTTAACCTTGATGTTTTTCTTGCAGTTGGTTTGTAAGGGTCAATATGGCTATTTATACCCATGCATCTTTGGTCGATTTCGACAGTAATTTACGTTGCATTACATTCTGTAAGTGGTCTTTTAATGCACAATAACAAACCATATATCTTTGTGCTTTATTATATCTGCGAAAACTTTCAATAAAAAATATTTGAAATAAAGCCTAACTTTTGGGAAACTTGAAAAGTATCCATTCTAGCAGGACTATGCCCACATTGCAAGGGTTTATTGCTTGTTTAGGTCATGTTTTTTGTTCTTTTAAATATATTTACATACTCCATTCTCTTCTACCCTGTGTGCCAGCAGTCTAGGTCCTGTCATAATCAAGTGTGGGGATGTGGAGGATCAAGTTAATAAAAGAGCTTTTATTTTCTTGTAGAGTAATTGAGCAATGGGTAATTTTAAAGTTTCCTCGATTTGGGCTTCAACCCCTTGCTGCCGTAGTGTGTGAATTTTTTTAATATTATGTCTGAGAATTAGTTAAAAACTCCAAAACACTATATATTTTCTGAAAGCAGACACTTTTGGAGAATTAAATCGTTTTATTTTTTTCTGTCACTCAATATTGGCGCAATAGTTTATCACATGCACAATTTCAGTAAAAAAATAAATAAATTTTAGGGCACACAAACGCATATTACACAATTTTGGTAAAATATAAAACATGAGGTTGTGCCAAGTAAATACATTTTTATGTCGCCCTAAAATTGCGTGCCCTCATGAAACGGCAACAAACTTCGGTACCCTAAACTTTCTATAGGCACAGCCTTAAAAGCCCCAAGTTTTAGTTTTCACTTTGAACAATGACCCTAGAATTATTGCTGTAATTCCGGCGTGCGTGGTGAAGTGTAACATGTAGTGCAATCAGTGTTGGGTGTTTAAATGCTTGTGTGTAACTTTATCTATTTTTACTTTTTTAATCCCAACACCTGAGTGCCGGTTCGCACCACAAAAATGCACTCCAGATCCGTTCCGGTTGCATTTCTGCATGCACGATTTTAACGATTTTTTACGTGTTTTAGTGTGTTTTTGATGTGTTTCTGGATGTATTCCAGGTGCTTTTTTTTCTTCTCATTTCCTGTTTTTCCCACTGTACTGGGTTCTGGTGTATTTTTGATGCATTCCAGTGCATTCTGTTATATTTTTGATTCATTTTATCATGTTCCAGTACAGGAAAAATGCAGCATTTTCTACTTCTTTTTTTTTTTTTTTTGGGGACCTGGAACTAACCACATTGGTGTGAACTATGCCATTGCAAACCATGTAACCTACTTTCCGTGCATTCTTGATGCAGAAGAAAACGCACTGGACTACATGTGGTGTGAGTTTAACCTCGATTCCACCCGACAGTCGGTTTGTTAGGTTTGCACACATTCCCAGCTGTGTATGTAAAATTCTCACTGCTGTTGACTTATGACATATGTCAGTGATAGCAAAAAAGGGTTAATATAGGGGGGAAAAGGTGTGAATATAAGAACAGTCACTGTGCAAAAAGAGCAGCAGTGGCTGGTGTGTGTTTTTTTTTTTCTTTTACAGGAAGTTCCTGCGCAAACCTTTGCACATCTATGGTGTGATCAGAGTACATTGGGGGTGATTTACAAAAGGCAAATCCACTTTGCACTACAAGTGCACTTGGAAGTGCAGTCAATGTACATCTGAGGGGAAGCTCTACTGATTTTATCATCCAGTCACGTGCATGCTAAAATGCTGTTTTTTATTTTCCTTGCATGTCCCCCTCAGATTTACAGCGACTGCACTTGAAAGTGCACTCGTAGCGCAAAATGAATTTGCCTTTCATAAATAACCCCCACTGTTTCCCATGTGCACAGTTAATACCATACGTGTGCAGTGGTGTGCAGAAAATGCTGCTCAAGAGAAATAAGGGGGTTATTTACGAAAGGCAGATCGCTGTAGATCCAAGGGGGACATGCAAGGAAAATAAAAAACAGCATTTTAGTTTGCACATGATTGGATGATAAAATCAGCAGATTTACAGCGACTGCACTTCCAAGTGCAATTTAAGTGCACTTTGCACTCGTAGTCAGGGCCGGGGGAAGGATTTTTGCCAACTCAGGCGAAGGTGCATTTTGCCGCCCCCCCCGGCGCGCACGCACGCACATGTGCACACACACACACACCAACACTATACAGAGAGATGCCACATAATATATCTAGATAGATAGAGAACAATGCTAGTACTAGCTGTTTCCTATTGTGCCCACACTGCCCAGTGAAACTGACCTGCTCTCTCTGGTGGTCCTGGACAGCGTGGCTCGCTCTCTCTCTTTCTGGTGGTGGTGCGGGTACAGTGTGACGCTCTCTCTCTGGTGGTGCGGTGCAGCGTGTCTCTCTCTCTCTGGTGGTGCGGTACAGCATGGTTCTCTCTCTGATGGTGCGGTACAGCTTGGCTCTCTCTGGCGGTGCGGGTACAGTGTGGCGCTCTTGTGGTTCGGTACAGCGTGGCTCTCATGGCTCTCTCTGGTGGTGCGGGTACAGCATGTCTCTCATGGCTTTCTGGTGGTGCAGGTACAGCGTGGCTCTCATGGCTCTTTCTGGTGGTGCGGGTACAGCATGGCGCTCTGGTGGTGCGGGTACAGCATGGCGCTCTGGTGGTGCGAGTACAGCATGGCGCTCTGGTGGTGCGGGTACAGCGTGGCGCTCTGGTGCGGGTACAGTATGGCCCTCTGGTGGTGCGGGTACAGTGTGGCGCTCTGGTGGTGCGAGTACAGCATGGTGCTCTGGTGGTGCGGGTACAGTGTGGCGCTCTGGTGGTGCGGGTACAGTGTGGCGCTCTGGTGGTGCGGGTACAGCATGGCACTCTGGTGGTGCGGGTACAGCATGGCGCTCTGGTGGTGCGAGTACAGCATGGCGCTCTGGTGGTGCGGGTACAGCGTGGCGCTCTGGTGGTGTGGGTACAGTATGGCCCTCTGGTGGTGCGGGTACAGTGTGGCGCTCTGGTGGTGCGAGTACAGCATGGCGCTCTGGTGGTGCGAGTACAGCATGGTGCTCTGGTGGTGCGGGTACAGTGTGGCGCTCTGGTGGTGCGGGTACAGTATGGCCCTCTGGTGGTGCGGGTACAGTGTGGCGCTCTGGTGGTGCGGGTACAGCATGGTGCTCTGGTGGTGCGGGTACAGTGTGGCGCTCTGGTGGTGCGGGTACAGTGTGGCGCTCTGGTGGTGCGGGTACAGCATGGCACTCTGGTGCGGGTACAGCATGGCACTCTGGTGGTGCGGGTACAGCATGGCGCTCTGGTGGTGCGAGTACAGCATGGTGCTCTGGTGGTGCGGGTACAGCGTGGCGCTCTGGTGGTGCGGGTACAGTGTGGCGCTCTGGTGGTGCGGGTACAGCATGGCACTCTGGTGGTGCGGGTACAGTGTGGCGCTCTGGTGGTGCGGGTACAGCATGGCACTCTGGTGGTGCGGGTACAGCATGGCGCTCTGGTGGTGCGGGTACAGCATGGCGCTCTGGTGGTGCGGGTACAGCATGGCGCTCTGGTGCGGGTACAGCATGGCGCTCTGGTGGTGTGGGTACAGTGTGGCGCTCTGGTGGTGCGGGTACAGTGTGGCTCTATCTGGTGGTGCTGGGGCTATAAGTTCCCCCAGCACAGTCCTCTTTCTATTTCCATGTCTCCTGTAGTACTGTACATGCTTTTTTCTGAGTTTTCTCTTTCCCCCCACAAGCAGACAGTAAGATGATCAATTCCTCATAGAAATCCTCCTTTAGAGGGTTGCTTAAGACTCCACAGAGACAGCTACTCGATTTCTCCAGGCTCAGCAGGCAGAGTGCATGCTGATGACTGTAATCCCCAAGACTACATTTCCCAGGATGCCCCACTAGTTATTTCTGCTCCACTGTGGGAGGAGAGAAGAAGAAGCAGGAAGCTTTCTTCAATCCTGTCCCGTGCTGCACAGAAATGCCGACATGAGAAAGGGGGAGGAAGGGACATCCTGACAGCGTCCCGCAGCCCCCCCCCTCACCTCACTGGGCAGACGGTCCGGACACCTATGGCTGGCAGAGCAGTAGTCAATGGGGGGCGAGAGCGGAACTGTCAGCGCGGCTCTGAGGCTGAGCTGTGTGTGTGTTCCTTTTAGATGCCGCCCGCAGAGACACTGAGTCACTGACTATGGGCGGGCGACTGTCCCGGCGGGTCGGCGGTGACCCGCTCTGTTTTCCGCCCTCTCCCCCTGGCGGCGCTGGCGCCGTAAGGCAAGTGCCCGACTTGCCTTGCGCTAGCGCCGGCCCTGCTCGTAGTTTGCACTTGTAGTACAAAGTGGATTTCCCTTCAGTAAATGACCACCATGGTGTGAACTAGCCCACAAACTTTTTATTCTAAAGTTAAACTTAAAGCCAAACTACCATTAAAAAGTCAGATTTCATTGCTGTCTTTGACCTCCCTTCCTGTCCTTGTGATAGCAGGAAAAGAATTGATGTAATTACAGCTAGCACAGGAAGGCCAGACAGTAATAAGAACAAGGCAAAGGCTCTCACATTTTACTGAAAAAATAGTTTTGTTGCAGTCTGTGTTTTCACTGAAGAGATTTCTCATCGCATCCTGTCCTAAACAAGGGATACACACCATGAGAGGTGGTTGAACCCTCTCCCATGCTGCCCACAAGTATACAAAAACAGGGGGGAAATGCAGCGCTAATCTGTGATAAATATATAATTCATGTGATTAATTGTGAAAAAAAAATCATGAAAAATAATAAATTAAAAGTTAATTTTGGGGTGCAAATTGAGTCCAGAAAATATAAACAAAATTCCAAAAAAACGTGAAAGAAAAAGAAAACAGTAAGTGATCCAGCTTAATTTTCTCAGAAAGGCTGTTTGGGAAATTGATGTAATAACTCCGAGTTGATGATAGTAAAGTAAATCTCTACAATACACTCGTGCGGAAAAATTGCCTGCTTACCAGAATGAAAGACTGTTTTTCATTAGTCTCATGGAGCGTGTGGGAAGTATGGTCTTCCCGCAACTGATCCGCCTGGATGATCAGAGTGGGGCTCAGCAGAAGATCCAGGATATACCATAAACGATAAAGAAAAAGGGGATTCTCATAGCGTATTACGTTTCTCAAAGAGGTAGTTTTAATAAAAGATTGCACTTACAGTTATGTAATGAATTGTGGGCAAAAGAATCAAAGAAAACGCTTCCACTCCGATACTCCGATGCTTCTCGCTACTAGATCAAAAACACCGCCGGCGTTCAGGACGGAACGCGATGACGTCACGGCACCCGACGATCGTTTCGTCTCGATAGGACTTCAACTGGGGTTTAACCGGATGTGGACGTCCGCGCGCACGGTGTTTAAATAATCACGGACTCCATCTTGAAAGCTGGAAAACCGTGAAGAGCCCTCATATTCAACTGCAGCATATGCAAGGTAAACTCATTTAAGGAACGTAAATGTACGAATTTCCAATCTTCAGTTACAGGTAAAACTTACGAGATTGAATCATTCATTACCTGTTCAACGAAGTATGTAGTGTACATGATACAATGCCCATGTTCAAAGCAATATGTTGGTCGCACTAAACGTGAACTACATATCCGCCCTAGTGAACATATTGGTAGGATAAAAAGTGGGTTCCCCAAACATAACCTTTCTAAACATTATGATAAATATCATGGTAGAAACATTAAGGGGACCAGTTTCTTTGCCATAGATAACATCCGTGCACATTGGCGAGGTACCAACATGGTTTGGGCCATATCTAGGTTGGAAACTCGCTGGATTTTTTGTATGAAATCTTTTATTCCCTTTGGACTTAACGTAGATTGGGATATTAATTGTTTTCTAAATAATTCTTAATATGATTTTATAAATTTTTAATATCTTATGGTCTATAACTAATATAGGGATTATATTTTCTAATTGATCCCTAATCTTATGAATTCATTATAATATTAAATACATTTTTTATGCATATTGATTTTATTATAAGTATGCACATATATTGCCTGTATTTTAATCATTTTAATTTATGATGTAATTATTGGTCACCTCCGATTATTTATCTATGCTGTAATCCGATGCTCTCCTACTGGTGGCAACACATCCCCGCGTTCTGACAAAACTCTGTTTTCTATTTGTTCCGACCTGCTATATGTAGGATCCGAACGTATTTCCTGTTCTTAATAAAGACTTCTCGCTATCCATTTATTTAAGTTGCCCTCAGTTGAATATGAGGGCTCTTCACGGTTTTCCAGCTTTCAAGATGGAGTCCGTGGTTATTTAAACACTGTGCGCGCTGACGTCCACATCCGGCTAAACCCCAGTTGAAGTCCTATCGAGACGAAACGATCGTCGGGTGCCGTGACGTCATCGCGTTCCGTCCTGAACGCCGGCGGTGTTTTTGATCTAGTAGCGAGAAGCATCGGAGTATCGGAGTGGAAGCGTTTGTAGAGATTTACTTTACTATCATCAACTCGGAGTTATTACATCAATTTCCCAAACCGCCTTTCTGAGAAAATTAAGCTGGATCACTTACTGTTTTCTTTTTCTTTCACGTTTTTTTGGAATTTTGTTTATATTTTCTGGACTCAATTTGCACCCCAGAATGAACTTTTAATTTATTATTTTTCATGAAATTTTTTTCACAATTAATCACATGAATTATATATTTATCACAGATTAGCGCTGCATTTCCCCCCTGTTTTTGTATATTTTGTTGGATTGTTGTACACAATTTTTAGTGCTAGCAGCTCATCATTTAATTTATATTTCAATCACTAATTTAATTCAGCGCAGCGCCAGCCTTTTGGCTTTTTCCTAATTTGCCCACAAGTATAGACAAGTTTGTCTCTTTCACTATTTTTTAAGCTCTTTAACCATTTTTCAAGCCATTAATAACACTGAAATTATCCTGCAAAATATGTGCCGATGGACAATGCACCAAATCCTCTGCATCCAAAAGTTTGACACCTTATGTTAACACCAAAAACTGCTAGTCTGCTGCCTAGTTCTAGAGATTTCCTATAGATATCCTAAAGACAGGTGATGCAGGATGCGCTTTTTTTTTTTTATAGAGAACTGACACAAGAAGTGCTCGTTTCTGAGCATCTTTTTATTTTTATTTACTGAAGTGTGTCTCATAACTTTCCTCAAATTTCTCGGCACATTGATTAGAAATAAAAGTGAAAACATGCATATTATCATTGTTGAAAAGTTCATAATAAAGTGACCACCACATGAGTGAAAAAAAAACAAAGCGCAGACAAATACACAGAATAAAAGCTCATCCAAAAACGAACCGCCGTGACGTCAGTGCTATGACTCCGCCCTAAGTGTTTCATCCCTGACGATGTCCTATTGAGTGAAACGCATAGGGTAAAAATCATAGGACTGACTTGTTTTTGGATGATTCTTCTTTGTATATTCCTGCGCTTTATCAATTAATACTACACTATGTGGCTTTTCATCTTCTTGTGTGATGAGCCTTATTTGATCTAGTACTGTGCAACTTGCCAAGTTCAGAATTGCTGCTTAGAGACAGTACCTTTGCGGGAAGAGCGTTAAGCCTCATACACGCGATTAGATACATTTTTTTATTGCATGCTAGTCTCATGTCAAAAGTGAATAGGTTACCCACCATATGAAAATTCTCGTACGACAGAATAGTGAATAGTTTTGTATGTATTTCTTTTTTGTTTCTAAGAATGCGTATTTTTTTTTTTTGTAAGACAACCGTACTAATTGGTAGAAAATCGGGCGCTGTGCTTAAATCCGACAAAGACTGCACATCCAGCTTTTGTCGTATGAAAAATCGGAATCAAATGTCAAACACTGTACAAACGATCCGAAAATCGTCAGATCGTTCATCAGACAAAATTTTACTTCCGAATTTTGTATTGTGTGTACGGGCCTTTAAAGTCCTGGGCTTTATACTTTAGTGCTGCAGTGGTTTGAGATGTTTTTTTGGTGAGTTTGGTGAGTTTGTGTTTCACTCAAAGCTGTGATGATTTTCACTGGAAGATTTCATGACCAAGATAAAAACGTGGTGGAGATCATACAGATTTATTTTATCAACTTTTCAACATGTGATAATATAATTTTTTTTTCATTTTTATTTATAATGTGTAATTTAATTGTATTTAATTATTTTTTTCACATTACTTTGTGTTGCTGCACATTTTATGTTGCCATTTTGTTTTGCCATTTGTACCAGGGTTTGTGTATTAAGCTGTTCAGTTGCAAGCTGCAACCCCTGTAAGCGCTGACAATTTTATAAAGAATGCATTTTGTTATTTTAAACATTGAAAAGTTATATTAGATAATTGGACAATCAATGAAAATAAGACCATGGCTCATGGTATATCCCTGAAAGTTGAATTTATTATCTTGAATGATCTGTTTTATGTCTATATTATTATTTTTTTTCCCTCCTAAATTTCACTAAACATTTTATTCATTATTGTTTCCTGTTCATCCCTCACTGTGACTCAGGCCCTTTGAACGTGAAGGTGTGCGTAGGCTGAGGCATAGCCTTGGCTGTTTCAGTACACTGGTTCCTTGGGCAGAGAGAGCCCCACTCCAACCACTCCTCCAGCAGACTGACTCTACCTCCTGGTACTCTGGCCTCTGTCCCTGTCTTCCAGGCACAGTGACCTCTCTTCTTTCTTTGTTTGTGCCTGTTTGCTCTTTGCTGCTAACTAATGTGTCCATTGGTGGAAGCATCCCTCTTCCATATACAGTTGCATCTCAAAACATTTGAATATCATCAAAGTTAATTTATTTCAGTAAAAAAGTGAAAACTGTATATTATATAGATTCATTGCTCACAGATTGATCTATTTCCAGCATTTATTTCTGTTTAATTTTAATGATTATGGCTTACAGCTAGTGAAAACCCCAAATTCAGTATCTCCAGAAAATGTGAATATTGCATACAGTATCCCACAAAATTGAGTACACCCCTCAATTTTTTTGTAAATATTTTGTTTTATCTTTTCATGTGACAACACTGAAGAAATTACACTTTGCTACAGCCATACAGACCAATTTCATGCAGTGTGTGGCGTATGGTCTGAGCATTGATCGGCTGACCCCCACCCCTTCAACATCTGCAGCAAAGCACTCATACGTCTGTTTCCCAAAGACAACCTCCTGGATATGATGCTGAGGATGTGCACTCAACTTCTTTGGTCGACCATGACGAGGCCTGTTCTGAGTGGAAACCGCTGTATGGTCTTGGCCACTGTGCTGCAGCTCAGTTTCAGGGTCTTGGTAATCTTCTTATCGCCTAGGCCATCTTCATGTAGCGCAACAATTTTTTTTCCAGCTCCCCAGAGATTTCCTTGCCATGAGGTGCCATGTTGAACTTCAAGTGACTAGTATGAGAGAGTGAGAGCGATAACACTAAATTTAACACACCTGCTCCCCATTCACAACTGAGACTTTGTAACACTCACGAGTCACATGACACCGGGGAGGGAAAATGGCTAATTGGGTCCAATAGGGACATTTTCACTTAGGGGTGTACACACTTTTGTTGCCAGCGGTTTAAACATTAATGGCTGTGTGTTGTTAGTTTGAGGGAACAGCAAATTTACACTGTTATACAAGCTGTACACTCGCTACTTTGTAGCATAGTGTAACTTTTTCAGTGTTGTCATGTGAAAAAATCTAATAAAATATTTACGAAAATGTGAGGGGTGTACTCCCTTTTTTGAGCTACTGTAAGAACAAAAAAGGATATTCAATACAGAAATGTTGGCTTACTGAAAAGTATGTCCATGTACAGTATAGCATGCAGTCAATACTTGATCGGGGCTCCTTTTGCATGAATTACTGCATCAATGTGGCATGGCATGGAGGCGATCAGCCTGTGGCACTGCTGAGGTGTTTTAGAAGCACAGGTTGCTTTAGTAGCAGCTTTCAGCTCGTCTGCATTGTTGGGTCTGGTGTGTCCTCTTTCTCTTGGCAATACCCCACAGATTGTCCATGGGGCTTAGGTCAGGCGAGTTTGCTGGCCAATGAAGCACAGTGATACCATGATCATTAAACCAGGTATTGGTACTTTTGGCAGTGTGGGCAGGTGCCAAGTCCTGATGGAAAATGAAATCGGCATCTCCATAAAGCTGGTCAGCAGAGGGAAGCATAAAGTGCTCTAGAATTTCCTGGTAGAATGCTGCGCTGACTTTGGACATGATAAAACACCAGCAGATAACATGGCTGCCCAAATCATCACTGACTGTGGAAACTTCACAGTGGACATCATGCAACTTGGATTCTGTGCCTCTCCACTCTTCCTCTAAGCTATGGGCCCTTGATTTCCAAATGAAATACAAAATTTACTTTCATCTGACAAGAGGACTTTGGACCACTGAGCAACAGTCCAGTCCTTTTTGTCTCCTTATCCCAGGTAAGACGCTTCTGACATTGTCTGTCTGTGGTTCAGGAGTGGCTTGACACACAGAATGGGACAGTTGTATGTCCTGCATACATCTGTGTGTGGTGGCTCGTGAAGCACTGACACCAGCCATATTCCACTCCTTGTGAATCTCCCCCAAATTCTTGAATGGCCTTTGCTTCACAACCCTCTCAAGGCTGCGGTTATCCTTGTTGCTTGTGCACCTTTTTCTACCACACTTTTTTCTACCACTCAACTTTCTATTTATACTTGGATACAGCACTCTGTGAAAAGCCAGCCTATTTTGCAATGACCTTTTATGATCCTATTTGTGGAGGGTGTCGATGATGGTCTTCTGGACAACTGTCAAGTCAGCAGTCTACCCCATGATTGTGCAACCTACTGAACCAGACTGGGAGACCATTTAAAGGCTCAGGAAACCTTTAAAGGTTAATTAGCTGATTAGTGTGTGACACCACGAGTCTACAATATTGAACTTTTTCACAATATTCTATTTTTCCGAGATGCTAAACTTTGGATTTTCACTAGTTGTAAGTAATAACCCCTTAAAATGTTTTAAAAAATGTTTGAACTATATCACTGTGTGTAACAAATCTATATAAGGAGTTTTATTTTTTAAATTTAATTACTGAAATAAAGCAACATTTTGATGATATTCAGATTTCTTGAGATGCACCTGTAGTCTTGTATATCATCATATATTTTTCAGATGATGGCAATACAATGTGGCCCGTCTTGCCTAATGTGGTAGCAGCTGATCAGAGCAACATTGCAATAGCAACTGATAAAAGTAGCATTGCAACCACATTAGCAGTGAGAAAGCTAAAGATTATATTGAAATCAGTTTCTTCTACCTCTGGCAATGCTATGTTGAATTAGTGCATGTGGATAATGTTATTACTTAACTAGCTTATAATATACTTACTAATGAAGAGTTTCCTTCATACTCATTGTTTGGTGCACTGCCTTTCCTCCATGCACAAGGATTTATGCATCATTAATAATTTTCAATGATATAGAAGTTTAGGTTTTGAAGTAAATAATATGACAAAATAGACCGGCACTATAGCAATACCTAGTCATTCAGTATACGTAGATAATTTTTTTAAAGCTTTTGTGGCAGAAGACATACTGATTTTATTTAAATGATTGTCAAGCTATGCAAACTACTTGGGAAAACCGTATTGGTTATCACACTAGTGTTTTTTTTTTTGTTCTTTCTTTTCCTTATACCAAAATTGTAGGGCTAATTTACTAGAAGTGTTCTAAAGGAAAGTGTTGCTGCCTCACAATATTGCAGGCAATCAACTTCCATCTGTCTCTTTTTAGGCGTAGGTTTTAAAATGTCTTGAAAGACCTAGCTTAATGTGGTGTTTTTTTTTTCCCCGAAACCTTCTGCAGTGTTCATGTAGTTATATAGTCATAACCGTTTTTCTTTTGGAAGCCCTTAACGTAGACAAATTGTTTCAATGATGCATACATCACCTGGGAAAGCATTTTTCACTGTTGTGGTTTGAGGCTTGTTATGTATGGCCACGTAGTCAGTACAGAAATTTTAGTACCTCTTCTGGTTTGCTTGCTTTCTAAGGTGACCCTGTACTTGATTTTTTATTTTTTATTTAAACTTTATTTTATTTATTTAGAAATATTTCCACATACAATACAAAATGTATTCTTTAAAAAAATCTTACAAACATTCTAAAAAATTTTAATTGACCTGATTTTCTTTTTTTTTCTGTAATTGCCTTTCGATTAGAGTAATAATTTTGCCTGTATCACTTTGATCATTTTAATGTCAAAAGTTTTCTAGAAAGAAAATTAAATCTTGTTATTGATGCACATAAGCCACATCTAAGTTAACTGTAACAAAAGATCCTATATCTTTTTGAGTTTAAAACCAAATGTGTTATGTGAAAGTTACTTGAGAGGTGCCATGTTCCAAGGCCATCATCCTTCTCTTTAATTTGCCACTAGGTGAGAACATGTGCGTGTCAGGTGTCGGAGCACTTGACTACCTGCATGCTTGGTTCATGTCAAGCTCACAGAGTAAAACAAAGAAGAGAATTGTGCCCCCCAAATCTACACATGGCCATACTTCCTATGTTTTCTGGTGATGTGTTTGCTTTAACCACTTAAGCCCGGACCATATTGCTGGTCAATGACCGGGCCACTTTTTGCGATTCGGCACTGCGTCGCTTTAACTGACAATTGCGCGGTCGTGCAACGTGGCTCCCAAACAAAATTGGCGTCCTTTTTTCCCCACAAATAGAGCTTTTGGTGGTGTTTGATCAATAGAGCGACAATTTTGAAAAATATATATATATAAAAAAAACTATTTTTTTTTCTCAGTTTAGGCCGATACGTATTCTTCTACATATTTTTTGTTAAAAAAAATAAAAATCGCAATAAGCGTTTGATTGGTTTGCTCAAAAGTTATAGCGTTTACAAAATAGGGGATAGTTTTATGGCATTTTTATTATTTTTTTTACTAGTAATGGCGGCGATGAGCGATTTTTATTGGTACTGTGACATTATGGCGGACACTTCGGACACTTTTGACACATTTTTGGGACCATTGGCATTTTTATAGCGATTAGTGCTGTAAAAATGCATTGATTACTATAAAAATGCCACTGGCAGGGAAGGGATTAACACTAGGGGGTGAGGAAGGGGTTAATTATGTTCCCTGGGTGTGTTCTAACTAAAGGGGGGTGGGACTGACATGGGGAAATGATAAATCGCTGTTCATACATTGTATGAACAGACGATAAGTCATTTCTTCCCCTGACAGCTCCCGGTTCTCGCTCCTGTAATGAGCGGTCGCGGGTGCCCGGCGGTGATCGGCTGACATGCAAGGGAGGAAATTGGCTGACATGCAAGGGAGGAAATTGGGCTTTGCTCGGGAAATGGACTCTTTAAATCAGGGGTGCCCAACCTTTTGAAGCTCGAGGGCCACTTAGTCGACTTAGTAACTGGTTGCGGGCCACAATGAGCAGAGCGGGCGGATGACAGGTCCGCGTCCGCTCTGCATATGTAGAGCGGACACGGAAACAGCCCACTATACTCCTTCTTTGTTTTTTTTTGTTTTTTTGTTTTGTTTTTTTAGCGGATCGGATTGGAGGTAGGACACAAGTCAGTTTACATCTGCCACTCCTTAGAGGTGAATCCACCTTGGAGGTCCAATTGGGTCGGAGGCCCATGGCTGCTTTCACACTGATGCGCTGCAGTTTAGCCGCACCGCGGGTTTGCTATAGACTTCTATTATATTCTGAAGGTTTGGTGCACTTTCGGAAAGCTCACCAAACTCGCAGGTAATAACAGAAGTCCATGGCTCAGTGCAGGTAACCCACAGGTGCACTACTCTGCATCTGCGTAACAGTTTGAAAGCCCAGTAACCACTGCGGAACAGATATACCCATATACATGTCATTTTAGTAATGAACATAGCATTAATAACAGTATTCTATTCAATCCCAGAGCAGGAGGTCGCGGGCCACATCAGAGGGCTCCATGGGCCACAGGTTGGGCACTCCTGCTTTAAATAGTCCAATTTTCTGAAAAGTTCAGAAGCAATTTTAAGTCATTAAAAATTGGTTTATGAAATGGAAATTTGTTTCAAGTAAGCATTTAAAATACTTGATTTTTCTGTGCTTTTGTCTGCAGTTTTTTTTAGGTCTCCTTAAATTCGACAGGGTCTCCTTAAATTCGACATGTAATGGCTTGGTGAATTTGAAGATCCTTTATTTGCTTTTATTAACTTTGGTAGCAGAGGTACTTTCAGCTATACACATCCATGAATTAAGTTGACTCATTTTTTAGTTTGAGGCATCTTTGTGCCGTTGTGTATACCTGTGTACAGATTTTTTGAACATAGTACTGTGTAAAAATTTAGTGCATTCTTTGCTTGCAATAGGTGAATGAGCACTAGTGCTTGCACTCGCCAAGTAGATGAATGAATCTTCATTGTGGGAAGAACAGTCTGAGAGTTTCAAAAAAAGCTACAACGTGATTATGGTGTCTGTGAGACAATCTGACGCATGAGACCTAGTCTGTCTAATGCTGGATGTACACGTATCGATGAATGAGATCCAGTCTGCCATATGCTAGGGGCATAGATATGTCAATCAAACCATCATCTAGCAAATATAATTTTGCCCATTATTTTGATCCTTTTCAGCCAATTTCATAGTATCAAACATAAAAACAATTAATTGAAAAAATGTTTCTTCAGATCATTTGTTCTGGGATGATTTTGGTTTTGGAAACAAAGATCGGGTTATTTGTGTTATTTCCATTCAAATAATCCAGTTACCAACACAATCCTTTTCAATGGCTACATGTCCGCTTTTTTCAGTGAAAGCGATCAAATTAATGCAGGCAAAATTTTCTTTCGTTTTTATCACACACATATTTAAAATATCCAACTCCACAAACTAATGAAAACCTCCACCTATATGGCCATTATTAGGGTAGGCTATCTTCAGGGACAGCAGGATTGAGAAAAGCAAGGAGCACTTCACTGTGGACTTACAAGCTACAAACATTCTGAAGTGCTACAGGTTTATAAGGCTTTTAGGCTATGTGTGATTTAACATCTGTGTGCGGTGTTTGAAGTTTAATAAATGCCTTTTGCAGACTTGTTCTTATTTAGCTTGTATATAACTTATAGAATATAATAATTTATTTCTAATTGTTTTAAGTATTGTGTTGAAGCTCTTGCACCTTTCAGATAATTGCATGGAATAGGTTAAATAATATGTATATGTTATACAGTATAATCATGTATTTGCGAAGCCCTGAATTCCAAATTTTTGGTTATCCTACTGCCACAGTTAACACACAACATTTTAAGTGTAGGGCAATCATCTGTGGGCTTTACAGCTGTAAAATAAGAATTGGTGATCAATGTGTACATGTATATATGCCTGTTTTATAAGTACACACAAGTCCTGCCCTGGACCAGACACCTGATGGTGACTTCCTGTGTTTTCCTTTTTGGTAGGTAGTCTCCATGTTTGTACTCTGCAAACATTGGGCACGTTCATTAGTTCTTTAAACTTGGGGTTGATTAGAGCCCTGGCTTCAGGACTAAGGGTAACCATACACCTTACAATCTGACAGCACAATTTTTATACAATAAACTTTATAATTACCAAAACTATATGCAATTATAGGTGGTATCAGTCTGTATCCAATCTGGTAGGCCCTTGTGCTACATAATTGCTGGGAGATCTAAAGGAGATTGTACGTTATACATCAGATTATAATGGGTTTGGATAAGTTTCACCAATTGTCATTCTTGTTCAGTGAGAGTTCTCTTACTCTAAGGGGGACATTCACGCAACCCACGTTGAGGTAACGCATG
Organism: Rana temporaria; assembly: GCF_905171775.1. Lineage (NCBI taxonomy): Eukaryota > Metazoa > Chordata > Amphibia > Anura > Ranidae > Rana > Rana temporaria. The sequence continues at coordinate 232,445,866 of NC_053489.1, forward strand.
CCTTGTGTTTACATTTATTTTAAATGCCGTGTTCTGCACTGTCATAAATGTAGCAGGGCCTACATTTGGGTGTTGTGGTCCATGGTCCAGCCCTTCATTTAGGCCGAGTTATGCAACATTTTTCTTGCTAGTGAAGGTTTAAAAAAAAAAAAAAAAAAATCTGGGCTAGGTGATCATAACTAAAATAAAAACATACAAAATGATACAGAAACAGCACTCAGTGATTATCCAAATACAAAACCACAAAAGAGTGTATACCGTATACATAAAACCTGTTGAGCCAACAAAATTGCAATAAACAGCCAAAATATACCATAACTTAATATACTGCATAATGTCACAATAAATATATACTGGTGAACAAATCGGTGAAATGCATTATTAAAAAATAATGTCTTACATTCGTAAAATATATTTATAGAAATCATAAAAACTCCACAATAGAAACATAGTCCATCCACAGGTAAATAAGTGCTTTTTGGAATTCACATGTGAAAACTCCTGTGCTCCAACACTAAACACAGCCTCTTACTAGGGATATTAGATCTCTGACATAAAGGTCTGATACACTGGCCCCTAAAGACATTCTTTAGACACAAAACATGTTGGACGGACTCTAAGCAGCTGACGCTTTTACGTTCAGCTGATGCATGCTGTATTGTGTTTTTACTCGTGAGAACCTATTGGTGCCTTTTTATAATAAAACTGTGTGACTGTACTAGGCTTCATACACACAGGGGCTTTTAAAAAAAAAAAATTCTCCTGGCAGGAGAAAAGCAGCTTAAACAAGCTTATGTCGCATTTTGCAATTTAGGCATGTCAGGTGTTTGGTTGTTTATTTCATTGGCCAGAATATTAATTTGTTATGACATAAAAAACCACCATAGGAGCCTAGCACTTAGATTTGTTAAGAGTTGAAAGAATTTTCCTAATAGTTTTTTTAGAGTATTCTAGTGGCATTTGTCACTGTGGAGGGTTCTAGGTTTCATATTTTTGTTTTCCTTCTTGCAGCTATATACCATGTTCAGAAAGAATACACGTTGCAGTGACAGAAATGGCAGCCTTATTTCCAAAGGTAAGTTTCTCAATGTATGTGATGTTTAATTGGTGTACCATGTGAATAAGTATGTTGCATACAAAGGGTAATCCTCATCAGCATTCCAACTTTAGAAAGAATGCAACAATAAATGTAAGGGAAGCACCCTCATGTCTAACAGAGGACAGAATTAGAAATGGACTTGAAAAATGCAACATTAGTAAGTCACCGTGATGGCTTGCACCCGAGGTTCCTTAAGGAACTCGGTCAAGTAATTGCCAGACCATTGTTTCTAATTTACACGAATGGTCTACTCACTGGAATAGAACCAGCTGATTGGAGAAAAGCCAATGTAGCACCAATTTTTTTTAAAAGGGCCAAGATACATCCCTAGGAATTACAGACCAGTTAGCCTAACATCAATTGTATTCAAGCTCTTAGGAGATAAGGGACTATATACAAGATATTAGTAATGACAACGGTATCATTAGCAGTAATCGGCATGGATTCATGAATAATCGTTCTTGCCAAACCAATCTATTAACCTTCTATGAGGAGGTGAGCTGCCATCTAGATAAAGGAAGGCCCGTAGATGTGGATTTTGCAAAAGCATTTGATACAGTTCCCCATAAATGTTTACTGTACAAAGTAAGGTCCATTGGCATGAACCATAGGGTGAGTACATGGATTGAAAACTGGCTACAGGGGCAAGTTCAAAGGGTATTGATAAATGGGGAGTACTCGGAATGGTCTGGGTGGAAAGTGGGGTCCCCCAGGTTTCTGTCCTGGGACCAATCCTATTTAATTTTTTCTAAATGACCTGGAGAATGGGATAAATGGCACAATCTCTCTTTGCGGACAATACTAAGCTAAGCAGGGAAATAACTTTTCCGCGGAAGGTGGGAACCTTGCAAGAAGATTTGAACAAATTAATGGGGTGGGCAACTAAATGGCAAATGAGGTTAAATTTAGAATACTGCATTTGGGTGGTAAAGATATGAATCCAATCTACTCACTAGGTGGAGAACCTCTCCCTCTGGGGTCCTAGTAGATGACAGGCTCAGCCAAGCTGCTGCAAGCAAAGCAAACAGAATATTGGCATGCATTAAAAAGGGGATTAACTCCAGAGATAAAACGATAATTCTCCCACTCTACAAGACTCTGGTCCGGCCGAACCTGGAGTATGCTGTCCAGTTCTGGGCATCAGTCCTCAGGAAGGATGTGCTGGAACTGGATAGAGGCCAGAGAAGGGCAACAAAAAATAATAAAGGGATTGGAGGACCTTGGTTATGAGGAAAGGTTACAAGCACTGAACTTGTTATCTCTGGAGAGGAGATGCGAAAGGGAATTTATAAAACGCGCGGCCATTCCCTAATATTAGAAGAAATTTAATATTTTTTGTATGGACATACTTGCCTCCTTTTCTCAGGTCCCTCTTCGGTGTTCCTCCCTCCTGCCGAGTGCCCCCACAGCAAGCAGCTTGTTATGGGGGCACCTGAGCGAAGCCACAGCTCCTTGTGTCCATTCAGACACGAAAACCGTGGTTCCGCCCTGCCCCCTCTCTCTCCTGATTGGCTAAATATTTTTGATTCACAGCAGCAGGCGCCAATGGCGCCGCTGCTGTGTCTCAGCCAATCAGGAGGGAGAGTCCTGGGGCTGAGAGGGGCTGCTGCACACAAAAGTTTTTTTATCTTAATGCATTAAGATAAAAAGCTTCTGCCTTTACAACCTCTTTAACCAAGAGTTCAATTAGAACCTAGAATTATTGTTTTTACTTTGACAAACACTGTAACATATCACATGTGGTGCAATTGCTTGCCGTGAGGGGGCTTTAAAATATGTTTTATTAACATTTTTAACACTTTTTATTTAATTTTATTTAACTTCATTGCTTGATCTGTGTTTCTGATGAGGGCTAAGCACTTCCAAGTTCAGACTGCAAAGAGGAGTTGGGGAAATGCATGTTTCCTGATCTCTTCCTGTCCTCCCACTTGCCATCCTAACACCATCTGTTGCAGTCCCAGGTGGTGTGAGAGAGCCTGGGATGTGGCAGGGGCCACATATGGACAGTTTGCTAGGTTGTTCACCAAATTGCAAACAGGCTTGATTACGATGAAGCTTGCATTCACCCTGAATTCAAAGGTCATCCTTACTAGGAAGTAATGGTATAGTTCTGTGGGACAGTAATGCAGCACCCGTGAATTTTTTTTTTTTTATCTTTGCTAGTACAGTATTGCTTATGTATTGGGTTAAAACCTGTTTATTCCCAACGTTTTGTATATTTTGACATGGTTCATTGGTGGTTGTCTTGCATTTGTTAATTGTGTAAAATTACTATAGAAGTTTCAGCTGGGCTATAAATGTGTGACCTTCTATGTTGAATATAAGAGCACAGTAGGGCACATCTCTGCATTCACATTGCTTGTGAGAATCTGGGAATTTTTATTTTTGTTCAGCCCGCTGGTTGAACGGAAAAACAAACTCCGTGCGTACCCAACTTAAGGGTTGGAACCTCAGTGTTCTAATGACATCTACAGCAATTGCAAAACATTGACTGTGCATGTTTTCCTTTACCCCTGTTCTTTGATATGTTTAATGTATCCTCCATTTTGTCTTGTTAGAAACCCAAGTCAGATATGGTAAAGACCTCTCTACGACTTCTTACATCCAGTGCTTATCGACTGCAAACAGAATGCAAAAAGACTCTTCAGGTGGAATCTAGTCCAAGCACGGACGTCCAGTTGGTAACACAGCAAGTTATCCAGTGCGCCTATGATATTGCTAAGGCAGCCAAGCAACTGGTCACCATCACAACCAAAGAAAACACAAACTAAATGACAGTTCTCTTTTGTTTTATTGAGAGGAGGCTTGACTTTCAAGACTTTTTTTATATATAAAATGGCAGGTTCCTCAATATCAGTATTACTATTTGCATGTTTTATTCTAAAGTATTTGTTTTGAACTATTTAACACACTGCCTTATATGTAATACTGCCAGTTCAAACAATAGTGTGTTATTTAATTTAGCATCATTGCGTCCTATAGGTTTTATCATTGCTCTCATTTTTTTTTTTTTCACTTAAATCACTGTGAGAAGTTATAGAAAAATGCTTTCATTATATTTTTTTCACATTCTGTATTACTGAAAGTATTATTCTGTGCTGGGTCACCCCATCCTCTGCTAATCACAAAATATTTGTAGTAATGTTTTTATCCAAAGCTGGGGGATTCTTATTTTAAAATCAGTGGTAACCTTGTGTGACACAGTAGCTTCTAAGGTCAACCATACATTATGCAGTACATGTTTGCAACATGCAGTAAACAACTGACTGCCTAAACTCTGGTTACAGTCTGCATTTTGCACATTATCATTGGCTATTTACACTGCCTTATTAAATAAGCCTGATGGCTTAGAAGTGATATTAAATGTTTCTTGACTAGTCACAGGAGTCGTGCGGCAAATTTGAACATCTCTGGACAGCCTGTTGAGATTACACCTTCAATCTGAGTTTGAATTTATAGGCTTAACAGTCTCAGTGGGAGCATGGATCTTTTAAAGTGTGGCATGAAGCGAGGTTCTTATAAGGCAGTCTGCTCCTCCACTTGTAAGTCATATTTTCTTTATGTAGTATTTAGAGGAAAAAGCACATAACCCTGAAACACAGAACTCCCTTCACAGTGTTCACATGTGCAGAGCCATTCTGGTGCCAGAGCAGGGGTGACATGTGAAACACCCTTTTAAACCGTACAAGGTCGGCTGCATTAAAATTCTGATGATCATAATTTCAGCTGCCTTTGGAAGGTGGTCACTGTATTTACACATAACTAGGTTTTATGAATCATGCATTCTGATTTCAGATTGACAAAAGTACAACCCGAGCTGTTTGCAGGCCTACATGAAAATTGTCAAAATGAATTGATTTTTAACATTTGTTACCATTTAGGATACTTTATTACACTTTTAAAAAGACATTTTTCGATTTCTGAGAAGTGCCTGTTTATGTACATAGTAATACTATACTCCAATATGTTTATGTTGTGGGCACTGATATGTTGATATCAAGTGCACTAATTGTTATGGACATTCGTGGCCCATGAGAATAGACGCTGAGCTGCCACCTATTTATCATATACTGCTCCCATATTCAGAGGGATTCTGTTCCCTTAACTATATTCAGAGTGATAACTGTCTCCATCACCAATATTTAAAGTAGTACCAGAATATTGCCAGTAGAATTTTTCGATTGCATTGATTCCAGTACTGGATGAGTCTAGCTTTGAAAGTGAAAATGTTTATTGTATACACAGTGGGGATTAGAGTGGAGGTGTTACCTCTATCTAACAAAGTTCAGATGATGTGGGCATTGCCCTTACTTTTTATCTTTCAGCTTCCACAAATCTTTCCCTTAAAGTGAACCTGGCAAGGAAAAAGAGCATGTCTAAATCTAATATAATAGCCTACTAGCAAGCACCAAAAGATGCCTTCTAATACCTCCAGTTGTGAGGAAAACAGCTGTTCATTTGGACAGCCCTTAAATGCAGCTGTGCACTGTAGATAATAAATTATTGGTTTCTTGAGACCCAACCCACCCTTTGTTAAATTTAAAATTTGTTGCTTTTGTATTTGCTGCATGTGAGTCTGGATAGCACTAGAGCAGAGGTCTCCAAACTTTCTAACTGAAGGTGCAGTTTACTGTCCTTGAGACTTTCGGGGAACCCGATTGTGACCAGTGGGGGTAGAAAATATCCTGGATTCAGTGAGAATAAACACTTCTTTAGGCTTTGTGGTCAGTGGTAGTATAGAAATTACATAACACCTTTGATCAGTAGAAGGAATAGTGCCCTGTCATTAATATGTTGCTGGAATTAGTGCCCCATTGTTGGTGTAAGTGGCAGGAATTATGCCCCACTCTTGGTGTCGGTGGCCAACAAGCCGCAGTTTAGGGACCACCGAACTAGAGCATACCAGGGAAGCGTTTGAGCTCTAACATTTGTTTGCTTGGCAGCACAGAAATTGTTGGAAGCTAATTTATTTTTTGACAACTGGAGGTGTAATGTGTTAAATGTTTTTGCCAGATTTTGTTCAGTGAAAGAAAACTTTTGGAATTTTAGTATAGTACATTTATTGGTGGTAAAATGGAGAGTATAATTTGTGTCACAAGTTGCAGCAGTGCTGCAAAGTTTCCTCCTTGTAAATAGCTGTGTTGTCTCGGCTAATTGTACACGTGGTCATCATTCCTCTTCATTATTACAATATAAAAAAACACCCAAGAGGGAATGTAATTACTAGACCCCCTCTTAAGCAGGCACATGTGTGTTAGAAAGGAGAAGTTAAGAAGATGTGTTGTACATTTTCTCCATCCCTTTCCTATTATCACCTTTGTCTAGCCAGTATGGAAACTGATTCTCTCATTGCTGCCATATGTAAGCAAAGCCACAAAACCTCTAATGCTTTTCATCCTACTTTTTTCTAAAATATTTTATCCAACAGTAACTGGGCAAAAAAAAATGGACCACACTGGTGTAAGATCAAGTAGAATCGTGGTAACTGTTGAATGGGTTTTGTGCAGGTGATTGACTGGTAAAGGCGTGTGATAATGAATGAAAGAAAACTGGATTCTGCATAGCTTTTTTAAATGTCTCTCATGGAACGCCTACAAACAGTGCACTTAAAACTGACCTCTAGAGCAGGGGTGGGCAATTATTTTTTCGATGGGGCCACATGAGAAACTAAAAATATTTTGGAGGGCCGGGCCAAAAGGCTAAACTCAATACTGCATAAAATCAATTGTATTTCTTTATAAAAAGCAGTAAATATCATTGTTGGAAAACTGGTACGAGTACTTGTTATAGACATGGCACAGGAGGGGGACAGAGGCTGGGGACATGGCACAGGAGGGGGACAGAGGCTGGGGACATGACACAGGAGGGGGACAGAGGCTGGGGACATGACACAGGAGGGGGACAGACGCTGGGGACATGACACAGGAGGGGGACAGACGCTGGGGACATGACACAGGAGGGGGACAGAGGCTGGGGACATGACACAGGAGGGGGACAGAGGCTGGGGACATGACACAGGAGGGGGACAGAGGCTGGGGACATGACACAGGAGGGGGACAGAGGCTGGGGACATGACACAGGAGGGGGACAGAGGCTGGGGACATGACACAGGAGGGGGACAGAGGCTGGGGACATGGCACAGGAGGGGGACAGAGGCTGGGGACATGGCACAGGAGGGGGACAGAGGCTGGGGACATGGCACAGGAGGGGGACAGAGGCTGGGGACATGGCACAGGAGGGGGACAGAGGCTGGGGACATGACACAGGAGGGGGACAGAGGCTGGGGACATGACACAGGAGGGGGACAGAGGCTGGGGACATGACACAGAGGGGGACAGACGCTGGGGACATGACACAGGAGGGGGACAGAGGCTGGGGACATGACACAGGAGGGGGACAGAGGCTGGGGACATGACACAGAGGGGGACAGACGCTGGGGACATGACACAGGAGGGGGACAGACGCTGGGGACATGACACAGGAGGGGGACAGACGCTGGGGACATGACACAGGAGGGGGACAGACGCTGGGGACATGACACAGGAGGGGGACAGAGGCTGGGGACAGGCAGCCACTGTTTAATCAATAACAATTGATTAAACAGTGGCTGCATGTGATGGCACAGTGGCTGCGTGTGATGGCACAGTGGTTGCATTTGATGGGCACAGTGGCGACAATTGATGGCACAGTGGCTGCGTGTGATGGGCACAGTGGCAACAATTGATGGCACAGTGACTGCGTGTGTTGGCACAGTGGCTGCTTGTGTTGGCACAGTGGCTGCATGTGATGGCACAGTGGATGCGTTTGATGGGCACAGTGGCTGCGTTTGATGGGCAGAGTGGCTGCGTTTGATGGGCAGAGTGGCTGCGTGTGATGGGCAGAGTGGCTGCGTGTGATGGGCAGAGTGGCTGCGTGTGATGGGCAGAGTGGCTGCGTGTGATGGGCAGAGTGGCTGCGTGTGATGGGCACAGTGGCTGCTTGTGATGGGCACAGTGGCTGCGTGTGATTGGCACAGTGGCTGCGTGTGATTGGCACAGTGGCTGCGTGTGATTGGCACAGTGGCTGTGTTTGGGAACAGTGGCTGCGTGTGATTTGCACAGTGGCTGCGTGTGATTGGCACAGTGGCTGCGTGTGATTGGCACAGTGGCTGCGTTTGATGGGAACAGTGGCTGCGTGTGATTGGCACAGTGGCTGCGTGTTATTGGCACAGTGGCTGCGTTTGATGGGCACAGTGGCTGCATGTGATTGGCACAGTGGCTGCGTGTGATTGGCACAGTGGCTGCGTGTGATTGGCACAGTGGCTGCATGTGATTGGCACAGTGGCTGTGTTTGGGAACAGTGGCTGCGTGTGATTGGCACAGTGGCTGCGTGTGATTGGCACAGTGGCTGCGTGTGATTGGCACAGTGGCTGCGTGTGATTGGCACAGTGGCTTCGTGTGATTGGCACAGTGGCTGTGTTTGGGAACAGTGGCAACAATTGATTGCACAGTGGCTGCGTGTGATTGGCACAGTGGCTGCGTTTGATGGGAACAGTGGCTGCGTTTGATGGGAACAATGGCTGCGTGTGATTGGCACAGTGGCTGCGTGTGATTGGCACAGTGGCTGTGTTTGATGGGAACAGTGGCTGCGTGTGATTGGCACAGTGGCTGCGTGTTATTGGCACAGTGGCTGCGTTTGATGGGCACAGTGGCTGCATGTGATTGGCACAGTGGCTGCGTGTGATTGGCACAGTGGCTGCGTGTGATTGGCACAGTGGCTGTGTTTGGGAACAGTGGCTGCGTGTGATTGGCACAGTGGCTGCGTGTGATTGGCACAGTGGCTGTGTTTGGGAACAGTGGCTGTGTGTGATTGGCACAGTGGCGACAATTTATGGTGGCACAGTGGCTGCGTGTGTTGGCACAAGTGGCTGCATGTGTTGGCACAAGTGGCTGCATGTGTTGGCACAAGTGGCTGCGTGTGTTGGCACAAGTGGCTGCGTGTGACCCCTCCCGGCCCTGCCTACTGTTATCACCGCGGCGGGGAACATTAGACAGCGTTCGTTTGAACAGCTGTTTTCCCCGCTGCGCATAGACACTCCCCCTTGGACGGATCTGTCCAGTCGCGAGCAAGGGGGAGTGTCTATGTGACTCCCCCTTGCTCGCGATTGGACAGATCCGTCCAAGGGCGAGTGTCTATGCCATAGACACTCCCCCTTGGACGGATTTGTCCAATCGCGAGCAAGGGGGAGTGTCTATGTGACTCCCCCTTGCTCGCGATTGGACAGATCCGTCCAAGGGGGAGTGTCTATGCGCGGCGGGGAAAACAGCTGTTCAAACGAACGCTGTCTAATGTTCCCCGCCGCGGTGATTAACGTGGCAGCGGCGGCGGTTTCGGCGGCGGGGGTGGGCCGGATTAAAAGGTCCGCCGGGCCGTATACGGCCCGCGGGCCGTAGTTTGCCCAGGTCTGCTCTAGAGGCATATAAAAAAACAGGGCAAATGCAATACACAATCAGCCACAGAAATAAGCTTTGCTTTAGCAATATATGGAGAAAAGGGAATTGAACTTAATGACTAGTGGGTATCCAGGCTCTGTATCCAGACACTTTTTTATAAAAGCTGGGCTCCAGCCGAAAACACCAAATCCACAGGTGGATGAAGGTGTGTGTGTGTGTGTGTGTGTATATATATATATATATATATATATATATATATATATATATATATATATATATATATATATATATATATACACATGTAGTTCTGTTTGCTAAAATATTTGTGTTTCTTTACTTTCAGTCCCGAGATTTACACAGCCAACCAGATTAGCTTCTTACACTTCTCTGTGGCAGTTATCCAATACGGCCTGGTTACCTCTCTTGTGATTGGGCAATGAAGGTGCCTCCTAGGAGCTTATTGCTTGTCACTTACTTTGCATGCAGCCCACCTGATTGGTTCCTAGTACTTCCGCTCCCTCTCTAGTCCCCTCAATTCTACTAAGCAGGGAGATTCTAAAGGCTGATATGAGGTCAAGCTTAAGTACTTATACTAGTTTTGTTTAAAAAATACATGTAATATTATTTTTTTTTATTTATTTTTTTTCTTTCAGATAACCTCTTTTTGCTTTTTAAATGAAAAAGTTCACCTTTAGGAGCATGTTACAGCCATATTTATTCTTGCTCTGTAGTTCATTAACAAGCCCTGCAGGTTTCAATCTGACAAGCCTGTACAGCGGTGTGGGCAGAAAGCTGTAGGGTTTGTCTGCAAGAGCCTGATATTGCACCTACCATCCAGTGATCACGTGTGCAATGCTCTGAAGGATGTTTCCTGCAAAACTCTGCATTTATTCGTTGTTTTTTTTTTTGAAAAGTGAACTTGGCTTTTATTTTTTATTTTTAACGACAAAGTCAGACTGACAATACATACGTCTCCTTTTTGTTCAGCATATTCTTAGATGCAGACCAGACTAAACTTAGACCAATTATTTTTCTTATATTAATTGCACAATGTTAAGTACAAAAGTGTAAACCATTCAGAGTTGGGGCACTGATATGTTGATATCAAGTGCAATCATATAGATTATGAGTTACGTTCAAACAATAAACAAAAACTATAACTTGGCCTGTCGATCAAAGAAAAAGGAATAATTTTCCTATCCAAAATGGTTTTATTGTTTTTAGACCCCTTACTATAAGTTCTAGGACTGGGGGTTTATATGTCCTGTGTTAAAGTGTATTTATATAAATGAGACTAATATCAGACTTGGGTATAATTGTAGTTATCTTTATGAAATTATTAATCCTTTTGAATTGATACAGAACTGCATTAATTGGTGGTGCTTTTATTTCAGCTTGGATCTCCAGGTGTGGGCAGGGGTTTTTACATTTCTTCTGGCTCTTAATGGGATAACCAAATACAGTTTAATAGTAGCAAGTAGTCGGTGTACACCATAAATATTTTTCCCTCTCTTGGAACTTGTAATCCTTCAAAGTGAAATTTAGGCTATAGCCCATACCCCCAATTCAGGGTGCCTTACCATTTACATTATTGCCATGCAACCAGTATTCTTCATATAGCAAGCACTAAATCTCTATAGACTGTGGTGGCATTTAAATAGAATGGTGATTTGGACACTTCCGTTGCCACCAGAATTGTTCCTAAATCCCAAGGGGCTGTATGTTTTTTGTAATGTTATGATAATTTGACTTTGGGAAGAGTTAATGCATGTGTAATTGTGTGATTAAACCACTAAGAGGGCATGGAGAAGGTGATCTTGGCAAGCTACTTGGTTTGTTTTTGAGTTTGTTCCCCATGGGAGACATACATTTTAGCTTAGTGCAATATATTACTGGTGCATATTTATTATTATTATATTAATAATACATGGGTTAATGTTAAATTTATGGCTGGGGTAAAGTGGTTTCTGATGAAATTTTGGATCTTGTGTCTTTAGAAGGACTGGCTCCTTTAGCCCATTAGGATCTTGACACAACCATGCCTTCAATGCCTCTTATTCTTCACCCATAGAAGTTGCTAGACCACATAGTACCCTTGTGTCATAGCTTTTGAGTGTTCGGCACAGCAAATCTCCTAGTCATGTCACCAAGTCATGTGTTACAAATTTGTGACTTGATTCTAGAATTACAGTTTTATACTTTGAGTTTGTTTTAATAGGTGAAAGTTTACCATATGTACCAGGGTTTTTTTTACTTCACAAAATTGTTGTTTTGATACATTGACTTTCACTCAAGGAAGGCAGGAATGTTGAATAAATTGTTCCCATTGGAAGAATGATCCAAGCCCTTCCACTGGGAACCATTTTTTTTTTCAACTTAAAAGTTCTACCTTCTAAAGACAGGAGACTGCAATCCAATCCAAATGTTTCAGACAACTGTTATTGAACTAAGAAGCAGTGGTGGTGAAGCTTTTCTGCAACTCTTATATTGCATGTACAAGTGGTGGGAGTTTTATGTCTGGTACAGATAAGAGGACAGATGCACAGTACCTGGTAAAACATAAAATCTTGGATGATTTACTCAAAACGGAGAGCGCAAAATCTGGTGCAGCTGTGCATGGTAGCCAATCGGCTTCTAATTTCAGCTTGTTCAGTTAAGCTTTGACAAAAAAAAAAACTGGAAGATGATTGGTCTCTATGCAGAGCGGCACCAGATTTTTCACTCTGCAGTTTGATTAAATCAACCTCTTTTGCTTTTCATACTTCAACATTTTAAGACGTTTTTTTAACTGTTTGTCTAATGGCACATTTTAGAACATTTCTTATATTACAGTGTTTTTAAGGGCATAGACGGCTCTTTAACAGTTTTAATGTGTTGGATGAAGTGTTCTCTTTGCTGCATGGTGTTACCTATATAATGTCATATTAAATGGCATTTAAAATACTGTACCTCCCCAATGGAAATATACGACTCTACCAAATGTTTGTATTTTGACAGTTACAGGGAATCCTGTGCAAGTAGACAGTCTTTTGGAATGCGGCAAATCTGTCCACGTGTCGATATGTTGTTTTTTGTTTTAGGGCCCATTTACTTATTTGTGGTGCGTTAACTGCTGACAGCACACCTTAACTTGCCAAAAATCAGATGTGATCCTTTTTTTGTAATGCAAAACACCACAATGCACTACAGTGCATTGCCTTAGTGCAATGTCATGCCATTCAGAAATAAAGATACCCCAACACTTTATGTATACACATTGGTATATATGGGTCCTTATTAGATGGAGCAAAGTTGGTATTACAAATTGGGCTTCAAGGGAGCCCTGCTCAATGAATAATGCATTTAAAAAAAAAAATAGGACTTTGATATCTGGAGTAGAATTGTTTAAAATAGGCCTAAAAACTGACAGAGGAAGCACTTCAGTCGCTAAGCGAAGTGAATTTTCTCTCTGCAATTTGAAATTTCACTTGGCTTAGTTAAAGAGGTAAAGTTGTGCTGACATTAATCATCCAGTTATTTATTTTTCTTGCACACAATATTTTTTGCAAAGTGATTTTTTTCACTTTTGTTTCAGCTTAATCACTAAAATAACAGAAAAAACAGAAAGTTCACTTTTAAAGTGAACATCACAAGAGCTGAGGCTCTGTAGGGTCACTCGCTCCTCATTGGCTGAGATGCAGGAGCCATTGGTTTCCGATGCTGTCAATCACTGCCAGTGAGGCAGGACTGAGCTGTGTGCTCTGTGTCTTATGGACAAAGAGAGCTGGCTCGGGAGTGAGCACACACACGAGTACCCCCATAGAAATCTACTTGCTATGGTGGCAATCCGCAAGGAGAGCCCAGAGCGCCAGCGGGGGAACCCGAGAAGAGAAGGATCGGGGCTGCTCTGTGCAAAACTGCTCAGAGCAGGGGTAAGTATAACATGTTTGTTTAAAAAAAAAAAAAAAAAGCATTTGCTTCACAAACGCTTTAAATCAGGCAAGTCAACAATCCACCACATATATTTTTCTTTTTAAATTCCCCTGAATACTTAAGATCTGGTCAGCAGAAACTGTCAGTTTAGGAGTTTATCTGATTACGATTGGCAGTTATGTAAACCTGAAATACAATTTTTTGTTTTGGCGGCATGCCTCACTATATACTTTTTTTTAAGAAAATCTGTTTTTGCAATGTTTTTTACCTGGAGATTCTACCAGTAACAACACGTCCAGCTTCAGACTACCAAGGCTATTACCTCACAATTAGCAGCAGCATTGTTTGCTTGCCATGCAAGCTCATTGGGCTTTTTATCTGATAGACCTGAAGGGGTGCCCACAGCAGGCTGATGACTCTGTCAATTACAAGGCAGCGGCTTACCACTGTCAGCCTTAAGCAGGAGGTGCTGTTACTGGCAGGCTATCCAGGTGACGCATGTAGAAAAAGTTGCCTAAAAAAAATATCCATCAAGGCATAATGCCAAATATACTGAGTTTATAAAAGTAAAGAAATTACAATTTGTCTGACTTTCAGGCCACCCTTACAGCTGTCTGATGCATTAGTGTGCACATATTAAATGTCTTTCACAAGCTTACTTTCATTACTGTGCACAAAACCATACATGCACCATGTTTTTCGGTGTAGTTCACATCTGAGCCTCATGCTGTGCTCCGACCCACATGCCCTTGCCATCCATTTGCAAACAGAAGTAAATGGTGTATATGTGTGGTTTGAATGTGTCTGAAAAATATGACATTTTTATTGCATTTTATTTTAGTAACATGCTTGGTAAGCATTGCTGGTCTACAACTGAAAATAGTAGGTAACCTCACTGCACAGTAGTAATGGGTGCCTCTCATTTGGAGCTGTACATTTAAACAGTATTAAAAGCACTTTTCATTCTCCTCCCCCAATCTTCCCGTCAGAATGTGTTTTTGAATTGGAAAGCATTTTCTATCGTAACCACTTGAGTTGTTAATATTACCTTCAGTGCCAAAAGCTATGAAGTGTCAGGCTGGTCAAAATATGAAATTTTATTTTTCTAGATGTCAGGGCTGGTTTGGTTACTATTACGGTGAACAGTGAATTTAAGCAGCCTGCCTAGTTGATACAAACCAGAACATTTCTTTTTAAGGATAATAAAATTTAAGTTTTTATGACATAGGAAAAGTTAAATGCCTCTTGGAACCTGTATTTATGTGGTATTATTATTAAACTTTTTGAATATTGTATACATTGTTTATTAATGTACACTTATGTACAATTGTGAATTTTATCTTATCTTTAGGTTTTTATTTTTAACTTCTAGCTGTGCAATAAACGGTCTTCATGTGAGCCTGTTATGATGTTTTCTTTTATTTCTATGCTAGAATTAAATCTTGGAGTAGAGAAACCCTCCCAACTCACCAGAACAAACCTAACCTATGCAAACTATATCCAGCTATCAACCAGCAATAAGTATGTATCAATAAAATAGCCTGGCTTTGGAATTGTGCTACTTCAGCGAACTTTCAAAGCCACAGATAAGTGCAATTGCATCTCCGTTTTTATTGTGGCTTGCGAGTTCTTTTAACCCCCCTGGCGGTATTCCCGAGTCCGACTCGGGGTGAGATTTTCATACCAAAAGCGGTAACCCCGAGTCAGACTCGGGCTTGCCTCGCTGCAGCAGCAGACAAAGTTACTTACCTTGTCCCTGGATCCAGCGATGCCACCGCGCTGTGCGAGCGGGACCTCGCTCGATTCACACAGCGTCCTCCTGTGCCGCCGATCTCCGCTCCCTGCAACGTTACGACGCACGGGAGCGGAGAACGGCGCCAAATTCAAAAACGTAAACAAACACTATACATACAGTATACTGTAATCTTATAGATTACAGTACTGTATGTAAAAAATACACACCCCCCTTGTGCCTAGTGGTCTGCCCAGTGCCCTACATGTACTTTTATATAATAAAAAATGTTCTTTCTGCCTGCAAACTGTAGATTGTCCATAACAACCAAAAGTGTCTTTTTATGTCAAAAATGGTTTTAGAGCAGCTAGAAAACAGCGATAATAAATTATAATCACTTGCAGAATTGAGCGATAGCGATTTGTGGGGAAATTCGTCATAAAAAAAAAATGACAGCAACAATTCTGCAACTGAGCAAATTTCAGTGATTTTGAGTTGATTACATTATTGAATATTTTTTATTATAATTATATTATTACTTGTTATAATTATTTATTATATTATCATTTATAATTTTGTTTTTAAAAAAATGTCATACCCGGGATGCCTACTAGTCTCTTGTTTGGTCAGATTTAAGTGAGTTATTCCTAAAAATTACAGACCTACAGTATAAAACGCCAAATTTCCTTGCAAATAATGGTACCGCTTTCAGCATCTTTTTTCTGAAAGAATCATACCGCCAGGGAGGTTAACAGAAGTCTTTGCAAGTCCCAATGAAATAGGCAAAAAGTAGTGCAGGAACTTTTTTCAAAATCACTGCGACATGCGTTGCGGCAATATGAACGGTTCTATTGCCAACAATGGGGGTGCGACTTGTCATTAAATTTGGAACGGTCAAAGCAGATGACAAATCACACTGGTGTGAACAGGGGCTAAAGAACCTCCTATTACTAAACTCTGACCTGTTCAAATTATCTAAGGTACTTTAAAAATAAAAGGTGGATAAAATGATGACCTATAACAATGTAGACCTGGCTTCAGACCACCCATTCCATCTTCCTGACAATATAAATAATATGGTGTGAGGAAATTGCACTGCTGTGTTATTCTAGTGCTATGGGATATTATCAGCCCTCAAAAGTTCCACTCGCCTACTAGCATTTGGCGAGTGGATTTAAGCTGGGGGCGAGTGATGACAGGGCTGCATGACCAATCTCCCTCCAATGTGTGCCTACACTTAGAGTCCCGATGAGATTGGCGGCCGAAGAGGAAAGGTGCATGCTCGGGAAAAGTAGTCTGGTGAGCCGCGCACAGGCAGAGCAGTACACAGGTGCTCTACTTACAATTCTCATTAAGCCATGGGACCTAACAGTATGACCTCTCTGAGCCTGCCCCCCTCCCCCGACCAATGTAGCTGGAGAGCAGAAAGTAATGAGTGAGGTGGAGGATTGCAAAAATTACCACTCTGGTGCAGCGCTCACTGAAAGTTGCCCTGACATGAGAGCGGCAGCCTTCTAGTTTGTGCAGTTTTCTTCTCCTTGTGCTCTATGTAAGTGTCCAACAGTTTAGCCTTAGCACTGTGAACAGACTGGTCTCAATGTGTGCTGTGCGCTGTCAGTGTGTGCTGTGCTATGGTGTCAATGGCTGAGCAGTTGTGTGGATCTCAGCGCTGGATTGTACTCCCTCCCGCTGTGCTGCAGCTCCTCTCCTCTCTGCCAGCCTGAATAAAAGGGGGACGTGGGGACATGCAAGCGTGGAGCCGCACACACAGGCTCCTGATGATGAGATGAATGGGAGAGAGAGAGAGGATGGATGGGAGTTGCAGAGGAGACAGCAAGAGAATGGGGAAGAGACCCAGTTCTAGTGCCCTGTCCCTCTGGTCTGCCCCCAGTGCCCTGTCCCTCTGGTCTGCCCCCCAGTACCCTGTCCCATTTTGTTAAAGTTGTTGTTGGTAATATTTAATTTTGTAACTTGATTCTGCATAAAACATTGTCATTCCATGAGATAATCTATGAGGGCGTGTTTACGGGTGCAATTAGGCGCAGGGCAGTGTATGAATTAGGTGGGGCAACTGGTGGCGAGTAACTCTTGAGGCCTGGCTAGTAGCTCAGGACTTGAAATTTTGAGCCCTGATATTATCATTATACTGGATTTATATAGCGCCAACAGTTTACGCATCGCTTATGATGGTTCTATAATATTTTCAGTGCTGGGGGGGAGGTTGTGTTAGTATAGAGGTGACAATGGGAGAGACAGTGCTTGGAATTAATGAGTACACCCCAACATTTGTCCAAAAACCTTTTTGCTTTCCTTTCAGAATCAACGTTTTCTATGGGACAGCAGATATACATGTAAAACTTATGTAGGTAGATTTGTTTCATCTCTGTGTATCATCTGAGGCTGTTCACTTCACTGGGTATATGTGAGGGTTTACATCCACTTTAACAAAGAAAACCCCCTTCCCATTTCATGCTATCAGCAATGGCACCACATGGAAGAGAAATGTCACAAGGTCTTAGAAATTTCTTTACACAAATGTGAAGGCTACAAGAAGATCAGCAAAGCTTTACTTATCAGTAAGAATACTGTAGCAGAAGCGATACAAAGATGGAACTGCAACCATATCACAGAAACATCCAGGCTGTCCATGGAAGTTAAAGGGGGTTGTAAAGCTTTGAGTTTTTTAACCTTAATGCATCCTATGCATTAGGGCAGGGATCCTCAAACTACGGCCATCCAGCTGTTGCGGAACGACACATCCCATGAGGCATTTTAAAACTCTGACATTCACAGACATGACTAGGCATGATGGGAATTGTAGTTCCTGAACAACTGGATGGCCATAGTTTGAAGACCCATGCATTAGTGTGAAAAAACACCTTGCAGTCACCGAGCCCCTGTTTTACTTCCCTGAGACCTGAATCTCCTTGGGCATGATCCCACATTGTTTTCACCGAGCTCTAGTTGGCTCTTCATTGGATGATTGATGGCAGCGCAGTCATTGGCTCCCGCTGCTGTCAATAAAAACAATGGCGCAGCCAAGTGATACACTCGGCGGCTATGGCCGCCGACTGTATTACACAGGAGCGAGCCCGCAATGCTTCCCAGAGGGGGTTGGCTCTTGCGGGGTGGAGCTGAGACAGCTGCCGAGGGGCCACTCTGTGCCAAACGAACTGCACAGTGGAGGGAAGTACCGTATTTTCCGGCGTATAAGACGACTTTTTAACCTCTTAAAATCTTCTTAAAAGTTGGGGGTTGTCTTATACGCCGGTAACCTAAATCCCTTACCTTATCCTAAGACATGCAGAATTGCGGCCGTCCATTTTTCAAAGCCACGCCTCCTACTTCTGTTCCGTGATAGGCGGAACACTCAGCTTCCCAGGAGACACTGTGTTTAGTGTCCGCCTATCACGGAGGCGATTATGGATGGCCGCGATTCTGCATGTCTTAGGATAAGGTAAGGGATCCTGCAGCACCCCAACCGCCTACAGGTTCCAGCATGCTGTGGGGTGCCTGGGAATGCTGGGACTTGTAGCCCCCCCCCCCCTGTGTGGGTGGAGGACTGCGGCTGATCCTGATGTCGTCATTAAAAAAAAAAAAAAAGTTTTGTAGGTCAAGTCTGTAAAGTATGATGTGCAATATGGCTTGCCAGGATGAGAGATTACTGATCTGTAGATTTTGTATAGCGAATCTGGCATGTAATGTGGCACAGTGAATCTGGCATTTAGTGGCACAGTGAGGCATGTAATGGGGCACAGTGAGTCTGGCATGTAATGGGGCACAGTGAGTCTGGCATGTAATGGGGCACAGTGAGTCTGGCATGTAGTGGAACAGTCTGGCATGTAATGGTGGCACCGTGAGGCGAGGCATGACTAGTAGGAAAGGGGTAGTCTTATACGGCGAGTATATCCCAAAACCAACATTTTAGCTGGAAAATTAGGGGGTCGTCTTATACGCCCGCAAATACGGTATAACATGTTTGTTATTTAAAAAAAAACAACATACAACCCCTTTAACATCTCCACAGAAGCGTCTTTTGATGGGAAGGGTTGAAGAAAATCACCATGCAAGTTCTCTGGAGTTGGCAAAAAAAAAAGTGGGAAAGCAAACTGAGGTGATTGTTTCCCTTGACACAATATGGCGTACATTGCAGAGCAATGGCATACATGGGTGTCGATCACAAAGGAAGCCTCTCCTAAAGCCCATGCACAAAAAAGCCTTCCTAGAATTTGCCAGGGCCCATGCTTAAGACGACGACTACTGAGACTACTCTGGAGTAATGATGAGACAAAGCTAAATGTTTTTGGAACTGATGGCTTCAAAACTGTATGGTGTTGCAAAGGTGAGGAGTACAAAGAAAAATGCATAGTGCCTACAGTGAAACATGGTGGCAGCAGTGTCCTCCTGTGGGGCTGCATGAGTGCTGCTGGTGTCGAGGAGCTGCATTCCATTGATGGTATCATGAATTCACTGTTGTACTGCTCTATATTGAAAGACAAGATGCTTCCATCACTCTGTGACCTTGGTCGTTGTGCACTTTTCCAACATGACAATGATCCAAAACGCACACATCTAAGGCCACTGTTGCATTTCTTTTACAAAGAATTGTATTAATATCCAAAGCAACTACACAGTTTAACAGTGTAAAGGATACATTATGAATAAACATAATGGAAAAAAAAATAAAGCAGTTTATGATGGTAATAAGAATGCTATTAATAAGAAAATAATGAAAAATAAAGCAAATGAAAGTTAGGTACATAAAGGTAGTTACATAAGTGCAGATCTCAGAAATGCCGCTAGGGCATTTTCCATTATTCAACAGATGCCTATAGAGTTTATCTGAACTGGGGCCTAACTATAATTAGTTCTAGGCATCTATTCATGTACCCAACTCTTCGTGGCCTATGCCCGGTGGCTTGATAGATTTTAAAAAAGGAGAAAAAAAAAACACTGAAAGGGAGAAGAAAGAAAAAGCAGGGTCTAAGATTAGCAGAGATGGTAAGGGTTAAAGAAGAAGGGGTGGGGGGGTTCCCATGATAGGGAGCCAGAGCACTTCAGATCCATAGAAGGGTGGAGTCAAATCTCGAGGGGTTTAGAATGATCAACCCAGGGCTGCCAGACCCTAAGGAACTTATCATGGGTGTCTGAGTGGATAGCCGACAGCTTTTCGTTAACCATTATATCGTCCATGCGATTTTTTAACTGCCTCAAAACTTAGTGCCGGTGTCTTCCATGCAATTCTGCAATTGGTTTACAGAGAAAAGCCTTGTATGGATCTCTTTTGAGGTCAGAAGGGAGCATGTTTCAAAGGAGGGAGTAGACTAATCCATAATCTGCACACCTTCGGGCAGGTCCACAGATGTGCGCCATAGTACCCTCCTGAGAGCACCCTCGGAAACACAAAGGAGAGTAGGCCGGAATGAAGCGAGCCAATCTAGCCGGTGTGTAATACCACCTGTAAAGTACCTTGTAGGCATTTTCCAAAAAGAGAACGTTCTTTGAGCATTTAGATATTGTTAGACCCGGAGTGGCCCATAACGGCAATTGGTGTTTTGCCACTGTTGCATTTCTGAAGAAGAATGTGATTCAGTGGCCAAGTATGTCTTCTGATCTGAACCCAATCGAACACCTATGGGGAAATCTGAAGAGACAAGTTCCAGCAAGGCCAGGTTCACATGTGCAGCCCCACAGGTTCATTCTTGTTCATCGGTTCAGGTCCGACTTTTTGCCTGAATGCACACTTGAACTGGACCCAAACATGCACAGGACCCTTTTGCAATCTGTTACATGGCTGCCCGGACCTGTGTGAACCAGGTGTGTTGAGACGGTCGCACTCACCTGTCTTGCAATTTGGATGCAAGGAAACCCACATGCAATTTGCACATATGTAAACCCGGCCTAAAAGAAGTTGTTCTTGAAGAATGGAAAAGATAGATGTTGAAATATGTCACAAACGTGATCATTCCATGCCTAGAAGACTTGGTGCTGTCTATACAAATCATGAAGGTCATACAAAATACTAGCTGTAGTAGTTTTTGTTGTGGGGTGTATTCATTTTTGCACACTGCTGCACCCAAAAAAAATTATTTTTTTTAATGCATGAAGGTAAAAAAAAAAAAAAAAATTGTGCCCCTTTAACCACTTTAAGCTCCTTAATTATCTGAGGCAGAGAAATCTGCCTTGATCATATAGGCCACTTTCTGCATGCCTGGGATTGATCTAGAATCGGATGCAGAGACCGGTGTTGAAATATCAAGCAATATTTCTATCGCACACATTCCTGCAGTAGGCAAGACAAGAACGCAGGAGCTTGACAATAGAACTGCTTACAGGTTTAGGCGATAACAACAAGGCTTTCTTGGTAAACTTACACATGCTGGTTCTAGAACAATTCTTATTCCAAAAAACACAGTTGCACTTTATAGGCAACTTCAAGGTTTTTCAGATATAAATTAATAAAGATGGTGACAACCACACCGAGAGCCACACACAATAATTGTAGAACAATTCTCATCTGGATTACCTGGAACTGAAAGGTTCCACAAGAGGTCACTAGGGGTTTTCCCAAAGAACTTGCAAACAGGAAACTTGCTTAGGCTGGATTCACACCTATGTATATTTAGTGCATTTTGCAGATTTGCACTACAGAGCCTGTTCCATAGGAAACCATGGTAAATGGACTGTAATGCAAAAAGCACAAAAAATGCATAGGTGTGAATTCAGCTTTAGGGGGATTGATATCCCTGCAAAATTGCTGCATAGTTCAAAACTGACTCTGCTTGTTAGAGACATTGCTGCAAGATAGTGGAGCATCTCTTGTCTCTCAGGTACGTGATCACTAGTACAAATTATCTATAGCGCCTGTGTACTTTATAGTACCGGTGCTAGTTAAATTTAAGGTTACATCAGAGTGTAGTTAGACTCTGATCCAGATTGTTAAGTGCAAAGCAGGGTCTCTGTCTCAGCTTGGCTGTGCTGTAGGCTTTTCTGTTGTGTTGGGGTGTTCTTACAGCCCCGCTGCTGCAGGTGGCAGCAGTGGAGTCAAGGTTTGGGTGCTCTTTCCCAGCAGCCAATCAGGAGGGTTTGACTTCGCTGTGCATGCTGGGGAGGGGTATTTATGAGAGACGCCATTAGTTCTGGGTCTTCTTTGTCCAGTGTGGCGACCACCTTGAGGGTGGCCACATCACTGCGCCCCGGCATTATGGCCTACCTGTCCGGGGCGTGTGTGCCACGTGGTGTTCCTGGGCCATGCTAGCCTGGAGCATCTGAACAGCGACGGGGACCCACTGAGTGACTGGGTTCCCACCTTTGAGGATCCCAAGCTGTACTGCTGTTCGGTGGGGAGTCAGTCTGAGGAGCGCCATTGAGAGGCTGGCGGTCCAAAAGGGCCTGGACAAACCACCGGGGATCGAGGTAGCCGGACACTGAGGGATTGATTACCTGTCGGTCGGTACCTGAGCGACAAGTTGAAGGAGACCCAGGCATAACTCATCTAAGGAGGGATATCTCCAAGAATTTAATCCAGAGAGGACCTGTGGCAGAGGTACTTTTCTGAGGCTCACCGAGGAGGGTCTGTGGCAGAGACTTTTCCTCAAGTTCACCAAGGAGAGTCTGTGGCAGAGACTTCATCCTACAATTGTCCGAGTGATACTCCGGCTGCCAGGTCAGTAAGAGAGGCCTGTCCGGGTACACTAAACCCACTCGGCCAGGAGTGGCGCAGAGAAGTGTTATGCTTGGGAGCAGGACTGTTTCCCTATCATCACGCCTGAATCTGCTATTCTCCCTTCTTCTTCAGCTTTACTTTCCTCACCACAAGTTTATTGTTTTTACCCGGCTGGGTAATAAAGAGCACCTGTCGTGGACGTTCCTTTACTTCTACTATATGCAATACGCATCACTCACCCCTAGGAGGAGCCATGAGGTAATGTGCCACCCAAACATCCAACAGCTCCTCCGGGGGTAATGCTACATATCTTTTTTTTTTTTTAGCTGTATTGGGGCACATTCCATCCATTGACCAAGGTTGTAAATTTACCCCCTAAAGACCACCAATGAAAGAAGACACTTCTGCACAGAACACTAATGTAAGGAGGCCTTTTTTTTTTTATCCCTCCCCACCACTGAACCAATGGAAGAGGGCATTGCGCCAGTGTCCACTAACCACCAATGAAAGTATCTTTTCAACCAGTGACTTTCCATTGACCACCAATATAATGGGGTGCTATTCCACCAATGTAAAGGGACACTACAATTTTCCCATAATAAAATGGCTTCCATGTTGAGTGGAAACACAAACCCGAATGAATGCACACCTACCTGTGTCCAACTGCGCAAAGCACATGTGATGAGCTCGAGCCACATTAGAAAACCATTATTTCAGTTCAAGCAATGGTTACCCCACACCCTTTGTGAAGTAACCCCAAGGTTATGGGTTTTTAAACAACCTCCAATTCCCAACTGTAAACTAACTATAGTATCAATTCTACTGGTAACAGCTTAAAGAACTGTTATTCTAATATGAGCTGAAAGATGCTCGAGTCGACAACAATTCCATTATACTATTTGGAAATTAGGCATGCTGTGAGTTCCCAATGCTAAGGTCTGAGACTAAAAAATAACCTACATCTTGAAGTAGAAGCACTGACAAATATAAAACATCCCTCTTTAGCTCAGTCATGCACTCATTTAATATAATTCCTAACTGTATATATCTCAAATTGTTTTCCTTGACAGCCTCTGAGACCTAGAGCTCCTCCCTTCGGGACAGGAAACATGTACACAAAGAAGCAGATTACCAGCTTCTGTGTATATCACATGATCAGCTGTAATTGGCTGACAGCTGATCACATGATAAGGGGCCGAGACTCATGGACTCGCTTCTCACAGAGCGGGGCACGCAGGCAGCACATACCTATAAGGACATACATGGACGCCCTCCTGGCAATTTAGGCCCAAGCTTAACCGTCTTTCGGCTATAGTGTGGGCGGGAAGAGGTTACGCTAGAATAGGAGAAATTGTAGAGAAAGATCTTCATTTCAGGAGGCCTGACGAGGTTTCCCTTTGAGGGGGATATGTCACAACCATGGAATAAAATACCGAAGCTGGATGCACCTCTCTAAAATCTCAAAGAGGTCTGACTTGGCCTTTAAGATATGGGGGCCCTGAGGGATCCAATGGACAAAAGAGTAGAAATCCTGCTCCACAGAGCTCTAGACTACCTCTGTGAGTCTAAAACCAGCCTTAGCAGCAAATTGCTTTGCCAGAAATCTGGAATGCTGGCTTTCTCAACTCAAGTCACACCTTTCAGCTGGGACTTCTAGGCAGCAGTTTTTAAAATCCTTTCTTCTACTTTTTAAAGCTGTAGGTTACTTGGCTGATGCCTTGGTGGAATTGGTCAAATTAGCAGCCAGATATTTCTGCCTTGGTGAACGCTGTAAGGAGAGCCCTTTAGCTGAAAACATGGACAGGGGACTCTGCATCTAAACTGAGCCTTTGCAGGGGGATCATGTCTTTCTCCATATTCCCATTCACCTGGCCTTTCAAAAGTATCCCAAATTAGCAGTCAAATTTGGCTTAGAGATTGACCATTTTCAGTGTTGGGCCCTTCTGTTCAGACTATCTTCAGCACCTAGAATTCTTACAAAAGTTCTTGCAGGGGGAATTGGGCCTGTTACGGTTGAGAGCGATCATGATCATTCCTTAATTGGTCGATCTGCTCTTGATAGCCAGATCCTATCAGCAACTGGCCACAGCCCTGAAACAAGTTCAGGATTTTTCCAAGGCTTTAGGTTGGCTGATCAACAGGAACAAGTCTTGCCTGACTCCAACCCAGAGTGTTTCATACCTAGTATACGAGATCTGCTTGGTGGAAGGAAAGATCTTCCTACCAATGGAAAAATGTCTGAAGATGGACTGATTGACTGCAAAACTTCAGGGTAATAAATCGGTCTCAAAAAGGAAAGTTTCACAGGTAGTAGGCCTTATGATATCCTGCTTTCCCGCAGTGCCATGGGCAGGATTCCACCAGCGTCCGTTGCAGTTACTTCTGATACAAAATTGGAACGGAAGCAGACACACCATGAAATTTTAAGTTTCTTTTTCCTCAAAGATCAAGAGGTGACTATGGTGGTTACAGGCTCAGCACAATCTGCGCAGAGGCCTAGAGTGGATCATGCCACAGACATTGATACTAAACTGATGCACCGGTCGTTTCGGTTAAGGTGCACATATAGGCAACCGGCTAGCCCAGGGGACCTGATCCCCAAGAGAATCTCAATTGTCTTCGAACTAGAAGGAGATGCTAGCAGTCCAGTGCACGGTGAATGCTTTCCGGCTGGATCTGGAGAACTCTCATCTCCAGATTTGCTCGGACATTGTAACCACGATTGCATACATCAACAAGCAGGGAGTAGTCAGCCGCTTCAAAAGTGGGGGATACCAGAAATGGATCTCTTTGCACCCCAGGAGAACTGCAAAGTCAAGAAGTTTTTCTCCCTAGATCCATGGGATCAGGGGATGGGAATAGACAATCTCGCCAATCCTTGGGCATTCAGTCTTTTGTATGCATTTCCCCCAGTGAGGCCGATTTCGGCATCACTTCAGAAATTCCTCTCGGAAAAAACATGCCTCATCTTGGCCAAAAAGGCCATGGTTCTCTATGTTGCAAAGCCTGCCTGCAGTGTTCCCCTGATCCTTCTCCCGGAGAGGGAGGACTTGATCTCACAGGGACTAGTTTTTCACCCCCAGGTGACATTAAAATGTGGTCCACTTGGCTTCAAGTAGAGGACCAGCCCCTAAAATCTCAGGGTTTTCCCATAAAAGTGATGAAAACCTTAGTTAACTGTCGCAAGCCCGGTACCAGGGCCATTTACTCCAAAGTATGGAAAAAGGTTTAACTCCTGAATGCCATACCATGGTAGTGGAGTCTCAATTATCCCTGCAATTTTTTTCAGGACAGTGCGGACCAGGGACTCTCTGTAAGAACCTTAAAGGTGCAGGCCTCAGCCCTTAGTGTTTTCCTCTCTGCAGCAAGATCCTTTCTTGTCAGATTTCTTTAAGGCTTTATCCAGATTCTAGCCAGCTGCAATTATTTCCTGTCCAGCCCAGGATCTATCATTGGTTCCTAAATCATCATAAAGTGGCTAACCCCAAAAACTGTTTTCTTGGTAACAATCCCTTCTGCCCAAAGGATCAGCGAGTTGCAGGCTCTCTCTAATAGGGGCCATACTTGTCTATATTTGAGGATAGGGTCATTCTCAAAACAGATCCTGCGTTTCTCCAGATGGCATCCTCAGCCTTTCATTAGATCCCACATTTTATTCCTCTCTTGCAAACGAGGAAGAGAACATTTTTCAGTCAGTTAGACGTTCAAAGTTTTTTGTTTTATATTAAAAGTTCTAAAGAATTTAGAAAGTCAGATTCCTATTTATAATTTTTTTTTCAGGTGCACGCAGAGGTCATGGGGGGCATCTTAGTCCACTATAGCTAGGTGAATCAGATTAGCTATTGCTGATTATTATAGCCATCAAGAAACTCTGCCTCCATCAATGCACACTCAACCAGAGCCTTGTCGGTATCATGGGCAGAGAGAGCTGGTACCTCACCAGAGCAAATTTGCAAAGTTGCCACATAGTGCTTCGCAAAGGTAGAGTAGCTGCACCAACAACTGGATCTGCTTATAAGCAAAGATCAGGTGTATGGATGCAAGGTCCTCCAGGCGGTGGCCCCGCCCTAAGGGGTAAGTTCTTGTGCATAGTCTCAGAGGCTGCCTTGGAAGACAATTTGAGAAAATCGGAGTTGGACTTACCACAAATTCATTTTCTAAGAGTCTTCCAGGACAGCCGGGATTTCCCCTGAAGTTATTTGTGGCACTATAATATCATGCTGTGATGATTGTTTTTTGTCTTCTAGTGCCTTCCTATGGTCCTTGGTGATACTGAGGTGTGGGGCCTGGAGGACTGCCTTTTATGTTGGATTGTGTAAGTGTTTTCTGTCCTGAAGGGAGGAGCTCTAGGTCTCAGAGACTGTCCTGGAAGACTCTTAGAAAATGAGTTACCAGTAAGTCTAACTCCAGGTTTTTATGTACCTTTGTCTGCCTTAATATTGGCCCGCTGCAGTTCCTTAGGCAGGCCATACACAAGACAAATCTCAGCCAGTTCAGCAGAAACTGTCCGAGAATCGAACCATGTTTGGGCAGGCTGAATGTACCAAGTTAATCAATCAACTTGGGTACAGCCAGCCTGCTGGAGTTAACCTGCAATTATTGCTAGCGGCTGCTATAGTCGCTAGTAATAATTGCTGGCGGGGACGGCTTCCCTTGCTGCAAGAAGACAATGGCTCGGCAGGAGGGATTTCCTCATCAACACTCTGTGGTTGCAAGAAAGAAATTTGCTCCATGTATTGCCGGCTTTAGACAGTGGTATTCAGACTTGATCAGGAAGGGGCAGCTTTGTAAATTAAGCTAGTCAGACCAATTACATCACAGGGCACTGGCTGATGAGGAGAGTATAAGGTTAACCCCATTAGCGTGTTGCTGCTCATTTTCAAACAGGCTAAAATAGCCCTTGACCTAGCTGTATTGATTTAACTACAGTAGAGCAGGTACAAGTTTACAACTCAGTGTGTTTTGAAAAGTAAAAATGCTGCCTATGACTCCAAGAACACTATCCCCCCTGTCAAACATGAAGGTGGAAACATGCTTTGGGGGTGTTTTTCTGCTAAGGGGGCAGGACAACATCACCAGATCAAAAGGGACGATTGACAAGGCCATGTACTGTCAAATCTTGGGTGAAAACCTCCTTCCCTCAGCCAAGGCATTGAAAATGGGTCGTGAATGGGTATTCCAGCATGACAATGACCCAAAACACACGGTCAAGGCAACAAAGGAGTAGCTCAAGAAGAAGCACATTAAGGTCATGGAGTGGCCTCGCTAGACTCCAGACCTTAATCCCATAGAAAATATGTGGAGGGAACTGAAGGTTCGAAATACCAAACATCAGCCTTGAAACCTAATGACTTGGAGAGGATCTGCAAAGAGGAGTGGAACAAAATCCCTCCTGAGATGTGTGCAAACCTGGTGGCCAACTACAAGAAACGCCTGACCTCTGATTGCCAACAAGGGTTTTACCGCCAACTACCAAGTCATGTTTTGCAAAATGGTAAAATACTTATTTCATTCATTAAAATGCAAATCAACATATAACTTTTTTGAAATGCGTTTTTAATGTATTCATTTTTTTCTTATTCTGTCTCTCACTGTTAAAATAAACCTACCATTAAAATTATAGACTGATTATTTCTTTGTCAGTGGGCAAACGTACAAAATCAGCAGGGGATCAAATACTTTTTCCCCTCAGTGTAAATTAGTACCTGGAATAAGTTAGAGTTTTTTTCATACCTCCCTAACTGTTTGATGCAGATCTAAATTTTTAGTTCACGTCTTGTTTTTAAGAGGAAACCGCTGGTGTTTGGCATTAGCTGCAGGTACCAACGAACATAGGTGTCCCCATTTGCATTTCCCAACACATTAAAATAAATATCTTGTTTAACAAACAGATTTAGGTTTATACATGTACATTTATACAAATCATCACAGTATACAGAATAACATTTTAATTCAAGTAATGTGCAAAAACAAAACAAATGTGCCTGCATTTCACAAACGCATAAACGTGCACAGGGAAATTCTAAGGAGTTTATTCTCATAGAACAACTAATACAATTCATTATTTCACCTATATGTTTACCATTATATCTCAACTCCAGCCTAAAGGCATTAGTGCGCCAATAAGCGCAAAATGTGGCTCCTGTGTTTTCTTTGCTTAAAGCGTAACTCCACTTTTGTTGAGGGAAAAAAAAACATTCCCCTCTGGGTGATATACATACATTGCAATGATAACACCCTTTGTTGCAGATTTCTATATTTTGTTATTCTGAACAAATCACTGTTTGTACCTCTGTATTGAGTGGGTCTGATGGGAGAGGTTTTATAATTATCAGCTGCACACCACCAATGAGGAAATCCGCTGGGCCTGCATCCCTTTAGACGTGTTCCTATTTCATTTTTGTTGCAAGGGATGCTTAAAATCTGACTTGTATCTTAGGCAGACTTCTGTGAAAATTGGTGAGCCAATCACACAAACAGGAAATGATGTTTCTGAGGAGTGGTCAGTACACACTCTGTACAGAACAACTCCATGTAACCATATTGCATTGCATTTATAGAAAATTACAGCGGCTGCAGATTAAAAAGTAAAGGTAATTTTTAATAACATTCAATTGCAATATGACTTGTCGCAATTGCATACGCTAGATTATTCTTTCCTTGTTTGCTAATTTGTTTTCCCCACAAAAGTGGAGTTACCCTTTAAGTGATAACTTAGCCAGAAACCTATTTCTTGGACTCAGTTCTAGTAATGATTTTGTTTCTACCTTTTTGTAACATTATTAAACCCCTTCATGACGAAGGGTAAAACAAACCCGAACACAGTTTTGCAACTTTGACATGTCTTAGTAAAACTGTACATATCATTACAATGTAGTGTGTTCAGGTGGATTATACCTTGTTTTTTTGCAGGACACATTGAGCTTTCATTTGGTGGTAAAATGGTAATAGATATCTACTGTTTATTATTATTATTATGAAAGAAACTGGCACAAAATAATACAAATTAAAAAAAAATGAGCTTATTTTTTGGCGAATTACCAGCCACAGTGCAAGACTTCAATAGAAATGCTTTTTACAAATGTTTTCTGCTCAAATAGCTGCTCTGCATCTTTAATTTCCTCTGCCTCTCCTCCCCCTAGTTCTTTCTATTGGCTATATAAAAACGCCTGAAGCTGTAAAGTGCTTGTAATACGCTTCTAAAATGCTTTAAAAATGCTTGTAAAAAGCTGCAAAAACTCTTTCAAAAATGCCAGAAAAAACACCAGTAAATTGCAATGCTCAGGTGTGAATGGAGCCTCAAGGAGATATCTTTTTCTTCATTTAAAGCAGTGGTTCTCAACCTTCTAGGGCCGTGACCCCTTGATAAATTTTCCCAAGTTGTGGGGACCCCCAAAAGTAAAAAAAAAAAAAAAATCGTAGCGTGGGTTGTCAGCATCCAAGGCAAGACGAGTAATTTGCACCCCTAACCCACGGACATTTAGCGCTCCCCGAGTCCCTTTCACTTGTACAGTATTAAAACCCCTTATAGCACATTTTAGGATGTACCACTCTTTCTCTTCTTTTATCTCTCTCTATCCTAATTTCTTCAATTTTTTTTTTGTCATCTCTCTTGTTCTCTCTTATTCTTTCTCCCTCCTCCCCCTCTTTTCCTTTCCCTTCCATGTATTTTCTATTTTTACTCCTTTTCTTACTCCTTGATGGGGAGAATGGGATGAGTGGCAGTGCTGGGGGAGAGTTCTGATCAGCCAACTTAGGTGCTCTAGATCAAGGTCACCTTCTGATCTAAGAACTGTCGTAGGGACTTCTGACCACTAGTCTCTGCCCCCCGACCATGCTGTGAACTGAATGGGCGGCTGCGTAAACTGAGTGGGCGGGCTCCAGGAACAGCCCTGCTGGGCAGCCGTGAAAAGGCTGGGAGAGCAGCGCAGGCTTCAGGAACAGCCCAGGATTCGGGGACCCCTGGCAAATTGTCATTCGACCCCCAGGTTGAGAACCACTGATTTAAAGGGAGAAAACAACACAGGGGCATGCTGTACAGTCAGGTTATCACAGTGATCAGGTGATTGGGAACTGGACCTCCTAGTTCCTATCATTAGTAGGAGACCCAGGACTATCGGTGAGAGCTCGATCTCTGTGCTGGAGTGCAGCACACTCACAGTGCAAACACAGTGGCGCCCCATGTATGCATATGCCTGTCAGGGAGGGGTTAAGCTACCAATATATATTACCTGGGTGTCCCTATCAAGAGTGCACATTTTAAATTGCTTGGTAAGGAAAAGTATCCCTCATATAAGATTTTTTTTATAATCGTTCACAAACCTATTTACAGTCGAATAAAAACCTATTTACAAAGAGTTCCTATAACAAAAATACATGTGTTTTTTCCTGGGCTCAGACAACTGCGATGGTTTTTGAGTGGCATGTCAAGCTCCGAGTTTCCTGCTGTCAAGACCAGGCAGGTCTGGGGCGCCCAAACACCTGTAGAACAGAAGATAAGATATTAAATACATTAGAGTCCCCACCCATCTATGCCCGGTATACACATGAACACATTTAGAAATGCTAGCGTGGAGAATGTATTAAAGGTTCACTTTGATTTTCCTACCATTAGGTAAGAGAAATGGCTAGAACCCCACTGGGCTCTATTTGTTAACCACTTAAGACCCGGACCAATATGCAGGTTAAGGACCTTGCCCCTTTTTGCGATTCGGCACTGCGTCGCTTTAACAATTGCGCGGTCGTGCGACGTGGCTCCCAAACAAAATTGGCGTCCTTTTTTTCCCACAAATATAGCTTTCTTTTGGTGGTATTTGATCACCTCTGTGGTTTTTATTTTTTGCGCTATAAACAAAAATAGAGCAACAATTTTGAAAAAAATATCAATATTTTTTACTTTTTGCTATAATAAAAATCCCCCAAAAAAAAAGATATAAAAAAGAGTACTCGGGCAAATGCTTGGTATCGGTACCGGGACAACCCTACTTAAAACCAATAACAGTGAAGATATGTGTATAGGACTATAAATCCAGAAGAAGACTGGCCAAAGCAGTCAGCCACAGCAAGGAAGCTAGCGGAAACTTTAGCTCCATTTTAAGCAAAAATCGTCTTAAAATGAACATAATGGAAATTTGTACTGATAAAATATGCAAGCTGCCATTTCTGGATTTTTTTTAATTCTATCCTCCTAGCTGTTATGTTGATCCAAATGTTTTATTACTTTGTGAGAAAAGGGGTTAACACTAGGGGGCGATCAAGGGGTTAAATGTTCCCTAGGGAGTGATTCTAATGGTAGGGGAGGGGACTCACAAGGGGAGGAGACCGATCAGTGTTCCTCTATACTGGGAACACACCATCGGTCTCCTCTCACCTGACAGAACCTAGATCTGTATACACACACTGATCTACGGTCCTGCTCTTTTACCGTGCAATCGTGGGTGCCCGGCGGCCGTCATTTGATGGCTAGCAAGAGGTTAAAGATCTGAATTTCATATCTGTGTTACCATCACCACATACTGGTAAAGAACTTGCTTCCATTTATACTGTGTACAAAGAAGAAAGGTTATGTTAGAGGACCAGTTACCTTTTTCTGATAACCTCTTTGTGTCAGTATTTCTGCCTCCTGTTCTACTAAATCATCATCTTTTTCTTCTGCCAACTTCTCCTCTTGTTCTTCCTCTTCCAAACGCAGCATCTCTTCCATTTCTTTCAAACGGCGTTCAGAAATCTACAAAATGTAATTTAACAGGTAGTGGGAAAAGAGCAAAACGAACTCGGAACAACTGTTTTCTTTTCAAGTACCTCCAAGGATTAGCTACATTCACCATATTTAGAGCCTTCTGGTATGTCAAACGCCAGCTCACAATAACTGAAGAGTCTCTTTTCTCTACAGCCCCTTGCTTTCTTTTATCTGGCCACTGACACCAACAATGAGGCATAATTCCCACCCCCACCGACCCCAACAACGAGGCATAATTCCTCCCACTGATGCCACCGATGGGGCAAAATTCTGCCCACTGACAACAATGGTGAGGCACATGTTCTCCCAATGACGCCAACGATGGGGCATTTTTTTCTTTTTTTTTACCACTGATGTCAGCAACTTGTCTTCTCCCACTGGCCAGTCTGCCCGCCACCCCCCCTTAAGGTTTAAAGGACAGTAAATGGACCCTTTGTTTTAAATTTTTGGAAACCCCTGCTCTACAGGAAAGGAATTATTATTTTCATGATCCATTACATTAAAAGATTGTTCAAAGATTGCAGCAGATCAGTGCCTCAAGGGCAGCCAAATCTTTCAATTTGCCATAATTTGTGACAAATTTGCTAATTTATGGCCACCCTCAGTCAGAAGATCTTCAAAGGGCCTGGGCAACAGTTAGAATACATGCCTAGGCATTACTGATTTTTAGCCCTAAAACTACCTCCGCATTTGTTCTTATACCTTGTTCCTGTAGTTAGAAACTGCTCCCACCTTTTGCAGGGACAGCTGTTCGAATTTGAGTCCCTGCTGACTTGGGCACACCCCCTGAAATACATTGTTTAATTGCCCCTTTCCCTATATGCAGTGCATTGTCAGGCTCTTGGGAGGGAAAGCATTGTTTTGCTGGGAAAGAGTTTAATGTATGCATGTAGAGTGGGATAGAGAGGGCTAAGTATAGGTGGAGTTTTGTAGCCCAACAGACAAGGCTATTTTTTGGAAACCATGGTTTTAATTGTACACATTAAAGAGAAACGTCACCCCACCCCACATTTTTCCAGTGCCGCCCCCCTTAACCGGTATGCTGGGTTCTCTTTAAAATGTATACTCACCTGTTCGGTGGATCCAGCGTTGCGTGCCACCATCTTAGACCTCCTCAGCTGACTGCCTTTTCCAGATTCAGGCAGCCTGGCCCCCAATGATCCTATACAGCTCTGTCCCTCTGTCACCTGGCTGCTGTGTTAATAGGCACCCATGGCCTCTTTGAATGTGTGATGGAGGTCTCCCAGGGGGCTGCTTGAGCCTAGAGGACAATGGTGACAGAGGAAGGGGGCCCCCCCAAAAAAAAGGAGTTGGGTGAAGACATGGTCCTAAATTTGTAGAGTGAAGTTCCTCTCTAAGTTACCTGTGTCTCCAGCTCCAGCTTCCGTGCAGTCTTCTGCTCCTCATCCTCTTTCTTCGCTCTAGAGGTCAGCTGTCTAACTTCTTCCAATTCTCTGATAAGTTCTTCACGAGACTGTAAAGATTCCCTCTGAGCTTGTCTATTCTGGTCTATCTGCTCCTTAATCTGTAGCTGTCTTCCATATAAAACCTGGTAAAAGAAAAATAAAGATTAATTTCTACTATAATCAATCCCAAGGGTGCAAGTATAGCCATAGGGAATCGTTTGACTGCTATTGTACCCAGCAGCAGAAGTGGGCCAGTACATTCTAGAATACTGTAGATGCTTAGTGACTTAGGGGCAGATTCACGCACAGCCGCGCAAAATTGTGCGGGCGTAACGTATCTGATTTACGTTACGCCTCCGCAACTTACACGGGCAAGTGCTGTATTCTCAAAGCACTTGCTCTTTAAGTTGCGGCGGCGTAGCGTAAATCACCCGGCGGAATTCAAATTCGGCGGGTAGGGGGCGTGTATCATTTAAATCAAGCGCATCCCCGTGCCGAACGAACTGCGCATGTGCCGTCCGTAAAATATCCCAGTGTGCATTGCTCCAAATGAAGTCGCAAGGACGTCATTGGTTTCGACGTGAACGTAAATGACGTCCAGCCCCATTCACGGACGACTTACACAAGCGACGTAACTGTTTAAAATTTTGACGCGGTAACGACGGCCATACTTAAACATTAGCTGCACCTCATATAGCAGGGGCAACTTTACGCCGGGAAAAGCCTAATGTAAACGTCGTAACTTTACTGCGTCGGCCGCGCGTACGTTCTGGAATTCGCGTATCTAGCTAATTTGCATACTCGACGCGGAATTCGACGGAAGCGCCACCTAGCGGTCAAAAAAAACTGCAGTTTAGATCCGACGGCGTAAGAGACTTACGCCTGTCGGATCTAATGGATATCTATGCGCAACTGATTCTAAGAATCAGTCGCATAGATACGACGGCGCAACGCAGAGATACGACGGCGTATATCGGCTGTGAATCTGGGCCTTAGATTGCTAGCTAAAAGCATTTACTAAATCATTTATATTTTCCCTGCCAGTGCAGTTAGTGTGCTGTGGTCAGTTACTGTTTTAGAACAGAGCTCCATTCATACCTAGGCGTTTTTCTGCTCTAAAGCCTCTTTCACATTGAGGCGTGGAGCCGAGGTGATGGTATAGCCGCGCTATTTGTAGCGCGGCTATACCGTCGTATTTACCGCGATATTCGGGCGCTAGCAGTGAGGTTTTAACCCCCGCTAGTGGCCGAAAAAGGGTTAATACCGCGCTTTCCCATTGATTTCAATGGGAAGGCGCGGTATAGGAGCGATGAACACACCGCTCCTATACCGCGGTAAAGATGCGGCTAGCAGGACTTTTGGAGCGCTCCTGCTAGCGCACCGCTTCAATGTGAAAGCCTTCGGGCTTTCACATTGAACACTACAGGGCAGGTTTTTTCAAGCGGTATAGCAGCGCTATTTTTAGCGCTGTACCGCATGAAAACCGCCTCAATGTGAAAGGGGCCTAAGCCTCAGCTATAAAAAAGCCCAACAAGACAAATCTCATTACTTTCAAGGGCCCCTGTTCACAAATGAGAGTTCTGTCACCTAAAGGAAAACGCCTGTCGCTCGAAAAAGCACACACGCTTCTTTTTTTGGAAGATTACAGGCGTTTTACTGCTTTTACATTGGTGACCTTTAAACTTCAAAATGCCTGTGCAAAACACCCTAAAAAATGCCTGTAAAATAGCAACGCCTAGATGTGAACGGAGCCTTGAAGGGGTTGTGAATCTTCAGTGTCCGACCCCACCCCCAGCACCCCCGTTTCACTTACCTGAGCCCTGAATTTTCTTTAGCGCGTCCCCCCCGTCGCTCTCTCTGCTGCGGCTTCTCGGGTTCTTGGTTGGATAGATTGATAGCAGCGCAACCATTGGCTCCTGCTGCTGTCAATCAAATCCAATGACGCAGCGCCGGGGCCAAGTCATACACTCTATGCTATGGACGCCCAATGAATGACTCGGGAGCCCGCCCGCAAGCTAACCCCCTCAGGAGAGTGCTTCAAAGAGGGGGTTATCTAATGCGGGGAGGAGCCGCGGTGGTACCCCAGAGGATGATCGGGGCCACCCTGTGCAGAACAAACTGCACATTGGAGGCAAGTATGACATGTTTGTTATTTAAAAATGGGAACCCTTTAGTAGCACTTTAAGGATGCATATATTAATACAGAGCCGCATTTATGTGCGTTTTTAATCACAGCCTGGCACTCAACTTTGAGGTGGAGGTTATAGAGCCAACGTTCTCTAGAATGTAGAGATACATACTGTGTGTAGTTACACCCCTCTGTAATCTGGCAATTTGTATTTATTCATTTTACTGCTCTGGTCACCAATAGCCATTATAATCTATGTAAAAGTGACAAGGCATGCTGCTACAGAATTAAACAGAGTTAAACTCTGTAAAATTGGGTAGAATAGCTCCTGTGGCAGAATTGGTTTAGTGTATCTAGTAGTATACTATCCTTTTGCAAACAACATAAACTATGGCTTCAGCTACCTCTTTCATGAGTCGATTTCTTGCGTTGCGCTCCCTTTCCCATTCAGCCTCTCTTTTCTCCCACACTTGTCTGGCTTCTTCTCTGCAGAGTAAGTTGAGTGTTAGCAGGCACAGAAAACATACTTAGTACAATTGCATTGGTTTCCAACAACAGGCCTTTAAAGCCCAACTCCAACCAGGGCTGCTGATAGAAATTGCGGGGCCCTGTACAGACTACCAAAGTAAATAATATATTTCACTAAAAATACAATAAAATCATTATTAGCAGACACAAATACAACATAACTCACAGGACTCCTGCTACATCAAAAAGATAAAACGGAGTTAATAAAAAAAAATGAAGATGAGATGAAAAA
Source organism: Rana temporaria (assembly GCF_905171775.1). NCBI lineage: Eukaryota > Metazoa > Chordata > Amphibia > Anura > Ranidae > Rana > Rana temporaria. Next base: position 232,482,740 of record NC_053489.1, read on the forward strand.
AAATATATACAGGCTGGGCACAGGGAGAGAGAATTAGTGAGGGACTAATGTCTCTTTTCCAGCAGATAAAATCTGGGAGTAGGGAGAGGGGGAGAGACCAACTTTCAGCTGCTGGAGGAAGAGTTCTGCAATTGTCGCCCATCACTAATCCCTCCTTCCGTGTGGGCCCCCCTGTGTGCTCGGGCCCCCTACAAGAGGACCGTTTTTTTACCCCTATCAGCAGCCCCGAATCCAGCCAAAAAACGATTTTGTTTTAGATTGAGTGGTAAAGAGTTAAAGCCACTGTCAAGCTTGTATTTATTTTTTTATTTTATTTTTTACAGTCTCCGTCCCAGTTGAAGGGATTTTCCATTCTGAAGTCAGCCCACCCTGGACTGATATTTCAGATCTGGTAGACCGGGGCAGTGACACCACCCAGCAGTTTCTAATATCAATCATGTATTTCTACTAGTCAAGTCTTCGAGCTTGCATTACTATGCCTGCACACATGTCTTGGACATTTTAGAGGTTTGCTCTATAATGTACAGTATTTATTTTACATTATGGAGAATTCCAAGGACTGACATTTTTTATATTAGGAGCAGAGATTTCCCCATTTCTATATGCCGCCTCTGGACACCATCTGCTGCCAGATTCTGTGCGGCAAAAACTCTGACACTGGGCATAAAGTGACTGCGTCCAGGGGTACTAATATATAATTGTGAAAGTAATAGTGACTGCACTGTGAAACAGAGAGAAAAAGGATGGAGGGTTTACCATCAGTTTGACGGCAGGAGACGAGCTTGGCGCTCGTGGATTTTATCGTTTACCCGTTTTAAATGTGAGTTTTATTGTTATCTATCGTATTATCAAACATGCCTTCTTACGGGTTTATGCTATGAGCGTTCCCTATTTTTTCCATTAATACCGCCATTCAATTTGATATTGGGGACCTGTACCTGGGACTCCGGAGTGGACCAAAACATACAGCTGGGACTGATGAACTTGGCGTTCGTGGATTGATGCCCGTGCTCCTCTCTTTACAGAGTGAGTGCATAACTGTATGATTAGTCATTGCTCCACACCGGACTCCAATAGAGTTATACGATGAACTTTCCCCATTTCATTTTTTCCATGTCACTGCCCACCTGCTACTGAGAACTAATTAACCACTACAAGGATATCTCCATAAGGTTGCAATCACCTCTTCCAGTGTATATCGTCGGCAGTGAGGTGAGCTGCTTGTTAGCACTGAGGTGTCTCACACTGCAGGTTCTGCTCAGCACTGTATGTCGTAATTGGTGACGGCACTTATTAGACACTCAGTATTTTGGGAACTTATTGTGTGATTCATTATCCTTCACTATCATCTTTTTTTTTCATCGATTCACACACTCTTTTGGATTTTTACACCATTTTGCTTTGGGACTATCCATTATTGGATTCACAGGACTTTTATTTACATTTTTTCCTTTTTTGGATGATTACACATGTGTTTTCTACTGTTTGATTTCACACATTTAGTATTGTTTATCACTGGATGCATAAGAAGAGTTCACTTATGACACATTGTATTAGTTTATTGCCTGATGGCATCACTGTACACATTATAGACCTTGGTTACTTATGTTTTATCGTCCACATAGGGGGTATAGTATCTAGACCCTTCACCCTGTTCTTTCTCTCTGTATCACATCGCAGTCACCATTACTTTCACATTTGTCACTTGTCTTTTAGGATTAGATCCATAGGTGTCTGCAGCAGTGCCCCCCCAGTTTAGTATCTCAGAGTAGGCCCATAGACAGCGCGGGAGTTCTCTTTATTTTTATATTAATATATAACTGTTAGATGAACGGCTGCATGCAAACAGCAGCACCTGTCATTGTTGTACAAATCTGATAGCTGCCGCCGACAGCACCTGCTGGTTGCACACAATATGTGCAAGCAGCATTTACAACCGTCATCAAGAATTGGCTGAAGTTGCATGAGCACATGCAAATATCCAAAACCGAAATTGTAGATGCCGCTCTGGCTGCAGGAATCCCAATCAAAGCTGACCACTGTGAGTGCAGGCTAGGACAGAGCCTGTCCCAGATCCAGACAGCAATGTACAGGGCAGAAAATGTCCACATGAGCCGCACATCTCTGCAAAACCCCAGGTAAGAAACTGTAACAGCCTCAATACAGGCTCCCCTCCAGGCCATACCACCAACGTGTTTCACTCACACTGGGGGCGTGGCCTGGCTGGAGCCCTGGGCTGAGGCTGTCACTTCCTTACCTGGGGTTTGCAGAGATGCGCAGTTCATATGGACTGTACACATGCAAATATCTCCGTACTTGTCATCCTTGAGAAGATATCTGCTCCTCAGCTCCAGGTTAGAGCCCACAGCCACCAATCACATTCAAGCTTCTGTTCACTAAATGTCACCTTCTGGTGCAGGTTGGAAAAAGTAGTTTTTACAGTATTTTGCATGTCTCAAAACTAACGTTTTTGTTAAATGTTATGGCCTGAGGAATACACATAACAAAAGGCTTAATGTGTGTTACTACAGTAACCAAAAGACATGAATCTCTGATACTTAAATGTCATTAGAGCTATATTTATCAGTGAGTACAGAACAGATAACGTGAGAGGATTACTGTATAATTATGGCGAGCTGTGATCAGAGCTTTTACATGGATTGGGGAGGTCACAGCTGCTTGACAATGCTTTGCACTGCATTCCGTGTTAGGGGATATTTTTAATATTGTGATTGTTATACATGAAATGATGTATGCCTGAGGACCTGTCACTTACCTAGAGATTACAGATGTAGGCTCCAGTCATTTTTCCAATCATTTTCCCCAAAGTGGGGGAGTTTATGTTAGGCTGGGTTCACACTACGATTTTCCCGTCCGTCAGCCGCATACGATTTATATGAAAAAACGTATGCGGCTGAAACGGACGTAAACGTATGGAACCGCACATATGTGCGTTTTCCATTGACTTTAATGTTTAAAAAAAACGTATGCGTTTGCCATACGGTTTCAAAAACGGCCGCAAAACCGTGGTTGAACACGGTTTTGCGTACTGTTAAAAAACGTTTTGCCAGCAAATCGTACGCACCCGGATGCATCTGAGTGCATACGATTTGCAATGCATTGTCTAAGGGCCCGTACGTTTTCAATACTGAAATCGTATGCGGCTGAAAATCGTAGTGTGAACCCAGCCTAACTATATTTCCCGGGGGTAAGAATTCAGGACTTGTTCACATAGCATGCATACGCTGGCATGTGGTTTGAACTTCCTCTGTTGTGCCTATACAATGCATTCCTAACATGCAGAGGGGGACATTTTTATGACCTTTTGTGCAACTCAATGCTTCTAGCTTTCGCTGCAAAGCACTGTAACTCATACAGCATCAGAACGCAGTGTGCAGAGCAAAAATGCACTTCCTTTATTTTTTTCAGTGCACACCAATGCAGCATGTCGGTGTGACCTGATGCTTTAGGATACAAGGCCATTCACCTTGTCTTTGCATTGGGATGGTAATGGTCAGAGCCAGTCTATAGTTTCAAGTACAGCCAACATTAATTATTATGTTGGCACAACACATTCCCATCTGACTGGACAATCTTCTTTAGAATTACCAATAACCATCAGGCAGGCCCTTAAACTATAAAAGTTGTTAGTAAATGTAAATAAGATTGGAAAAACAGATTGGAATGTTTGTAACAAGCATTATAATAGCGCTGGAGTCAGAACACACTTGTAACCACTTACCGTCACACACAGATATACGTTGGCAGAATGGCACAGGTGGGCAAATGGGCGTACAGGTACATCCTTTAAATTTGCCGCCTTGCGGGTGCACGCTGTGGGAGCGTGCCCGCTGATCCCGCAAACTCTATGTTCGCCAACAGCCCGCGATCGTGAGACCGAGAGGCAGAACAGGGATATGGTATAAGTATGGATATGTATACAAGGCATTTCCCTGTTCTGCCTAGTGACATGACAGGGATCCACTGTCAGTTAAAGTGACGCAGTGCCGTATCGCAAAAAGTGCTCTGGTCAGGAAGGGGGTAAATTCTTCCGGTGCTGAAGTGGTTTAAAGTATGCAAGACCTGTAACAAGGAATGCAGATCAGTAAAGTAAGAAGCCTTTATCTGCATATGTATTCTAAATAATAGGTGGGCTTTAAGGTGGGGGTTGTTGTGGTCACTAAGTATTTAGTTAAGGTTTGGCATCAGAGCATTTTTTCCCCCCATGCCAAAAACTAATATAGCATTATAAAATTTTGCTGCAGAGAATAATAATTTTTTCAAGACTAAAAGCCAGTGTTTTGCTATTGGTTTCAGATTTTGGAAGGAATTGATCAGTTTCACCTAAACATAGTATCTATCTCTGCCTCCCGCTGTCTCTCCAGACGAAGCTGTTCCTCAATAACGCGTTTCATCCATGCTGCGTCAGCTGCAGCTTGCTCCCTTCTAGCCGATCGCAGACGTTGCTCATCATCCTCCTTACTTATCAGGGCAGAGAGGATTTTCATGTCCATTTCCTGCAATGACAGAACAAATTCTACAATCAAAGATATGGTCATGGTACAAAACGCACATAATCAAATGGCACTTTCTACCCAACTGCGTATAAGTGTAAGGGGCAGATTTGGCAGCAGTTAATAACGTTATATTTGCCATTTGGAGATGGGGGGGCAATGGGGGTCATTTGAAATAAAGTTCTCCATGATTGATTTTTTTTTTTTAAGTTGTTTTTATTAGTTTTAGAAAAATACAAAACAGAGCCTTTGGCCATTCCCTGTCTCGAAAAGCACACAGCATAAAAAAAATCCCAACTGTAGTCGCAACTCTGGTCCCCCTCAATCAACAAGGATAACATCCTCCATGGTTGATATTTTACCATCGTACCCTTACCTCCTTCCACAATTGCTTCTCAAACTGACACCATTCCTAGAGAACAGGCGACTAAATGCCTACATAGGTTTTCTGGTTATTGTATCATGGTACTTAGTACTCCTATATTGATGATGTGGTCCATATGACGAGGTCTATATGTGTTACTGCAGGCAATTAAGTTTCACAGAATGTTTGTACAAAACATGTACTTATACATTTGTCTTGGTTTCTTTATAACAAGGTTTCTCCAATCTGCATAGGCATGCTTGAAAGGTTTGAAAGAGAAGGAGGCGCACCTAAGTGCAATATTAGAAGGTTATTTTAATCGCGCAAACATAAATGCGCTTACAGGGAAGAAGACATCACAGGCATATCTGTTATATAGGGAGTCCTCCCCGAGGGGTGCCAACAATCTGGTTTTCCCATCGTTCGGCTGTGTTTTTTGCCTGCACAGGATGGCAATTCCAAGGCAGGAAGTGCAGGGGATCCTGGCTGCCTGGTGTGGACCGCACGGGGGGGAAATTACGTCACCCGGTGGGCGGACCTCGATGTGAGAAGTACAGGAAACAAGGCTACGCGCTCTGAGGATACAGCTCCTTCTAGAAGGACTCCCCCCTATATGATAGATATGCCTGTGATGTCTTCCCTGTAAGTGCATTTATGTTTGCGCTATTGAAATAACCCTATAATATTGCACTTAGGTGCGGCTCCCTCCTTCTCTTTCAAACTTCTCAAGCATGCCTATGCAGATTGGGAACCTTTTTATAAAGAAACAAAGACAAATGTATAAGTACATAAACGCTCTTAAAAATAACTTTTTAATATTGCACTTAGGTGCGCCTCCCTTCTCTTTCTTGCATTCCTCACAGAGTACTCTGGATACGCTCTGGGGATGGCTTGCACCTCAACAATTTTTAAAGCATATATGGACAAATTCCAACTATAAAAAGGACAAAATAAAGCTGAATTACCATACAAGCTTTCTCATTGTCATGCGCTGGGTAACCCTTTTTTCTTAAAGCGGAGTTTCACCCAAAAATGGAACTTCCGATTTTGAAATCCAGGTATTTGCTCCCACTTCCAGGCATAGATCACCGATGTGACCTACGCCACGTCCGGCTCCTACTCCATCCCCCTCGCTGTCTTCTGGGATACACACAGGTCCCAGAAGACAGCAGGGACCAGTGGGATCGCGCAGCGTGACTTGTGCATGCGCTTCACTTCCCGATTCCCATACCGAAGATGGCGGCGCTTCCAGAGCAGAGGGACAGATCGGCTTTGGGTGAGGACATCGTGGGCGCCCAGGACAGGTAAGTGTCCATATAATAAAAGTCAGCAGCTGCAGTATTTGTAGCTGCTGACTTTTAATATTATTTTTTTTTGGCAGAACGCTGCTTTATTGCTTGAGAAGTTTGACTTTGTTCCAATAAACATGCATAATTAACAAAAGCATCTACATATGGAGTACTTATGTTAATACATTTTAAGAATATCATAATGAACACCATTTTTCTTTGAGCCTTCATAAAAGGATTTTAAAGCGGAGTTCCATCCATTTTTGAGAGGTGGTCTTAAACTAAAGACCCACCTCGCAAAACCTAGTTTTTGAATATTACATTTTTTTTTTCTTACTTACCTTTTTGAAAGTACCAAGTCTACTTCCGATCCAGCCGGGCCGCGGCCCATGATGTCACGTCCTCTTTTGCGGCGAGCTCCTCCGGTGTTTTCTGGGACCTGTGTGTGTCCCAGAAGACAAGCTGGCCATTCACAAAGCACCGCGCAACTCGCACATGCGCAGTAGGTGGGTCTTTAGTGGCAGTGAAGCCACAAGCCTCCACTGCCGGTTTCCCTTAGTTGGAATGGCGGCGCTGGCACCCGATCCGATGGACGGATCGGCCTTGGGGGGCCGACATCGCGGGCTCCCCGGACAGGTAAGTGTTTCTAGCTGCCGACTTTTTAAAAGAAAATAAAAAATGTGGCTGGAACACCGCTTTTAAGAGGCTTCTTTTTATCAATATATCATTTAAAGTTGAACTCCAGAAATGATCTGTTTTTTTAAACAGGGCCAGCTTGGCATAATTATTCCCCTTTCACATCCAGGGGGCTACTGAGAAAATCCTGTACTCATTGAAAAAAAAAAACAAGATGATTGTTGAATGGTGGAGGCAGAGGTGCAAGTGACTTCCTGTGTTCAGCGTGAAGACAGCGAGTGACTCTAGGAGCACCGAGAGCAGGACAGCTGACTGAAATGTATCATAGGCTATTACAGTAGTTAGTTACAATTTCAGCATCCCCAATGTCCCTCTGGATAGGACACATGGATAATTACATGTAACCAAACAGGCACAATGTAAGTTTAAAAAACAGATAATTTCTGGAGTTCACATTTAATAAAAAATATTTTTTTTACAAAATGCTGTCTATAGTTACTTCATGCCATATAACACCCCAACTGCTTTACAATGGTTATGCTGCACCATAGATACTTAGTGAGCTCTATAATGGAGGCCTTTCCTTGGCTAATCCAATCAGGTTAGCTTGCTGAAAAGCTGGGTCCAGGCCGTTATACAGCCCTTGACTGTGCAAGCAAGATACGGAGCTTAAAGGTTGAGCTTGTTTATTTTCTAAGTATATAAAGTATATGTCTTACCAGTTCTTCTTGTACCATCTGGGCTCTCCTCTTCATCTGAGCTGTATACTGACGACTCAAGAAATGACTAAGAAATAAATATCATATAAATAAGTTATTCTGGTCTTTAGTTTCTTATTTTACTGAATAAAACAGTGTATTAGTCAACCTACAAGACAATTCGATAGCCCATTGCTATACATTCTCATAACAAGTTAAAGTGGTAGTAAAGGCAGTATTTCTATTTTTACCTACAGGTAAGCTTATAATAAAACGTACCTGTAGGTTAAATGATTGACTCCTAAATGTGCACCGTTTAGGAGATATTCAAGGGAGCAGCAGTCGGTGACGTCACCTGCGCAATGCATACTAGCACACAGAGCTGCGCGATTAATCGTTAAGAATTGTTATGGCAATTTGTTCTCCCTTGCGATCTTTACAAAGTATTTCCCGATTCTTTCTATGCAGAGAATTCTCTCTGCCCTGCTGAAGCCAACAGCCCTCAAAAGAAAGAAAAAAAAAAAGGGGCAGTCTGCCAAGTATCACAACATTCTTTAGCAGTGGAACCAAGTCTAAACATTGTAACGAAGGATGAGCTCCGGCGTGTTCGCATAGAACACGTGCAGAGCCCGCCAGGAAGTCGGCACCCGCGCTGCGCTAATCACAGCCAGGGAGACATTATCCGATGCTCGGCTGCAGAGATCGGGAAATGTCTGCCTGGCTGTGATTAGCGCAGTGCGGGTGCCGACTTCCTGGCGGGCTCTGCACGTATTCTATGCGAACACGCCGGAGTTCATCCTTAATTGTAACGATTTGTCCTTTAGTTCAAAAGGAATACACTTTGGTGTGTAAATGAGGAAAATTTTAACCACTAAGCCCTCGTACACACGACCGTTTTCCTCACAATCGTGTGTATGTTTTTCGTCGAGAAAACTGTCGTGGATCTCGACGAGAAAAAAACAGAACATGCTCTCTTTTTTCTCGTCAGGAGTCTCAATTTCCTTGTCGTGTTTCTCGTCGAGCTGGTTTACGACGAGAAACATGCTCAAAATAAAGTATGAGACTGGAGCGCACCATCGGTAAAAGTAGCGTTCGTAATAGAGATAGCACATTAATAGGGGCAGCACAGTGGTGTAGTGAGTAGCACTTTCGCCTAGCAGCAAAAGGGTTGCTGGTTCGAATCCTGACCACGACACCATCTGCCTGGAGTTTGCATGTTCTCCCTGTGCCTGCGTGGGTTTCCTCTGGGTACTCCGGTTTCCTCCTACACTCCAAAGACATGCTGGTAGGTAAAATTGTATCTTGTTCAAATTGGCCCAGTATATATATGTATATCTGTGTGTATGACTGTGTGTCCCAAGCGTGTCGTGATCCTACGGGTAAAATGACCGCACCAGCCAAGCAGACACTGGCTGGAAAAAGCAAGTTAGGCTTACCGGTAACTTGTTTTCCAGAAGTCTTTCAGGACAGCACCTCGAGAGATAGTGACTCCTCCCTCTCCAACAGGAAACACCTTCACTTCAAACTTTAAAGGGAGGCTCCTCCCAGCACACTTCAGTTGTTACCGAGAAACCTCCGGCCCCGGCTGGAACATATAAACACATAGGTTAGTCACAGCATGGCACATTTAACAAGTATCTCAAACGGGCGGGTTGCTGCTGTCCTGAAAGACTTCTGGAAAACAAGTTACCGGTAAGCCTAACTTGCTTTTTCCCAGAGCGTCTTTCAGGACAGCACCTCGAGAGGATACCAGAGACTTACCACCTTAGGGCGGGACAACAGCTTGTAGGACCTTCCTGCCAAATGCTTGGTCCTTGGCAGAAATAAGGTCCAATCTATAATGCCGTACAAACGTGTTAAAGCTTGACCACGTCGCCGCCCTGCAGATTTGTTCCAGGGTGGCACCAGCTCTTTCTGCCCATGAGGTCGCAAGCGCTCGTGTAGAATGGGCACAGATCCCATCTGGTGGGACAATCTTTGCATGCAAATAGGCCTCCCTGACGGCTAGCTTTAACCATCTGGCTATCGTGCCCTTTGAGGCTGGATGGCCCCTTCTTTTGCCCCCAAACAAAACAAATAGTGAATCTGAGTGTCTGAAGGACTCTGTTATTTTAAGGTAGCATAACAGAGCCCTTCTCACATCTAACATGTGAAAAAACGATTCTTTTTCCCCCCGAGGGGTTTGAACAAAACGTAGGTAGTACAATCTCTTGAGCGCGATTGGCTGCTGAGGCTACCTTTGGTAAGAATTTTGGGTCTGTTCTAAGCACAACCCTATCCGAAAATAAAGAAAAATACGGTTCCCTTATTGACAGGGCCTGTAGTTCGCTCACCCTACGAGCTGAGGTGATAGCGACCAGAAAAAGAACCTTCAAGGTAGCATCTCTAAGAGAAGCATCACACAAAGGTTCAAAAGGCTTTTCAGCTAAAGCTTTCAAAACAATTGACAAATCCCACTTCGGGAAACACTTGACCTGTGGCGGCCTGGCCCTCGAGAGGGCTCTAAAGAACCTTGATACCAACGGTTCGGAGGCTATTGATCTTTCTAGGAAGACTGCTAAGGCGGATACTTGCACTTTTAGAGTGCTGACCGCTAACCCCATATCTGCTCCGTTTTGCAAAAATTCTAGGATGGCCTTCAGGCTGCTAGGTTCCATGTTAGCAGTGTGACACCAGGACGTAAATACTCTCCAAACCTTAGCATAGATGGCTCTTGTGACCTTCTTCCTGCTATTTAATAGGGTAGACACTAACCGATCTGAAAACCCCTTATCCTCTAGGATCTTTCTTTCAGAAACCAAGCTGAAAGGGAGAGCCTGAATACGTCCGGATGACACACTGGACCCTGACTCAGAAGATCTGACCTGCAAGGTAGGTGCCAACATGGTCTTGTAGCCATGCCTAGGAGTGTTGAGAACCATGGTCTCTTGGGCCAATACGGAGCAATCAGGATTACTGGGACTCCCTCCTTCTGAATCTTTCTCAGGACTAGTGGAATCAGTTGGAACGGGGGGAAAGCGAAGCAGAGGCGAAATCCCCAGGGATGCGCCAGGGCATCTACCCCTAAAGAGCCCTCCAGTCTGTTTAGAGAAAAAAACAGAGGTACCTGGGAGTTTTCTCTCGAAGCAAATAAGTCCACCTCTGGTTGACCCCACTTGCTGACTATTTCTGCGAAGACTTCGGGGTTTAGAGACCACTCCGACTCCCGAACCTGACGCCTGCTCAGAAAATCTGCCACCCCATTCAGGGATCCCTTCAGGTGTACCGCCGAGAGGGATCGCAGATTTCTTTCTGCCCATAACAGAGTGCTTTCGGCCAACATCAGCAGGGGCTTGCTTCTGGTGCCCCCCTGCCTGTTCAGATACGCTACGGCCGTAGCGTTGTCCGTCAACACCTGGACATGTTGGTCTAGTAGATCCGGAGCAAACCTCTCTAGAGCTAATGAGACTGCTCTCAACTCCCTCCAGTTCGAGGATCGAGCTGACTCCTCCTTTGACCATCGGCCCTGAACAAAGTTCTTTCCCAAATGGGCTCCCCATCCCCAGGCACTGGCATCTGTCGTTATCCTTTCCCCCACCGGAAAGGACCACTCCAGACCTCTCGAGAGAACCCTCTGGTCCTTCCACCAATATAGGGATCTTTTTACCCGAGATGGAATCTTTACTAGATTGTCCAGGGAATTGAGGTTGTGATCCCATGACCTTAACAGAAAACTTTGTAGGCACCGAAAGTGCAGCCTTGCCCACTGGATTGCAGGCATGGTTGAGGTCAATAGTCCTTACGCTGCCATTATTTGCCTTATGGATATGGGTTGATTGGACTGAAGTCGAGAGATTGTCTCGTGGACCTTGATCTTTTTTTCTTGGGGTAGAAAAATACTTTGGCTCAGAGAGTTCACCTGAAATCCTAGAAACAGAATATCCTGAGCAGGTACCAATGAGGATTTCTGAAGGTTCAGGATCCACCCCAGGGACTCCAGGTGAGTTTGAGCCGTGGCCAAGTCTATCAGTAGTTTTTCCCTTGACAGGGCAAAAAATAGCAGGTCGTCTAGATATGGAACCACTGCTACTCCCTGCAGCCGCAGCGGGGCCAAGGCTTCCGCCATCACCTTGGTAAATACCCGGGGTGAGGATGAGAGCCCGAAAGGCAGAGCCCTGTATTGCAGGTGCTGAACTATCCCCCCTCTCCTTACCGCAAACCTGAGGTATCTTTGGGATCGCGGAGAGATCGGGATGTGCAGGTAGGCATCCCTCAAATCTATTGACACCATGAAGCAACCTGGCGTCAATAGATTCCGGACCGAAAAAATAGAGTCCATTTTGAACCTTCTGTACCTGACTGATCTGTTTAAGGGTTTCAGGTTTAGGATCATCCTGAATTTTCCTGTTGGTTTCCTTACCAGGAAAATATGGGAGTAGAAACCCAGGCCTTGCTCTGCCTGAGGTACCTCTATTATTACCCCCTGCTGCCTCAACTCCCTTAAAGAGGATTTCATGGCCAGGGATTTTGCTGGATCCTTTGGGAAATTTGTCACCAGAAATCTTTGGGGTGGGGTTTCTGAAAACTCTATCTCGTAACCCCGGGACAGGGTGGTCAGAATGTACTGATTGGTGGTTATCTCTGACCATCGCGGAAGAAATTTTTGTAATCTTCCGCCAACCCGGGACGCCGAGTCATTGCGTTTTTTGGGGCTGTGCAGGAGGATTGAAAAGGATTCCCTTTTTTTCTTTGGCTTTCTGTGCTCAACCTCTCCTGTCCCCTTGGGGTTTGTTGCCCTTATCTTGTGCCCTTTGCTGACGAAAAAAACGTCTAGGGGGCTGCCTTTTCCTTTTGACCGGGAAAGATTTCTTCCTATCTGCGGTCCTGTCCAGGATACTATCTAGGTCTGGACCAAATAGGAGATCTCCTGAGCAAGGGATACCGCAAAGTTTGTTCTTTGATGCCGCATCCCCTGGCCAGGTTTTCAGCCAAAGCGCTCTCCTGGCCGAATTTGCCAGGGCCGCTGACCTTGCTGACATTTTAATGGCCTCCACTGAGGCATCCGCAATGTAGGCTATTGCCGCGGTCAGAGTAGAAAAAGATTCCAGAATCTCCTCTTTCGACGAATCAGACGAAATATGATTCTTCAGCTGATTTGTCCAGAACTCTAGATTCCGGGCCACACAGGTTGTGGCCATGGCGGGCTTTAAACCATTCATGATTGACTGCCAAGATCTTTTGAGGAGGAGATCCATGCGCTTATCCATGGGGTCCTTTAGGACACCCATGTCCTCAAAGGCCAGGTCCGTGGACCTAGATACTTGCGAAAAAGCCGCATCAAGTTTTGGGACTTTATTCCAAACTGCTGTTTGATCTTCCTCAAAGGGAAAGCGCCTCTTATGTGCTTTAGGGAAAAAGGGTTTTTTCTCTGGGTCCTGCCATTCTCTAACTATGGTCTCAGAAATTACTGAATGGACCGGAATGACCCGCCCTTTTGACTCACCCAGACCCGCATACATGCGGTCATGCAAGGTTAGATCCCTTTTTTCCCTCACTCAGGCCTAGAGTTAAATGGATGGCCCTGATTAAGCCGTCCACTTCCTCCAGGGATAGTTTAAATTTTGAGGGGTGCCCCACAGACTCCCCTTCTGACTCCTCTGAGTCCTCGCTGTCTGGTACCTGAGAGCCCCCTTCCCTGGGACCTGCTTCGACTGTTCCCAAAATCAGTTCCGGTACTGACACTGAATCCTGAGAGGATTGGGAAGTGGAGGCTAGAGGGGTGGGAGGCGGAACTAATGACTCACGTAAGGACTGAAATGTGGACAGTAGTTCTTTCTTTGCTGAGGAGATCAGTTCATCCCGCATAGCGGCTGACTCCTCCTGTATCAAAGAATCAATGCATGGTTTACAAAGTGCCTTCTTCCAGCTGTCACTCATCTTAGTTTTACATGATGGACATCTCCTTCTAGTGTCAGACTTAGCCTGCAAGGGAAAAAACAGGGAAGAGAAGGCAGGGAGACCTTAGTGAGGAACCCTGTTCACACTTATGGATCCCCATAATAGGTGCACTAGGAAAATAAAGACCAACCAGTGCCCAGACAGGCCCCCAAGCCACTGGGGGGGAAAAAATGATTTAGAGACTGACCATCCACCTGACAGCAAAAAAAGGAAAAGGCAGAACTCATAAGGAAGAAAAAACACTCACTGCGCTGCTTCCCGCAGAGGTCTTGCTGGTGCCTGTGCCTGTCCCCACCGCTGGGTTTTCTGCTGTCTCCATCGCAGAATACCAGCGCTTCACCCGTGGCTTCACTGACCGGCTTCCGGAGACCTATAGCGCCGTTGCGCCGGACCGGAAGCGGAAATCGGCACCAGCTCCCGCTCCGCCCCTTCCTGGCCGGCGCGCCGGAAATGACGCATCGGCCGGCGCCCGCGCTGTAAACAGAATGGCGCGAATCGCGCGCGCGGCCGCCGGACATCCGCTGCTGCTTGTGGCCCCACTGAGCACACCTCGCCCGCCTATAGCACCCGGAACCCCGGATGTATGGAAGGGGGAGCCCGGCTACTACCGTCGCCGAACGGGTAGCTCGGGGAGCGGAGTCTCCCAGGCGCTCTGGCCTGTAAAAAAAAGGTATGAAAAAAACGGGAGTAATCCAGGGCTTCCCTGGAACTAAGAACTCCCAAGAAGATGTTCCCTCCGGGTCGGAGGAAACACAAAAACTGAAGTGTGCTGGGAGGAGCCTCCCTTTAAAGTTTGAAGTGAAGGTGTTTCCTGTTGGAGAGAGAGGAGTCACTATCTCTCGAGGTGCTGTCCTGAAAGACGCTCTGGGAAAAAGCGCCTAGAGGCGATTCAGTTCGCATGTGTAGCGCTATACAAGTCATTCATTCATTCATTCGTCACGCTGTAACAGACTGAAAAGCGCGAATCGTCTCTTACCAAACTTTTACTTAACACGCAGTAACATGAGATTAGCAAAAGCAGCCCCAAGGGTGGCGCCAGTGGAATCGAACTTCCCCTTTATAATGCCGTTGTACGTCACCGCGTTTGAGAACGACGAGATTTTGTCTTGACAGTGTGTACGCAAAGAAAGCTCGACAAGATTCTCGTCAAGCCTGACAAGAACCTCGTCGAGGAAAACGATGTTTCTTTTACGACGAGATTCTCGGTCGTGTGTACGAGGCCTTAAACACTATGGGCTAGATTCAGGTAGGGGGGACGTAAATTTGTGCGGGCGTAGCGTATGTTATTTATGCTACGCCGCCGCAATTTAGAGAGGCAAGTGCAGTATTTACAAAGCACTTGCTCCGTAAGTTGCGGCGGCGTAGCGTAAATCTGCCGGCGTAAGCGCTCCAAATTCAAATTGTCAAGAGGTGGGCGTGTTTTATGTAAATAAAACATGACCCCACGTAAATAACGTTTCTTACGAACGGCGCATGCGCCGGCCGTGAACGTATCCCAGTGCGCATGCTCCTAATCACATCGTAAATAGTCAATGCTTGCAACGTGAACGTAATTTACGCAAAGCCCTATTCGCGAACGACTTACGCAAACGACGAAAAGTTTTCAAAATTCGACGCGGGAACGACATCCATACTTAACATTGGCTATGCCTCATATAGCAGGAGTAACGTTATGCCGGAAAAAGCCTTACGCAAACGACGTAAAAAAAAATCCGCCGGGCGCACGTACGTTTCTGAATCGGCGTATCCAGCTCATTTTTGCATATTCTACGCTGAAATCGACGGAAGCGCCACCTATCGGCCAGCGTAAATATGCACCCTAAGATACGACGGCGTAGGAGACTTACGCCGCTCGTATCTTAGCCTAATTTAAGAGTATCTGGTTTCCAGAATACGCTTAAAATTTACGACGGCGTAGATTCAGAGTTACGACGGCGTATCTACTGATACGCCGGCGTAACTGTCTCTGAATATATATATATATATATATATATATATATATATATATATATATATATATATATATATATATATATATATATAGTGTGTGTTTGGGGGTTCTAAGTAATTTTCTAGCAAATATATATATTTTTTTTTTTTAGTAGAGACCCTAGAGAATAAAATAGTGGTTGTTGCAATATTTTATGTCACACTGTATTTGCGCAGCAGTCTTGCAAATGCATTTTTTTGGGAAAAAAATTACACTTTAATGAATTTAAAAAAAAAATAACCAGTAAAGTTAACCCAATTTATTTTCTGTATAATGTGAAAGGATTTACGGTGCAATAAAAAAAAATTGTGAATCTCATTTTGGCCAGAATCGCGCAGCTCTACTAGCAGGGCCGGTGCTACCACTAGGTAAACTAGGTGGCCGCCTAGGGCGCACGGCCACTGGTTTCCCTACTCTCCATCTCTGTGCTATGTAAGTTTTCGGTGCTGTATTATAAATACCTCAGTAATAAATGTTATAATCTCTAGTGGGCACTGCTGGGATAAAGCGTGCACATCTAGGGGAATGCAGGGGATGCCTCTGCTGCATGTTACTCAGGCAGCCGCTCTGTAGTGTCATTATAGAGGTGCAGCACTGGAGGACATGTCCTGTTGGAAAAACAAACATCCCGTACGCGCCTCTATGATTAGTGCTCTTTACTGCAGTTGCATGCTTCCTCTAGCACCGGCTTCTGTCACACCGATGCTCGGGCAAAGGGGGTGGATTCAGGGGGCGCAAAATCAGGTTTCACCTGGGGTGTCAAAAATCCTTGCACCAGCCCTGTCTACTAGCACATTATGCCTTTTCCTTACAGGGTTTATTTTTTTTAAAGCCTTTACTACCACTTTACGTGTTCACAAATGTGAGTATTCACGTAGTTAGCAACATGAGCTTTAACACTTGGAGCAGCATATAATGTAACAAACAATAAAGCTTGGAGAAGGTACCTGTTTTGCTTAACTGGGAACACTGGGCTTAAGAGCTCTGGAGGTACAACATATGGAGTGTAGGCTGATGTACATAAATGATGAATATAGAGCCAGAAAAGTGGGAAAAACAAGAAAGAAGGGGGAGGGAGGAGAAGGGGCCATGGACTCCCAAGATCAAGGTAGCACGTAACCACACTGTGTCTGGCCTTTAGTTTCAAATCTTACACATCACTTAAAGTGTTACTAAACCCTTGTTTTTGTTTTTTTACATTAAGGCTGGGTCAGGGTTGCCAACTTTCAGTAAATTTACCAACAGTTTGTAAAATCTGTACTTTTTGCATCTGTCCTTGAATGTCCATTACGGACATGTAGGCTGAATGTCCGTAACTGACATTTATGGACAGATGCAACAATTATGTATTTTACAAAATGTTCGTAAATTTACTGAAAGTTGGCAACCCTGCGGCAAGAGTCTGGTATGTCTCTATTCACCGTTTCTGGTCAGATTTCAGCCCACATTTTGGGCTGAAATGGACCAAAAGACACACAGGACTCATGTGCAATTCACACTGAAGCTGCTGCAGAGATGTGAGAGACGGTCACAATCTCCTGCTATGTAAATTGGATGCGGAGAAAACCCGCATCCAATATGCAATGGTGTGAACTCAGCCTTAAATAACAAACATGTTATACTTATCTGCTCTGTGCAATGGTTTTGCACAGAGCAGCCTGGATCCTCCTCTTCTCGGGTCCCATGCCAGCACTCCTGGCCCCTCCCTCTTGCCAGGTGCTGCCACAGCAAACAGCTTGCTCTGGGGGCAAACAAGCAGGCATGGTCCCGAGCCGCGGCTGTGTGTGTGCATTCACACATGGAGCCACAGCTTGGCCCCACCCCTCCATCTCCCGATTGGCTCACTGGCTGTGACTGATGCCAATGGCTCCTGCTGCTGCCAAAAGCCAAATCAGGAGTGTGAGTCCCTGGAAAGCCAGAGTTCTTGTAGACATCGCTGGACCGAGAGGGGCCTGCTGCACACAGGTTTTTTTACCTTCATAAAAACCTTGTGCCTTTACAACCACTTTAAAATATTATGGTCAGTGCAGTATCACCCTCACATTTCTGTAAATATTTTATTATATCTTTTCATGTGACAACACTGAAGAAATGACTGTTTGCTACAATGTAAAGTAGTGAGTGTACAGCTTGTATAACAGTGTACGTTTGCTGTCCCCTCAAAATAACTCAACACACAGCCATTAATGTCTAAACCGCTGGCACCAAAAGTGAGTACACTCCTAAGTGAAACTGTCCAATTTGTCCCAATTAGCCATTTTCCCTCCCTGGTGTCATGTGACTCGTTACAAGGTCTCAGATGTGAATGGGGAGCAGGTGTTATCGCTCTCGCTCTCTCATACTGGTCACTGGAAGTTCAACATGGCACCTCATGGTAAAGAACTCTCTGAGGATCTGAATCTGAAATGAATTGTTGCTCTACATAAAGATGTCCTAGGCTATAAGAAGATTGCCAAGACCCTGAAACTGAGCTGCAGCACAATGGCCAAGACCATACAGTGGTTTAACAGGACAGGTTCCATTCAGAACAGGCCTCATCATGGTCGACCAAAGAGGTCGAGTGCACGTGTTCAGCGTCATATCCAGAGGTTGTCTTTGGGAAATAGATGTATGAGTGCTGCAGAGGTTGAAGGGGTCAGCCTGTTAGTGCTCAAACCATATACCGCACACTGCATCAAATTGGCCTGCATGGCTGTCATACCAGAAAGAAGCCTCTTCTAAAGATGATGCACAAGAAAGCCCACAGTTTGCTGAAGACAAGCAGACTAAAGACATGGATTACAGGAACCATGTCCTGTGGTCTGATGAGACCAAGATAAACTTATTTGGTTCAGATGGTGTCAAGCGTGTGTGGTGGCAACCAGGTGAGGAGTATAAAGACAAGTGTGTCTTGCCTACAGTCAAGCAGGGTGGTGGGAGTGTCATGGTCTGGGGCTGCACGAGTGCTGCTGGCACTGGGAAGCTACAGTATATAGTGAGGAACCATGAATGTCAACATATACTGTGACATACTGAACCAGAGCCTGATCCCCCTTCCTTCGGAGACTGGTCCGCAGGGCAGTATTCCAATATGATAACGAGCCCAAACACACCTCCAAGATGACCACTGCCTTGCTAAGGAAGCTGAGGGTAAAGGTGATGGACTGGCCAAACATGTCTCCAGACCTAAACCCTATTGAGCATCTGTGGGGCATCTTCAAACAGAAGGTGGAGAAGCGCAAGGTCTCTAACATCCACCAGCTCTGTGATGTCATCATGGAGGAGTGGAAGAGGACTCCAGTGACAACCTGTGAAGCTCTGGAACTCCATGCCCAAGAAGGTTTAGGCAGTGCTGGAAAATAATGGTGGCCACACAAAATATTGCCAATTTAGGCCCAATTTGGACATTTTCACTTAGGGGAGTACTCACTTATGTTGCCAGCAGTTAAAGACTGTGTTGAGGGGACAAATTTACATTGTTATACAAGCTGTACACTCACTACTTTACATTGTAGCAAAGTGTCATTTATTCAGTGTTGTCACATGAAAAGATATAATAAAATATTTATAAAAATGTGAGGGGCGTACTCACTTTTGTGAGATACTGTATATAAAAGTATCACTAAAACAAATAGTATTGTATTTCTTAATCCTGACTTTAACCACGCTATCAAGTAAACTGAACCAGCCTGTCAACTCTATAACATATATTGAAATATGGAAATCTTAAAAATATTTTGAAAACAACAAGCAACTGTTTATGCACAAAATGACCAAAGGACACCTAGAAAGCCTATACTGACCCTTGACTGTAATAGTTAGTACCACAATAATACTTACTCTGAATACTCGGGTCAATCAGCTATTCAACATTTTTACTGCATCGAAAATCATATACATTTATATTTCTTTTTCCATACCCAAGCTCTGTCTTTTTCTGCCTTTCTTCAGTCTTCCTCCGTTCCTCCTGCAGCTTCTCCACTTCCCACTGCTGTCTTAGTAAATCCTCCTGTTGCTTCTTTAGATTCTGAGCCTATGTAAATAAAGTGGAAGCGTGTTATATCCTGGCACGAATAAAAACAGAAATTGTAGAACGTCGTCTTCTACTGAAAAAAAAAAATCCTGTTCAAAAGACGGTCACATGTAAAAATAATTCAGATACTGCCCAGACAGTAGGGCAAACTAGATCTAAAATAACCTTACTAATCTGATAACCTGGGTGGCACAGTGGGTAGCACTTCCGCCTAGGGTCATTGGTTTGAACCCCAGACGCTTGCCTGGGGTTTGCTCCAGGCCCTCTATGCCTGTGTGTTTTTCCTCCAGGTACTACCACACTGAAAAGACATGCTGGTAGGTTAATTAGCCCTAGTATATTTATGTATGAATGCGAGTTAAGCCTCGTACACACGATCAGATTATCCAACAGGAATTGTGTGATGACAGGCTGTTGTCCGAAAATCTGACCGTTTGTATGCTCCATCGGACAATTGTTGTCGGATTTTCCGCCAACAAATGTGGGATAGCCTGCTTTAAAATTGTCGGCCAACAATAGTGTGTTGTCGGATTTTCAGATCATGTGTACACAACTCAATCGGACAAAACTCCAAAAGTACAAACACACATGCTCAGAAGCAATGCTCACCATAACACAACATTAGTAGAAGTTGCCCAAAAGATGGCGCTAAAGAGCTGAAAAACCACGTTGTTTCCTGTTTGTTGGCCAACAATTCTTTGCTATTTGTATGCAAGACAAGTTCCTGGCCAATGCCCTTAGGAAAAAAGTCCTACGCTTTGTCCGCAGAAAATCCGATCATGTGTATGAGGCTTAAGAGACATTGGATTGTAAGCTCTTTGAGGGTAGGGACTGATGTGAATGTCTACTATATAGATATGGTGCTGTGTAAAAATGATCAGCGCTATGCAAATACCTGTAGTAAATAATAAGCCAGTAAATTAGCACGTCCTGCCCCAAATCTTTAGATTAAAGAATCGAAAAAGCCAGGAGAAAAATTGTCAGCCAAACAGCAACTGCATTAAATTCGATATTCTGACAGTCGGTGACGCTGACTATCAGAATACATTAGCGGGAGATTTATCCAGTCGCACTGTATAGCATGGATGGAGGGATCTGCTCGCTCGCAGGCTGAGTGTGCCTAGCTATAGTTACACACAGGTGGGCAAGGGAGGGCACATATCTTCCTGAGAAAAGGAGGCAGAGAGGTATCTGCATGTCCTCGAGGAAGTTGGTGAACCACCTGTACCCCGATGGCGACAAAACTCAGTTATTTTTCATCTGTCTCCAACACAACGGATTGGGCTCACTTGCAATAAGATTTTCCAACATTTTTTCTTTTTTTTTCTAAGCTGAAGATCCGAAGTAAAAAAAATTAAATAAAAATTAACTAATGACATAAGCTTACAAGCAAACTCTGAAGCTGAAGAAAAAACACTGCCACTTTTCTACAGAGAGAGAGAAAAATATTTGTATTTTATTCTGCAATATTGCAAGGATTATATCCTCTTGGGATAGGATTCTGTGCAACCTCCCTCTCCTGCTGCCTTGTGTGTGAGGAAGTGTGTGGCAGGCTTGGAATAAGGAAGATGCTAAAGCTGAAGAACACATTGACCTTCTTTATCAGAGGTTCAGAAGATAAGAGTATTGACAGGTATAGCTAGCAGGACAGGCAGCTGCACAAAAATAATACCAGGATAAAATGCAGCGATATCCAGAAGCTTAACGGATTCCAAAGAACGTTCACTGCAGACTGAAGTTTAGCTTTAGTCTTCATACATTTAGGGCTCATGCACACTGCAGCTCAAAAAACAAAACAAAAAAATAATTACCGGTAAATAAAAAAAGCTGCTTTTACAGGCATTTTAGCTTTTATTTCTCTGCCTAAAAGCTTGTGCTCTTTTGCGCGTTTTTATTGAGCTTAAAATTGCGCCGTCGTATCTTAGGGTGCAATTTTTCCTTTTGTCGCTAGGTGGCGCTTCCGTTGTGTTCGGCGTAGAATATGTAAATGCCTAGATACGCCGATTCACGAACGTACGTGCGCCCATCGCAGTAAAGATACGCCGTTTACGTAAGGCATTTTCCGGCGTAAAGTTATTCCATCAAATAGCTGGCCTAGTCAATGTTAAGTATGGCCGTCATTCCCACGTCGAAATTTGAAAATTTTACGTTGTTTGCGTAAGTCGTCCGTGAATAGGGCTGGACGTAATTTACATTCACGTCAAAATCACTACCTGCTTGCGGCGTACTTTGGAGCAATGCACACTGGGATATGTACACGGACGGCGCATGCGGCGTTCGTAAAAAACATCAATCACGTCGGGACACGCCCCCTCATCCTCATTTGAATTAGACGCGCTTACGCCGGCCACATTTACGCTACACCGCCGTAAGTTAGGAGGCAAGTACTTTGTGAATACAGTACTTGCCTCTCTGACTTAAGGCGGCGTAGCGTAAATACGGTACGCTACGCCGCCTTAAAGATGCGCGCCCCTACATGAATCTAGCTAATAGTGTGCATTGACACATTGCCTAACAAGGAGGCGTGTTCCCAAGCAAAAAAAAAAAAGAAAAAAAATTATGAGAGCTCAAAAGCCTGTAGGAGAAGCTTCTTGGAGCTGCAGTGTGCATGAGTCTATAGTGTATATGCTGTATAGTTGCATGCAAATGATGCTGTCTCATTATCAGCCACAGGCTAACTGCTGTAGAGTTCTCCCTGTGAATCTTAAGCCTCATACACACGTTCGGATCTTCCGCAGACAAAGCGTAGGACTTTTGTCCGAAGGGCATTCGCCATGAACTTGTCTTGCATAAAAACGGCAACGAATTGTCAGCCAACAAACACGAAATTATAGGCTAAAAAACTATAGGCTAAAAAAATTCAACTAAGAGCAAACACAAGGGAGACCTCCGCACTTTAAACAAATTTGTTGAATAATAAAGAATTTACAGCCATTTTCCCAGTGAAAGTGTGCATTTGTTTTGTGCAAAAAAATGAGTGTATATCCTGTAGGTTATATTATATGCTGTGCCAATGTAAATGATTGATTAAAGGCTCGGTTCACACTGATGTGGTGTGGGAACCGCAGCGATTCCTGTGCAGTTCCCACACCGCATCAGATCACCAAGTAGTTCTCACTGTGCTCTGCGAACCGCTGCGGGTGTCAATATAAAGTTAATGACACCCCCTCATCGGTTCACAGTGTGAACTGTGGAATAAAATCACATGGGTGTTCAGACTGATTCCAGTGTGGACAAAAGGAAAAAAAAGGATCCTGCACGCATTTGGTGCAGGGATCCAGTGTGAATTGAGCCATATATAATTTATGGCTCAATTGGCACCGCACTAGATCTGCACATCATTTGTACAAGAATCCGGTGCGATTCCTGTACAAATGAATTGCGATGCAGCATACTACATCAGTGTGATCTCAGCCTAAAGCAGAAAACATATCTGGTCACTAGATGAAGGAACTAATTGTTTGACAGCTTTATGGGACTGAAACACATTACAGTTCACCTTCTATCTCTGTGTTAAGTCAAATCGCTCCTGAAGTCGGACAGAAATGCCGGTTTAAAGTTTCAAACCCGCCCTCACTGTGAACATGGGCTTAAAGTGCAAAAGGCTACAGATATTATTCGTAATTTTTGCAAGAATGCTGGGACGCACATCACATTTTTCAACATTTATGTGTATGCAGTGGTGTCGCTAGGGGGTGGCATCTGGGGCTATAGCCCTGAGTCTTTTACCGTCTGCACCAAATCCATACTCCTGCCCAGTAGTGTCGCTAGGGGCGTGACACCCCCATCAGCAGGGATCGGGGCAACGCCACTGCGCTGATAATCCACATCTCTTGCTCTGCGGGCTGTCTAAGCTGTCCCCTCTGCCCGCTGACGTTGTCTCGTGGAGCAGAGTGAAGCCGCCTCCCTCTCCTCTCTGTTTACATTATCACAGGAGGAGGGACACTGATCAGGATGTCCCGTGATGTGAGGTATGCACTGAAGGAGAGAGGTCTGTACTGAAAGAGGGGGGTCTGTACCGAGGCTTTCTTTACTTCGCTGCTATAGCCCAGATCTTTTGTAGACCTAGCAACACCCCTGTATGTATGTAAACCCAAACAAACTTTTCCTATTTGCTCGATTTTGGTCTATTATTATCCCATTGGAAATGCTTTGCTATATCAGTTTGATAAGTGTAAAAATAGGATTTTTGTACTCACCGTAAAATCCATTTCTCTTCCGTTCATGGACGGACACAGCAGCCTTTGACCTTAGGGTTATATCTGCTTCCTTCCAGGAAGGAAGAGGATATAACCCTAACGTCAAAGGCTGCTGTGTCCGTCCATGAACGGAAGAGAAAAAATACTGGTTGATTTTGCCAGAAACCTTGTGAGTTAATAACTTCCTGTGCTCACTGCCGGTGTATAAAGGGGTTTTAGAGATGTGGAGAGGTCTCTGTTTTTTTGTAATCCATCAGAATCTAATCAGGCAGGGCTGACACCACTTGCTTAAGCATTCAGAGCCAAAAATACACTGGCATATGGAAGAGAAAAGGTAGGAACACACTTTTACTATTACTAGAACATTGGTTATTTTTCTAAACTTGCTGTGTTCGAATAGATAAAATAAGTGCATGTATTTCCAACATGTGCTAAATATGTTTATCTATTTTGTTAAAACATATTCTTTACCAGGATGCTGCTTACCTCTAGTTCCCTCAATTTGAGCTCCTCCATTTGCTGTCGCAGGACTTCAGCTTGCTCCCTCTCCGTCTGGCGCCGTCTCTCCTCCTCTCGTTTCATATTCTCTAGAGCTTCACGCCGGGCAAGTTCATATTGGTTCTCAAACCTCTTCTTCTCTTCTTGCTCTTCTAATTTTTCCTAGCACATAAAATGCTTATTTTAACAAAATGGATTACAACTTTAATATACATCTCGGTTTGAAGCTAAAGTACATCAGCCTTAAAGTGGAACCCCAAACAAAACATTTTTTTATTCGTTTTTGATTAAGTGGAAGAGTGTTAAAACTACTGTCAGATTTGTATTGTTGTCTGTGTCCTCATAGGAGTGACTCACTCTCAGTTTCTGTACTGGTAGAGGAAAAGAGGAAGGATCCTGAACTGGACAGTCATCAATAGAATAGAGCAAAGAGGAAATACTCCAGCAGAGAATAGGATGAGGTTTCCTCCCACTTCCTGTTGCGACTCTGGAACAGGAAGTGAAAGAAAATACACAGACTGGTGGTCAAACCGTTCCCATGCCTTAAAGCTAAAAAAATAAAATAAGTTCTAACTTTAATACACATATTCCTCTTTTATATCATTACAATGAAAATAGCATTAACACCTACTTATACGCAGTACATATCTGTCTAAGAATCACCTGATTTCTCTCTGTGATCTGTTCTCCCCAGGCATCGACTACATACTTCTTATGCATACTGGATTCCACCTTTGGAAAAAAAACAATATTCATTCAACCATCACATCGATGATCGTCATAATTTTCTGAATTATTTACAATTAAAATGTATTGACCACACCCCATACATAACACATCAAAAATACCTACACCCTGAAAATGGGACTATACAATCTATAAAAGCAAGATCATGTCTAGAAAATGCATATTACTAATTTTCCAAAATGATATCCTTACCCAAATATTAAACATAAAATAATGAAAAATGTGAATTCAAAAATCTGCGATTATGGGTTTGTCATAATTATAAACTTTCACAACATAAATAAGAATGGCAAATGTAGGGCAAAGCAAAAAGGCTGCATTCATACCTGGGCATTTTGTTGCTCGGAGATGCTCAACAAGCAAAATCCCATTCACTTCTATGGCCCTTGTTCACGCTCAAATGCAAACAGGGGCCATTAAAGTGAATGGGATTTTGCATGTTGAGCATCTTCAAGCTACAACACGCTCAGGTTTAAATGCAGCCCAAGTTCAATTAACTGCAGCCCTCTGCAGTGGCACATACTCACCTTCTCTTTACTACTTTGCTGGCAATAAATATTGATCAGATATACCCAGTACGTGTAGGTATGGGGAGCATGCACATCTCTAAATGTAAATGTAGCGCCCCCTTACTTTCAGTATGGGCACTACACTAAAGTTAGTGGGGAATGGGAGAGTTACATTGCTCCCATTCTGAATTTGTTAAAATTGGGACTTCTGTCACTCCAGAAACGTCCACTGGGTCAGTCTCTGCTCCAGGGATGTAATACCATCCCTGGCCGGCAGTTGGCGCCAGAGGGGTTCTGGCAGAGCAACTTTCCTAAGCAACCAATCAGAGAAGTTTCTCCCTCGCAAGGCATGCTGGGGAGGGGTATATCTGTGACAGGTGTCATGTGCTAACTAAGTTTCGCTGGGTCCCGGTTCCAGGTGCAGCATCCACCTTCAGGGTACGCGCATCCATGGACCCCGCCAGCGAGGCCCACCAGGCCAGAATTGCAGTCTAACTAAACCCTCATCCTGAGGTAAAAAAGGGACTCCAGTGACCTACTGGATTCCCGGTTCTATTGAAAAAGTCCCAGGCTGGATGCCGTTCGATTGGGGAGCCGGCTTGAGGGGAACCCGGAGGCAGGTTGTTCAACAGGGCTTGAACGAGCTAATCAGGGATCTGGTGACCGGAATGGTGACAGGTATGTGCTGCTAATACAAAGACAAATCTCCTGCGCTCCGGTATTTTTTGGAAAGATGTTTGAAGAAAAGGTGAAACTCAATAGCAACTCAATAAAAAGGTATCTTCCAAAGTCTTGCAGCCCTCCTCTGAATCGTTGGAATTCATAAAACTAAAGGAAACAAAAGAGCACGATATTGTT
This sequence comes from Rana temporaria, assembly GCF_905171775.1. Taxonomy (NCBI): domain Eukaryota; kingdom Metazoa; phylum Chordata; class Amphibia; order Anura; family Ranidae; genus Rana; species Rana temporaria. Next base: position 232,508,991 of record NC_053489.1, read on the forward strand.
TCGATCCGTGACCGTGGCTAGGGCTGACGCGTTTCAGGGGAGAACCCCTTTCCTCAGAGCACTGCAGACCTTTTAGCTCTGAGGAAAGGGGTTCTCCCCTGAAACGCGTCAGCCCTAGCCACGGTCACGGATCGAAACAATATCGTGCTATGCCGATGGTGTTGGTTCTTTGCTGCATTGTGATTCAAGGCCTGTTTTTAACACTCCTTTTGTGAGTATTATGATTTGTTTTTATTTATTTAATAAAATCCACCAATCAGTATCACACTAGGTCGGTGCGCCCTCCGTTTTTCCTCTTTTGTTTCCTTTAGGTATGTGCTGCTGTCATCCGGTGACCTATGCTAAAAACCGCTGACACCCGCAATCACATAGGGACCAATGTATGTCCCGTTTTCATTCGCAACGGATGGATGAAAATGCGGACATACAGTCCGCACATGTGAAAGGGGCCTTAAAAAAATACCACCATCAAGATATTGGTACCGAGACCTAATGGGCTGCAATATCTGCCATGTCAAAAATAAACTTACTGAACGGTTCACCTCACTTTACATATTTTGCAGCTGCCTATCACAGAAATAATTTTGGGGTATATTTAGACGACTTATTGCAAGTTGTCCATTCTCTATTTATTATAGCATTGGCAAAAGCGATAAAATGAATATGGAGCATTAATGTTGTGTATAGATAATGAAAACCATGCACTTGATAAGGTTTACCTCCCGTAGTTTCGGATTGTTTGTCTTCCACTGCTCATACAGCATCTCCTCAGCAAGCTTGTGGTAAAAGAATGACACATGATTAAAACAAACATCAATTAGAAACAAAGAAAGTTATCTTAGGAGTGTACCAACAAATTATTAAAGGAAACAATTTATGAGAGCAACATGGAGGCTTCCAATGCTGACCTAGCTTCTAAAACCATTAGTAGAATATCTCCTTTGTTAATCCTTTCACTTTAAAGAGAAGGGCGAGGTTCAAAAATGACAAACATTCATACACATCTAGATGGTTACAGCATTGGTTCAATGCTGTATCTGTTACCTGCCGGCTCTGCACCAAGAACTGAGCAATCAAAGACCGCTGACCAATTGGTTCTCAGGACCGCTCTAAGCACAGAGCAGTGACTGTCAGTCACCACTTTGCGCTCTGCCCCTACAGCGCTCACTTGAACTCTGAACTGTGGAGTGGGCTTGAACCAGATGCCTCAGGCTCTGAGTGGTGCGCTGAGAGGCTGAGCCAGCTGCCGGTCAGGAATCTGGGTGTATACTGACATTGTCAAGATCTTTGCAGAGCCTGGATCAGCTGAGTTTGGGTCACTAAAGTGCATTACTGTGACCCACAGTAAAAGTATGACCAAAAAAGTTTGGCCACACTTCTCCTTTAACCCTTTGAGTCAGAGTGAAATACATCTGCCTGACTTTCCAAATCTTCATGCCAATTCTGGGTCAGTGACCAAAATGGAATTTAAGCCATTAAAGCAGAATAACAGCCAGGCAAGTAGCAACTTCTAAAGGTCAGCAATGGAAGTCCCTTTTATTATCTCAATCCGATTTTTTAGCAAACCTTTTTCCTACGCTCCTCCCGTGCAGACCTTAGCCCCTCTGCTCGTTCCCTCATGCTGTCGAGGTCAGGCTCCCTATTCTGAGAAAGCTCCTTCAATTCTGCTTCCAATATGTTTCTCTCTTCCTGTAACATTTTACGAAGCTCATCTCTCCGGCGTTCCAGGTTCTTCCTTTTCTCTTCTCTCTGTTTCTCACGGTGGTAAGCATTCATACTAGGAAAAAAAGAAAACAGGCCCCATTATTCAAGAACATTGTGGTACAGTCTTTATTTAGCAGTGCAAACAGCAATGACAGCCCGGGCATGGCTTGTTAGGCAAGTCTGGCATGCATATTACCACATTATGGATAAAACCTCCTGGGGCCCATTTAACAATTGCATAGGTTTAATTCAGCTTTAACATTATATAGATGAGAAAAGCTAGGTAGTATTTTTCAGCAAGCTAAAGGCAAAGCAGTAATTTGCTTCGGTACAGTCACGTGATCTTCCTGTGCCAACACTGGCTGCAGTGGAGAGCAGAGAGCACTCAACAATGACTGGTAATTTCCTGGGAGTGGCGATTTCACCCATAGGATTACTATGACCCATCTGTTTTCTGCATCCCCTCCTCTCCCCTGCAGCCGCCACTGGCTGACACAGGGGGCTGGATCATGTGACCAGACTGGAGCGGCCTGAAAATAAGTAAGTATACAGATCTCTCTTAGCAAAGGCTAGTCAGAGTAGGTGTTAGGAGGAGAAAGGGGACATTTTTAAGAGTAGTTAAGATTTGCCAAAAATTCCACATAGTTTTAAACAGGGCTGTGGAGTCGGAGTAAATTTTGGGTACCTGAAGTTGGAGTCGGAGTCGGCAAACAATGCACTGACTCCTACTAAATTTAGATTGTCGGAACATTTAAGAGTCGGAACATTTATCTACCGACTCCATAGCCCTGGTTTGACATACCCTGGCAGAATTTATGATTTCTTGGCCATTTTTTAGAGAATGCGAATGAAAACACAAAAACATTTCTTTCACTCATGGTTAGTATTTGGCTGAAGCCATTTCTTATCATTTTTAAATCACATGGCAACAGAAACTACGCAAATGACCCTGATCAAAAGTTTACATACCTTGGTGATTTTAGCCTGATAACATGCACACAAGTTGACCCAAAGAGGTTTGAATGGCTATTAAAAGGTAACCATCCTCACCTGTGATCTCTTTTCTTGTAATGTGTGTGTATATAAAAGGTCAATGAGTTTCTGGACTCCGAAAAGACCCTTGCATCTTTCATCCAGTGCTGCACTGACATTTCTGGATTCTAAGTCATAAGGAAAGCAAAAGAATTGTCAAAGTATCTGCGGGAAAAGGTAGTTGAACTTTATAAAACAGGAAAAGGGATATAAAAAGATATCCAAGGAATTGAGAATGCCAATCAGCAGTGTTCAAACTCTAATCAAGAAGTGGAAAATGAGGGGTTCTGTTGAAATCAAACCACGGTCAGGTAAACCAACTAAAATTTCAGCCACAACTGCCAGGAAAATGGTTCTGGATGCAAAGTAAAATACACAAATAACTTCAGGTGAAATACAGGACTCTCTGAAAATATGTGGTGTGGCTGTTTCAAGATGCACAATAAGGAGGCACTTTAAGAAAGATGGGCTGCATGGTTGAGTAGTCAGAAGAAAGCCATTACTACACAAATGCCACAAAGTATCCCGCTTACAATATGCCCAATAGTAAAGAGACAAGCCTCAAACCTTCTAGCACAACGTCATTTGGAGTGATGAGACCAAAATTGAGATTTTTTTTGGCCACAACCATAAACGCTTCATTTGGAGAGGAGTCAACAAGGTCTATGATGAAAGGTACACCATTCATACTGTGAAACACGGAGGTGGATCACTGATGTTTTGGGGATGTGTGAACTACAAATGCACAGGATATTTGGTCAAAATTGATGGCAAGATGAATGCAGTATGGTATAAAAAAAATACTGGAGGAACATTTGCATTCATCAGCCAGGAAGCTGCGTATGGGACGTACTTGGACATTCCAACGTGATAATGATCCAAAACACAAGGCCAAGTTGACCTGTCATTGGCTACAGCAGAATAAAATGAAGGTTCTGGAGTGGCCATCTCAGTCTCCTGACCTCAATATCATTGAGCCACTCTGGGGAGATCTGAAACGTGCCGTTCATAGGAGGACAGCACAAGAATTTACAGGAACTGGAGCCTTTTTGCCAAGAGGAATGGGCAGCTTTATCATCTGAGAAGATAAAGAGTCTCATCCACAAATACCACAAAAGACCTTCAAGCTGCCATTGATACTAAAGGGGGCAATACACGTATTAAGAACTGGGGTATGTAAACATTTGATCAGGGTCATTTGGGTAGTTTCCGTTGCCATTATGATTTAAAAAGAGTAAACACAGTTGATTGATAATAAATGGCTTCAGCCAAACACTAACCATGAGTGAAAAAAAGTTTTTGTTAGACATATTTTCTGAAAAATGGAAATCATAAATTCTGCCAGGGTATGTAAACTTATGAGCACAACTGTATATATACAAACGATCCTACTATATCATATCTAGTGATACTCACATTTAAGGCCTTTTATGTGTTAGAATTTATGCCCAGAAAAGAGAATATACGTGTTTTGGGAATATGTCCCTGAATGCATAGGGCACCAACAGAATACCATTCGGTACAGGATTCAGCCCCATCCAGCTGCAGCATATTTCATCCTGCCATAAACTTTGAAAGGATGGACGCTACATCTCTATCTCACAAGTGCACTAAAATGCCAGGACTGCAAACACAGGGGCTAAAAGTCCAATGTGCAATAGGCCTTGGAAGTAACATCTTGTATAATGTACATTATGGAATTGAATAAAAATGAGTAAAAGTGAAATGCATTACCTCTGATCATAGGAAATACGTGAACTCCACTGAGCCTGTTTGCTGCTACACACATCTGACTGTTTAAAGTAGCGATTGGCCACGTCCCACTCATTACGAAAACGAGCTTCTTGCTCTCTGTGGCGTACAATCTGTCTCTCCAGAACCCTGCTACGACCGTAGATGTTTGAAGGTAGTGTCGGCAGCGCCATCTGATCATTAAAAAAAAAAGAAAAGAAAAAGAAGACATCCATTATTTTATTGGCCAATATAAGTTATACAACCACGAGCAAAAGTCAGAAAAAGAAAAAAGATTCACTGCACTCTGCATTACACTTTTTTATTGATTAGATAACAGCAGGGGTCACATCTGACAGATTTCACATGGAGTGCAATTTATTTGTTTTTCTGAATAATTTGCCGGAGTACAACGAGCCAAACCAGCAACAGAGATTTCCAGCGGAGCCTGTAATGAGCCACTTAACTTGAGCGGCATACATATCTTCTTCTGGAAGAGTGTTTGATATTTAATTTGTAAGCAATGTGACTTCAGAAATGTATTTCACCTGACCATTCCAAGCTGTGTTTTGTAGCATCACTTATCTTTAATTTCTCAACAGAGAACAACGGACGATTCTAGCCCAATGAATCAACTCTTCTTTCTCAATAGGCATCCAAATCTATTTCTATATTGTTCTAATTGTGTATACCAGTGGTCTCCAAACTATGGCTCCCAAGTCAGATGAGGCCCTTTTCTTGACTTTATCTGGAACCTGGGGCACTATTCATTCCACTGACACAACCAATGAGGCACTATTCTTTCCACTGACACAACCAATGAGGCACTATACATTCCACTGACACAACCAATGAGGCACTATTCTTTCCACTGACACAACCAATGAAGCACTATTCTTTCCACTGACACAACCAATGAGGCACTATTCTTTCCACTGACACAACCAATGAGGCACTATTCTTTCCACTGACACAACCAATGAGGCACTATTCTTTCCACTGACACAACCAATGAGGCACTATACATTCCACTGACACAACCAATGAGGCACTATTCTTTCCACTGACACAACCAATGAAGCACTATTCTTTCCACTGACACAACCAATGAGGCACTATTCTTTCCACTGACACAACCAATGAGGCACTATTCTTTCCACTGACACAACTAGGGGTGCAACGGATCAAAAAACTCACGGTTCGGATCGTTCCTCGGATCGGGAGTCACGGATCGGATCATTTTTCGGATCGGCAAAAAAAAAAAGACAAGACAAATGCCCATCAATGCAGTGTGACCTGTGCCCTCCACTGTAGTCTCACCGTGCCCCAAATTGCAGCCTCATCAACTGATCATCCCTACACTACTAGTACTGACAATCAACTGGAAATATATATTTTCCAATTGATCCTGGTTCTATCTGCACCATAACGGTTAACTACAGTGTGACAATGGTTTGTAGTACATGCAGCATTCATCCATCAATCTTGAATACTTGAGAAAGGACACCCACCTGGTCCACTTAAAGTTTAACTTCAGCAAAATTTTTATTTTATAGCTTTGAACGGCATGGTAAAAGGTAAGGACCAATTGTTATGGTGGTTTAGGGCAACATTAGTGACATTTCCCCTCACTCTCTTATCTTCAGTCACAAGATAGAGAAAACAAAATTCACAAATAGTGATAAAAGTATGAGAGATTATAGCTTTCCCCTCCTCTACTAATGCTAGCCATACACGCATACATTTTTCTTGTTAGCCCGTGGAGTGAAGGAGAGAAAACCAGCAGAGTCCTCCAATCCACACTAAACAACTGCCGGCTATTTCATTTAGGGTAAATTCACAAATACCGGCGCTGTGACAGATCTACATGCCAGGGACACCCGCCCCTCACCCACTTCTGCGGTTCCCGGGGATTCTCCGCTACATTTCCTGGATGGACACACAGGCAGATAACATGGGGACACGGCGTGTGTGTAGAAGGGGCGGGGCGATGTATGAGGAGCGATAGAAGAGAGTGTGATTGGAGGGAGGAAGGGATCGGCTCACTCGCACTCACACAGCCCCGCCTCCTCCTAACCCCGCACTGTGATGGACAGAACACATCCCAGCATTCTGTCTATCACAAGCTGGGGGGTTAGGAGGAGGCGGGGCTGTGTGAGTGCAGCAGAGCGGAGGCAATTACAATGTCGGCTGTTACAGCGTATCCCGCGGATCACGTGTGTGCCGATCCGAGGCTGTTGATCCGTGCGGATCACGGATCAATAACGATCCGTTACACCCCTAGACACAACCAATGAGGCACTATTCTTTCCACTGACACAACCAATGAAGCACTATTTTTTCCACTGACACAACCAATGAAGCACTATTCTTTCCACTGACACAACCAATGAGGCACTATTCTTTCCACTGACACAACCAATGAGGCACTATTCTTTCCACTGACACAACCAATGAGGCACTATTCTTTCCACTGACACAACCAATTAGGCACTATTCTTTCCACTGACACAACCAATTAGGCACTATTCTTTCCACTGACACAACCAATTAGGCACTATTCTTTCCACTGACAACAATGGGGCATGATTCCTCCCACTGACGCCACAGATTGTGCACTATTCCTCCCACTGACTCCAACATTGGGGCACTATTTCTCCCATTGACACCAACGGGGCATCATTCCTCCCACTGACACCAACGGGGCATCATTCCTCCCACTGACACCAACGGGGCATCATTCCTCCCACTGACACCAACGGGGCATCATTCCTCCCACTGACACCAACGGGGCATCATTCCTCCCACTGACACCAACGGGGCATCATTCCTCCCACTGACACCAACGGGGCATCATTCCTCCCACTGACACCAACGGGGCATCATTCCTCCCACTGATACCAATGATGGAGTACTATTCCTCCCACTAACACTAATGGGACATTATTCCATCCACTGACACAAACAATGGGGTACTATTCTTCCCACTAGTACCAATGATGGGGTACTATTCTCCCTCCTATGAAAACAGGTGCCATGTAATTTTTATAATCCCAGTAACCACCAAGATGTTTTTTGATTCCAAAGACATTGGGGAATTTTCTGCTCCTGCTGGCCACAGTCTGAGCCCCCCCCCCCCTAAAATTTGAAGAACAGTAAACTGGCCCTCTGCTCAGAAAGTTTGAAGATCTGTGGTTTATACCCTTTATGCCAGGGATATGCATTTAGCAGACCTCCAGCTGTTGCAGAACTACAAGTCCCATGAGGCTTAGCAAGACTCTGACAGCCACAAGCATGACACCCAGAGGCAGAAGCATGATGGGACTTGTAGTTTTGCAACAGCTGGAGGTCCGCTAAATTGCATATTCCTGCTGTATGCTGTCCAACTCCCAGTGGTGTCAGTACTGTTTGCAAAATATTCTTCATGAAGGTACAGTAAAATCTTGGTTTGAGAGCATTTTGCAAGACAAGCAACATTTTTTAATACATTATGACTTGATATACAAGTGATGTCTTGATATACAAGTAGCGTCATGTCACAACTGAGTATAGAAGAGAGGCACCTCTAAGTGTAGCAATATGGTTACATTTAAAAAGGAAGTAAACCCTCTTTAAAAAAAAAAAAAAAAAAAAAAAAAAAACACCCTGCAAGGCAAAGGCATTATGCATACTAGCTCATTATGAAGTACTTACCTGAGATCGAAGCCCCCGCAGCGGTGCTCGCTCACCTCCTCTGTCGCCACCATCTCTGCACGATTCACTTCCGCATATCGCGGCTCCGGCGCTGTGACTGTCCGGAGCCGTGATGACGTCACTCCTGCACATGCCGCCACTAACGGCATGATCGCCACTAGTAGCGGCATGCTCGGCGCGCCGTTGTCTACGACGCATGTGCCGTAGACATCGTGTAGGTTTAGGAGATATTGTTGCACCTACAGATAAGCCTTAATCTAGGCTTACCTGCAGGTTAAAGTGGTCTGTAAGAGTTTACAACCACTTTAATGAAGGTACAACATTTAGCAACTCGATTGATGATTAAAACAGGCACGTCTTAGTATGCAGGCATCCGGGGTAAAGCTGTCCACATAGACCATCCTCTGCACCGCCATCGACGTTGCCCCTTTCACGCTGTGCTCCACGAGTGGTTCAAGCCTCACATTCAAATTGCTTTACTGCAGGGTAGTCTTCCCAGTCACAAATGCAGACTGACAGCGCTGAGAGCCAGCGGTGAAAACGATGGTCTGTGTGGACAACTTTACTTAGATGTGCCTCTTTTAATCATCAACCATGTGAGTTGCTAAATGTTGTACCTTCATTAAATGTAACCATATTGCTACACTTAGAGGCGCCTCTCTTCTCTTTTATAGTCTGCAGCTCCTGCTGGATTTTGCTTCTAATCCCCTTGTGGATGGACATTTCATGGTTACACAACCTATTAAGGTTCGTACACACGGTCGGACATCCAACAAAATTTCCCTTGGATTTTTGTCTTAATTGATTTGTCCGATCACACCCATAGCATACACACGCTCTGACTTTTCTGCAAACTTTTCTAACACTTTCCCAACATCACGTGGTTTTACTTGCTCTTTACCGCCACCCTTTGGTTAACTTCTGCTATTGTTGGTTGAGTTTAACATTGGTTCTGAGCATGCGCATTTGTACTTTGTCCAAAAGTCCGATGGTTTGCTGTACACACGGTCGGACAAGGCACCATCGGACTTTTGTTGCCAGAAAGTTGGTCCGTTCGCAGACCCAACTTTTTGTCCGATGAAAGCCAAAAAAGTTGGTCCGATGGAACGTACACACGGTCGGACAAATACGAAAAGTGCCGGATTTTGAAGTTGGTTGGGCAAAAGTCCGACCGTGTGTACGGGGCTTTACATTGCTATAATCCTTGTATATGGACTATAAGCTGAAGGACTTGTGAATAAATGGTAATGGAGCAAATCATCTAAGTTTCCATTATATCTTATGGGTAAATTCGCTTTGATATACGAGTGCTTTGGATTATAAGCATGTTTCTGGAATGAATTATGTTTGCAATCCAAGGCTTTAGAGTCGGTTCACACTGCAGCGGCACGACTTTGGGGGCGACTCTGCAAGTCGTCCTGAGGACGACTTCAGAGGCGATTTGCAAAACGACTTCTGTATAGAAGTCAATGCAGGTCGCCCCGAACCGCCCCCCGAGTCGTACAGGAACCTTTTTCTAAGTCGGAGCGACTTGCGTCGCTCCTATTAGAACGGTTCCATTGCATTCAATGGGACGTGACTCGTCAGGCGGCTAAGACACATTAAAAACAACACACATAAAATGATGATAAAGAAGAATTGCTACTAAATATATAGCAATGTATAAAAGATAAATAAACACTTTAATTTTAGGTCAACCCCAGTTTTTTGTAATAGCAATTGTGTATGGATCTGTGTTTGCCTCACTGCATTTCTAGCACTAGAAACATTTGTATCCTTTTGGCCAGATTGCATCCAGCCACACATCATCTAAGGCATCTTTGGGTATGTTTTGTTACATTGTAACTTTGAATAACCAATGCGTGTGTATAATTGGGGGTGGGCTGCAGCACAGAGGCTTTTTGTTTACCTTAATGCATGCAAAAAGAGTAATGCACTTCTTTTTTTGGAGTTTTTACATGTAGGGCAGCCTACTGAAATAAATGGACAGATGTAGGCGTGACACACTAAAAACACTTGCTCTGTTGCACCTGCATAGGTGTGATCACAGCCTAAAGGACACACACTGATATATACAAATTAATTTAATGGGAACATTTTCTGAACTTTGTGTCCACAGATGATGAGAATTGATTGGCCAGGATATTGTACATCAGGCCTGGACTAATAGAGATTTCTGTAACATTGTGTATTACCCTGCAAAGCTGCCATAGTGTACACACACCATGTGTACACTGTATGTGTGTATGCTGTCAGACATGTAAAGGGAGGGGAGAAATCCAAGACACATCTCTGGACAGAACAAGAGAACACAAGACCAACGTACATTTAATTATTGCTCCTTACCGCTCTGCTTCCAGCTTTCCTATTAACGGACTCAATGCCTTCATTTGCTGAGCACTTCCTGTTCCGGTATCTGTGGTTGCCATGGAGACGGCTGTGGCGCGGTTATGGGCGGGTCAGCGCTGGCGAGTGACAGTTGGAGAATAGAACGTCATGTCATGTAATTAGATCGTTCTGAGATCCAGGACTTTGCAGAGTGATGGTTCTGAGTGTATAGAGAAGGATCCATCACACCCACCTTACTTCCTGGGAGAGGGTGACAGTACACTTTATACTTTTGTTTCCGTTTTTACAGCAACTTATGGTGGCTTCAATGTTATTGTCCAACTGATGTGCAATTCTATTCAAACAATTGAATCAGCAACCAAGTGACTCACTAGGCAGAACTTTACTTCCGATCAATTTAGACTTACCTAAAATGTTTGAGTTGTCATCAGAACAGGAAAAGAGGAAACATATTTTAATGGGGACACATAAAAAGAGAATCACCTCACATCCAAAATACACAATGTTTTGTCTTTAGATACGCTACACTTTAACCACTTGCTTACTGGGCACTTAAATCCCTCCCCTGCCCAGTGCCCAGGCTTTCAGCGCTGTCACACTGTACCCACTGTACCCGCATAAATAGAGCTTTCTTTTGGTGGTATTTATTCACTACTGGGGTTTTTATTGTTTGCTAAACAAACAAAAAAAGACCGAAAATTTGGAAGAAAAAAAAAATGTTTTCATAGTTTGTTATAAAATTTTGCAAACTTAATTTTTCTACTTCATTAATGCGCTCTAATAAGGGTGCACTGATTGGCTTCACTGAAGGGCCCTGATGAATGCACAGGGGTACAGTAATCGTTACCACACTGCCCATCCATGGACACACAGGGTTACAACTATCCCCATCCATGGATACACAGGTGTACAGTCATCTCCATCCTACTCCCCGTCCATGGATACATGGGGTACAGTAATCTCCATCCTACTCTCTATCCATTGATACATGAGGGTACAGTGATCTCTGTCCTACTCCCTATCCATGGATATACAGGGGTACAGTGATAATCATCCTACGCCATATCCATGGATACACATGGGTACAGTGATATCCATCCTACTCCCCATTCATGAATACAAAGGGGTACAGTGATCTCCATCCTACTCCCTATCCATTGATACACAGGGGTACAGTGATCTTGGTCTTACTCCCCATTCATGGATACACAGGGGTACCGTGATAATCATCCTACTCCCCATCCATGTATATACAGTTGTACAGTGATCTCCATCTTATTCCCCAACCATGGATTCACAGTGCTACAGTGATCTCCATCCTACTCCCTATTCATGGATACACAGGGGTACATTGATCTCCATCCTACTCCCTATCCATGGATACACAGGGGTACAGTGATCTCCATCCTACTTCCTATCCATGGATACAAGGGGGTACAGTGATCTCCATCCTACTCTATATCCATGGATACACATGGGTACAGTGATCTCTATCCTTCTCCCTATCCATGTATACACAGGGGTACAGTGATATCCATCCTACTCCCTATCTATGGATACACATGGGTACAGTGATCTCCATCCTACTCTCTATCCATGGATACACAGGGGTACAGTGATCTCCATCCAACTTCCCATCTATGGATCCACAGGGCTTCAGTGATCTCCATCCTACTCCCTATCCATGAATACAAAGGGGCACAGTGATCTCCAGCCTACTCTCTATCCATTGATACACGGGTACAGTGATCTCTGCCTACTCCCCATCCATGGATATACAGGGGTATAGTGATAATCATCCTACACCCTATTCATGGATACACAGGAGTACAGTGATCTCCATCCTACTCCCCATCCATGGATACAAAGGGGTACAGTGATCTCCATCCTACTCCCCATCCATGGATACAAAGGGGTACAGTGATCTCCATCCTACTCTCTATCCATTGATACACAGGGGTACAGTAATCTCCATCCTACTCCCTATCAATGGATACACAGGGGTTCAGTGATCTTTGTCCTACTCCCCATTCATGGATACACAGGGGTACCGTAATAATCATCCTACTCCCCATCCATGGATATACAGTTGTACAGTGATCTCCATCTTATTCCCCATCCATGGATTCACAATGCTACAGTGATCTCCATCCTCCTCCCTATCCATGGCTACACAGGGGTTCAGTGATCTTGGTCCTACTCCCCATTCATGGATACACAGGGGTACCGTAATAATCATCCTACTCCCCATCCATGGATACACAGGGGTACAGTGATCTCCATCCTACTCCCTATCCATGGATACACAGGGGTACAGTGATCTCCATCCTACTCTCTATCCATGGATACACAGGGGTACAGTGATCTCCATCCTACTCTCTATCCATGGATACACAGGGGTACAGTGATCTCCATCCTACTCCCTATCCATGGATACACAGAGGTACAGTAATTTTCATCCCACTCCCTATCCATTGATACACAGGGGTACAGTGATCTCCATCCTACTCCCCATCCATGGATACACAGGGGTACAGTGTTCTCCATCCTACTCCCTATCCATAGATACACAGGGGTACAGTAATTTTTATCCCACTCCCTATCCATGGATACACAGGGGTACAGTGTTCTCCATCCTACTACCTATCCATGGATACACAGGGGTACAGTGATCTCCATCCTACTCCCTATCCATTGATACACATGGGTACAGTGATCTCCATCCTGCTCCCTATCTATGGATACACGTGGGTACAGTGATCTCCATCCTACTCCCCATCCATGGATACACAGGGGTACAGTGTTCTCCATCCTACTCCCTATCCATTAATACACAGGGGTAAAGTGATCTCCATCCTACTCCCTATCCATGTATACACAGGTGTACAGTGATCTCCATCCTACTCCCTATCCATGTATACACGGGGTACAGTGATCTCCATCCTACTCTCTATCCATGGATACACAGGGGTACAGTGATCTCCATCCTACTCCCTATCCATGGATACACAGGGGTACAGTGACCTCCATCCTACTCTCTATCCATGGATACACATGGGTATAGTGATCTCCATCCTACTCCCTATCCATGGATACACAGGGGTACAGTGTTCTCCATCCTACTCCCTATCCATGTATACACAGGGGTACAGTGATCTCCATCCTACTCTCTATCCATGGATACACAGGGGTACAGTGATCTCCATCCTACTCCCTATCCACGGATACACAGGGGTACAGTGATTTCCATCCTACTCCCTATCCATTGATCCACAATGGTACAGTGATCTCCATCCTTCTCCCTATCCATGGATACACGGGGTACAGTGATCTCCATCCTACTCTCTATCCATGGATACACATGGGTATAGTGATCTCCATCCTACTCCCTATCCATGGATACACAGGGGTACCGTGATAATCATCCTACTCCCCATCCATGGATCCACAATGGTACAGTGATCTCCATCCTACAAACCTTTTGGAATGAGGGACACATGGATTTGATTCCAGAAGAGGGACAGGCCTTCTAAATAAGGGACAACTAGAAACTATGCCGTAGGCTACAACTCTGTGTTGTGTTTGCTCTGCGTTTCCAGACTTGCTAAAAACACATCAGAAAATAGTCTAGTGTTATCTGTGGCAACAGATGTTGGAACAAACAAAGCACAGGCCTGGTAAACGATATAAAACGGCGCTCCCCTCCCTCTGTCCTCTGGCACTCGTATAGTATGTCACGGAGCTGGTTTTGTGTGCAAGGTCCCGCCCCCCTAGTTCAGCTCGTGTGAGAAACGGAATACTAGAAGACTATCAGACAAGCCAAACTAGGGGGTTGGGACCTTGCACACAGACCCAGCTCCATGACATATGATACGAGCGCCGGAGGACAGAAGGAGGGGAGCACTGCAGTCGCCGCTTAAAGCGGCCCCAGGGCCAGTTTGGCCCTGCTCCTGGCTCTCCCTGGCGATTCCAGGGGGGGGGGGCAAATGACCCCCCTTGCCCTATGGAGCTGACGCCCATGCTCCCAATCTGTAGACACTCTGGATATGGATATAAAAGACACTAGTGACTTTTGGTTCATATATGCATTTTTTTCTTAGTAGCAGAGGGATTTTGTAGCCTATAAAAAACATGGTAATTTACTGTAAATTTTGGACCTATTATTTAAGTCCCTCCCTCTTTTAAACAGCATATGGGCACACCTACAATTGGGTGCAATGTATCCCTATGCTCCACTCTCTACTCTGTCCACATTCTCTGGAATTAGAGAGTGCCAAAGTTCCCAGGTATGCCTGTACAGCACAGTGATGATGTCACCTCTACTAAGGTGTCATCTAGGTTTACAATGGCACTTGGCGCTTACATAGTGTCATTGACTCCAAACTGTGTGCCAGTTGTTCTTCATGACTCCGTTATTTCCTGTAATGATCGAATACAACAAATAAAATATATCCTTTGTGCCCATTGTGGAATATACTGTATAATATTGATAAATTATTTAAAGCTGAACTCCAGGTTAAACAAACCTTTTCTAAATACATTCATCATGTGTATTCTTATTTAAATCTTGGTGTGCTTTGTGTATTTCTTCCAGGTCTGTGCAGTGACCCGGTGACTTGTCCTCAATGTTCCCCTATGGGGGAAGTTCCTCCACTGACTGCGCAGGCGCAAACTTCCCGACGGAAATCCCCGAACCTCGCCCGGCATCCAGGCTCATTCTTTAACATCCCCGTGGATTGGAGGATGTTAAAAAAAGAGCCAGGAGGCCGAGCGAGCGAAGCGAGCCGTCCGAGCGCAGCGAGGACGTGAGGCCGACTGGCCACTTACCTCAAAATCCACGTCGCCCTGGATGCCGGCCGCCGTTCGGGGATTTCCGTCAGCAAGTTTGCACCTGCGCAGTGCTTGAAGGAACTTTCCTGATGGCTGGAACCATCTCAGCGCATCAGTTCGCGCATGCGCTGGAACTTCCATGATACATGGAACCAGCACGGCAGATCACCGGCATTAAATGTTGCCTTTATGCAGAAGCTTCCTGTATTACAGACTAGTCCTTGCTACTCTATGTCCTTGTGTAGGGTGACTAGTCTTGTCTCCGCCCCTTCCTGTATCTGCTGGCAGCCTTAGTGGGTGGGGCCTGGTGGGCCCCTCCCACTGCTATGTTCTCTGTATAGTCTGTGTACATGACAGTTATGATACCACTGCTACTTTTACAAAGCAATATCTGGGTTTGCAAAGTGGATTTTTATCCTTTGTGGTTTTTAAGGAATATATTTAAATGAATGTATTTGCTTGAAGTTCAGCATTAAATGAAAGGCCCGGTGTCTGGAGTTCAGCTTTAATGGAAAGGTCATGTGCCTTGGGTTCAACTTTAAAGGAATGGTCCTGTGTCTGGGGTTCAGATTTAAAGGAAAGGTCATGTGCCTTGGATTCAGCTTTAAAGGAAATGTCCTGTGCCTGGAGTTCAGCTTTAAAGGAAAGGTCCTGTGCCTGGATTTCAGCTTTAAAGGAAAGGTCCTATTGCTTGGGGTTTATCTTTAAATGAAAGGTCCCATGCCTGGGGTCCAGCTTTAAAGGAAAGGTCCTGTGCCTGGGATTCAGCTTTAAAAGAAAGGTCCTGTGCCTGTGGTTCAGCTTTAAAGGAAAGGTCATGTGCGAGAAGTTCAGGTTTAAAGGAAAGGTCCCGTGCCTGGAGTTCAGCTTTAAAGGAATGGTCGTGTGCCTGGGGTTCAGCTCTAAATGAAAGGTCATGTGACTGGGGTTCACCATTAAAGAAAAGGTCCTTTGCATGGGATTCACCTTTGAAGGAAAGGTCCAGTGCCTGGGGTTCAGCTCTAAATGAAAGGTCCTGTACCTGGAGTTTAGCTTTAAATGAAAGGTCATGTGTCTGGGGTTCAGCTTTGAAGGAAAGGTCCTGTGCCTGGGATTCAGCTTTAAAGGAAAGGTCCCATGCCTGGGATTCACCTTTGAAGCAAAAGTCCTGTACCTAGAGTTCAGCTTTAAATGAAAGGTCCTGTGTCTGGGGTTCAGCATTAAAGGAAAGGTCCTGTACTTGGAGTTTAGCTTTAAATGAAAGGTCATGTGTCTGGGGTTCAGCTTTGAAGGAAAGGTCATTTGCCTGGAGTTCAGCTTTAAAGGAATGGACCTGTGCCTGGGATTCAGTTTTAAAGGAAAGGTCCTGTGCTTGCGGTTCAGCTTTAAAGGACAGGTCCTGTGCGTGGAGTTCAGGTTTAAAGGAAAGGTCCCATGTCTGGAGTTCAGGTTTAAAGGAAAGGTCCCATGTCTGGAGTTCAGGTTTAAATGAAAGGTCATGTGACTGGGGTTCACCATTAAAGAAAAGGTCCTGTGCCTGGGATTCACCTTTGAAGGAAAGGTCCCGTGCCTGGAGTTCAGGTTTGAAGGAAAGGTCATGTGTCTGGGGCAGTGTTGCCAACCGTCCGTATTTTTACCAACAGTTCGTAAAAACAGGCACTTTTTTTTCTCCCGTTCGTAAATGTCCGTGGTTGAGGAAATGTGTCAGTAAAAATAGCCGAGATCGGCGCATGAAGATTGGAGGCAGGGGGAGATGGTGGTTGCCAGGGGCGGACTGACAACTCATGGGGCCCCCCGGGCAATAGAAGATTATGGGGCCCCTCTGGCTTACAGACGGCCACCACGCCAGGAGGTAGTGCAGAGGCGGGCAGCTAAAATCTTGGGATATTCACATTAAAAGCATGTCATTTTCGGACATATCAGGGACAGATCTAAAAAAAACACAGATTTTTACATACTGTCCCTGGTTTTACTGAGCCTGGCAACCCTGATGGGGCCCCCTAGTGGCATGGGGCCCTCGGGCAGTGCCCGAGTGACTCAATGGTCAGTCCGCCCCTGGTGGTTGCGGTGGCACTGTAAAGGGGGATGGAGGCAGGGGGCAATGGAGGCAGGGGGTGTTAGAGACAGGGGGTGATTGGAGGCAGGTGGAGATTGAAGGCAGGGGGTGTTAGTGGCAGGGGGTGTTGTGGCACAGCAGAGGGGGATGGTGGCATCGCAGAGGGTGGGGATGGAAACAGGGGTTGTTGGTGGCACCGCAGAGGGTTATGGAGGCAGGGGACGATGGAGGCAGGGGGCCTGGGGGAGATTGGAGGCAGGAGGTGTTGGTGGCAGAGGGGGGTGGAGGCAGGGGGTGACTAAATAATTTTCTCTTATTATATCGAAAATAACAAAAATATGTTTTTTTACCTTAATATCTCCCTTAAATCACATTGCTTGTAGCCTAAATACTGAAATTTGCACCTAAAATTTTAATTTAGTAACTTTTGTGAAATGCCAGTAAAAAAGTGGCTGCGCCAGTGAATTTCGGGTGTCGTGCCAGTAAATTTCAATCTGGTACAGTAGGTTGGCAACACTGGTCTGGGGTTCAGCTTTGAAGGAAGGGTCCTTTGCCTGGAGTTCAGCTATAAATGAAAAGTCCTGTGAGGAGTTCAATGCCTGACCCTGCAAAGTACAGCTTGTAAAGTCTGTGGAAAGTCATGGTAAATAATAGA
The DNA here is from genome assembly GCF_905171775.1 of Rana temporaria. Classification (NCBI taxonomy): domain Eukaryota; kingdom Metazoa; phylum Chordata; class Amphibia; order Anura; family Ranidae; genus Rana; species Rana temporaria. The sequence continues at coordinate 232,527,020 of NC_053489.1, forward strand.
TAAGCGAACCTCTCTCTCATCTTAGACTTTATTATTAATTCACTTTCCTGATAGCTGTCACGGCTGTACTGTAGAACAGCACGCCTATTGGCCAGGCTAATGTCGCCCTCTCGTGATTTGCCAGAAAACGTTTCATCTTCCTGGCGTGGTCGAGATGATTGGCGTTCTCGCAGCACACGGGTCCTATAGACCGAGACGGCCTTTGCTGATTGGACAGGGCGCGTGTTGGACGCTCCGCCCCCGGCAGTCAGCTGTATGGGGAGAGAGTTGAGTTGTACAGTTCCGTGTTTGGCCGGTCAGAGGGTAACTTACCGGTGATCAGTGTACAGGGGTCTCAGGATGGCTTTACTCCTCCTGCACCAGTTCAAGGCATTACCTGCCGACAAGCAGATCGATACGGTTGGTTTCCTGGATTCCGTGTCTCACCTGCCTGCCTTCTTCGGTAAGTTGTAGACTGATCAGTGTCAGAAAGTCATGGCTATACTTTCCATAGGAGAGACTTCACCGAACCCAGCCTGGGCTTTGTATACTGTATAGGAGGGGTAACCCTGCTAGGCATCGGATGGCCATCATTGCTGCTCATGTCATAGGAGCTGCCCACACACTATACAATCTGATTGTACAATTTGGCTTGTGTAGAGTTGTACGCTCCTGCACTACATGGTAGATCTTGTACAATCCAGATTGTATAGTATATAATCAGCCCAATGGTGGCCATACAATACAATACATGCTTTGATTAATTATCAATTTCTTTCTCATCAGTCTTACTATAGGAAGTGGATTTCAGTTGATAGTTCAAATACGATCATAATTTATGTTTGCCAGCTATTGATTGCCTCTCTGTTGCCACAATGTAATCTTGCAATACAATTGTATTCATGAACAAAGTATGTCAGTGCTAACAATCAATGCAAAACTATTTTCTATTCTGGCCAATCAAGTGAATATTTGCCTGCGGATTTGATTGTTTTATTCAAGTCATGCAATTGATTGGAGGGGGGGAAAGCTTCAAACCATGTATAAGGCACAGGGTACAATCTCATGATCCAAATCTAAAGTTGCGTGTATGGTCAGAGCAGGGTTTGACAAATTTGCTTGCAATCTAGGAGCCAGCTAAAAAAGTTAGGAGCCAGAAAACGCACCCCGTCCCGATGAGCTTGCGCGCAGAAGCGAACACATACGTGAGCAGCGCCCGCATATGTAAACGGTGTTCAAACCACACATGTGAGGTATCGCCGCGATTGGTAGAGTGAGAGCAATAATTCTAGCCCTAGACCTTCTCTGTAACTCAAAACATGCAACCTGTAGATTTTTTTTTTTTTTTAAACGTCGCCTATGAAGATTTTAAAGGGTAAAAGTTTGTCGGCATTCCACGAGCGGATGCAATTTTGAAGCGTGACATGTTGGGTATCAATTTACTCGGCGTAACATTATCTTTCATAATATTAAAAAAAATGGGGATAACTTTACTGTTGTCTTATTTTTTAATTAAAAAAAGTGTAATTTTTTTTTCCCCAAAAAAGTGCGCTTGTAAGACCGCTGCGCAAATACGGCATGACAGAAAGTATTGCAACGATCGCCATTTTATTCTCTAGGGTGTTAGGATAAAAACTATATATAATGTTTGGGGGTTCTAATTAGAGGGAAGAAGATGGCAGTGAAAATAGTGAAAAATTACATTAGAATTGCTGTTTAACTTGTAATGCCTAACATATAATACCAACGGCCACCACCAGATGGCGCCAGCTTACACATCTGGTGGTAATAACTTGTAATACCAATGGCTCACCACCAGATGGCGCCCCCTTCCAAGCCAAGTCGCCAGGACCCTATTTCTAGTCGCCATGGCGACCTGGCGCCCGGGATTTGTTGAGCCCTGGGTCAGAGCAACCCTAAAAGTGACTTGGAGATTTTACATAGTGTTGTTGATGATAGAGAGATATATAATCTCTCTATCTATCTAATTTGGCTTTCTTGATTTTACTTTCATGTGTTTCCATGTATTCCTTTAAAGTCATTGTAAAGTCTCCCCTTTTTGTTTTCCCAATAAAACATACTTACCTGCCCTGGATCAGCCTGGATCCTCCTCATCTCGGGTCCCTCTCTGGTGCCCCCACAGTAAGCAGGTTGCTATGGGGGCACCTGTGCCGTGGCGCAGCTCTGTGTATTCATTCAGTCGTGGAGCGGTTGGCTCCCCCCCCCCCCCCCTCTCCTCATTGGCTAACTGACTTTGACAGCAGTGGACGCCAATGGCGCTGCTGCTGTGTCTCAGCCAATGAGGAGGAAAGTCCTGCATAAGGATGAGCTCCAGCGTGTTCACATGGTACACGTGCAGAGCCCGCCAGGAAGTCGGCGCTAATCACAGCCAGGGAGACCTTTCCCGATTTCTGCAGTCGCGCATCGGGACAATGTCTCCCTCGCTGTGATTAGTGTATTGCCGTACCGACTTCCTGGCGGGCTCTGCACGTGTACCATGCGAACACGCTGGGGCAGCATTGGACATCGCTGGATAGAGATGAGGGCTCAGGTAAGTATTCGGAGGGCTGCTGCACACAGAAGGCCTTTTTATCTTACTGCATGAGGCTGGATTCACACTTGTGCGGTGCGAATTCCAGCTCTCTTATCTCTGCAAAGATAATTCAGCAGATCATCTCCATTTTACCTGCTTATCTGGAGACCTGGGAGAGGGGGGAAGTGTATTGAGGAGGAGAGAAATCCTTATGAGAAATTAACCCATCTGCGAATCAGATGCGTGCCCATAGGAGATAATGGGCCTGAATTTTCACCTGAGCCGCACCGCAATGCCTAGAAAACGCACACGTTTGCATTAAATGCATCGCACATGTGTGAACCAGCCTCATTAAAATCAATGTATTTTATAATGTTATGCGAATTGGATGTGGTTTAAGCAGCACTTTATTCACATAGGTGTGAACCCAGCCTAAAGATACAAAACTTTCTGCCTTTACAACCACTTTGTTGATCTCCAGAAAGCGCCCTTTAATCACATAGCCTCTTACTAGCAGAGTTTAATGGGTTTGAGGCTTAAAGTGATTTTAAAGGATTTTTTTTTTTTTTAATTAACTATGGTATACTTGCCTGCTCTGTGTAATGGTTTTGCAGAGTGGCCCCGATCCTCCCTTCTGGGGGCCCCCAACAGTACTCCTGGCTCCTTGCCGTCTGAGTGCCCCCATAGTGAGCCATTTGCTATGGAGGCACTTGTTCGGGCCCACTCCTGAGCCATGCTGTGTGTCCATTGACACACGAGTGCGACTCAACACAGAAAACTCATTAAGGTAAAAAAAAGTTATAGTCCAGAACTAATTATTATTAACCGCTCCAACCATGCTTCTAACTAACCTGTAATGGGAAGCTGCATATACTTGCCTGTTCTCGGAGTGCTCCAGTCTGGTCATGTGATCTCTCAGCGGCCGTCTTCAGGGGAGAGGAGGGACAGCCAACAATAGATGACCTATGGGTGACATCACCACTCAGCTATTCCATCCATTGTCAGCACTCCTCCCCAGCAGCCCTTCAGGGAGGAGGAAAGAGTGCGGACAATGGATGGAATACCTGAGTGGTGATGTCACCCATAGGTCATCTATTGTTGGCTGTCCCTCCCCCTCCCCTGAAGACGGCCGCTGGGAGCCAATCAGGTGATCTGACCTGAATGCCCCCAAAATAGGTAAGTATAAGAAGCTTCCTTCTACAGGGAAGTTAGAAGGGGGCAGTTTTAGGCTCAAGCAAGTCATACAATGGTTGAAGGAAAGAAAATCGCTTGCTTTCCCCCATCAACGCAGTCAGTGTAGAAGGGGGAATCCCTCTTGCTACGCCTTTGTATTCTGATAGCAGGAGGTTTCTTAGATGTCAGAATACAGTGGCCGCCGCAAGCAGTGATTAAAAAACAAAACAGGCTGGTTGTACTGAAGCCGATCAATGGATCTTACTGAACTTGCCGGATTTTGATTTGTCTATGGCCGGCCATCACTTTAAAGCAGTGTTTCTCAATTCCAGTCCTCAGGCCCCCCCAACAGGTCAGGTTTTCAGGATTTCCCTCAGATGAAAAGGCTGTGGTGATTACTAAGGCAGTGAAACTGATCAAATCACCTGTGCAAAATAATGGAAATCCTGAAAACCTGACCTGTTGGGGGGGCCTGAGGACTGGAATTGAGAAACACTGCTTTAAAGGGTCACTCCACATCAGGGGTAGGCAACCCGGGGCCCTCCAGCTGTTGTGGAACTACATTTCCCATGAGGCATTGCAAGGCTCACAGTTACTCCCAGAGGCATGATGGGACTTAAAGTTCTGCAACAGCCGGAGGGCCCCAGGTTGCCTACCGCTGTTCCACATGATGACAATCCAGAATTGGGTCGTGGCAGGCGAGCTGAATTGGCATCCAGGGTCTGTTTATCTTGCAAGGACTTCAAGGGCGAGGGTCTCTCCATAACTCCTTTGGAGTCTCTCACATTCTGCTGCATTCTTAGTGGAAACAAATCTGTAGAGATGTTCTGGCAGCATCTTTATGTACCAGTTGAACTTTGAGCCATGGGTGGCCTTGTTGGCACCGGACCTCCTTTAATCTGAAAATATTTGGCCAAACAGGGATTGCGTCTGATCTGATGCAGTTGCTGTGGGTGCCAGCTGTCGCAATGCCATAGCTGCAGTGGAGATTCCTCCATTCACACTGTTTAGCATGGCTGAAATGAGAGAAATCCTAGAGAGTGTGTGGCCAGTCCACTGGCCAGCCTTATGGTAGCCATACATGCTTTGGTTTTTATATCTGATATCTTTATTATCTGTGTTGCTCAAAGTGATCACATCTGCAAACGGATGGATTGTAACACTTGTGGTCCATACTGATGGTTTACACCTTTTATTGATGGTGTACAGCCCTAATCAACCATGTGAATGAAGCTAAAGACTTCCTGGTAATGTCATCAGACAATTTCCTTATTTACATCAGTGGGTGTGCGTTTATGGTTTGTATAACTTGCACCCACTGGTGTGTTTTGTGTTGTAACATTGCATCAGGTTGCTTCTACACATCGCATAATTTTTTTTTTTTTTAAATCTTTATTGAAATATTACATCTCATTCAACTTTTATCCATTGCAGTACATTACTGCTGTTAGAAATCCTGGGGCCCTGTACATCCCAATTGGCTGGCTGCAGAGAGCCACACAGGGCATCCTTCTGTAATTGCCCCTCTGCCTGATCACACCAATTCCCTCTGCTGTTTGCCCCCCCCCCCCCCCCCGAGTGTCTGGGCCCCCTACATGGGGACCAGCGGCCCTGGGTGTACTGTGTCGCAACACACTGCATTCAGATGCAACCATGAGTTTGGTGGTCTCAGCCCGGCTCCCGGTGGGTGTGCTATGCGAGGTAAGCCTGCGCTTAGTATGCCCACCCCCCTCCCACAAAAACCACCACACTTGCACGCACTCGAAATTGGGTTAACATGCACGCACTTTGACCACGCGGTCTCTAAAAAGAGAGGCGAAGGACTAACTGGGCTGGTTGAGCGGGCTAGATCCTCTCACTCCCTTATAGGGAGTCCCTCTGCCCCGTTGGGCTTCAAAGAGGAGCAGGTAGGGCGGGCTGTGTGGGAGGACTCCCTCACACACCCGCCATTGCCACCCCGGGCATGGAGAAAGGTGGCAGATTGCCTCTGGGGGAGGCCTGCCTAATCCCAACTCCTGCAGTCCGGCTCCTCTCTCAAGTACACGCACAAAATACACTTAAAAACAAAAAAAACTAAGAAATGCAACCTGTTCTAACTTTCGACTAACACCAATGCAGTATGTTAGACACAAGGTAAATTGCCTCGTCTCTGTTCATAATAGGACTAGTGTGAATGAGCCCTAGACCTATTCGACTTATGTGGCGGCAGGGGAGTAAATACAAGTGGTTGAGCCACTAAATCTAACAATGGCTGGAGGGGATTGTACACCTGCTGCGACAAAAAATAAAACCCCCTGTTGGTGTTTTTCGGGCAGTACCCCCACCGAATGTGACCCATTGAAGTGAATAGAGCCATAGCTGCAATGCCAGCAGTTGTGGTGTGCGTTTTACAGGGTTAGAGCAGAAGGTGCCGATCTGCCTGTCAAATACCCTCCTCAAAACCTATCGCTTGCAGAAGGTGACACAAATGTAAATGAGACCTAAAAGTTGTTTTAATGTTGGACTTTCTCTTCTACATTTCACCTTGATACATTTGTCTGATTTCATTCAATGTAATGGTGGTATAAGTTGGCGCATCATCCGATCACAAGACTTTCATTGTGTCAGATGTGGAACAATAACGTGTTACTGGTGTGTTGGAGTGAATGGCACCGCTGTATAGATTGCACTGTTGTGTCTGGAAATCTCCACAATGTGACAGTCCTTTCTTCTGGTCTGATGACTTTTTTTTTTTTTTTTTTTTTTTTAAGCATTTGTAATATAAGGTACAAAACAAAGCCTATTGGGCACACATAGAAGAACATAGAAAATAAAATAAAAATAAAACGTGCTGAGCACAACTATTTGGTTTGATTTGTTCTATATCGAGGGCCCATACAATCGATTCAGAGGTGTATTCTTCTTCCTTCTCTTTCCAGTACATCAAAGTAGAAATGTCACAGACCATATTTATGCACTAAATATTTTACCCTATGCATAATAACTTGTAGAGCTGGAAACCAACTTAGTCACAGATTACTCCATCATTGGCAATTATTCAAGTCATTCTGAAATAATTACAATAAACGGTTAAGGTGTAACATTTTGGCTGCTATGACTATAGGAGATGAGAGATCGTGGTTCCCAGCTCGTAGGAACTCACACCCTCTCTCTCCTTACAGAACTGGGGTGTGTGTTTGCACACACACACAGACATCCCTGTTCTGCCTCTCGTGGCCGGCATTCATCGTGACCACCAGCCACGAGCATCGGCACCCCTGCTGTGATGCTCATGGCCAGGGGTCACGATGAATGCCGGCCACACGTGGGCAGAACAGGGACGTGTGTGTAAACACACACACACACACACACACACACACACACACACACACACACACACACACACACACACACACACACACACCCCAGTTCTGTGAGGAGAGATTGTGAGTTCCTAAGAGCTAGGAACCACAATCTCTCATCTCCTATAGTCAGTCCTATCCCCCACAGTTAGAACACACATAGGGAACACAGTTAACCCCTTCCCTGCCAGTGACATTTACACAGTAATCAGTGCATTTCTATTCCGCTTAAAGAAACCGACGTATAGCTATGACGGTTCGTGCCGACCTGCCGCAGTATAATTACGGTGAGGAGAGGAAGCATGAAAGCAGAACTTCCCTTTTTGGGTGAAGTTCTGTTGTGTTTTTTTTTTTTTTTTTTCTGCACAGATGCTAAATTCTGTTTTTTTTTTTTTTTTTTTTTTTTTTTTCACTTTTTAGTAGTCGATGTAGCATCTTAAAATCACAGATTTAATGGTGAAGTTAGTTTGTGTTAAAGTTGATTTTTCCAGAAACATATATATTAAAAAAAGATAAGGCCGACCTCAATGCTCTGTCTAATTGGGTAACTAAGTGGCAGATGAGGTTTAATGTTGATAAATGTAAAGTGCAGCACTTGGGGGCTAAGACCTTTCTTGTATTAAAGGGATTGTAAAGGAATTTTTTTTTCCCCCTATATAGCTTCCTTTACCTTAGTGCAGTCCTCCTTCACTTACCTCATCTTTCAATTTTGCTTTTAAATGTCCTTATTTCTTCTGAGAAATCCTCACTTACTGTTCTTCTGTCTGTAACTCCACACAGTAATTCAAGGCTTTCTCCCTGGTGTGGAGAAAGCCTCTTGAGGGGGCAAGCAGGAGGGTCAGGACGCTCTGATAGAGAAAGGAGCTGTGTGTTAGTGGGTGTCCTGACACTCCTGCTCGCCCCCTCAAGAGGCTCTCTCCACACCAGGGAGAAAGCCTTGCATTACGGTGTGGAGTTACAGACAGAAGAACAGGAAGTGAGGATTTCTCAGAAGAAATAAGGACATTTAAAAGCAAAATGGAAGGATGAGGTAAGTGAAGGAGGACTGCACTAAGGTAAAGGAAGCTATTTAGGGAAAACATTTTTTACCTTTACAACCCCTTTAAGAGAGGTATGGACTCCAGAGAGAGATATAATTTTGCGCCTGTTCAAATCATTAGTAAGACCTCATCTGGAATATGCAGTTCAGTTTTGGACACCAGTTCACAAAAAAGATATCGGGAAACTGGAGAAAGTGCAGAGAAGGACAACCAAACTGATAAGAGGCATGGAGGAACTCGGCTATGAGGAAAGATTAGAAGAACTGAATTTATTCACTCTTGAGAAGAGGAGATTAAGGGGGGATATGATCAACATGTACAAATATATAAGTGGTCCATATAGCAAACTTTTTTTGTTGAGTTATTCACTATAAGGTCATCACAGAGGACAAGGAGGAATGCCTAGAGGGAAAAAAATATTTAACCACTTACCCCCCGGACCATATTGCTGCCCAAAGACCAGAGTACTTTTTGCGATTCGGGACTGCGTCGCTTTAACAGACAATTGCGCGGTCGTGCGACGTGGCTCCCAAACAAAATTGGCGTCCTTTTTTTTCCCACAAATAGAGCTTTCTTTTGGTGGTATTTGATCACCTCTGCGTTTTTTATTTTTTGCGCTATAAACAAAAATAGAGCGACAATTTTGAAAAAAATGAATATTTTTTACTTTTTGCTGTAATAAATATCCCCCAAAAATATATAAAAAAACATTTTTTTTTCCTCAGTTTAGGCCGATACGTATTCTTCTACATATTTTTCGTAAAAAAAAATCGCAATAAGCGTTAATTGATTGGTTTGCGCAAAAGTTATAGCGTTTACAAAATAGGGGGTATTTTTATGTCATTTTTATTCATATATATTTTTTACTAGTAATGGCGGCGATCAGCGATTTTTTTTTTTTTTTTTTTTTTTTTTTTTTTTTTTTTTTTTTTTTTTTTGCCCCGCCGGGCACACGCACGGGAGTCGGGGGCGAGCGGGGGGCACGCGCGCGCCCCTAGTGGCGGCTGAGAGAGAGGACATTATACTACGTGCTCTCGCCCAGCCGAGCCGACCTGCCGACGTAGAACGGCGGTGCGCGGTCGGCTAGTGGTTAATCTCCAAATACGGAAAGGTTTCTTCACAGAAAGAGCAGTGAAAATGTGGAGTAGACTCCCTCCAGAGTTGGTTCTGTCCAGCTCAGTAGATTATTTAAAAGGGTGTTCCAGGCATTTTTAATGTTTATTTAAAGTCAGCAGCTACAAAAAGTGTAGCTGCTGGCTTTTAATAAACATGCACTCACCTGCACCACGTTCCAGCGCCGGCCGGAGCTCCGCTCCTCCCACCCCCCCACTCTCCGGTTGGCGTCCTCATTGGTACTGTTGGTACCCAGCCGTGACAGCTTCCAGCTTCACGGCCGGGCACTCACTGCGCATGCGTGAGCTGCGCTATCTGATGGGACAGGCGATCGCCTGGGACCTGTCACGTGTCTCAGGCGATCGCCTACAGGGAGGAACCGCCAAAAGGCGATATGATGTATTGCCTTAGCAGCCCCTCGGCGGAAGGAGGAAGTGGGACCGGATGTCCCACTCCTCCTGAAGCCCCCACTCCCCCCCCCCCCTCAAAAAAAATTACAATGTGGCATTTAAGGGGGCAAGGAGTGGATTGAGCGGAAGTTCCACTTTTGGGTGGAACTCCGCTTTTAAAAAAGGCCTGGATTATTACTGGATATTAACATTTATAGGTAAAGTTGATCCAGAGAAAAGCCTCTCGGGGATCAAGAAGGATGTTTTTCCCCTGCTGTAGCAAATTGGATCATGCTCTGCTGGGGTTTTTCGACTTCCTCTGGATCAACTGTGGGTATAGGATTGTGTATATGAGATTGTATGATGTAATTTTTTTGTGGAACTAGATGGACTTTTTAACCTGACTAACTATGTAATCTACAAAACTTGTTGATATCAAGCTAATAGACAAATCTTTAGGAAGAACCTTTGCACTGTGGTTTGCATCCACACACACTTTTGTGCCTTGAGGCTCACTATGGTAAAGTTTATCTTGAGGCCTTTTTTTTTCTCTTAAAATTTCTACTGCCGACCATGAGAATTATGCTTTTTCTGTTTTACCACTATGGTGCTTTCACACTGGAGTGAATGGAGCCGCTCTTTCAGGGCGCTCTGCAGGCGCTGTTTTTAGTGTTCTAGCGCCTGAAAAGCACCTCAGTGTGAAAGGGGTCTAAGTTCTTCCATTTAAAGATTACCTGTCATTTCCGATCCATCGTGGCAGCGCCTGTTGGCGGGCATCCACTCACCTTCTGCTGCCAAGGTCCCTCACCTTGTTGTGTCGCATTCATTAAAGTGAAGGGGATTGTCGGTGAGTCAACAGCGGGTCGGAGGAGGAGGAGCTGCTGCGGGACAGAAAGGACAGTTGCTCTTTAACCACTTTAATACCAGGCACTTTCGTTCCTTCCTGCCCAGGACAATTTTCAGCTTTCTGCGCTGTTGCACTTTGACAATTACGCGGTCATACAACACTGTGCCCTGGGGACTGATGGGCACTGATGAGCTACTGACAGGCATTACTAATTGGCACATTTATGGGCACTGACAGGTGCTGATGGGCAGTGATTGGCAGCTGATGGGCACCCCTGGGGGGGCTGCACTGATAATCAATGTACTGATTATCAACGCACCCCCGCCAGAGCCGCCAATTGGCTCTTGCTGTCGGCGTGAACCAAGGAAAGCCATTTATCAGCACTTTCTGGTTCAATTGATTTGGTCACAGCTGATCACATGGTAAGAAGGCATGGTAAATAAAATCCATCCTGACAGATTCACATGTAGGTATGATAAATGCGGTACTTTTGAGTCTGAACTGTTTATAGGCATAGTGACTAAGGCATTAATGGCTGGCTCATCCCTTTTTAATTATTATCACAAATTTCCTTTGCAGGCACAACACCCACAACCTTTAACTTCCATGTTGTTAATGTAAGGGACAATATAGTCCCTTCGGAGACACAATGACATCGGCGCCATGTGAATGTGAGCAATGTGCCACCCATGCCTATAGAAATTCCTCACTGTGGCCAAAGGACGCTACACAGAATGTCATTGTAATTACTGGATTAGAATAAAAAAAAAATGTATTTTACATTCCAGCAGGAATGGAATTTATCCTCTATCAGTGGTTCTCAACCATCTAGTGCCGTGACCCCTTGATAACATTTCCAAAGTTGTGGGGACCCCCCAACAGTAAAATTATTTTCGTAGCATGGGTTGTCGGCACCCAAGGCAAGACGTAATTTGTGCCCCAACCCACGGACATTTAGCACTCGCTGAGTCCCTTCCACTTGTACAGTATTAAAACCCCTTCTGGTGCATTTTAGGATGTCCCAAACGCTCTTTTGTTCTCCTTTCTTTCCCTTTCATCTATCGCTGTCCTATTTATTTATTCTCCCCCCCCCCCCCCCCCCTCTCTAGCCATCCTTTTTGTTCTTTTCTTCTTTCTGTGCTTTTTCTTTATTCCACCCTCTTTTCTTCTCCCTTCCATGTATTCTCCATTTTTTTTTTCCTTCTCTTACTCCTTGGTGGGGGGGAATGGGATGAGTGGCAGTGCTGGCAGGGAGTTGGGATGAGTGGCAGTGCTGGCAGGGAGTTGGGATGAGTGGCAGTGCTGGCAGGGAGTTGGGATGAGTGACAGTGCTGGCAAGTAGTTGGGATGAGTGGCAGTTTGGCAGAGTGGCAGTGCTGGTGGGATCAGTGGCAGTCCTGGGGGGAGTTGGGATGAGTGGCAGTGCTGGTGGGATCAGTGGCAGTGCTGGGGGGAGTTGGGATGAGTGGCAGTGCTGGTGGGATCAGTGGCAGTGGTGGGGGGAGTTCTGATCGGCCAACTCAGGTGTTCTTGATCAAGGTCATCTACTGATCTGATAATTGTGGTGGGGACTTACAATGGCAACTATAATCACAGGTAGTGTTAGTCACTGTGTCTCTGGCTATGTGGTGTCTCATAGCAGTGACACCTATGCCGAAATCAGGAGATAGGGACCCACTTCACATTCCTCACCAGTCAGCTGATCTCTAGTCTTTGCCCCTCAGCCAACCTGTAAACAGAATGGGCGGCTGTGGGCTTCAGGCACAGCCCTGCTGGGTGGCTACAAAAAGGCTGGGAAAGCAGCGCGGGCTTCAGGAACAGCCCAGGATATGGTGACCCCTGGCAAATCGTCATTTGACCCCCGAGGGGGTCCCGACCCCCCCAGGTTGAGAACTGCTGCTCTATATTATTATACAGAAGACAATGGGGTGTCGGTGGTGTTTGGAAGAAGGTTATTTTTAGAAACTGATAAGCTGTGGAATGTTTTTTACTACATAGGTAATAATGGCAACTACATGGACATCTTCCTCATAATACAGGAAAAATAAACTGTTGCCTCGTACACACGACCAGTTCTCCTGTCAGGAAAACTGCCATGACCGCTTTTGGCCGGGAAAACTGGCCATGTATACACTGCTCCATGGCAGTTTTCCAGACCGAAAAACCGACGGGAAAAATGAGAACATCTTGTGGTTTTTTTTTTTTTTCCTGCCGGCAAACACTGCGATGGAGCATACACGCGTCCGGGTTTCTCGGCCCAAGCTCTCATGGCAGTTTTCCTGCCAGGAAAACTGGCCGTGCGTAGGGGGGAAAAAAAGCTGCTGAGCTGGTTCTCTGCTTTCCCCTCGGTAAAAAGTCAGCCGGGAAACCCGTACGTGTGTACGGGGCATTTCTCTGTTCCTTAGGAATTGGATTGCCATTGCAGGGCCTATTTTTGTCAGCAGTTGCCCAGGCGGTTTTGCAGTTGATAAAGTAGAGAGACCTCAGTAGAAGGGGGGCTAGTACCTATTTCCATTTTTGTGCCTAGAGTTCAGCTTTAACCACTTGCCCACCGGGGCACTTTTACCCCCTTCCTGCCCAGGACGATTTTTGGCTTTCAGCGCTGTTTTACTTTGACAATTGTGTGGTCATACACTATACCCAAACAAATGTTTTCATCTCTGTGTGGGGGGGGGGGGGGAAAGGTCTTTCTTCTGGTGGTATTTAATCGCCACTGTTTAGCAAAAAAAAAAAATCGAAATTGTTTCTTTTATTTTTTCATAGTTTGTTATAAACGTTTGCAAGCAGGTAATTTTTTTATTCTCTCTCTTTCCTTATGTGCGCTGATGGGGCAGCACTGGTGGGTCTGCACTGATAATTGGGCTCTTTCCTTCCCCATTTTAGTCCTTTTCTTATTTATACTGTAAGGCCCCTTTCACCCGGGTGTCTGTTCTGCCGCAGAGAAAAGAGTGTTTTTTATTTTGAAATTCAGAGAATCCTGGCACAGCGTTCACCTGCAGTTGTACATTGCGATTTAGCTGTGTTTACGTGCGGCTGCGTTTGGAACATTCTTGCCATTTCTAATGTGCTTCCTGTTTTTCTTTCCTTGTTGCCGCTGCTTTCTGCAGGTGAAATGGTACACTGCGGTTATGTGCGGATAGCTGCGACAAATCGGTCCTGGACGCAGTCAAATGATTTTTTTTCTGTCCACACCAAACCCCATGTAACGAAACTGTTGCTAAACGCAGTGTGTGAATAGGAGTGTCAATAACTTTACATTGACACCCACAGGGGGTCGCGGATGTCATTGTGATTTGGGTGCGATGCGGGAACCCAGCACAGAAATCGCACTGGTTCCCACATTGCACAAGTAAATGCAGTTCTGACTGGCACGACACATTGGAAAATCATCTGCCACATGAGTATAATCGCCCCAATGCCACAGGAGATATACACATTGCCCTGTTAAGCCCCTTTTACACTTGTACAACTTTTCCTACGACTTTGGACATCAGAGTTGCATGACAAGTCGTACGCCTTAAAATGCTTGTAAAATCCTATACTCCACTCTATTACAGTAGTATATAATGTACAATGTATGTGTTTCTGTAATATAATTTTACCAAATGCCTTTGTTATAGCGCTGCTCTGCGCTTCTGTGACCCGCCAGAGCGCTACTCCCCGCATTTATATTACAGAAACGCGCATATTGTACATTATATACTACTGTAATAGCATGGATTATAGGCGTTTCCAAGCAATTTAAACTTTAAAACTTTAAACTTAAGGCTTATTTTCAGGGTAGGGCTTATATTGCAGCCCTCTTGGAAAATAATGCTAGGTCTTATTTTCTCAAGTCGTCTTCCAGGACGGCACCTTGAGAGTAGACTGGCTCCACCTGACAGGAAACACAATCAGAAAGAGGTTCAAAAGCCCCGCCCCTCCCCGTGTACCTCAGTTATTGATTGTGTTTCCCACCAGTTAAACAGTTTGTTATTTTTTATCAGACCTAAGGCCTGGGGCTGGTGGTCCCCCTCCGGGTACTGAGCAGTGGGTCCTGGGGGCCGTCCCTGCCTCAGCTTAAAGGTGTAATGCCTGTCCCGGGGGGTTTTCCCCGTGTGATAGGGGGGGGGGAGGAAGATTGCAAACAATACCCCCCCTTCTTTCCTTTCTGTAGGAATCCCTGGGATAGTGGCTATTCCAGTACTCCTATGTGGCCATGTTCCCTCTCCTCCAGGACCCCTTACCTGCTGGGCGGGTGTGAGGGCTTCCTCAGCGTGGCTCCGGTGTACTGTCCTCCCGGGGACATTTTCGAATGGAGCCAGCAGTCGACGCCGCGTCACAGGCGGCGCGCGGTGATGACGAAGTTCCGCTTCCGGTCTTCACCAAAATGGCGGCCGCCAGCGGCGTCGGCTCCTCGCTGTTCTCACTGCAGCAAGGAGGAGAGTGGCGCCTACACGACTTCGCTATGGAGCGCGAGGATCGTTCGCTAGCAGCCGCTGCCGAGGACACCACCAAGGGTGAGTCTGCCTCAGAATGTCAGGGGGGCATATTGGACTGGGTCCTCTCCCTCCCCCCCCCCCCCCCCTCTCCTCTCCTCTCCTCTCACACTTGATGTTTGAACTGTGATATATTTTTTCTCTCCCCTTACAGGGGAGGAGGTTTCTGCCCAGGGGGAAGCTGCTATTCTCTCCCTAAAACACACTTCCAAAACCAAGAGGTGTGGTAACTGTAGCATTAAGCTGGCTGCAGATTACTCCAAACTTCTTTGTGCCAAATGCATACAAAAATTGACAGCAAAGGAAACTTCCCTGATTATGAAAGAATTCCTAGCTGTCCAATCCCAAATGCTCTCCACATTAAAGGAATTTAAGGACACCTTAAAAAATAGGGATCCTGAGCCCATAGCAGCCGGCCCCTCTTCTCAAGAGAGCTCATCCACCCCAGTGCCACGAGTTTCCAGGGCTAGGGAGTCTCTCCTATCTGACACCGAAGATTCAGAGGCTCCAGAAGATGGGGTAGTTGATAGTCATTCTGAGGATGAGGATGCCAGATCAGGCAAATATATTTTTTCTACAGATGACATGGGGGGTCTGCTGTCTGCTGTCTATGCCTCTGAGGGGATCCAGCAGCCAGCAGAGCTGGTGTCACCTCAGGACAGAATGTACCAGGGTTTAGCTAAACCCCAGCCAAAGGTTATCCCAGTCCATCAGTCACTTAAAGATATAGTTCTGAGGGAATGGGCTGAGCCTGAAAAGAAACTACTAAGGTACAAGACCTGGAAGAGGCGCTGTCCCTTTAAGGAGGAGTTAGAAAATACTTTGTTTAAAACTCCTAAACTAGATGCATCTCTAGCCCAACTCTCCAGGCAGTCTGACCTCTCGTTTGAAGATGCAGGAAACTTAAAGGATTCCTTAGACAGGCGGGCAGACACCTCCCTTCGCAGGGCCTGGGAGGCTAATACGGCCGCCCTTGGACCCGCTTTAGCCTCTTCCTGCATCGCTAGGAATGCAGATACCTGGTTAACCAGACTTCTGGAGCATGTACCTCAGACCTCCAAGTTTAAAGAAATTAGAGATTCTCTTACAGTCATAGGCAGTGCGGTTGCCTATCTTGCAGACGCATCGATTGAAACAGTCCGATCCTCTGCTAAGACGGGTGCTCTCGTCAACGCCGCCAGAAGGGCGGTATGGCTCAAGACGTGGGAAGGTGATCTTGCTTCCAAGACCCGTCTATGTGCCCTGCCCTTTGAAGGTACTCTTCTCTTTGGGGCAGGACTTGATCAAGCTCTAACTAGGGCCTCAGAAAAGGGGAAACGGTTCCCCCCAAAACCTAGACCTAACAGGAGAAGATTTTTTCGAGGCCCCCAGAATAAAAACCGACCTTCTGACCGAAGATCGGCCTTTAATAAGCGTTGGATCGCGGGAAAGGATAAGCCAAAAGGGGGTATCCTTTTCCCCGATCCCAAACCCGCAGGTAAGGACTCCAAGTGACTTAAGAGTCGGGGGAAGACTCTCCCAATTTTTTCCAGCCTGGGAGAGTATAACACGGAGTCCTCACATTCTGCAAATAGTGAGGGAGGGTTACAGATTGGAATTCCGACAACTTCCCCCCCCAATATTTCTCCTCACTCATCTACCCCAAGATCCCCTCAAGGCAGCTGCCCTTCTGGGAAGTGTCACAGATCTAGCTCAGCAGGCAGTCATAATCCCAGTTCCGCCAGGACAACAGGGTCAGGGGGTGTACTCACATATTTTCATGGTGCCCAAACCTTCGGGGAAATTCCGATTGATCATAAATTTAAAACTTTTAAATACCTTTCTCCTCTACAAGAAATTCCGCATGGAAAACATTTACAGTCTCAAGGGACTGTTGTTAGAAGGAGTCTTTATGGTAACCATAGACTTGAGGGACGCCTACCTCCATGTCCCAGTCTTCAGGGACCATCAAAGGTTCCTCCGATTTGCCATTGCCTCCCCTCAGGGGATTCAGCACTGGCAGTTCACCGCACTCCCCTTTGGTCTGGCCTCCAGCCCAAGGGTTTTCACGAAGGTCCTGGCAGAGGTGGTCGCCTTTCTACATCTGAAAGGGATCTCCCTTGTCCCCTACCTGGACGACCTACTGCTTTTCAACCCCAGCCGAGAACTCCTTCTCTCGGATCTGGCCACCGTCCTGACTACTCTGGAATCTTTGGGATGGATTGTAAACAGAGAAAAATCTTCTCTCCTCCCAGAACAGAGAAAAATGTATCTGGGATTCCTGATAGATTCCATAGAGAAAAAGCTGGTTCTTCCAGAGGACAAGATCCAGAGACTCGGGTCAGTGGTCAGGTCCGTCATGGGGTCAATAGAAATTTCCCTCAGACAGATCATGAGGTTACTGGGACTGATGACCTCATGCATCCCAGCGGTCCCATGGGCCCAGCTTCATTACAGATCCCTGCAGGCCTTCCTGCTCTCCTCCTGGGACGGGAAGGACTCATCCCTAGACTCCAGGGTCAGCATCCCGGAGTCAGTAAAATGCACACTGGGGTGGTGGCTCATTCCTCAGAATTTGGAGGAAGGCCTCCCATGGAACCAGACAAATCCTCTCAGGATAACCACGGATGCCAGCTCCTGGGGGTGGGGAGCCCACATGTCGGGTCTCCAGGCCCAGGGGTGCTGGGATCGACAACAGAGCAGGTCCTCTTCCAACTTCCGCGAATTATTAGCGGTCGGGAAGGCCTTGGAGGCGTTCGAGGAGAGAGTCATAAACCAAGAAATACAGATTCTCTCCGACAACGCAACCACGGTGGCGTTCATAAATCACCAGGGAGGCACCAGGTCCCGTTCCCTCCTAAGGCTGTCCTTAGAAATTCTGAGTTGGGCAGAACAGAGAGTCCTCTCCCTTTCAGCAATCCACATCAGGGGAGTCCTAAACTTAGAAGCGGACTTTCTAAGCCGCCAACCCATCCTCCAGGGGGAGTGGGAATTAAATCGAGAAGTCTTCGACTGGGTTCGACATCGTTTCGGCAACCCAGAGATAGACCTCTTCGCGAACAGGAAGAACAGGAAGGTAGAAAGGTTCTTCTCCCTCTCCCGGGATCAGGGATCGGAGGGTGTGGATGCGTTGGCCCAGGCCTGGACATTTCAGCTGGCCTATGCTTTCCCTCCCCTGAGTCTGATCCCAAGGGTCCTACAGAAACTGAGTCGCTCACGGGGGAAGCTGATCCTGATCGCTCCCCAGTGGCCCAAAAGAGCTTGGTTCCCAATGTTAGAACGTTGGTCAGTTCTTCCTCCCCTTCCTCTCCCGGTCCGAGTGGACCTTCTGCGGCAGGGACCGATCTTTCACCCAGAGCCCGACTTTTTCAGTCTGACGGCCTGGTACTTGAGAGGTGGAACCTGCAGCGGAGAGGTTGTTCGGAGAAGGTAATAAATACCCTTTTGGCTAGTCATAAGGAGGTCACTAGGAAAATCTATGCTAAGACCTGGGGGTTTTTTTCACGCTGGTGTGCAGCCAGGCAAGCCCCACTACCTGAAATATCTGTCATCCTGGAATTTCTCCAGGAAGGAGTTGATCTAGGACTAGCCACAAGAACCTTAAGAGTACAGGTAGCCGCCTTGTCCTACTTTTTAGACAAGAGGCTGGCCCTGGATCCGCTGATCAAGCGATTCCTGTCGGCTAGGGATAGGTTATCCCCTATTCAAATCTCCAGGGTTCCCCCCTGGGACCTCACCTTGGTTCTAGACCATCTATCCAAACCTCCGTTTGAACCGATAGACAGCATTCCGGTTAGGCTGTTGACATTTAAATTCTCCTTTCTTCTGGCTATTACTACGGCCAAAAGAATAGGAGACATGCAGGCGCTCTCAATCAAAGAGCCTTATTTTCGTCTTTTTGAAGACAGGGTAGTCCTAAGTCAGGATCCCCTGTACCTACCTAAGGTGGCAACGAAATTTCATAGGTCACAAGAAATTATTCTTCCTTCATTTTGCGCAAATCCACAGAACGAAAGGGAAGAGACCTTCCACTGTTTGGATGTAAGACGCTGTTTGTTAAGTTATTTGGAAAGGGTGAGCGAGTTCAGACGCTCATCTCACTTGCTAATTAATTTTTCAGGACAGAAAAAGGGTTGCCAAGCATCTAGAGCCTCTATATCTAGGTGGATAAGACAGGCAATTTCATTAGCATACATTAAAGCTGGCAAAACAGTACCTAAAGTCAAGGCACATTCCACGAGATCTATAGCAACCTCCTGGGCAGAGAGAGCAGGAGTTTCAGTGGAACAAATCTGTAGATCAGCAACGTGGTCAAGCCAGAACACCTTTCTCAAACACTACCGAGTGGAACTTCTGTCACCCCAAGACTTGACGTTTGGCAGAAGAATCCTGCAGGCAGTTGTCCCGCCCTAAGGTAGGCCTGAGGGTTACTTGCTTATCTCTCAAGGTGCCGTCCTGGAAGACGACTTGAGAAAATACCAGTTACACTTACGGTAGCTGTTTTTCTGTAAGTCTTACAGGACGGCAGGCCTATTTCCCACCCTGAGGAATTTATATGGTTTGTATTTTTATATACTGGTTCCCGTGCTCTTATGGTGGTTACTTTATCACTAACTGAGGTGCACGGGGAGGGGCGGGGCTTTTAAACCTCTTTCTGATTGTGTTTCCTGTCAGGTGGAGCCAGTCTACTCTCAAGGTGCCGTCCTGTAAGACTTACAGAAAAACAGCTACCGTAAGTGTAACTGGTATTTTTGGGGTAGGTCTTATTTTCAGGGAAACACGATAATTGCAGCTACCCAGTACTTTGGTCTTTTTATATTATGCTGTGTAATGCAAATGAAGAGGCCTTTTTTTCCTAGATCTTCTCTTTTTTTATTTATGTATTTATTTTGTAGCGGGGAGGTGTTTCAGAATTTCTAGTTCTGTGAATGTTCTTGAATACACATTACATGCAATCTGTTGTAGTTGCCTATATCTGTGACCTTTTGTACTCTCTGGCCTATGCAAGGTAATATCTGCTGTGTAAAGTTCATGAGTTCTTAGATATTATTCTGGCACAGCAGCAGTTTTGTTGAGTAGTGATTGCTACAATTACAGCTCTGATGCATTATGATTGGTTATGTACAGTCAACTTTATTGCAGGGCTTTAACCATATTTTAAGCTTAGTTCCAGGATCCTATTTTTTTTTTTTTATAACTATGGTCTACTGAAGCTGTTCCCTGCTCATTCCTTTTACCTAAGGAATGATTCTCTGTTGCCTGATCTGCTGGTGCCAGAGCCCTAGTAACAAATGTGTTCTATGGTGGGTAGCACAGTGGCTAAGTGGTTAGCACTTCCACCTGGCTGCACTAGGGTTGTCTTTTCGAATTGCAACCACGACACTACCTGCCTGGGTACCCCGGTGTGTGTGTGTGTGTGTGTGTGTGTGTGTGTGTTAAAGGGCTGTTCCAGCCTTTTTTTTAAGTTTATTAAAAGTCAGCAGCTACAAAAAGTGTAGCTGCTGGCTTTTAATAAACAGACACTTACCTGCTCCACGGTTCCAGCGACGCGCCGACCGGGGCTCCGCTCCTCGTCCCCCCTAGTCTTCATTACTAGTGTGGGCACCCGGCAGTGACAGCTTTCGGCTTCACGGCTGGGCACCCACTGTGCATGCGCGTGCGGCGCCGTCCGATTGGACAGGCGCTCGCCTACAGGGAGGTGCTGCAATAAGGCGATTAAGCTAATCGCCTTATCAGCCCCTCGGCGGAAGGAGGAAGTGGGACAGGAAGTCCCACTCCTCCTGACCCCCCCACTACCCCCCAAAAAAATTACATGCCAAATGTGGCATGTAAGGGGGGAAGGAGTGGATTAAGCGGAAGTTCCATTTTTAGGTGGAACTCCGCTTTAAGTGTGCGTGCTCCTAAAATCCTGGCTCCGGGGCCATGTTGGTCCGGGGTTGTGATCTGTCTAAGTAGGCACAGTAGTCAGACTGGGTCCTATCCTTGAGAGGACCATGCAAGAGGCTGGTATCTTGGGAGAAGGCCTGGAAATTTCATCGAAGGATGCACCATACACCGAGAGGCTTGATGGTGATCGCCTATCGGATAGAGCTGCACGATTAATCGTGGAGAGAATCGCAATCTCAATTCTCCCCGCCCGCGATCTCCCCGCGGGATGACCCGCGATTCTTCTGTTTCATGTCCGGTTCCACGTAACCAGCGTGGAACGCAAATGGCGCCAATATCGGAACCAACGTCAGCAGCCTGCGCCGCTGGATGGATGCCTGGGCTTCTCTTGCAGATCTGTACAACTGTAGTGTGTATCCATGCGCCGCCCAGTGGTTGCTGGCGGTACTGCTTCTGTTGTATAAAAAAGAGACCAGTGATATGTCTATAATGTTAAAGACCATATAACACTAAAAAAAGGGAGAATCAAAGTTTGATTCTGCTTTTTTCATAGGAGTTATATGGTCTTTAACATTATAGACATATCGCTGGTCTGTTTTTTATATATTCATATTTTCAGATAAATCACAGGTTTCTTTCTTTATTTGGGGGGGGGGGGGGTTTCTGGCATTCAGTTTGAGAATCGTGATCTTTAGTCTAAGCAAAAGAATCGTGATTCTCATTTTGACCAGAATCGTGCAGCTCTACACAGTCTGAGTTCGACAGAAGTTAGACTAGAGATATCCGGGTGCTGAATCCTGTGTTAGGGGATTCTAGACCAAAAGTGTCTTCTCATAAAAGAACGTCTGTGGCAGAGACTGTGTACTTTATTCCGGGTGCTAGGCTAGTGAGAGGGAGCTATCCGGGTGAGCAATACCCACTCTGGCTAGAGTGGCGACGAGAACTGTTTGCTGGAAGCAGGAGCGTTTCCTAATTGAGATTATGCACCTGAACCGATCTACCTGTTTACCCTTCCACCCCTTCAACTACTTTTT
This sequence comes from Rana temporaria, assembly GCF_905171775.1. Classification (NCBI taxonomy): domain Eukaryota; kingdom Metazoa; phylum Chordata; class Amphibia; order Anura; family Ranidae; genus Rana; species Rana temporaria. The sequence continues at coordinate 232,548,812 of NC_053489.1, forward strand.
CTTTCCTTACCAATTTCTGCAAATAAATCTTAGAAAAAGGAGTGTAAAGTGTAGACGTTGAATTTTTTCAACTCTCTTCTACTACCCTGGACGGCAAGGAAATGGAGGTAACATGCCGCCCAGAAATACTCGGCAGCTCCTCCGGGTTTAGTGCTGCACACACTATCCGAAAACGTATAAAAGATGCTGCATTCGCATCGCTCATATGATAATCGCATCAATGGTATAGAGTAGGGCTGCAAATAATGTTTTTTTTCATTATCGATTAGTTGGCCGATTTATTGTTTCGATTAATAACCTTAAAAAAAGGTAATTTCGCTGCGATTTGCATTTTTACATTTTTTTTATTTTTTTGTCAATTTGTTGATGGGCAGATTAAAAAACACAAATTGCCACAAAAACGCATTACATGCTTTTCTGCAGCTTCTCCATTGAAGTATATTGAACCAAAAAAACAAAATGGCACCGTTTTGCGTTTTAAAGTCCTTGCCCTTTCCAAATACGCAGCAGCTGAAATCATGGATGTAAACGTGTCCCGTAGGAAACTATCTAAATGAACTGAAGTGTGTTTCTGCAAAAAGCACCAAAAAAAACAGGTTAAAAAAACTAAAATTAGTACAAAAAGAGCAAATAATCGCTACTGTAAGGGGTTCATTTTTTACGGCGGGACAGTGAAAGTAATATTTACAGTAGCGATTGGCTCTTTTTGTACTACAAAGGGATAATTTTTGTTTTCTTTAACCCCATTATGTTACTGGCCGATTAAGCGATTAATTTCATAATCGATTCGTTGTTTCAGCCCTAGTATAGAGCTTTCGAGAGCCAATTAGGACAGTTCATCCGATATTCTTCTATCGTACATGCACAGAATTTTTCTTCGAACGATGCCAGATCGTACGATTTTTGTTTAATTCGTGCAGCGGTCGTTCGCAAATGCAATACAAATGCATTACGACACATGACATCACTTCCGAATTTTTATTATGTTGTACAAAAATTTTCGTGACTTTAGTAAACTCATGAGATGCAAGTATGTCCGTGTTCATCCGATCCGGCAGACGGAAGAAAAATAGGATTTTCTTCCTCTGCAAATGCGGATCTTTGCGGAGGCCGACGATTATGGATGTCAGCGGATGGTCATCCGCTGACACCCGTAATCACATAGGGACCCATGTATGTCCCGTTTTCATCCGCAACGGACGGATGAAAATGCGGACATACGGTCCGCACGTGTGAAAGGGCCCTAACTCATGGTTGACATTGTGTCTCGGACACCTGTGATAATTGGATTACCAGGTGAGCCCAATTAAAGGAAAATCTACTAAAGGAGGGTGTTCCACATTATTAACTACTTAAGCCCCGGACCAAAATGCAGGAAAAATACCAGGCCCCATTTTTGCGATTCGGCACAGCGTCGTGGCTCCCAAACAAAATTGGCGTCCTTTTTTTTTTTTTTTTCCACAAATAGAGCTTTCTTTTGGTGGTATTTGATCACCTCTGCGGTTTTTTATTTTTTGCGCTAAAACAAAAATATAGCTACAATTTTGAAAAAAAATGCAATATTTTTTGCTATAATAAATATCCCCCAAAAATATATAAAAACATTTTTTTTCCTCAGTTTAGGCCGATACGTATTCTTCTACATATTTTTGGGGGAAAAAAATCGCAATAAGCGTTTATCGGTTGGTTTGCGCAAAATTTATAGCGTTTACAAAATATAGGGGATAGTTTTTATTAAATTTTTTTTTTACTACTAATTTTTTTTCGTGACTGCGACATTATGGCGGACACTTCGGACAATTTTGAAACATTTTTGGGACCATTGTCATTTTCACAGCAAAAAATGCATTTAAAATGCATTGTTAATTGTGGAAATTACAGTTGCAGTTTGGGAGTTAACCACAGGGGGCGCTGAAGGAGTTATGTTTACCTAGTGTGTGTTTACAACTGTAGGGGGGGGTATGGCTGTAGGAGTGACGTCATCAATTGTGTCTCCCTATAAAGGGGATGACACGATCGATGCAGCCACCACAGTAAAGCACGGGGAAGCCGTGTTTACACGCGGCTCTCCCCGTTCTTTCGCTCCGGGGACCGATCGTGGGACCCCAGCGGCGATCGGGTCCCGGAGCTTCGGACCGGGTCACGGGAGTGCGACTGGGTACATGTACAGGACGTACCTGTATGTACATCTGCCCAGCCGTGCCATTCTGCTGACGTATATATGCAGGAGGCGGTCCTTAAAGCAGTGTTTTACCCTAAAAAACAACTTTCTAGCATGTCATTCAGCATAGTAGCGCGAGCTACAGTATGCCTTTGACCAGGGCTCAATGAATGTTAAAGACGGCCCTGCGTGCAACCCTGGATGGTCCAGATGGATGGAGTAGTGTATGGTTGGTGGACGGCCACCCTGTTCCAACAAGGCTGCGACGTCAGCAAGGCGTGGTGGTATTGGGAGTTGACAATTGGCGCATTACTAATAAATTTTTTTGTGAGAACACCTTCTATGACATCTACCTATATCTGTATTTGGATATCACTCATCCGAGAAGTGACCTAATTGGAGGATCACCCTTGAAGTCAAGGGAGTGATTATCATCCCTTTGTCACATATTCACCTGGGAGGAGTGACTCGCTGGAGAGGATCACTCTTCAGGTGATGGACAGCGCCACCCACCCCTACATCTATACAACCTTTTTTTAATACGGGAGCTTCAATTGAAGCCCCCCAGGAGAGGGCAGCAGCCTAGCCTACACCTAAGCGTGGAATAAAATAATTTGTATACGGCTCTGCCTGTTTACACTGTGATTGGACACAGCTGATCATGTGGTAAAGAGCCTGCATCAGAGGTTTTACTGGGATCGGAAATGCGGTGTGTCAGACTGACGCACCACCGATCGTCACGCTGGGTGCTACCGCGGGCACGCGCTAGTGGCTTATCCTGCTGGACGTCATCTGGTGTCCAGTCAGGATAATTTAACCACTTTGCGCACGTCATTTTGCTATATGAGGGGACGGGAAGTGGTTATTGATGGCAACAGATGTGTTGTGTGTTTTGTTTTTGTTTTTTGTTTTGTTTTTTTTGTTTGTTTTTTTTGCTATATGGCACTACAGGCAGTCTCCAGGTTACAAACAAGATAGTGTCTGTAGGTTTGATCTTAAGTTAAATTTGTATGCAAGGTGGAACAGGTAAAACATTTTTAAGTGTAGCTCTAGCCAAAAAAAACTTTTATTATTTATTTATTTTTTTGTTCCCATGATAACTCTTACAGGAGTGAATTTGCCATCCTAGGGGTAAATGTCTCCTTCCATTTGTAAGTATGATTTGTATGTAAGTCGGCTGTATGTAACTTGGGGACTGCCTGTATTGAGTTCCCTATTTTTCTAATGCCTGACCCATGAACATTTGGAGAAGCCACTTCAAGTTGAATTAAAAACATGGCTTATATGCAGGGCCGTTTGAAGGAATTAGGGGGCACCAAGCAAAATGGACTTGGAGGCCCCCCCCCCCCCCCGCACGCACATTGCAGAACCACAGCAAGCAGAAAACCAACAGCCGGGTGGATGGAAGGGGTGATGGTGGGGCAAGATGAATCACTAGTGCCCCAGCATAGCATGAAATATAAGAGGGCTCCATATAGTGTAGATCAGGGGTGCCCAACCTTTTGAAGAGCCAGGGCCACTTAAGCAACTTGGTAACCAGTTGCAGGCCACAATGAGCGGAGCGGGCGGATGACAGGTCACGGCTACTCTATAGGCCCTCTGATACACCCAGATGAAAGGGCACAAATTCCCTTCTGTTTGGATTGGAGGTAGGTGGCGTAAACGGACATCTGTTGCTCTATAGAGGTGAATTGAGGGTCCCATTTGGTCGGGCTGATCGTGTGAAAGGGGCATAAGACTGCTTTCACACTGATGTGCTGCCGTTTACCCACACCGCGGGTGAAGCGTAGTTCACCTGTGTCTATCCTACGGGTTAGCTGAACTTTGCCATAGACTTCGCTTTTGGCAAAAGTCGGCGCTGTAGAGTACACATCGGCTTATAGGGCTCTGCTCCGCAGCTGCGTTCTTCCTCTACCACCAGCTTCATTCACAACACTGATGCTGCGGTATGGCGGGTCGGCAACCTGCGATCTGGGCTTACCAACCCACCAGTCCAGAGCAGGAGGTCGCGGGCCACATCAGAGGGCTCTGCGGACCACATGTGGCCACTGGTTGGCCACCCCTGGTGTAGATCAACCAATGAATTTTATTTATAAAAATATCTTACAAATCCGTTTAAATAAAGCCAATAAAAGTTATCACAAAATGGTAAAATATGAATAAAAGCATCTTTATGCTTCCCACATTGCTTGTATTTATATTTTACCATTTTGTGATCACTTTCCATCCACCCGGCTGTGCCAGTGAGCTCTCTTCTTTCTATTCAGTCACTGAGAGACTCTCACCATATAGCATCATTTGTTACAACTTGTGATTGTTTTTATTTTATTCACAATTTCTTTTACATATTGTCACCAGTGTAGTGCAACGTCATCATATGACGGCTGCATTTATTTTTTTTTATTTTTTTTACATACTGGTGACAGCATGTAAAAAAATAAATAATAATTTTTCATTAAATTCTTTAAACTTTTTTTAGTAAAAAAAAAAAAAGTACTGTAGTTTAATGTCATCATAGTGACATAGTAAAAGTATAACAGAAAGGCAGCCTGCCCCACTGTTTTAAGTTTCACCAAGTAGAATTTTAATGAGAGAAGTATACTGGCCAAAGGACTGGTCTTGGAGAGAGAGAGAGTAGTGGCTGCCCATGGAAAGCAAGGTTGAAATGATAGATTCCCCCCCCCCCCCATATGTTTTGTTCTATTCTCACCTCCCCTTCTTACCTGTAGCGTGGCCGAGCTCCTCTTCCTCCTGTCAGTCAGGTGTCCTGCCGTATTTTCAGAGACTCGGCGTCGCGCATGCGCAGTACAAGGGGGTCCTTATCCTCCGGGCAGAACTTATTCGGCAGAACACCGGCCGGGTCCCTGCACTACAGGAGATTGTTTCCTGTTCCCGACCGGACTTAAAGGAAGTGGCACTCGGTGTGCACTTCCTGTCAGACCGGCCGGGAACAGGACACTGAATCTCCTGTACTGCGTGGTACTCGGCCGGACTGACAGGAGGAAAGAAGAGGAGCTCGGCCACACTACAGCCTGGAAAGGGGAAGTTGGGGGGGGGGGGCCCCCAGGCCAGCTCGGGGGCCCCAAGCAATTGTTTGCTTTGCCTGTCCTGTAGCGACGGGCCTGCTTATGTGCTGTATATGTATAGTATGATGGAAAATGATGAGGCTTATTCATGATTTAGGCAGAGTAAGGCATTTTAAAAGCTGCCAAACAAACTGACATGTGGGCTGCTCTGATATCTATCGTGTCCTTCATTTGATGTTCCTCATTCATTAGGGGCCTACTTGTTTTTATATTGGAATGCATTTCACATAGTGGTAAAAGTACTGCAGAATTTGTTATTTCTTTTGATAAAGTCCACAGTGTTCTTTATGTGGTCGTAGCTTGGATAACAATAATTCTGTTATGCAGTTCAGGACAGTGCGTGGATAGTACGCAGGCTGCCCAGTGATGCCATTCAATTGTGATATGGCACACCGACTTTCAAGGAAACTATCTAGAAGCATCAGAGATATATATATGTGTGTGTGTGTGTGTGTGTGTGTATTCTCATTATTTTTATTTTCATTTATTTATTTTTTGAGAGAAATGAGAAGGCTTCATGTGCCGTATTGCATTGCAAAAAATACAATATGAGAAAAAAAAATCTTGTATAAGTTCACTGTGCAATATGGTAAAAAAAATAAATGGAATCCATCAGTGGGACTAGTTTAACCACTTGACCACCAGGTACGTAAACCCCCTTAATGACCAGACCAATTTTCAGCTTTCGGTGCTTTTACATTTTGAATGACAATAACTCAGTCATACAACACTGTAACCAAATGACATTTTTGTCCTTTTTTTCCCACAAATAGAGCTTTCTTTTGGCGGTACTTGATCACCTCTGCGGTTTTTATTTTTTTTCGCTATAAATGAAAAAAGATAGAACATTTTGCAAAAAATAAAAATTTCTTCATAAATTTGGCCTAAAATGTATACTGCTACATATCTTTGGTAACCAAAAAATAAAAAAAATTGGTTATTATTTAGTCTGGGTGAAAGTTATAGGGTCTACAAGCTATGGTACCAATTACTGAAAATTTATCAATTTGATCACACCTGAAGTACTGACAGCCTCTCATTTTTTGAGACCCTAACATGCCAGAAAAGTACAAATGCCCCCAAATGACCCCTTTTTGGAAAGAAGACATTCCAAGGTATTTAGAAAGAGGCATGGTAAGTTTTTTGAAGTTGTCATTTTTTCCCACGATTCTTTGCAAAATCAAGATAATTTTTTTTCCCCCACATGTTCATATTGGCAGGTTATTTCTCACACACAGCATATGCATACCACAAATTACACCCCAAAACACATTCTGCTATTCCTCCCGAGTATGGCGATACCACATGTGTGAGACTTTTACATAGCGTGGCCACATACAGAGGCCCAACATGCAGGGAGCACCATCAGGCGTTCTGGAACACCCAGACCAATTCTGACATTCCTCTCCTACATGGAAAAATCATCATTTATTTGCTAGAAAATTACGTAGAACCCCAAAACATTATATATGTTTTTTTAGCAAAGACCCTAGAGAATACAATGGCGGTCGTTGTAACTTTTTATCTTGCACGGTATTTTTGCAGCAATTTTTCGAACGTGTTTTTTTTGGAAACAAAACTGTTTTGTGCTTTTAAAAAAAAATAAAACATTAAAGTTAGCCCAATGTTTTTGCATAATATGAAAGATGAAGTTACGCCGAGTCAATAGATACCCAACATGTCACCCTTCAAAATTGCACACGCTTGTGGAATGGCGCCAAACTTCGCTACTTAAAAATCCCCATAGGCGACGCTTTGAATATTTTTACTGGTTACATCTTTTTAGTTGGAGAAGAGGTCTAGGGCCAAAATTATTGCTCTCGCTCTAACGTTCGCAGCGATACCTTACATGTGTGGTTTGAACACCGTTTTCATATGTGGGCAGGACTTACGAGTGCGGTCGCTTCTGTATACGAGCAGACGGGAACAGGGGCGCTTTAAAAATTATTATTTTTTTTTTTATTCATTTTAGTTTGACAGGTTTTTCCCCAAAAATAAATGTTTTGATCACTTTTATTCCTATTACAAGGAATGTAAACATCTCTTATAATAGGAATATAGCATGACAGGTCCTCTTTACAGTGAGATATGGGGTCAATAAGACCCCACATCTCACCTCTAGGCTGGGAAGCCTGAAAAAAAAAAAAAAAAAAACGATCCTGGCTTCGATCGTAGTGGTGAGTCGGAAGAAGCACCGAAGAGAGGGGGGATGTCCCCTTTCGCCTCCCGTAAGAACAATCAAGAGGTGGAACAGCCGCCATGATCGTTCTTACGGTGTAGGGAATCGCCAACTGAAAAAGAGGATATCTGAATAAAGCCTGTAGCTGCAGGCATCATTCAGATATCCCTGCACAAAGTCAAGAACATCATATGACGGCCAGTGGGCAGGAAGTGGTTAAAACGCATTTTTTTTCCAGAGTATTGTGCGGGGGGGGGGGGTATTGCAGAGTATTGGCGCAGGGGGTATTGCAGAGTATTGGCGCAGGGGGTATTGCAGAGTATTGGTCACAGATCCAGCCACAGCTCTGCTGACACCGGCGCTCCCCCCTCTCACACTGTACCGATTGGTTTGTTTACATGTGATCGCTCCGTCATTGGACGGAGCGATCACATGGTAAACGGCCGCTCTCTGCGGCAATTTACCATGATCCGTGATGCGCCGGGTCCTCTGGACCCGGCTGTCACGGACACTCCTGTGTGCGCACGATTCTGGGAGGACGTCCATGGACGTTCTCCCAGAGTTAAGGAACCACCTTGTAGCCGTATTTCGGCTATGAGGCGGTGATTAAGTGGTTAAAAAGGTTTGGAAGATGAATTTTTAGTAATGCAGTCTGATATGTATAATTTTATAGTATAAGCAAACTATGTTTTAGTCTTGCCTGCTTTGACCTGAATTCCCAGGAGCTCCTTGCTTGTTGGGTGGGGAAGTATACCTAAACCTAGTGGATCTACAGTGCCTTGAAAAAGTATTCATACCCTTGAAATTTTCCAGATTTTTGTCCTGTTACAGCCAAAAACGTAAATGTATGTTATGGGGATTTTATGCGATGGCCCAACACACAAAGTGGCACATAATTGTGAAGTGGAAGGAAAATTATACTGTGTGTGTTGTTGTTGTGTTTTTTTTTTTTGTTTTTTTATATAAACCATTATCTGAAAAGTGTGGCATGCATTTGTATACAGCCCCCAGAGTCAATTAAAGAACAAATATTTTCTGCAAATCTTTTTGGGTATGTCTCTACCAGCTTTGCACATCCAGAGTGAACTTTTTGTACTTTCTTCTCTGAAAAATTGCTCAATCTCTGTCAGATTGGATAAAGAATGTCTGTGAACAGCAATTTTTGAGTCTTGCCATAGATCCTCAATTGGATTTAGATCTGTACTTTGACTGGGACATTCTAACGCATGAATATGCTTTTGATCTAAACGATTCCATTGTAGCTCTGGCTGTATGTTTAGGGTCTTTTTCCTGCTGGAAGGTGAAACTCCGCTCCAGTCTCGAGTCATTTGCCGACTGTAACAGGTTTTCTTCTAAGATTGCTCTGTATTTGGCTCCATTCATCTCCCCATCAACTCTGACCTGCTGCCCTGCTGAAGAAAAGTATCCCCACAACATAATGCTGCACCACCATTTTTCACGGTTGGGACGGTGTGTTCTAGTGGTGCAACGGATCGTCATTGATTCGTGATCTGAACCGAAGATATTGATCCGAACTGCACACAGGTGATCCGCGGATTGATTTTCTGAAAAAAAAAAGTGCCTTACACTCCAATACAAGAGGAATCAAAGTGTGTGTGTGTATATGTGTGTGTATGTGTGTGTGTATGTATGTGTGTGTGTGTGTGTGTGTGTGTGTGTGTGTGTGTGTGATATATATATATATATATATAATATATATATCTATCACACACACACACACACACACACACACACACTTTGATTCCTCTTGTATTGGAGTGTAAGGCAATAATAATATTATATACCAAGCTTTGAACATCTTACAGAAGACTGTTCAATCCATCATTTGAAAATGGAATAGCACAAGTGCAAACCTACCAAAACATGGTTGTCCACCTAAACTGACAGGCCGGGAAAGGAGGGCATTATTCAGAAGAGAAGCAGCCAAGAGGCCCATGGTATCTCTGAAGGAGCTGCAGAGATCCACATCTCAGGTGGGAGAATCTGTCCACAGGACAACTATTAGTTGTGCTCTCCACAAATCTGGCCTTTATGGAAGTGGCAAGAAGAAAGCCATTGTTGAGAGAAAGCCATAAGAAGTCCTGTTTGCAATTTGTGAGATACCATTTGGAGGGACACAGCAAACATGTGGAAGAAGGTGCTCCGGTAAAATGAGACCTAAATTTAACTTTTTGGCCTAAAAACAAAACACTATGGGGTAGATCCACAAAGAAAGTACGCCGGCGTATCTATTGATACGCCGGCGTAATTTCAAAATTCCTGCGTCATATCTTTGTTTTGAATCCTCAAAACAAGATACGACGGCATCTGGGTTAGATCCGACAGGCGTACGCCTTCGGATCTTAGATGCAATTTTCCGACGTCCGCTAGGTGGCGTTCTCATCTGCGTCGAGTATGCAAATTGGCTATTTCCGACGATCCACGAACGTACGAGCGGCCGTCACATTTTTTTACGTTGTTTCCGTTCGGCTTTTTCCGGCGTATAGTTAAAGCTGCTATCTGGTGTTTACTCAATGTTAAGTATGGCCGTCGTTCCCGCGTATAATTTTGAAAATTTTACGTCGTTTGCGTAAGTCGTCCGTGAATGGGGCTGGACGCCATTTACGTACACTTCGAAAACAATGACGTCCTTGCAACGTCATTTGGAGCAATGCACCCTGGGAGTTTTGACGGACGGGGCATGCGCCGTTCGTTCGGCGCGGGGACGCGCTTCATTTAAATGAAACACGCCCCCTACCCGCCCAATTTGAATTCCGCGCCCTTACGCCGCGAGAGATACACTACGCCGCTGTAACTTATGGCGCAAATTCGTTGAGGATTAAAATCAAGTCAAAGTAAGTTACAGCGGCGTAGCGTATCTGACATCTGCGCCGGGCGCAACGTATGTATGTGGATCTGCCCCTTTGTGTGGCAGAAAACTAACACTGCACATTACTCTGAACACACTAGGGGTGCAACGAATAAAAAAAAAAAAATGATATATTTATTTTTTCTTAATAACCTAACCCTGCATTTAAACTTCTTCACAACTTTATCCCTGACCTGTCTGGTGTGTTTCTTGGCCTTCAGGATGCTGTTTGTTCACTAAGGTTCTCTAAAACCTCTGGGGGCATCACAGAACAGCTGGTTTTACTGAGATTAAATTACACACAGGTGGACTATATTTACTAATTGGGTGACCTCCTGAAGGCAATTGGTTCCACTAGATTTTAGTTGGGGGTATCGGAGTAAAGGGGCTGAAAACAAAATGCACGCCACACTTAAAATATATTTATTTGTGTCGGAAAAAAAAATCATTTATCCGTTTCCTTTCACTTTACAATTATATGCCACTTTGTGTTGGTTTATCACATAAAATCCCAATAAAATACATTTACGTTTTTGGTTGTAACATGAGAAAATGTGGGAAATATCAAGGGGTATTATTATTGCATATTATCTATACATTTAAAGGTAATTGCCACTAGACAGGACTGTGCGGCTTCTAAGAAATGTTGGCATTAATGCGTGAAGGTACATTTGTGAAACTGCCTTTCCTCCCACCTGTCACAATATTTATTGATGTTTTGATTGTTGTATAGCACCATGCATTTATGATTTATGTAGGGCGTTCTTGATTATTGTTGCAGGAATTGTAGTATACAGTATATTAAATTATAGGTGGAAGAGTACACTAGTCATGTACTAGCAGTAGTCAGACAGGGTCCTTTGCATGACTAACTCTCATTATTCCACGGGCACAATGACTTGCAGAATGAGTTTGTTTGCTACATTATTTAGTAACTTTGATACAAGTGTTTGTCATTATTCTGAGTCTCTAGTAAAGTGTTCAAAATGACTTTGTATTTGTTAGAGTGACACCAATGGCTGATGTTGTGTAATTCAGTGGGAACGTTAATATTTCACAAGTTACAAATAAGTAAAACGGTAACTTTAAGGGTGACTGAAGGTGGCTTCCTTGGAGAGATCCTGTTACAGTGAATGGACTGACAGGTTTTGTATACTTGTGGTGTTTTGGGTGGGGGGTTGTTGGCCTTCTCTTTGAAGCCTAGCCTTTTTATGATAGCAAGCGGATGATTGTTCTACAAGATTTATATGGTTCCAACAGTTTGCACAGCACTTGCAGTAGAGGTAGACGGTACAGTTGCCTTGCACTCCAATACAAGAGGAATCAAAGTGTGTGTGTGTGTGTGTGTGTGTGTGTGTGTATGTATGTATGTATGTATGTGTAATAAATATATATTTCTGCCATTTCAAGAATGGGCATGGTTGAATATGTAGCGCCCACCCCAAATTTAAGTGGAGTCTGGGCCAGTACTTGGGCCCAGACCTGTTGGATCAACACAAATTTGCATCTGTTCTGGCTGTGGTACTGCTTGGTAGTTTCCCTTTGTTGCCTGTAGGTGGTGTTGCCATCCTGGCCTTATGTTGGAACACAGGTGTACCATGGTGTATTGGGTGTCCTTTCTCGGCAGCGGTACAGAGGGAGTGGTGACCACGCTGTGCATGCTGGGGAAGGATACTTAAGGGGCAGACGCTATTTCCCAGGGTCCTTCGCCTCGTGTCCCTCTTGGCGTGAGGTGTGTGTGAGCCTGATTTCCGGGCCACGTTGGCCCGGAGTTGTTTTGCGGTTTAGTAGGCCCATGCTGGCTGGGGCCTGCAATCCTAAAAGAGGATCCCAAGCTGTCTGTTCACAAGGGAGGAGGCTGTCTTAATGAAGGAAACCGGGAGAGGACCTGCCCTGGAGGAGACCGGCAAAGTGCTAATGTATGTATGACATTGTGGCAGTATGTGCAGGAGAGGAGTGTAGAAGGTACAATGACCACCAGCAATATGTGCAGGGGAGTTGTGTGGAGGGTATGATGGCAGATATTATGTGGGGAGGGAGCTTGGATGGTTTGGTAGAGATGTGGTGTTGGCAAGGTATTGAGGAAGCCTAAGAGGAATGTCTGTCGGCTTGGCATGAGGTGACATGCTGAAGGGTGAAGCGAGTGTGCTGTGAGTGGGGGGGAAAAGGCTTGTATTGCGAGTGGAAGCCATGTCAGTACTGGCAACCTTCCCATTTTGGGCTAGCTACCCAGACTATTTATCAAACTCCATATTGCCTAAATCCCTCATTTGTGATCACCTCTGAACATCAATCTGTTCTACCCATCTAGTCAGACCCCACAGTTCCCAGAATCTGGTAAAGTCCCAATCCACTATCCGAGTCTGCCAAATTTCTTACCATTCCGACCTTGTGTTCGACAGCTTCACAGCGGTAATGGACAAAAGTTGTTGGTCCTTGTATCTCTATGGGTGCAGATAATCCAATGGGGGAGATTTACTAAAACTGAGAATTTGGAAGCTGATTGGTTACTATCGGGGCCGGTGCAGGGGTTTTTGCCAACTCAGGCGAAGGTGCATTTTGGTGCCCCGCCCGGCGCGCGGGCACAGTGCACATCGGGGTACAGCACACCAGGCCACATCAGGGCACACGACATTAAGGCACAGCAGGCTAGGGCACGGGGCATATTGGAGCACATCGGGGCATATTGGGGCACAGCGTTTACCTGGCAGGCAGTATGCAGGAAGCATCTGTGATGAGTTCTCTCATGTCACGCGGCCCCTCCTCTCTTCTCAGTTATCCCAGATGATGTCACAAGCAAATGGGGATGGACGAGAAGAGAGGAGGGGCCGCCGGGGCAGCGTGACATGAGAGAGAACTTATCACACACACTGCCAGTGTGGCTGCAGCTCTCCCCTCCCTCCTCTTCTACACTTCACACACAGCAGACATCTCCCGCTGTGTGTATCGGAGCTTAGTGTGAAAACTTTGGCCGCGCTGTGAGAAAAGTCCCGCCCTCCTCCTAGATCAGCTTGTGTGATAGGCAGAACGATGTGTCTATCACACAAGCTGATCTAGGAGGAGGGCGGGACTTTTCTCACAGCGCGGCCAAAGTTTTCACACTAAGCTCCGATACACACAGCGGGAGATGCCTCCTGTGTGTAATCCTGGGACTCAGACGAGAGAGACCCTGACACAGTGACACTGTCAATTTTCTGCCCTGTTCCCTGGCACCATAAGGAAAGTGCCCAAGTTGCCTTGCGCTAGCGCCGGCCCTGGTTACTATGCACAACTGCACCAAAGCTTAATTGAACAAGCTGTAGTTTAGAAGCTGATTGGTTACTATGCATAGCTGTACCAGATTCTGTGTGCACCAGCTTTGGTAAATCTCTCCCAAAGCATCTTGGTCACAGACCTAACCTCACCAACCAGGATATCCTGTACCAGGGTCCCCATACTCTGCGAGTTTAGGAGAACAGTGACTGGGACCTGGTTGGTCACCACCATAAATTTTTAGTTCTGCCCTCTCGAAACTCGATGCAGTACAGGCTTCTTGTACAAAGAGAGAACCTGTGGAGAGCCCCAAATTGCATGGGCTCAGGGGCGTACCTAGAGCATTTGGCACCCGGGGCGGATCCAATATCTGGCACCCCCCCACGTTAAAATGTAAAAACACCCCACTGTGCCCCCTGCATACCTCTGCATCCTTCAATATCTTTTTGTTACTACTGTGTACCCCTCTCCACAACTGCACCTCTGGACCACTTTACATTGCACAGCACCCCGCACCTCTGGACCACTTTACATTGCACAGCCCCCTGCACCTCTGGACCTCTTTACATCTCACAGCCCCCTTCACCTCTGGACCCTTTTACATTACACAGCACCCTGCACCTCTTTGCATTACACAGCACCCTGCATCACTGAACCCCTTTACATCTCATAGCACCCTGCATCTCTGGACCCTTTTACATTGCACAGCACCCTGCACCTCTGGGCCCCTTTACATTACACAACACCCTGCACCTCTTTGCATTACACAGCACCCTGCACCTCTGGACCCCTTTACATTACACAGCACCCTGCATCACTGAACCCTTTTACATCTCATAGCACCCTGCATCTCTGGACCCTTTTACATTGCACAGCACCCTGCATCACTGCACCCCTTTTACATTACACAGCCACCTGCACCTCTGGACCCCTGCATGTTAGACACCCCCCCCCCCTCAGTGCAGACACCCCCCCCTCAGTACAGTATATATAATATATAATTTTTTAATCTGGATGGTGTCACCCGGGGCGGACCGCACCCCCCTAGGAATGCCTCTGCATGGGCTCCTCTTGCAATGGGCACTGTATCCTAGTATGACCCCAATAATGGCACCTTACCTCTGGGAGATGGGACAAGTCCACCAGATATGTGTGTGCATGCCCTCTTGACCACAAGCATTGAAACGCACATGGGGATAACCAAGTAAAAATTTAGAGATTCTTACCGAGATCAAATACCATTGCATGAGACCTTTTATAATTTTGTTTCCTATGCTAAAATGGTAGGGATGTAAGATGGGTGTATAGACGCGATATAATGTTCGAAGCATGCGGGTCAGATTTGCATATACCTTCAAAGAGGGACAGGTTGGTAAGGGAAAAGTATGTGTATGGTTGCCATAAAGAAATGGGCAACCTGGAGACAAAAGTATTCCAGAGATAGAATTTGAACCTGTTCTTGTAAGGCGGCAAAAGTTTTTCAGGCCGGAATCAGTCACAAGTTCACTTATACAGGTTAAGTCTCTGTCTCTCCGGTGATCTTTGACTTCATCAGTGTTATTCAAGTAGATCTCCATCTCTCGAAGGTTGCCTACCCCTTGATTTACAGGTTTCTTTAATAAAATAAAAAATCGACCTTTTCTAATTTAACCCTTTTTATTTATTTTTTAACCGTCCTGCCAGCGCAACGCTCTAGTGTGAAAGCCCTTGGTCTTTCACATTGGAGTGAAAGAGGCTTTCAGGTGGCATTTTTAACGCGACAGTGCCTCCGTGTGAAAGCAGCCCATTTAAAGTTGGGTTGGAGGTG
This sequence comes from Rana temporaria, assembly GCF_905171775.1. Classification (NCBI taxonomy): domain Eukaryota; kingdom Metazoa; phylum Chordata; class Amphibia; order Anura; family Ranidae; genus Rana; species Rana temporaria. The sequence goes on from NC_053489.1 coordinate 232,564,166, forward strand.
TCCCAAGATTTTTAGATATTTGCAAACAGTGATTTAATAGGGTACTAATAATGCCTTCCTTTCTAAATTACCCCTTGACCCCCACCTAGACTTACGGAGTCCAATAGATGAAGATTGTACCCATGTTGATACTGTTCCTATTATTCAATTTTGTATTTGTGACACAAATTATCAGCACAAAAATTTGTTGTCCTATAGTTTACCTAGGTTTGAGGAATGGTGCAAAGGGAAACTGGTATTCCAACATAGGAGTTGTCTACAGAAATTCCTAAAAGAGGTTGTAAAGGCGGCATTTTTTTTTTTTTTTTTTTTTTTTAATCCTAATGCATTAAAGTGTAAGTAAGCCCCCCCCCCCCCCCCCATCGTTTTCAGCCAAGGAGGGTGACGGCTTTCTCTGTGTTTAATATACAACTGCGATGATGCTACACATGTGATCAGTTATGACACCAGCCATTGGATGGTTTGGCTGAGAGCACAACCAATGGGGGTGTTACATTTTCGGCACGTGACGTAAATTTCAACTATTTTAAGATAATAGAAAAAATAAATAAAATAAAAAAACCTTCTGTGTGTAGCAGCCCTCCTAATACCGTATTTATCTGCGTATACCGCGCACTTTTTTGCCCTGAAAATCAGGGCAAAATCGTGGGTGCACGCTATACGCCGATACCCGCGCCGAGTTTTGAATACTGCGCCGACATATACCGAGCGCAGTACACTCGGGTATAGTTGGGCAGTCTTGGCTCCTTCCACGCTCACGTCCTGGACGTACAGGACGTCAGCGCGAGAGTTGCCGAGCATTGCCGACAATACATGAGGGTACTGCGCTCTGTATATGTCGGCGCAGTATTCAAACTCGGCGCGGGGAAGACACCCGAAGCCGCAGAAGGACGCCGCACCCGACGAAGAGGACACCCGAAGCCGCAGAAGGACGCCGGACCCGACGAAGAGGACACCCGAAGCCGCAGAAGGACGCCGGACCTGACGAAGAGGACACCCGAAGCCGCAGACGAACGCCGGACCAGACGAGGCCGCCGCGCAAGACACCAAAACTGCAAGTACAAAAAAAACTTTTTCCACAGGATTGGGGGCAACTTTAGGGGTGCGCGGTATACGCGGGAGCGCGTTATACCGCGATAAATACGGTACTTACCTGAGCCCCATCTCTATTCTGTGATGTGCACGAGTGCCTCAGTTGTCCAGGACTCTTTTACCTAATTGACTGAGACACAGCAGCGGCTCCATTGGCTCCTGCAGCTGTTAGTCAGTTGGCCAATCGGGAGAGAGGAGGCGGCTCCGTGACTGAGAGGACACACAAAGTTGTGGCTCAGCTCGGTTGCCCCCATAGCTTGCTGTGAGGGCACTCGACAGGAGGGAGGGGCCTGCAAAACCATTTCACAGAGCAGGTAAGTATACCACGTTTGTTATTTTTTAAAGAAGGAAAAAAAAGACTTTATCACTTTAAACTATAGGATCCATGGTTGTCTGTGAAACCCATCTGACATACTTCAATAACTCTGTTATAACACAGATTCGGGCTTCTTGCCATTCTATCAAAACAAATATTCTGTAACATAAATCCATACATTATCCACTTGCTGACCGCAGTAAGTATATCTACGTTGCAGTTTGCAAGTGGTTTACCCGGTATTCTGGCTAAAGCTATCAGCCATATCTGGTTACTTTTTTATTTAGCCGTTTGGAGCGCTTTTATGAGAACGTTCACCACCAGTTAATGAGCCACCGTAACGCTTTCAGATGCGGCGCAAGGGGACTCCCCCTCCCCCTGCTCGCCTGTTTTTCTCAGACTTACCGTTTACACTGGTGCACACGAGAAATGATCCGACAGTGAGACCGGCTGGTTGGAGGCAGTAAAAGATCTCCTATGTCCTTTAGAGATTTGGAGTTTCTTTGACCCCCAGATCCGTCTATAAGGAGGACCTGTCATCCTTATTTCTATTACCGGTATGTTTTCAATTTTTGGCGTCAAGCTTTGATATACAATTTTATATTTTCTTGCTTTTTTTTTTTTCTGTAAATTCATTTATTTTCCTCCCAACACATTTATATACATCATTTTAAAGTGGTTCTAAAGGCTGAATGTTTAAAGGGGGGGGGGGGGGGGGACGTCTTCAGTATGCAACACTCCCGAGCCTGATCGCGATCCATTGATGTTTACAAGAGCAGCGTCCATGCCTGCTCTTTGGCCATTGGCTCCTGCTATCAGGAGCTGTCAGTGAGGGGGGAGCGAGGGGCAGGGTTGAGCCTCGTTTTAGGTGTCTTCTGGACACACAGAGCAGGCCTTGAGAGTGAGCATGGGCAAGTGCCCCCATGGCTTGTTATGGGGGCACTCTGAGAAGAGGAGGAGCCAGTTGTGTTGGGGGACCTGAGAAGAGGAGGATCGGCGCTGCTCTGTGCAAAACCATTGCATACAGCAGGTAAGTATGACAAAAAAAAAAGACAACAATGTCTGCCACAGCTGAGCTCACCTGAAAATGCATGTTTTTGTGTTTTTAAAGTGATTATATATATATATATATATATATATATATATATATATATATATATATATATATATATATATATATATATATATATATATATAATCACTTTAAAAACACAAAAACATGCATTTTCAGGTGAGCTCAGCTGTGGCAGACATTGTTGTCTTTTTTTTTTTTTTTTTTTTTCCCATAACAGCAAGGCTAGTCTAACATTGTTGCTCATTATTTAAGACGTGCCCTTGCTGTTCCGGTTCTCAAGCTTTTTGTCAGCCTCGCCCACATAACATGCTTGAAGGATTTGCAGGTGATCAATTACCTGTACATGTTCTGTATTAACAAGGGTGAAAGCCCAACCTATGACCTAACAAAAAAAAACCACGAAAACTAAAAAGACTATATACCATGCAACATGGGACTTTTTTAAAATATTCACTAAGAGAACGTAAAATAAATTCCCTTGCAGAGGGGCTTCACCTAATATTGGGCGGGTTAAATGCTTGTTTTGCCTAGGGTAGTAAAAAGCCAATTTTCTTACCCGCTTAAGGACCGCCGCACGCCTATTTACATCGGCAGAATGGCACAGACAGGTATATGGGCGTACAGTACGTCCCCTTTAAAATGCCGCCGTGCGCTCACGACCCTGCCGCAAGCTCCGAGAGTGAATCCCGCAGACTCGATCGCCGCGGGATAACTGCGATCGTCTCACGGGGAGATGCTAATGTAAACCAGCATCTCCCCGCTCTGCCTAGTGACACTGATCTCCGCTCCGTGTAATCTGTGCATTGCATAGCACTGATCGCTGTAAAAATGACTGATCGGCGCCATTACTAGTAAAAAAAATAATAATAAAAATGCCATAAAACTATCCCGTATTTTGTAGACGCTATAACTTTTGTGCAAACCAATCAAACGCTTATTGCGATTTTTTTTTTTTTTTTTTTTCAAAAAATATGTAGAATACGTATCGGGCTAAACTGAGGGGGGGGGGAATGTTTTTATATATATATATATATATATATATATATATAAATTTGTTGGGTATATTTATTATAGCAAAAAGTTAAAAATATTGCATATTTTTCAAAATTGTCACTCTATTTTTGTTTATAGCGCAAAAAATAAAAACCGCAGAGGTGATCAGATACCACCAAAAGAAAGCTCCATTTGTGGGGAAAAAAGGACGTCCATTCTGTTTGGGAGCCATATCACACGACCGTGCAATTGTCGGTTAAAGCGACGCAGTTTCGAATCGCAAAAAAGTGGCCTGGTCTTTGACCAGTGAAATGGTCTGGGGCTGAAGTGGTTACCCTTGCTCTTGCTATGTGATGGGTACCATGCGGCCTCTTTTCGACCCTGCTACTTGCAGGTGATGTTGTGTACAATGCAGGACCTTCAGTCCTGCATTGTGAGGATGCCGAGGGCTTGCCCACAAATGGGAATCCTGGATGTAAACTCTGGTTTCCAGATGAGAAAGAGGCTAGATAAATAAGTGCTTCTTACTGGTACCCTAGACAAAAACAAGCATGTAACCCTTACAGGTTGGGGGGAGCCCCACTGCAAGGCTAGTTTTCTTTATAATTCTAGAGTTAAGCTTTGAATGGTCACATAAAGTTTAATGTCCTTCAGATGCTCAGATATGACCACACTCACTAACAACACCTGCAGCTTTTAGGTGTGTGTGTGTGTGTGTGTGTGTGTTCTTCTTTTTTTTTTTTTTTTTTTTTTTTTTTTTTCAGCATTGCACTTTTTGTAGGTATTGCATGTATGAGATACCACTGGGAAACCAGCAAGCGAACAGGAAAGATGTCATCAGCGGTCGCGTTTGGTTCATGTGTATATATTCTGGGAGTGTCTGGTGCAGAGATCACACTATATGTGCAGCAGGGAGGTGAGCGAGGTCCAGACTAGCAGACTGCACATGTGGTGTGCAACATAAGAATGCTATAGCTGAAGGTGAGCCAGGACTGGAGTGATAGAACTGAGTGGCAGAGTTTCAGCAGAGCTTGGGGACCGGAGCAGGATAAACTAGCAGCTGTTACATGTGGTGCGAGGTGAGCAGGGATCAGAGAGGAGGATCAGCAGAGCTGGGGGTTACTACCAATTTGGGTGAGATCAGCAGAGCTGGGGGTAATTACTGAGTGGGGGATCAGCAGAATATTCATTTAACATAGCATGCAGCCTGGTATGAAATTTGGGGGCATCCACTCCGCTGTGTGTGTGTGTGTGTGTGTGTGTCTATCTCACAAAAGTGAGTACACCCCTCACATTTTTGTCCTGTAACAACATTGAAGAAATGACACTTTGCTACAATGTATAGTGAGTGTACAGCTTGCATAACAGTGTAAATTTGTTGTCCCCCTCAAAATAACGCAAAACACAGCCTGGCAACAAAAGTGAGTACACCCCAAGTGAAAATGTCTGTCTGAATTGTGCCCAATTAGCTATATTTCCTCCCTGGTGTCGTGTGACCCGTTGGCATTACAAGGTCTCAGGTGTGACTGAAGAGATGGTGTTTAAATTTGGTGTTATCGCACTCACTCTTTCATACTGGTCACTGGAAGTTCAACATGGCACCTCATGGCAAAGCACTCTTTGAGAATCTGAAAAAAAATGAATTGTTGCTCTACATAAAGATGGCATAGTCCAGGCCTCAAAATTTCAAGTCCTGAGCTACTAGCCAGGCCTTAAGAGTTACTCGCCACCTGTTGTCCCACCCAAACCCTAACTTGCCCCACCCCGAAACACGCCCTTTTAAATGATCTCATGAAATAACAACACTATTAAATGTTTTATTCAGAAGTTACAAAAATAAATAACAACAAAAACCAGTACGCCTCCACTTCCAACGCAGTACACCTCTACCTTCAACGCCTCCTCCAATGACTCCCCCCTAGCACACCTCCTATACCTATAATACCTCTTCCCAGTATGTCTCTGCCTCCAATGCCCCCCCCCCCCCAGCAAACTTGTGCTTTTAAAGACCCCCCAGCACACCTTGTCTTCCCACCTCACCTCACCAGTGTACCTATGCCTCCAATTCTGCCCCCATTCTATCATACCAATGCCTCCAATTCTGCCCCCTTCCCCCCCCCATCTATCATATGGTATAATAGATGGGGGGGCAGAATCGGAGGCATAGGTATGATAGAATGGGGGGGGGGGGCAGAATTGGAGGCATAGGTATGATAGAATGGGGGGAGGGCAGAATTGGAGGCATAGGTATGATAGAAAGGGGGGGCAGAATTGGAGGCATAGGTATGATAGAATGGGGGAGGGGGGCAGAAATGGAGGCATAGGTATGATAGAATGGGGGAGGGGGACGGAATTGGAGGCATAAGCATGATAGACTGGGGGGGCAGAATTGGGGGCATAGGTATAATGGATTGGGGGGATGATTTAAAGTCTAAATCTGCAATTTACCCCCCCCCCCAATCCAGCACATATGTTCCTTCAATCCCCCTCCCAGCAAACTCCCAGTGCCTCCAGAACATCGCACAGCTGTCTTAATAAACATACAATTTTACTGCGGCACGGTGCACTCCTTGGATGTGTGGGAGGTGGAGAGGGGGCGGTCCAAGGCGGAGAGGGGCGGTCCCGGGCGGCGTCTGGTAAAGTAGTGCTGTGAGACTAGTGTGAGAGGTGGTTCCGGGCGGCAGTTCTAGGCACATTTCTATTGGACTGTAGGCGGTGAAGAGGAGAGGTCCAGGGCGGCAGGTACAGTTGTGGGAAGTACTGGCCTATGGGAGGTGGATAGGGGTGGTCCCGTGCGGCGCTCGTGTCCAATCTGCTGCTAGCCTGTGAAGGGACGGCGCGGCAGCTTAGTTGAATACTGGCCGCAATGTGTGTGTCTGAGCGGCACTCGCACTGCACATAAATCTCCTCGCCAAATGCGAGGAGGCAAGCACAAATTTTGAGCCCTGGCATAGTCTATAAGAAGATTGCAGACACCCTGAAACTGAGCTGCATCATGGTGGCCAAGACCATACAGAGGTTTAACAGGACAGGTTCCACTCAGATCAGTTCAGATTGTGTCAAGCGAGTGTGGTGGCAACCAGGTGAGGAGTACAAAGGCAAGTGTGTCTTACCTATAGTCAAGCATGGTGGTGGGAGTGTCATGGTCTGGGGCTGTATGAGTGCTGCCGACACTGGGAAGCTTCCGTTCATTGAGGGAACCATGAATGCCAACGTGTACTGTGACTTACTGAAGCCTGAAGCAGAGCATGATTCTCCCCCCCCCCCCCCCCCCCCCCCCCCCCCAAGAACTGGGCTGCAGGGCAGTATTCCAACATAATGACCCCAAACATGCCTCCAAGATGACTAATGTCTTGCTAAAGAAGCTGAGGGACCGACCAAGCATGACTTCAGACCTAAACCCTATTGAGCATCTGTGGGGCATCCTCAAACAGAAGGTGGAAGCGCAGGGTCTCTAACATCCACCAGCTCTGTGATGTCGTCATGGAGGAGTGGAAGAGGACTTCAGTGGCAACCTGTGAAGCTCTGGTGAACTCCATGCCCAGGAGGGTTGAGACGTTTAATGGCTGTATTGAGTTAATTTGCGGGGACAGCTAATTTACGCTGTTATACAAGCTGTACACTCACTACTTTACATTGTAGCAAAGTGTAATTTCTTCAGTGTTGTCACATGAAAAGATATAATGAAATATTTACAAAAAAATGCGAGGGTGTGTATGTGTCTGTGTATATATGTGTATATATGTGTATATATGTGTGTATATATATATATGTGTGTGTGTGTGTGTGTGTGTGTGTGTGTGTGTGTGTGTGTATATCTATCTATCTATCTATCTATCTATCTATCTATCTATCTATCTATCTATCTATCTATCTAATGTTATATATAATTTTATTAACCTTACACCCGTGGTCATTGTGATGAATTGCCACACTATGGATGGCTCAAAGGAGTCAGTGGGAACTTATCTGAGTGGAAAAAGTGTCTCCTTGCTGAGGGAACACCTAGAAACCTCTGGAGAAACCTTGCACTAGGGCGCTCCAATCTGTGGCCCTCCAGCTGCTGCATAACTACCAGTCCCAAAAGGCATGATAAGAATTGTAGTTCCACAACAGTTTGAGGGCCACAGGTTGAGCACCCATGTATTGTATAGTAACTCAAGCACTTCTCTAAGGTCAGCTGTTCTTTTGAAATGCGAGTCCGATTAAAAGACAAAATGATTCCCGCCTGCCTGTCTTGTTTGTAGGTGGTGTAGTGCTGTCACCTATAACCAAATACATGATCTGTGTAAAATTTAGACAGACAGTACTAAAACATGGTTTCAGGTTTCATCATGCCTTGGCTCTGTGTCTGCATTTTGTAATTTACTGCTCTTTTATGGCTGTTAATTGGCTAATTAGTAGCAGAATGGTTGCTGGTTCGAGGTTTATTCTTGGAAGTCTATTGCAAAGAGAATACAGATGGTGAATCCTGCAGAAGGGGACCTATTATTTGATTCAGCAAACATTCATAGACCAGTTGAATTCTTATGTTTCTTGTATACAGTGATGGCCCTGTGCTCCCACATTGTGATTTCTAATTGGAAATGCCTGCGTAATACTGACTTCCGCTGACACTGCAGTGCTCTGTGTCGGCAGCGCTGAGTAACGCTTACACCCCTCATCACACGTGTCCTTACAACCATATTTTCCTTTGCAATAAAAGTCTGTATCAGAAAAGGTCCGTTAAGGCCCATTCACACTGGAAGTGTCAAACCTGTGTTTTAAATGCCTTTTTTGATTGGCTATAAATGCATGTAACTATTTTTCAATTGTGTGTGTGTGTTTGTTTGTTTTTTCTGCCTTTTTTTTTTAGATCTGATCAGTTTTAAAGAAAACCGAATTCTGTACATCCAGGATCATGATAGACGCTCTAAATGCATCCAACGTGACCAAATATGTCTAAATGCAGCTAAACCCGTTTTTTTAAAGCAGGAAACTCTACGTTTAGGAAAAAGTTATCTGGGAGGCATGAAAGTTGTTAATCTCCTGATGACTTCTGTGTTTGAAAAAAACAATGCAGGAGTGCCAGTGTGCATGAAGCCTTACTTTGTGCTGGTTACTGGGAGCACTGGTTCTAGCCCCAGTGCCTAGCACCCTGTTCTGCTACTGTTCCTGTTCTACTACTGTTGATAGAAGAGGCCTTATTGGACCAGATAGGCCTTTTCTGTCATAAGTGGTTCTCCCCGCCTGTCAGTGATGTACACTGATCTGTGATGCAAGTCCCATGTGCAAGAGAGTGTGTGTGTGTGATAAATAAATATATAGATTTTTCCCTTTTTTAACGTCATCACGTAAACTTTTGGTGTCACCTACGGGGTTAATTAGCTAGAGAGGGCAAAATTTGTCACAATTCTCTAGAGAAACCAATCGCCATCCAGGTTTTATTGCTAAAGCTTAATTAAACAAGCTGAGGTTGGAAGCTGATTAGTTTCTCTGCAGAATCGTGACCAATTTTGTCCTCTCTAGCTTTAGTAAATAAACTCCCTAGTGTTCACCACTGTATGTTCTATCTCCCTTCATTCAGAAGGACAATGCTAAGGATGGGCTTGTCGTGTTCGCAGCTCCACATGCCCAAGCCAGCTAGGAAGCTGACACTGCGCAGTGCTAATCGCAGGCAGTGAGACATTTCCCAATCCGTAGCTGCACAGTGTCAGCTTCCTGGCAGGCTCGGGCACATAGGGTTGCAAACATGTCCGAGCCCATCCTTAAACAATGCAAAGCAAAAGTGACTAACATAAAAAATAACTTCTTTCATAAAATACTTTTTTTTTTTTTTTTTTTTTTTTTTTTTAGATTATCCATAATTGCTTGATGGGTATATTTGCCCTGTAGTTGACCTGCTTTTAAGGTTTTGCATTTTTCGGCCTCTAATTGGCTGTCATGGTAATCAGTCACTGTAGGTAGCCCATGTCTGTCTTCCCTGTTTTATTTTTTTTATTTTTTTATTCCTTCGAATGGGGAAAGAGAGACGACTCCTTCCAATAGAAGAGGAAAAAGGCAAATAAAGGTGTTTGTGTAAAAAATAATAATAATTTTAAAGAAAAATTTGCTAGATCAGAATTTTGATCTAGGTCAGTGCCAGGGTTGGGGTCAAGGGTGAGTATATTTTTTTTTGGGGGGGGTAAAAGGATATGGATGCACAGAGTGTCTGAATTCATATGTCTTGCATGAGAGAGATATTAAACAAATTCAGTCAGCAGTATCGCTGGGAAAGAATGCTTGCCCCTCATCTGAGAAGACAAACAAATTTCCATAAGGTCCATGTTTTGGAATATCGGTCATGTTGGTGTCTTGATGAGAGGACCATGTCTTCCATTTTATTTTTTCTACTTTCGAATCCAGAGATTAATGGTTGGGTGGTGTGGAGATTTCCACTTAAAGGGTAACTCCACTTTTGTGGGGGGGGGGGGGATAGCAAATAAAGAAAATATATAGCACAATATAATTGCGACACTAATCGCATTGTAATTTGAATGTTATTAAAAATTGCCTTTCCTTTTCAATCTGCAGCCACTGTAATTTTCTGAGAATGCATTGCAATATGGCCACCTAGAGTTGTTCTGTACACAGCGTGTGTCCTGATCACTCCCCAGAAACCATTTCCTGCTTGTGTGATTGGCTCACCAATTTTCCCAGAAGTCTGCTTAAGATGCGAGTCAGATTTCAGGCATCCCCTGCAACAAAAATTACATTTTTGGAGAGATACTTTCAATAGGAGCGTGTCTAAAGGGATGCAGGCCCAGCAGCTTTCCTCATTGGTGCCCTGCAGCTGCACACCTGACAGTTAATTATGAAACCACTCCCATTAGACCCACTCGGTACAGAGGCACAGACACACACATGGATTTCTTCAGAATAACAAAAGGTGGGAATCTGCAAAAACGGTTGTTATAATCCTTGCAATGTACATAGATCACCCAGAAGGGAATGTGTTTGTTTTTGTTTTTTTTTCCCCAACAAAGTGGAGTTGCGCTTTACAATGGATACATGCCTTGGCAGCGTCAAGAAGGTGGTGGATAACCGAGGGAGAGAGATATATCTTTGGACTTGGTGTCGACACCAGGCAACGAGTCTACCCAGATGTGTTGCGTGGTAATAAGTTTGAATGTCTGGTATTGCCATGCCCCTGGAAAGTTGGCTTCTACGTAGACATTTATTTTTTGTGTGCCCAAATGAAGTTGGTGAACAGCGATTGTGTCTGTTTAAAGTATACTGGAAACCGCAAGAAAATGTACATATTCGCCAGCACACCAAGGATCTTCAATAATCGTCCAAAGGTTTTCGTTGCAGAAAAATCACATTGCAAAGACAAGTGCAAGGTTTCAGAGCCACACAGGACCTTTTCGTCATCGCATGCCTGACGAAGGGGTCCTGGGTGGCTGCGAATCATTGCACTTGTCTTTGATGTGATCTTTCTGCAATAAAAAACTTTTGGACGGTGATTGAAGATCCTTGTTGTGCTGGCTGGCGAATATGTACACTGCTTATTAGAATGACGTTGCCCAGTGAATGTACCTCCGAGACCAGTAAGTGCACTTTCCACTTTTTCCTCCATATGAAAACCTGTTTTTCTGTTCTATTTAAACATCTTACCATAAAGCCAAGGCAACCAATTGCTATCCAATTCCTATGAACTTCTGTTTTAGAAATGTTTTTCCATGCCTTGCTATTTCATACTACAACTAGCTTACCACCACTGATTAAATTCAGTTGGGAAATGGGTTGGGGAGCTCTGTTTGAATCTGTATAGGGTGTAGGTTTCCAAGGTCTTTGAAAATAAATGTGTTGGAAAGTCAACCTATGCCTGTCACCATCTGATCTGTCAAGTCTGATCTACAATTGATGATCTGATTGCTGTACATCTGTCTCACTTACACTGAGAAGTCTCATTGTGTTATTTGAGTGCTCAGATGTCTGGGGATCCTCATGTATAAAGCATGCATTGCCTTCACCTAGAGGACACTTTCACTTGTGACTTTAACTAATGAACTTGCAAGTGAGATGAGCCATTCAACCCTTCTGTTTTTATGCTCTGATTCTCCAGTACAGGCTGGGGCATCCTATGGCTCTCCGGGGACTGACCTAAAAGTTCCAGTACCAATCCATGGCCAGGTCACTGATTGTTTAATTGCTTGGCTTGCCATTCTCCGTTTTTAGTAAACTTCCTAGTAAAATGAGAGGTAAATTTTTTTTTTTTTTTTTTTTTTAATCAACAAGTAATCGTTTATTTACTCTGCTAGGGAAACGGGGCTACAATCATCCCTCAGCACCATATATTAAATTTGCATTTAAAATCCCAATAGAGGATTAATAATCAAAAAAAATAATCAATGAACCCCTTTAATATGAAAGCATTTTACATCATTTTAATTCCACAATCTTTAAAAACATGTTTAAAATAACCACTTTGGTTTTAGCAAAGTAGGAAATGGTTCATATATTTACTGGTTGTATACCCAAAACCATTGCATGTTGCATTGCTACAGAGTTCTTCATTGTAGCTTGCAAAAAATGGAATGGGACATGTTTCAAGCTTTTTAGAACCAGTTTCTAAAATTCATGGATGCCACCCTATAAAGCAAAAAGTCCCTGAATAATATACAATTCATAATAACAAGGTCTATGGTCCAAAAACATTTTAGATCCTACATCATACGTATAACTGTAATATAAGACCCACTGCAGGATGGGTTGCTAATGCACTGGGAGGCAGTGGGTCTTAGATCCTACATCATACATATAACTGTAATATAAGACCCACTGCCTCTCAGTGCATTAGCAACCCATCCTGCAGTGGGTCTTTTATTACTGTTGTATGTATGATGTAGAATCTAAAATGTTTTTGGACCATAGTCCTTGTGAATTGTATACAGGCATACCCCGATTTACGGACACTCACTTTACGTACACTCGCGAGTACGGACATGCCCGCGAGTGTACGTAAAGTGTCTCACAAGTACAAATATTCCCGCATTAGACGGAACTGAAGTTCTGAGCACTTAGCCTTTCCAGTTCCAGTGTGCTCTTTCTGTATCCTGGCTGCCTCCCCACCTCCGGTGACATCACATCCCCTCAGGCTTCCCTGTCAGCCACAGAATGCCATCCAGCCTCTCAATAGCACTGTCCTTTGTGCACACCGCGATGTCCGGGGGATGGATTGGAGCGGCCCCCCTTGCATCAGATGAGCTTATTTACATGTGAGTGTACCCCTGATGCCCCCACTAAAGCCCCTGGCACCCCCACTACAGCCTAGAAGTGAAAAAAGGCATTGCTTCACTTTAAGTACATTTTCGTTTTACATCAATGCTCTGGTCCCGTTGTGTACTTAAAAGTGGGGTATGCCTGTATTATTCTGGGACTTTTTGCTTTACCGGGTGGCATGATACATCCCTTAATTTTAAAAACTAAAAGTTTGAAATGCAATGGCTGTCCCATTCCATTTTTGCAAGCTACAATTAAGAACTCTGTAGCCATATAACATGCAATGGTTTTGGGTATACCAGTCCGTAGATACAGTATCTCACAAAAGTGAGTAGACCCCTCCACATTTTTGTAAATATTTTTATTTCATCTTTTCATGTGACACTGAATAAATGACAATTTGCTACAATGCAAAGTAGTGAGTGTACAGCTTGTATAACCGTGTAAATTTGCTGCCCCCTAGAAATGACAACACACAGCCATTAACCGCTGGCAACATAAGTGAGTACTCCCCAAAGTGTCAATATTTTGTGTGGTCATCATTATTTTCCAGCACTGCCTTAACCCCCTTGGGCATGGAGTTTGTCAGAGCTTCACAGGTTGCCACTGGAGTCCTCTTCCACTCCTATGATGGGACCTTACGCTCCTCCACCTTCCGTTTTGAGGATGCCCCACAGATGCTCAATGGGGGTTTAGGTCTGGAGACATGCTTGGCCAGTCCATCACCTTTTTACCCTCTGCTTCTTTAGCAAGACCGTGGTCGTTTTAGTTGTGTGTTTGGGGTTATGTTGGAATACTGCCCTTTGGCCCAGTCTCCGTAGTGAGGGGGGATCATGCTTCAGTATGTCACAGTACATTGCCATTCATGGTTCCCTCAATGAACTATAGCTCCCTAGTGCCAGCAGCACTTGTCTTTGTACTGCTCCCCTGGTTGCTGCCACACGCTTGACATCATCTGGACCAAATAAGTGTATCTTGGTCTCATCAGACCACAGGACATGGTTTCAGTAATCCATGTCCTTGGTCTGCTTATCTTCAGCAAACTGTTTGTGGAATTTCTTGTGCATCATATTTAGAAGAGGCTTCCTTCTGGAACGACAGCCATGCAGACCAATGTGATGGTGTATGGTCTTGAGCATTGACAGGCTGTCTCCTAACCACTTCAACCTTTGCAGCAATGCTGGCAGCACTCATACATGTATTTACCAAAGATGACCTCTGGACATGACGCTGAGCACGTGCACTCAACCTCTTTGGTCGACCATGGCGAGTCCTGTTAAACCACTGTCTTGTATTGGCCATTGTGCTGCTGCTGTTTCAGGGTCTTGGCAATTTTCTTATAGCCTAGGCCATCTTTATGTAGAGCAACTTTTCTTCTTTTTTTCATACGTCATGGGACACAGAGTCAGGATAATATTCATTACCTTCTGGGTTATACTTGATGATCATCAGGTGAATGACACTGGTAGACAGAGTCTTTAGACAGAAGGAAGATCCTTCCTACCAGTAACTTGGAGAGTGCTGACTACAGAATTTTCTCAGGCCGGGGAGCGACCCTAAGAGGGGCTCATAGCTCTAGGGAAATGGTCAAGGCCAGAACAGGTCCTGCGATCAACATCCTGCAATTAAGGGCAGTACGTCCAGACCCTACGGTCCTGGATGATGGAGCTTCAGGACTGCCCTATCAGGGTTCAGTCTGACAATGCCACTGCAGTGGCCTATATAAACCGACAAGACGGTACCAGGAATTGTTCAGCTCTTAAGGAGGTGAACCACATACTAGCCTGGGCAGAGGAACATATGCAAATTATACTGGCAGTCCATATCCTGGGAATGGAGAACTGGAAGACAGATTATATCAGCCACCAGCAGATCTGCCAGGGGGAATGGTCCCTACACCCAGAGTTGTTCCAGGAAAATTGCCAATGTTGGGGATGGCCAGAGGTCGACTTACTGGCATCCATGTTCAACAACAAGCTACAGCAGTTTGTCCCGAACAAGGGATCCTTTGGCAATAGGAGCAGATGCTCTGATGGTTCCATGGAGCCATTACTTACCTGGTTTATGCTTTTCCTTTGGTCCCTCTCCTTCCACATTTGTTGCGCAGGATTCGTAAAGGGGGGCGTTCCAGTCATTCTGGTGGCACCAGCCTGGCCCAGAAGGCCTTGGTTCCCGGAGATTGTGAGACTGACAATAGACGGGCCATGGACTCTTCCACAGCACCCCTATCTTCTGTCTCAAGGTCCTATATTCCACCCCAATTTACAGTCTCTAAATTTGACGACATGGCTATTGAAGCCAGGGTGTTAAAGGACCGTGGCATCCCGGAACCCTAGTAAATGCTAGAAATGCTGTCACTAGGAAGATCTATCATAAGGTCTGGAAGACTTGTATTGCTTGGTGTGAAGCCAGAAAATGGCATCCTCAGAAATATGTGATTGGGAGAATTCTCTCCTTTCTACAGTCAGCTGTAGAAATGAAATTGGCTTTGAGTACAATTCGAGATCAAGGGGGTAATCCACAAAAGAGATACGACGGCGTATCTACTGATACGCCGTCGTATCCCTGTTTCTATCTTTGGAACTGATCCACAGAATCGGTTTCCAAGAGATAGACAGAAGATCCGACACGTGTAATTGAATTACACTGTCGGATCTTAAGGATGCAATTCTAGGCTGGCCGCTAGGTGGCGAGGCCATTGCGGCCAGCCTAGAATATGCAAATGAACACTTACGGCGATCCACGAACGTTCCGACGGGCCCGTCACGCTAATTCTACGTCGTTTACGCCGAGTTACGCCACGTAAAAAAAGCCCTATTAAGTATGGCCGTCGTTCCCGCGTCAAATTCAAACTCTACGTCGTTTGCGTAAGACGTCCGTGAATGGCGCTGGACGCCATTTACGTTACCGTCTAAGCAAATGACGTCGGAGCGACGTCTGTTAGCGCAATGCACTTTGGGTAATTTACCCAACGGAGCATGCGCAGTACGTCCGGCGCGGGAGCGCGCCTAATTTACGCCGGACGGAGTTAAGTTACACCGCCGCAAAATTCCAGGTAAGTGCTTTGTGGATCGGCACCTAACTTGGGAGATTTGCGGCAGTGTAACTTAACTCTGAAAAGTTAAGTTGCGCTCGGCGGCTGTGGATCTGGCCCCAAGTTTCTTCCCTATCCGTATTCTTCTAAAGGCCTTTAGCCTCCCATTCACTGATCCAAACCTTTATGCAAGGGGCAACTCGCTTGCTTCTCCCCCATCAGGTCACCTATGTGTCCTTTGGACTTGAACTGGGTGTTGTCTGTGATACAGAAACAACCATTTTAACCTACTAAGGAAATTCCATTAGACTTGCTTACACGCAAGCTAGCCTTACTGATGGCTATCACCTTGGCTAGGAGGGTGTCGGAGTTGGCGTCCCTGTCATGCAGGGAACCGTATTTAATCCCTCACCATGACAGTCGTGTTACTGATGTACTAAAAAGGATTTTACAGGCAAGTATGACAAACATATGAGGATCTTAATAATAAAAAAAAAGATATGTTTTTGTCATACTTGCCTGTAAAATCCTTTTTAGTACATCATGGGACACAGAGTCGGGCTAATATTCATTACCTTCTGGGATGTCCCAGCGCAATAGCCTTGAGGGGAAGTAGACACCCTGCCAAACAGTAGCCATCAGTTTTTGTACGGCAGCCCGCAGAACACTGCGGCCGAAAGCCAAATCCTCGGCTGCTTGAACATCCACTCCATTTTGTGAACGTATGCACTGAAGACCGGGTAGCAGCATTACAAATCTGAGGCAGATACCCGATAGCGAAAAGCCCAGGGAGGTTCTTACACCCCTGGTAGAATACGCGCTCATCCTAAAGGGAAGAGCTTTATGTTTCAGATCGTAGGCCTGAATGACCAATTGACGAACCCAATTGCCAATGCAAGCTTTGGAAGCAGTCTGCCCTTTCTTAGGACCCTTTTTTTTTTTTTTTTATTAAGATTCTCAGACAGTTATTTGCCATGAGGTGCCATGTTGAATTTCCAGTGACCAATATGAGAGTGAGAGCGATGACACCAGATTTAACACACCTGCTCCCCATTCACACCCGAGACCCTTTAACACTAACAAGTCACATGACATCGGGAAGGGAAAATGGCTAATTGGGCCAGATTCAGACATTTTCACTTGGGGTGTACTTATGGCCAGCGGTTTAGACATTAATGGCTGTGCATCGAGTTATTTTGAGGGGACAGAAAATTAAAAATGTTACACTTTACTACAAGAGTGTACAGCTTGTATAATTTCTTCAGTGTTGTCCAATTCATCCCAAAGGTCTTCTATCGGGTTGAGGTCAGGACTCTGTGCAGGCCAGTCAAGTTCCTTCACCCCAAACTCGCTCATCCATGTCTTTTATGCACCTTCCTTTGTGCACTGGTGCGCAGTCATGTTGGAACAGGAAGGGGCCATCCCCAAACTGTTACCACAAAGTTGGGAGCATGAAATTGTCCAAAATGTCTTGATATGCTGACACCTTTAAGAGTTCCCTTCACTGGAACTCAAGGGCCAAGCCCAACCCCTGAAAAACAAACCCACACCATAATCCCCCTCCCTTCCACCAAATGTTTTTAACCAGTGCACAAATCCCTCTCCCTGGCAGAGTTTATGATTTCTTGGCTATTTTCCACAGAATATAAATGCCAACACAAAAACATTTTCATTCACTCATGGTTAGTGTTTGGCTGAAGCCAGTTATTATCAATCAACTGTGTTTTACTATTTTTAAATCATAATGACGACAAACTGCCCAAATGACCCTGATCAAAAGTTTACATACCCTGGTGATTTTGACCTGATAACATGCACACGAGTTGACACAAAGGGGTTTGAATGGCTATTAAAGGTAACCATCCTCACCTGTATTGTGTGTAAAAGGTCAATGAGTTTCTGGACTCCTGACAGACCCTTGCATCTTTTCATGCAGATCTGCACTGACGTTTCTGGATTCTGAGTCATGGCGAAAGCAAAAGAATTGTCAAAGTATCTGCGGGAAAAGGTATTTGAACTTTTATAAAACAGGAAAGGGATATAAAAAGATATCCAAGGAATTGAGAATGCCAATCAGCAGTGCTCAAACACTAATCAAGAGATGGAAAATGAGGGGTTCTGTTGAAACCAAACCACGGTCAGGTAAACCAACTAAAATTTCAGCCACAACTGCCAGGAAAATTGTTTGGGATACAAAGAACACAAATAACTTCAGGTAAAATACAGGACTCTCTGAAAATATGTAGTGTGGCTGTTTCAAGATGCACAATAAGGAGGCACTTGAGGAATGATGGGCTGCATGGTCGAGTCGACAGAAGAAAGACATTACTACGCAAATGCCACAAAGTATCCCACTTACAATACGCCAAACGACACCAAGACAAGCCTCAAACCTGGCAGTGTCATTTAGAGTGATGAGACCAAAATGTAGATTTTTGGCTAAACCATAAACGCTTCATTTGGAGAGGAGTCAACAAAGCCTATGATGAAAGGTACACCATTCCTACTGTGAAACATGGAGGTGGTTTGCTGATGTGTGAGCTCAGGTCAAAATTGTTGGCAAGATGAATGTTGGTATGTTATCAAAAAATACTGGATTAACATTTGCATTCGTCAGCCAGGAAGCTGCACATGGGGCGTAATTGGACATTGCAACATGACAATGATCCAAAACACAAGGCCAAGTTGACCTGTCATTGGCTACAACAGAATAAAGTGAAGGTTCTGGAGTGGCCATCTCGGTCTCCTGACCTCAATATCATTGAGCCACTCTGGGGAGATCACAAACATGCAGTTCATGCAAGACAACCCAAGAATTTTACAGGAACTGGAGGCTTTTTGCCAGGAGGAATGGGCAGCTTTTCCATCTGAGAAGATAAAGAGCCTCATCCACAAATGCCACAAGACTTCAAGCTGTCATTGATGTTAAAGGGGGCAATGAACCGTATTATGAACTGGGGTATGTAAACTTTAAGTTGGGTAGTTTCTGTTGTCATTATGATTTAAAAAAAAAAAAGTAATCACAGTTGATTCATAATAAATGGCTTCAGCCAAACACTAACCTTGAATGAAAAATGTTTTTGTGTCATCATTCATATTCTCTGGAAAATGGCCAAGAAATCATCAATTCTGCCAGCGTATGTAAACTTAAGAGCACAACTGTGTGTGTGATATATATATATATATATATATATATATATATATTATTGAAGAAAGTTCAAGAGTTGGTGTGTGTGTGTGTGTGTGTGTGTGTGTGTGTGTGTGTGTGTGTACTATAGTTCTAGGAATTTTTGGTATAGGTGTTCTTGTGTGAATTCACCTCTCATTCGATGTGTACTAGGTGTTGATTAGCAGCCTCACAATAGGCAAGCCATGTTAGAAGGTTACTTGATGCCTGCCGGCCCTTCTCTGCAGCGTTGCCTGATCAGGTATCATTCCTTTTGTTACAGACGCCAAAAAAAAAATAATGAAATAAATTTGATACAGTAGGCCATTCCACTCTGACCTGCAGCCACAGAAATTAGGATTTAACTCATTATTTATTCAGTGTGGATGCCGATGGCTGCATTCAAGAGACTGGGCTCACTAGGTAATTTTCCACTGTTGCGGGACATCAAGGCATTCAGGCTTGAATATCTGAGCAGAGACCAGGGGTGTGAATGCAGCCAAGTGATGGAAACTGAGGAACCAGCAGAAGATGAGAAATTACTAAAACTCGTGTGTGTGGTCAGCAATCTTGGTTGGCTGTATGTGCTCTTGCGCGAAGGCTTACTAAAAGTTTTTGGTATAATTGGTTACAGGTATTGTCTTGACCCCTTTTAAAAGTTATGCTGGTTACTTTTGAGCCACAACTCAAAACTGGGAAATTTAGACATTCTAGGAAAACTAAAGGCTCGTTCATTTTCTGTGAAATGTGGCGAAACTGCCATTACCCCCGCCTTCTCCATTAAAGCCCAACTAAGCGCAAATATGAACTTTAGCATGGATGTATTACATATGTTACCAATTTGTCCAGATTCCCCCTTCTCCAACATTTTATACTAAGATCTCCAAGGCTTTCTTAGACTTTATTTCTATACAGGGGACTTCTCAGTCCCCTGTGTAGTATCTACATCACTGATGTAACTGCATTGGCCCAATCTGAAGTGTGGGAGTAATTTTACGTTTTTAGTAATGAGGCCGGGTTCACACTGGTACGACTTGCTCTCCGACTTTGGGAGCACGTATGGCATTACGTGTGTAAATCAATGGTTTCCTATTAGAGCTGTCTTAATTGGTCCGACACAAGTCGGTCTGACTTTGAAAAAGGTTCCTGCACTACTTTGGTCCATTTTCAGCCCATTCAATATCAATGAAGTCGGATCAAATTCGGATCCTCTTTTTAACTATCTGACTTGTGATATCCGACATGGCGATTTACAGCAGCAGTAAAAACAATTAATGTTGTGATTGGGATTGGAATATTGGGATTGTTTTGATTGGTCAAAGAACAAGTTGGACTATCTCAAAGTTGTAGCAAAATCTTATCCTGTTAATTAAAGTCATTTGGAATTAGGACCGATGTCGTAGGGCAAAGTCGGATCCACAGTCGTGTCGTACCAGTGTGAACCTGGCTTTAGATGTTTTTACTTAATAAGTAATTGATTATGTGTTTCTTGCATCGATCAGCACTGATTGCAAGCTCCATCCACCCCTGACCACATATCAATCTCCAACACCAGCTGTATCTGCATTGCATGGCTATATGGACAATGACAAAAGAACTGCCCTGTCACCATCCACAGCTGTAACTAAATTCCCAATGAATCATGGAACATGTAGTCTAGTTTGCATCACCAAGAAAGAGAATGTAGGTTATGCATCTCCTCCAATTTTCTGCAAAGATTAGGGCGATGGCGACACCCTGGGACTTTTGTAGATCAACTGAGTGCTGCAAATCATGCATTTTATGTATCGGCAATTAGATTTTACATTTTATAAAAAAAAATTATATTGTGTAGAAAAAACGAAAAACAGTTCATCCTTGAGTTGGATTTTAAAGAGGAAGTAACCCCGAATGGGTTTTACTTCCTCTTTATTCCCCAGCAAAGTAAGAGCATAATGGGCTACCTAGCCCATTATGTGACACTTGCCTGCAAACGAAGCCCACGCTGTCCCACTGGTGGTCGCATCCATCTTGGCCCCTCTTCCTTCTGGGGCTGCGGACTACAGCTCTGTGACTGGCCAGAGTCGCGTAATGTCACTCCCGCATATGCGCTCAAGAGCCTTCAGTCACGGCACGTTCTAGTGAAGAAACGGCACTGAGGGCCGTATATTCACAGCACATGCGCCGATGATGTTGACGCAAGCTTATATGGTAAATATCTTCTAAACCGTGCAGGTTATAATTGTGGACAAAATGAAAATGTTACATGTATGATGCAATTGGTCAGTAACGTTAACAGCAGTTTTTTTAGTTTTTTTTGTAATATGGTGGCAATGCTGCACTGTTCGTACTGCAGTGAAATCACCACAGCGTGGTCACCCAGTGGGTCAGTGTAGTATTAGATTGTGCCTTCGGGTAGTATGAAGTTAAAAGTAAACAGCAGACACTGGCTATGCCAGCCATTTAAAAAAATCAGATTTTTTTTTTTTGCAAATATAAAATGAACAAAAAATCGCACCTGGTTGTGGACATTCATCAGATTTTGTAGATTTTTTTTTGGCATCTTTTATAAATAAGAATTCCATTTTCTCTTGCTAGTATAGTTATTTTCTTTATCGTACATCACGGGACACAGAGCGGCATTCATTACTATATGGGTTATATGGAGTACCTTCAGGTGTAGACACTGGCAATCTCAAACAGGAAATGCCCCTCCCTATATAACCCCCTCCCATAGGAGGAGTACCTCAGTTTTTACGCCAGTGTCTTAGGTGTTAGTCATGGTTTAGCTTGCCTCCGCATCCTTGGGATTAGGTGAGCTACCGGTTCTGTCCAAAAAAGCCTCAGCGCTAAAGTGGTCAGTAACCGGACCCCAAACCCTTGGGGTATAGCCCATAATGCTTTTCTTTTTAGAGAGCTGGACCCTGGGCCCAGAACTTAGAAACCTTTGGGTACCTAAAGTTTTCTGTTGCCAGGGTGCTATATGGGCCCAGGACAGTGGATCCTTCATAGGAACCCAGGGCCTGAAGGTCTAGACATCCCCACGGAGATGGGGGAAGATTGGGCCTCTTGCTTGGCAAAGTCCTGCGGCATGGAGCAGGTAAGTGAGGGGAAAACTTGCGGAACTTGGTTCTTAGCAGGTTTTTTTCTGGGGGGTCACAGGGGACATGCCTAAAGTTATGCACTGCATCTGGCAAACTAGTCACATATCATAAAGATAGGATGGCTCTCTATGTATTATTCCCCATAAGATGTGACCTCCCTTGTAGTGTTGGAAAAGCATTGAGTGGGGCCTGTGTTATATAAAAATATATGTGTGTGTCAGAGAGCTTTGCTTACCTGCAGGCCTCCAGGCGATGCTCCATTCAGTCTTCCTCCTCAGAGCCTGCAAGCAGGCAAAACGCTGACCTCCTCGTGTGTTCCAGGCTGCAGGCTGCAGTTTGCTGGAACAGAGAGGTCCCTTCCTCCCAAAATCCCCCCCCCCTCCCCCTGTCGGGAGGGGCATTTCCTGTTTGAGATTGCTGGGGGGGGAAGGGCGGGTCAGTGGCTTAAAGGAAGGGGCGGCCCTTCCTTGTTTGTTCCATCAATACTTTGGAACTGAGGAGAAAGACCAGAGCGGCAGCACGGGGCGCCGAGGACACACAGTGGCCAGAAAGGATATTGCAGTCTTCAGAGGACTGTTTTGTCAAGCCTAGAAATAGGCTGTTTCTTTTCCATCTCATAGTTTTTCTTTGCAATACTACTCAGGGGGACAGAATGTTTTTTCTTTCCTGGATTTGAAACAAAAACGAAAAAAAAAAAAAAAAAAAGTCATCTAGGGGAGAGGAAGCATTTTTTTATCCCCCAAACAGGTGTTTGGACAATTAACTTTTATAGTTCCAAATACCAATAGGTAGCAGGTGTACCTCGGTATTGTACCATGGTATGCCGCTGTTTTCCCTACAGGGAGCCTTGGGGCCATCGGGATCTGGGGCTGGAGCTGACGCGGGTCAGTCCAACCCTAAGATGGTCACGGAGGAGGTATTACTCACCTCTTTAAAAGAGATGCAGAAAAGCATGGGAAAAATGATATCCGCAGCTATGCGGGGCAGTAAGCGGAATAGATCTCCGTCGCCCGAGCGCGGACCCTCAGAAGAGGAGGTCCTTTCCTCAGGGGAATTGGACGACCTCTTGGACACGGACCAAGTAGGTTCAGGGATCGAAGACCCGGATACAGAGGAGTCTGGGGCAGTCTCCCTGAGGGAGAGCTGGTGGATTCAAGGATTGTCGGACTTGGTCCATAGGACATTCAACTTGCCAGTACCAGATCTCCAGGTATCGACGGTTTCAGCTTTGGGCTCACTGAGGGCGCCTCAAAGCAATGCTGTGTTTCCGATCCATCCTCTATTAGAGGGAATTTTGTTCCAAGATTGGAACAAGCCAGATAAGATCTTCTTACCACCTAAAAGGTTCTCTGTCCTATATCCTATGGAAAAAATGTTTTCCAAAAGATCGGCTACTCCTGCAGTGGACGCAGCCATCTCATGTGTTAACAGATCGTTAACATGCCCTGTAGAAAACATACAGGTGTTCAAGGATCCAGTTGATAAGCGCTTGGAAGCACTACTTAAGAACTCCTTCACTACTGCAGGGGCAGTAGTACAGCCAGCTGTGGCTGCGATTGGGGTCGCTCAAGCATTATCGGATCAATTTAAGCAGATGCTTAAACTTATTCCGGCCCAGCAGGCAGAAAAATTTTCGGATGTCCCTAAGGCCATATGTTTTACGGTAGACGCAATCAAGGATTCTATCCAGCAAGCGTCACGTTTATCGTTATCCCTTATCCATATGAGAAGACTCTTATGGTTAAAAAGCTGGGAGGCTGAGCCCCCATGCAAGAAGCTCCTGGTAGGGTTCCCCTTCCATGGAGGACGACTCTTCGGAGAAGACCTAGATAAATACATTCAGACCATTTCAAACGGCAAGAGTACTCTCTTGCCAACTAAGAAGAAGGTTCAGGGACCTGCGTTTAAACGACAGTATTCCCCTGGGCAGGGGCCCTCTAATGCCAAGCAGTATCGACGGCCTCCTGCAAAAGCAAACTTCGGCTTCAACAGCAGATCACAAGGACAGGCTGTTAGAGGCAAAAGGCAGTGGTTTCGCAAACCAGCAAAACCAGCCCCCAAGCCAACCTTATGAAGGGGCGCCCCCACCCACGAAGGTGGGGGGAAGGCTGCGACTCCTTTCAGAGATTTGGGAAGCCAGCATTCCCGACGAGTGGGTACGGTCTTCCGTGGCCACAGGCTACAAAGTAGATTTCCTAAGGTTTCCTCCTCCTCATTTCCAGAAGTCGAGGATTCCAAACGATCCGGAAAAGGGAGCCGCATTAAGATCGGCATTAGATCATCTACTTTCCCAGGAAGTAATAGTAGAGGTACCAGTCCTGGAACAGGGGCTGGGTTTCTACTCCAACCTATTCATCATCCCAAAATCCAATGGAGATGTCAGGCCAATTTTGGACCTAAAGATGGTAAATGCATATCTAAAGATCCGCTCATTTCGGATGGAATCCGTGCGGTCAGCAGCTGCCACACTCCAGAAGGACGACTTCATGGCGTCCATAGACATAAAGGATGCCTACCTTCATGTTCCAATTTATCAGCCACATCAAAGATATCTACGCTTCATGGTGGCTTCGCGTCACTTCCAATTCGTGGCGCTTCCCTTCGGGTTGGCTACGGCCCCCCGGGTGTTCACGAAGGTCCTAGCTCCAATCCTAGCCAAACTAAGGATCCAAGGGGTCACGATCCTAGCATACCTGGACGACCTCCTAGTCATAGATCACTCGTCTCCCGGCTTGGAGCGAGCAGTGGCCCTCACGGTCCAATACCTCGAGAGGTTCGGCTGGGTCCTAAATCGAGAAAAGTCAGCTTTCCAGCCCACAAAGCAGTTGGAATATCTCGGCATGAGATTAGACACAGAACAACAAGGAGTGTTCCTACCTCTGAGGAAGGTAAAAGCCATCAAGGAATTAATCCTACTGGTTCTAAGCAAGAAAGAACCGACTATTCGCCTATGTATGAGGTTACTAGGCAAGATGGTGGCCACATTCGAGGCGGTACCATACGCCCAGAGCCACACTCGCATCCTACAGGCAGCCATCCTGTCAGCATGGAGCAGAAGGCCACAGGCCTTGGATATCCCGTTGCCGCTCTCATCAAGAGTCCGACAAAGTCTGTGTTGGTGGTTAGACCCTCAGAATCTACTGAAGGGGAGGTCTTTCAGCCCAGTGGCTTGGAAGATAGTGACCACAGACGCCAGCCTGACGGGCTGGGGAGCAATTTTGGATGGTTGCACTCGCCAAGGTACTTGGGCAAAGCCAGAGAAGCAGTTGCCCATCAACATCTTGGAGCTCAGAGCTGCTCGACTAGCCCTCAGGGCTTGGACGTCAAAATTGCAGGGGTTCCCGGTGAGAATTCAATCAGACAATGCCACGGCCGTGGCACACATAAATCACCAAGGGGGAACCAGGAGTCAAGCCGCTCAGAGAGAGGTGAGCTTGATTCTTCTATGGGCAGAGGCTCATGTGCCCTGCATATCGGCAATATTCATTCCAGGAGTGGACAACTTTCAGGCGGACTTCTTAAGCCGCCAGACTCTATGGCCGGGGGAATGGTCTCTGCATCCACTAGTCTTTCAAGCACTCTGCCAAAGATGGGGAGTGCCGGACGTGGATATCATGGCATCGAGACTCAACAAGAAACTAGACAGGTTCATGTCCCGCTCAAGGGATCCGATGGCCTGCGGAACCGATGCGTTGGTTTGCCCTTGGCATCAGTTCAAACTTCTTTATGCGTTTCCCCCGCTCCAGTTACTACCCCGCCTGCTGCGCAGGATCCGGGTGGAGCACATACCAGTCATCCTGGTAGCTCCAGCATGGCCCAGAAGGGCATGGTACTCACTAATCTTAAGGATGGTAGTGGGAGACCCTTGGACTCTTCCTCTACGGCCAGACCTGCTATCGCAAGGTCCGATCCTCCACCCTGCCTTACGGCATCTAAATTTGACGGCCTGGAAGCTGAATCCCTGATTCTCAGGGGTAGAGGTCTGTCTCAGAAAGTAATCTCTACCCTAATCAGAGCCAGGAAACCGGTCTCTAGGGTGATTTATTACAGGGTCTGGAAGGCCTATGTAGGCTGGTGTGAGTCCAAGCGATGGCTTTCTCGCAAATTTACCATCGATGGAGTATTAAGTTTTCTCCAGCTAGGAGTGGATAAAGGATTGGCATTAAGCACAATCAAAGGACAGATTTCTGCTCTGTCAGTGTGGTTTCAGCGGCCGCTGGCCACCCACTCGCTGGTTAAGACCTTCCTTCAAGGGGTCTTACGTATTAGACCTCCAGTTAAATCCCCGCTTTGTCCGTGGGATTTAAATCTTGTTCTGTCAAGTTTACAGAAACAACCGTTTGAGCCGTTGGCTGATATTCCTTTGGTTCTACTGACAAGGAAGTTAGTATTTTTGGTTGCCATAGTTTCCGCAAGAAGAGTTTCGGAGCTGGCAGCCTTATCCTGTAAGGAACCATATCTTGTTTTTCATAAGGACAGGGTCGTTCTCCGCCCTCATCCTTCCTTCCTTCCGAAGGTCATATCCAGTTTTCATTTGAACCAGGATTTGGTATTACCATCCTTCTTCCCTAAACCTACTTCCAGAAAGGAAGGGTTGCTGCATACCTTGGATATTGTCAGGGCCATGAAGGCCTATCTTAAAGCTACAAAGAAGATCCGGAAGACAGATGTGCTGTTCATTCTACCGGATGGGCCCAAGAAGGGGCAGGCAGCTGCAAAGTCCACCATTTCTAGGTGGATTAAGCAATTAATCACTCAGGCCTACGGCTTGAAAGGGTTGCCTCCTCCAGTATCATTAAAGGCTCATTCTACTAGAGCCATGGGCGCCTCCTGGGCAGCACACCACCAGATCTCTATGGCTCAAGTTTGCAAGGCGGCAACCTGGTCTTCTGTCCACACGTTTACAAAATTCTACAGTTGGACGTAAGAAGGAATACTGATACTGCCTTCGGGCAGGCAGTGCTGCAGGCTGCAGTTTGAGACCCTCGGATTCCGGGGGCTCCTCTTGTTCGAGTTAAATTTAAAAATTTTATTTTTCTCAACTAAGTTGGATTTATTATGATTTGAGTATATCTCTAAATTAAATCCTTTTGTCTTGGAGATGTTCTCCCTCCCCTCATTGTAAGCATTGCTTTGGGACATCCCATATAGTAATGAATGCCGCTCTGTGTCCCGTGATGTACGATAAAGAAAAAGAGATTTTTAATACAGCTTACCTGTAAAATCTTTTTCTTGGAGTACATCACGGGACACAGAGCTCCCACCCCTCTTTTTTGAGGACCATTTTGGGAGGCATACTGCTTGCTACAAAACTGAGGTACTCCTCCTATGGGAGGGGGTTATATAGGGAGGGGCATTTCCTGTTTGAGATTGCCAGTGTCTACACCTGAAGGTACTCCATATAACCCATATAGTAATGAATGCCGCTCTGTGTCCCGTGATGTACTCCAAGAAAAAGATTTTACAGGTAAGCTGTATTAAAAATCTCTTTTTTCCTCTCTACTCGGTTTATGGTTTGGCAATGGTAGCTATGCTGGGATACATCTATCTCCATTGAGAAACTCACTAATGTTTTATATTGTAAGCGGTCCCTCATTTTTGAAGAACCAATAACGCATGCCTCAGAAATTTAGGTACAAAAAAACAATAGCGTGTAAATTAATAATGCTTTGTTTTTTCTTACTGTTTTTCAGACTGCCTTGGATCTGCCGTCTTTTCTCCAATCAAAGCTGATCTTACAAAAAATATAACGGTACTTTTTCATATCATATCTTAAACAAAACAATCCTGGTCATAAGATGGCTACGGTTTCAGTTTTACTGTAAGTGGGTATTAAAGAGTAACTCCACTTTTTTCAGAAACGGAAAACAAAACAATCTCATCTGAGTGATTAGAGTGTATTGCAAGGATTTTATGATTCCTACCTGTTTCTGCTCTCAAGACACTCCTGCTTGTTTGATTATGTCAATGTAAAAATGAAAAGGGGGTGATGTCGATCGGCTGATGCCCTTGCAGTGTTCTAATGAAGAAAACTTTAGGGTTGGCATCCCAGTAGAAGTCCTAAACCCTTTGGAAGTTCCCCTCCAAAAAACAAAAGAATTCTTGTAGAGGATGCCTAATATCCAACTTTGTATATTGGTGTACACTAATCACTAATAATGAATCACACAAGCAAAAAATTACATTTCTGTACACCATCTCTGCCAGCTCATTTGAGACACGCATCACTTGGGACATACTTTAATTTCATTGTTTCAAGAAATGATGCATCCTTAAAGTGTTACTAAACCCAGTAATATGAAAATAGTTCACCCCCCCCCCCCACAGTGCCCACAGCTTATAAATCTTCTTTTAACATACAAATACTGCCACCATATACCTCTTTGGATGATTGGTATACCACGGTTACATGATGTTTTGTCCAGTGCTAAGAGTTTGGATAGGAGGAGATTTTGTGTATACACGACCACATGTTTGGTGTCAATATCATGTGACCTGGCTAGCTCTGAGAAGAAGTAGATGTTCTCCCAGCATAAGACACAACTGAGCATGTGCAGGTCGGCTACCCTACCACCACTGAGCATGTGCAGGTCGGCTACCCTGCCTGTGTTAGCTGGCTTTCCCCAGATAGACATTGCAGGAGGGGAGGATCTGTGCATACAGGATAAAACGGCCTTTTTACACAATGCAGAGGGTTAAACCCTTAAGTTCCACAGTGAGTATAACAAGCATGCTATGCTGCATATACAGACTGATTTTACTGTTGTGGGTTTAGTAAAAACACTTTAAGGACTCTTTCACATGGGTGGACTCCGCCTGCTCAGCGTAGGATCTGCCCTCTAATCCCCGCTGAGCAGGTAGATAACAGGTTCATCAGGGGTCAAGTCCTGGGGAAAAAAGTGTGGGACCTCCCACCCAAGATCCACTCCCCCACCAAAAAAAAAAAAAATGATACGCTCATATGCATAATTACTAAACCGCATATTTTGTTTTTTTAAGCAAGTTCTTTCTAAATCCTGCGATAACTCACGCAGACCTCCGCAATGTCTCCTGGGAACAATGACGAGAGCTCCCAGGAGACATTGCGGCATGGAGGAAGTGACGGAATACCCGCACACTACCCAATGAATCCATATACAGGAAGCAGCAGGTAACATAAAAGATTACTAAGGTTCGCCTGCCCTTGACAGTGACTCGAGCTGGGAATCGCCGCTTAGTGAAGGATTGGCTCGGGCGGCTCAGCTGCTCTAGTCCTGCAAAGGGAACTGCGTTCCTGCTGTAAAAAAAGTGCAGGAACTCCGTTCCCACGCATTCCCGCAGGACTTGAGCCCTGAGGTCCATGTCCGCTTATGCAAAGCAGACACAGCCTGCTTTGCTCTGTGGGCGGTTGGATTTAAAAGGACCACCGGTTCGTTTACATCCGACTGTCATGCGACTGATTCATCATTATTATTATTATTATTATTATTATTATTATACAGGATTTACAGTATATAGCGCCAACAGTTTACGCAGCGCTTTACAATATAAAAGGGAGACAATACAGTTATAATACATTAAAATACAAGAGGGTTAAGAGGGCCTTGCTCAGAAGAGCTTACAATCTAATATATTAATGGGAACGGTTCCCCCATTTGTCTGTTTTTAGCAAATCGGATGTTGGCGGGTGTCAACGGACACATGTCTGTTTACATCCACCACTCCATAGAGGGCAATGGATGGTCCAATCGTGTCCACCTAAATAAACTGACATGCAGACCCGATCGGTCCACCCGTATGAGAGGGGCCTAAAAAAAAAAAAAACGTAATGGGTGAGATTTGCTAAAACGGGTGCACACAAAATCTGGTGCAGCTGTGCATAGTAACCAATCGGCTTCCAGGTTTTATTGTTAATCTATAACAATAAAACCTGGAAGCTGATTGGTTACTATGCACAGCTGCACCAGATTCTGTGTGCACCTGTTTTAGTAAATCTCCCCCATAGTTTACCAACTGCCTCTTGACGTGGATTACCTATTATGAAGTATGCTGTGGGATATGGATGGAGAGAGAATAAATTATTTATTTTTATATATATATATATATATATATATATATATATATATATAATTACATTCATTACCATAATTTAATGTGTGTTTTTTTTTAAATACCTGGATTTCTTATTTATAACTGCATTAACCAGTTACTAACCACCCTATAGACGATATACGTCTACAAGGCGGTTGCTTAACTCTGGGAAGACGTCCATGGACGTCCTCCCAGAATTGCGCGCCCTCTGGACCCGGTGGATCACGGTAAATCGCTGCTGATAGCGGCTGTTTACCACGTGATCGCTCTGTCCAATGATGGAGCGATCACTTGTAAACAAACCGGTGTCATGTGATGACGCCGGTTCCTCCCTCCCCTCTCTGTACCGAACGGTACAGTGTGAGAGGAGAGGGGGGGAGAGAGCGGATGCAGCACGAGTGCTGTGGGCTGGATCTGCGACAAATGCAGTCACAGATCCAGCCAGCCATCCATCCCTGCTCAGCCATCCCTGCCCCATACTGTGCAATACTCCATACCCATACTCTGCAATACCCCACACTACTCTGCAATACCCCACAATACCCTGCAACGTTGCCTATGGGGATTTTTAAGTAGCGAAGTTTGATGCCATTCCACGAGCGTGTGCAATTTTGAAGGGTAACATGTTGGGTAGCCATCTACTCGGCGTAACTTCATCTTTCACATTTATGCAAAAGAATGAAGAAAAAATACGAAATTTGCTAAATTTTATAACCGAAACAAAGAAAAATTCATTTATTTTTTTTACAGAATTTTCAGTCTTTTTTTCTCTTATAGCGCAAAAAATAAAAAACCCAACGGTGATTAAATACCACCAAAAGGAAGCTCTATTTGTGTGAAAAAAAGGATGAAAATTTAATATGGGTACAATGTTGTATGACTAAGTAATTGTCATTCAAATTGTGAGAGCACCGAAAGCTGAACATTGGTCTGGTTATTAAGTGGGTTTACGTGCCCAGTGGTCAAGTGGTTAAACTAGTCCTTGGGGTACATTATACTTGTGATTATAGGTCATCCAAATCAAATTCAAGAACATGTACATGCTTCATCCAGTCTCTTTTGAAATTGACTTTATGAAAATTCAGAGTCTATGTAACAAAGCAGCGAGGACCTCTCCATTGGTCACATTCAGTTGGGCTGGTAGTCAAAGACTCTAACTGATGATCAACTGGGACAGCGTGCTGCCATTCATGATTATGTAATACAGGCCTCGACAAAATCCGGGCGCCCGATCGCATTTGCGACAAATTGTGACCTGGGGAAGCTTAGGGCTGCAGAAGGCCTCAAAGCTGCGGCCTCAATTACCATCTGGCGCAGGGCGCGATCCCGACGGGCCTGCCGGTAATTGAGGCCGCGGCCTTCTGCAGGCCTCAGCTTCCTTCTGTGATCTGGTGCCATCTTGTGGTGGCCGTTGGCATTACAGGTTACATTATAATTAGCAAAACGGCAGTTCTGTGTTTTTCACTGTTTTCACTGCCATCTCCTTCCCTCTAATTAGAACCCCCAAACATTATAAATAATTTTTATTCTAACAACCTAGAGAATAAAATGGCGGTCGTTGTAATACTTTCTGTCACACCGTATTTGCGCAGCGGTCTTGCAAGCGCACTTTTTTTGGGAAAAAATACACTTTTCTTACCGTATTTGCCGGTGTATAAGACCCCCTAATTTTACAGTTTTTTTTTTATTTTTTTTAGCCTTTTATTTGCCTGTACTGTATAAGACGACCCCCATTCCGAGGCTTCCGACGCTTCATATTTATTCCTTCTGGAGCCATATTCTTCCTTCTTGCTGGAGCCAATCACGGTGAGCAATGTATTCTATTAATGAATACAAAGCCTGCTTGAATTAGCAGAGGCTGTAACATTATCAGCCCACGCCTCTCTGACTCTCAAAGCCAATTCGAGCAGGCTACTGTATGTAGCCTGCTCGGATTGGCAGAGGTTGTTATCCAATCCGAGCAGGCTGTGTATTCATTTGAATACATCGCTCACCGGGATTGGCTAAGTGGTATATACTGTATGTAGCCGAAGCTACATACAGTATTGCCGCATATCCAACAGGCATGCGAGCAGCTGACCCGGAGTATAAGACGATCCCTGCTTTTTGGCCATTTTTTTAAGTGTAAAAGGTAGTCTTATACACCAGCAAATACAGTAATTAAAAAATAACACAACATTAAAGTTAGCCCAATCATTTTGTTATATTTTGAAAGATAATATTACGCCGAGTAAATTGATACCCAACATGTCACGCTTCAAAATTGCATCCGCTCGTGGAATGGCGACAAACTTTTACCCTTTTAAAATCTCCATAGGCGAGGTTTAAAAAAATTCTACAGGTTGCATGTTTGAGTTACAGAGAAGGTCTAGGGCTAGAATTATTGCTCTCGCTCAACCAATCGCGGCGATACCTCACATGTGTGGTTTGAATACAGTTTACATATGCGGGTGCTACTCACGTATGCGTTTGCTTCTGCGCGCGCGCTTGGCGGGACAGGGTGCGTTTTTGGCTCCTAACTTTTTTAGCTGGCTCCTAGATTCCAAGCAAATTTGTCAAACCCTGATGTAATATAAGGGAACTGTGCGTCTTGGAAAGTGTGGCATATCCTCAAGCTGCTTAGCACCAGTGATTGCTATTAGCCAGACACCATCCCGCTTTTTCTACAAGCATAATTGCTATCGCTAAGGGCATTTGGCCCTCTTCATTGTAAGGTAGAGTGCTCTTTTATGGTGGGGACTGAGAAGGCTCCTCTTTTCTCATTGCAGTTTTAAAATGTATAATTTTGCAAATGTTTGATTCCTTTTGAAATGTCTTCCCTCGCTCTCTCCTGTGGCTATTCACTACTGAACTATTTTCTTAAAGTGCAATGATCTTGAACAAACACACAAGCTTTAAGTGACAATACAGGTGCAGAAAAGACATTGAACCTTTTACCCAATAGACTGACATACGCAATTTCTCTATTCACAAAGGTCAAACACGAAGAAATCTATCACGTTGCAAATTGGCTAAAACTGTAAAAAAGGCAAAGAAGAATTTATGATGGAACTTCTAAATTATGCGGAGGATGTAGAACAGTGTCTCTACTATAAGAAATGGTACAATAGGACGTGAAGATTAGCTGTGACAAGGCTCTCGGCTGACTCTTTGACTTTCCTTTAAAGATGAACTCCGGCAAAAGTTTTCTCCTATGCAAAGTAAAAGCATAACGGGCTGGTATGCCACGCATACTAGTCCGTTATGCTTTTACTTTGCATGGGAGAAAACTTTTGCCGGAGTTCATTATGTGACATTTACCTGGAAACAAAGCCTGGGCTGTCCGCTGTTGGCCCCATCCATCTTCGCCCCTCTTCCTTCCGGGGGGGCGCGGACTCCTGCTCTGTGACTGCTCAATGTCGCGTAACATCGCTCCTGGGCGTGTGCTCGGGAGCCATCAACGCGGCACTTGCTAGTGAAGAAAGGGCTTGTATGGTAAAAATCTCCTCAACGGTGCAGGCTTAGGAGATGTTTACAGTACCTACAGGTAAGGCTTATTATAGGTGGTGTAACTAGGTTTACAACCACTTTAAGGCTAGTTTCAGGCTTGTGCAATTGCAGATCTGCATAAATGTACTACAATCCATTCTTCCTTCTTTACTATGAGTCCTGTTCACATCTATGCAGTTTCCTGCAATGCACTTTTTTTTTTTTGGAAAGATGCAGCAACTTTTTTACATACAGCACTGCATTTTTTTGCTTCATAGACTTCAATAGTTGTGTGCATACACGTTTTTGCTGCGTTTTCCTGCATGACAAGAGACCGCCTCCAAGCAACATCAACACATAGCTTGTCGTTGGTCAAAACTAATTAAAAGCTCATCAAAAATATGCATAAAAACCCAACGAAAAAATGAAAAAAAAGATGTAAGCCTTACTCGTTAAATTGGAACTTCTTCAAGTCAACATTAACTATTTTTAATTCTTATGTTGCTAGCATTAGAAAATAGATAAAACAAGTAAATATTATATAATTTCCTATCTGTTTTTTTTTTTATTTGTTCAGTTACTTCCTGGTTTCCAGGCCTAGGCAATAGATGTCATACATCCCAGGAGCCCTCAGGAGGGGAGGAGGGGGTTTTCTCAGTTAAGCACGTCCTTCTGTCTGCATGTCTGAGCTAAGGGCAGATGGATTTCAGGAATTAAATGCTACGTGAATCCTCTGCCCTTACTCAAGATGGCCACAGCCAGAAATGCTAGGGACTAAATATTTTTCCAAGTGATTTCTCAGCAAAATAAAGCATGGAGACATAGATGGATGGGGGAGTTTGCTTTTAAATGATGAAAATGCAGGTTTAGCTTGTGGTGCTCAGACAGTGTAGTTCTGCTTTAACAAGTGAGCAAAAGAGATAAAAACACTTAACTATGTTCAATCAAGTATATTTTACGAGTTCCACAGTGTCTTTTAGTGGCCCTTTTTTAGAAAAAGCATTGTGTTGCAGCATCTGGATTGTGATTTTGCTTGCTGCTGATATGGTTTGAGTCCAGGAGAGATAAGTTTATCCTTTTTTTTTTTTTTTTGTTTTTTTTTTTTTGTTTGCCTTTTCTTTACTTATTTTTTTCCCATGTCGTTTCTGAAGTTCCTGTTCCATTTCCCTTTTTTTATATTTCACCTTCCTTTCCTACCATATTCATTCAGACAGGTTTGCTTTTGAGGCTCCATGCCCATGTTTGAGCCCTGTAAGACATAATGTGACTTGGATGGCAGATCTAATTAAATAGGTTCTAAGATGCATTGTCTAAATGTAAAATTACAAATATATATATATATATTTTTGTTTTATGCTAGAAAATACGCGAAGTATATGAAACCAACCCTACCAAGTTCAAAACACTACAGCAGATTTTGGAAGGAGAAAAGGAGCTGCATGGGCCACAATGGCCGAAAGTGGGGGCAACCCTATCCCTTATGTGGCTAAAGAGGTGAGATAATCAAACATATATATTGACTTTGCTGATGCATTTATTTGATTAGGACCTCCTTTTTAACCACTTGCCGCCCGCCCTATTACAAAA
This sequence comes from Rana temporaria, assembly GCF_905171775.1. Classification (NCBI taxonomy): domain Eukaryota; kingdom Metazoa; phylum Chordata; class Amphibia; order Anura; family Ranidae; genus Rana; species Rana temporaria. The sequence continues at coordinate 232,599,293 of NC_053489.1, forward strand.
AGACGGCGGCAAAGTGGTTTCTTTATCCTGGGGGGCGCGTATCGCGGCGATCGTTGTTGTGGGGTGTCAGTCTGACACCCCGCAACACCAATCTAGGTAGAGTCTCTGACGGAGACTCTTTACCACGTGATCAGCCGTGTCCAATCACGACTGATCATGATGTAAACAGCCAGTGATCGGCTTTTCCTCTGACGGGGGTCTGTGCTGATCGATTATCAGCGCAGCCCCCCCCCCGGGGATGCCCACACTAGACCACCAGGGATGTCCACCACCAGGTATGCCACCCTAGACCACCAGGGATGCCAATCTGTGCCCACAATGGGCATCACTGATTGGCAGGCATTATTGTTTGGCACTGATTGGCATCCATCAGTACAATATATTAAAGTACATCAGTGTCGCCTATGTGTGCCCCATCAGTGTCGCCTATGTGTGCCCCATCAGTGTCGCCTATGTGTGCCCCATCAGTGTCGCCTATGTGTGTCGCCTATCTGTGCCCCATCTGTGTCGCCTCATCGGTGCCCGTCAGTGAAGGAGAAAACTTACTTACAAAGTTTTGTAACTGAAACAAAAAAAACATTGTTTTTCAAAATTTTCGGTCTTTGGGTTTTTTATTTTCTGCAAAAAAAGGAGGTGATCAAATACCACCAAAAGAAAGCTCCATTTTTTGGGAACAAAATGATAAAAATTTAGTTTGGGTACAGTGTAGCATGACTGCGTAATTGTCATTCAAAGTGCAACAGCGCTGAAAGTTGGTCTGGAAGGTGTATAAGTGCCCAGTATTGAAGTGGTTAAGCAGCGGTTTTAGTTTTTGTTTTTGGGCTTGTTTTTATTTTTTTGCAGAACACACAATTTTCATCAGCATGGTTTTTATGGAACAAATGTTTTATAAATGTAATTGAACACACAATTTTCATTGAGAGGTCTTTAAATCCAAACACAGTTAAAGAGTTCTGTGGCTCCATCAAAAGAGATTAGGCACCCATTAGTCTTCAGTCAAGCAGATAAAAACATGGAAGGAAAAGACTATAAAAAAAACTTTGACAAATTTAGAATCTGATGACCTGTCTTCCATGCAATAAATTATTTGTCCATTAGTCTGACGTAATAAAAAAAACAATGCCAAAAACAAAAGTGGGTTTTTGAAGTGGTTCTGAAGGCCTCCCAGGCTCAGACGGCAGTGGGAGCCATTGTCTCCTGCTGTTAATAAAATTCTGTGAGACGGGGGTGGGGTCAGGCCGCACGGTGTGTGTCAATGGACACACACACGGCCCAGCTTGGGAACAAGCTAACAGGTGTGCCACCATAGAAGGGGTCTTTCTATGGTGGCACACAGAAGAGGAGCAAAGAGCACTTGTGGGGGACCCCAGAAGATGAGGTTCTGAACAGCTCTGGGCAAAACCATTGCACTCTTTAGAATTGGAGAGAGAACGATTTCTCTGCAAGGCAGAGCTAGCTACACAGGGAGGTACTAGAGCCGGGCCAGGTAGGAGAGAGAAATGGGAGGGAGTTGGGGTTGCACACTACATGGCACACCCCAGAACCCTACACACAATGCACTCCTGAACCCTGCACTCTGTACATGATGCACCCCAGATGCAACCTACCCTTTAAGGGCAATCGTACTGCTGATGTGGCCCACACTGTAATTGAGTTTGAAATCCCTGATCTATATGCTCATTGGACCAGGATTCAGTTGGATAATATCCTAGCTATTACGTAAGCCAACCTTCTGGAAAGAACCAGGAGTCCCACAGCTGAAAGATAAGCCAATCAGGGTCTGGCTTGGATGAAACTTCATGTTCCAGCCCTGTCTACCATACACATTCAAGGCATGGAAAATTGGTGGGAGAACTTTGAGTCAACAACCTGGTGGGGAATTCTGGTCATGGACCTGTTGGCTTCCAGGTTAATTAAACTGACCAAGTTTGTCTCCAGGTCAAGGAATCTTCTAGCTATTGTAGTGGATGCAGTGGTGACTCCATGGGATCAGTTTAACCTAATCTACACCTCTCCTCCTCTGAAGCTTCTTTCTGCTCCTGTTCTTTTCTCACCTGCTTCATAGAATCGAGAAGAGGCCATACCAGTGATTCTCAATGCACCTAAATCACCCAGGCAAACGTGGTACTTGGACCTTGTCAAGCTTCTGGTGGACTCTGTGGGTTCTTCCAGATCACCTGGACTTTCTGTCCCAAGGACCTGTTTACCACAATGCTTCTCAGTCACTGACTTTAGGATAGGGGTTTAGCTGATTCTATCACTACAATTTTGAAAGCTAGGAAAATGAAATCTTGCAAAGTCTACCATCACACTTTGAGAGCATATTTCTTATGGTGCGAGGCAAGGAAATTCCATCACAGGAAACGCCCTGTAGGATGCATTCTGTCTTTTCTTCAGTCAGGCCTTGATCAACATTTTATTTTAGTATTCGGACCACAGATTCCAGGGTGCCTTGGCGTGGCTCTGTGGCTCACGCATGCGTTTGCAAATGCGTGCGGACAAAACCCCTGTTTTTAACGCATACTGTTAGACAGGTTATTTGGTTGTTCTGGGAGCTGGCCGGGAAGTAGGCTTGGTTTTTGCCTGGGCATTCCCCAGGCTTTGTTATTTGATCAACATTTGGCCCAGAGTACCACCAAGGGCAACATTTTGACATTAACAATTCTCCTTCAGTCTTTCAAAGACTGCCCAACGCTCCTTTTGTACAGGGCGTTTCTCATTGTTCCCCCTGTACATTCCCCAGTGACCGCATTGGTTATTCAGAAACCGATCAGGGATATTCTTGAATCTATGCTTGCCTGGTTTAAGTTTGCATTCCTCATAGAAATGCATCTGCAAGGCAAGTTTTTGAGTTGGTGGGCTTAACCTGTAAAGAACCCTTTCATGTGCTGCACAAAGAAAATGTTGTATTGAGGCCTTGAACCTCAAACTTTCCCAAGGTTTTTTTTTTCCCCCTTACCCCAGAGTTGTTACTCTATATATGCCCTGCTCCAAGACATCCCAAGGAGCTTTCCCTCTGGATGTAGTTTGTGCTGTTTCAGTTTATCTCCCAGCTACAGCTTCTGGTTGTAAACCTGGAAAGTCAAATACAGAACACTAAATCTAATAAAGAACAAGGGAACAATTGATTTAATGCATAGTATGGCTGGTAGAAGAACAACTTGTTAATCTACAACCTCTCCTACTCTTCTGCTTTAAAAAAAAAAACTACATCACGAAAAATGGTGGCAGCACACCCCTTCTTTGATTGTCGGCCTATGTAATGAGATACATGAGCCTGTGTGACAGGGGTGGACAGATTGGACACGTTTGGGACCATTGACATTTATATAGCAATTGGTGCAATAAAAATACTCGGATTACTGTGTAAATGTCACTGGCAGGGAAGGGGTTAACACTAGGGGCGATCAAGGGGTTACGTGTGTTCCCTGGGGGGTGTTTCTAACTATGGGGGGAGGGGACTGACAGGGAGTCGAGAGATCGCTGTTCCTAATCGCTAGGAATAGACAATCACTGTCAGAATAGGGATCTGTTTGTTTACATTAATAGATCCCCCTTCTGCCTCTATGTGGAGCGATTACAGATGGCCAGGGGGACATGAGGCACAAAGCTTAGAGGAGGGGTTGGTCTCCCTGACCTGGCCCTATATTGCACGGAGGTCCACATGAACAGAGTGGTCAACTGGTGTAGACATTCAAATTATGGGTTTTCCTGGAACAGGAATCCGTACTGATCTTCTTAGCTGGCCTTTCATGAACTGGGATTTTCTTCTCCACACACTATGATTGAACCCACATTGCTGGAATTTCGCAGGTACTACAGGATAGCTGATATGTCAAGCTTTGCCTCTCCGTTGCCGCCTATTATCGGCCACTCCGACTTTGTGACAGATTTCTCTGACAAAACTTTTCAGCTCCAGCCAGACCTGAACCCGGTTACCGCTTCTACCTTTCTTGGCCCCTTCGAGTGCATCAAGCCATCAGTCTTATGTCCTGCCCTAAATTCCTCCATTTTAGGAAAGTGGAAGATTTTTCAATTGTCCCACTTTCTTCGGTCCCTCCCAGAAAATGCTTATTTCTGTAGACAACTCACTTTTTGTTTGAAGACCGCTGCCTGGGAGATGAGTCTTTACAGAAGTCTGTCTTATTCTTATAGTATTTTACTTGCAGTCACATCTCAACACGAACCCCCATATTTGAGTAAATGTGAAAGAAGCCTTAACGTTGCGTTTTTCGGAGGATCAAAAGAACCGTATCCTTTTCTTTGCTCCATAAGTCTTCCTTGTGCAGCAAGTATCAGGAGATCACGTTTAAAAATGTTGGTGCGCTAGTACAGGACTCGGTACTAGCGTCCTAAGTGTACTAAGTGCCCTGTATTGACGTGGTTAAGGTACATAAATTAAGTTCCCTACATAAATTAAGTTCCCTCCTCTTAATTTCTATGATCCATGCCTACTCTTGCTTTGCCACCAACTGGAGAATGATGAAAGTGGAAATGGGTTATCTGGACCTTTACAGATTGGTTTGCCAATGTCCAAACTCAACAGTAGCACAACCCAGTGTTTCCAAGCTACTTAACCCTGTGTCTTTTATTGAACAAGCAAGTCAAAAAGCCTGTTTTTTTTTTTTTTGTTTTTTTTTCTAAATCGGCCATAAAAACTGGAGCCTCTCATCATTGGTAGGTGTTAAAAAATCAAATGTACAACTTTATTCCTATACTGAGTTATTTGGCTTCTCTGAAACAATACAATTTTCTTTTTTATAACCTGTAAAATGGCAGATGTAAATCACTTTTTTGCCTTTTATTATAAAAAACAAATAGTATGGATCTTTCTTTACACTGTTTCTGCTCTTCTTGCATCACAGAGGTCTAAAATACATTCAGGTTTTATTACAAAGCATCTCTGATGGGGAGAGAGATGAGCAAAACCCAAACCTCATTAAAGTTAACGTGACAAAAGCCTATGAGATTGCACTTAAGAAATACCACGGCTGGTTGGTGCAAAAACTATTCCAGGTAAGGAATTTTAGAATAAATTATTAAAATTGTGTGTGTGTGTGTGTGTGTGTGTGTGTGTGTGTGTGTGTGTTTTTTCACGATCATTTTCTTTTAAAGTATACATTAAGTATAATACAGGACTTATATGGGACAGATGTTACTGGCGCAAATGGGAAAAAAAACAAATATTTTTATTTGTAGATATGTTCTACATTATATGGTTTGCTGCAATCAAAGGGTTCAAGTCACTCTATGGTGGCTCGCCCAAAATGTAAAGGATATAATATAAGGATTGCGCTACCCTATTGGGTGACCTGGATCAGCCTCACCTTATGCAATATAGAGAACTATTTAGCTCCTATGAATATCACCATGTGCCTCCACAAAGGTGTGCTCTTCTGTGTAAAACTATATGTACTGTAAAAAGTTTGACAAAACACACCAAAAAAAATTATATGTATGAATAACAAACCCTCATGTACTTTTTGTTTACCAAGTGCCTCTGTGGAAAATGTTCTTCTAAACAAATATATTTATATAAAAAATATATATAAAAGATTCCTGTAAATATAACGTGTTAGTAAATTTTCAAATAGTGTTTTTTTGGATCCGCGGAGGTATCCACAAACCTATTACGGATTCACAAAAAATATATATATTAAATCTCAAAACCGCAATTTTTTTTACCATTAAAAATGAAAATTGCTAGGGTAGTGCAATCCTTATATTATATCCTTTACATCAGCGGTCCCCAACCTTTTTGGCGCTGGGGACCGGCTGCATGAAAGAAAATTGTGCCAAGGCCCAGGGGTGGGGGGAGGCGCGTGTGGGGTAAGCAAATTTTTTATTTTTTGCAGGCAATGGCTGGAGTTGGTGCTTCAATCATCCTCGCACCATGGTTGATGTGGTGTCAGAATGATTGAAGTGCATTATTTATATTACATTGTAATATACAATGAAATAGTTCAACTCACCATAATGCAGAATCGGTGGGAGCCCTGAGCGTGTCACTTGCCACGTCGCCTGCCACCAGATATGGATTGTCACTTGCCACGTTGCCTGTCACCAGATGTGGATTGTCACTTGCCACATTGCCTGCCAGTGCCACCACATGTGGATTGTCACTTGCCACGTCGCCTGCCATCAGATGTAGATTGTCAGTTGCCTGCCAGTGCCACCAGATGTAGAAGCACTGGTTTATTTAGCACAGAGGCAGGCCTTTGTGCAGTGGTCGGTTCTGAGTGAGGACAGGAGAGTGAGATGTGGGGCAGGCGGTGAGAGATGTCATCTCTCTGCTCCCACGCCGCACCTCTGACATTGAAGAGGCCGGGCTGTGAAGAGCGGTGATGCGGGAACACGGAAATACATGAAGTAATCTCTCACCGCCCGCTTCTCTCATCCACCCGGCTATTTTGACAGAACACCGGCTCTCTCATCTACCCACCCGCCTGGCTCTCTTATATGGTCCTGTGGCCGGCTGCAGAGAGGCCATGGCCCGGTAGTGGGCCACGGCCCGGTGGTTGGGGACCCCTGCTTTACATAATACAGAACTTATAAAGAGAAGATGCAATAAGAGTTAAATTTTTAACCTTGGTAAATGATCATGAACAGAGATTGATTTAGGATTGCAAGATGGAAAGTCTGGATTACCAAAATGGGGAGGTTTCCAAAACAAATATATAGCAAACAATATTTAAATTAAATATATATAAATTAATATATAATCTAAAAATAAATGTATATCTTTTTTTTTTTTTTTTTTTTACATAAAGATTGGTCTAAACCAGCGATGGGCAAACTACGGCCGCGGGCCGTATACGGCCCGGCAGACCTTTTAATCCGGCCCCCACCGGCGATCTCCTCTTGCCGCGATCGCCGCTAATTGAGGTCGCGGCTTAGCGGCCTATGCTTCAAAGGGGGCTGGAGCAAGACGAGCGCAGATAGGCTGTGGGCGCTCCGCCTTAGGCCGCCTCTCGCCCCGTAGGATTGGGGAATTCCTCTGAGAGGACGGTGCCAACCAGAGGCATACTAAGTGGGGGGTGGGCCGCCACACACTGGGGGTCGGAGTGACATTTATCTGCCTGCCCAGCACCGCGGTACAAGAGGAGGGGGGGTTGCGGGGGTGACACCGCGGGAAACCATCCATCCCCTCCTCTCACAGCCACGGCCTGTTAGCGGTGCTCGGCACACAGGCACAGCCAAGTGAAGCCGCTGCCACCTCCCCCTCCTCTCTGTGTGTACGGAAGGGACCTTCTGTCCATGTGCCGTGATCGTCGCTGCGCTGATCTGAGGTACTGAATGGGGAGTGGGGTGTTTGCACCTGGGGGGGTTTCACTGGGGGGGGGGGTGTTTGCACTGGGGGTTTGCACTGAGGGGGGTTTCACTAAGGGGGGGTGTCTGCACTGAAGGGGGTGTGAACTGAAGGGTGTCTGTGTAACATGCAGGGGGTCCAGAGCTGTGGGGCCATGCCATCAAACGCAGCCATTGTGTCATCAATTGTCACCACTGTGCCATGCCAAATGCAGCCACTGTGCCATGGCATCAAACGCAGCCACTGTGCCATCAATTGTCACCACTGTGCCATGCCATCAAAAGCAATCGCTGTGCCATCAATTGTCACCACTGTGCCATGCCAAATTCAGCCACTGTGCCATCAATTGTCACCACTGTGCCATGCCATCAAAGGCAATCACTGTGCCATCAATTGTCAACACTGTGCCATGCCAAATGCAGCCACTGTGCCATCAATTGTCACCACTGTGCCATGCCATCAAAAGCAATCACTGTGCCATCAATTGTCACCACTGTGCCATGCCATCAAAAGCAATCACTGTGTCATCAGTTGTCACCACTGTGCCATGCCAAATGCAGCCACTGTGCCATGCCATCAAACGCAGCCACTGTGCCATGCCATCAAATGCAGCCACTGTGCCATTAATTGTCACCACTGTGCCATGCCAAATGCAGCCACTGTGTCATGCCATCAAATGCAGCCACTGTGCCATCAATTGTCACCACTGTGCCATGCCATCAAAAGCAGCCACTGTGCCATCAATTGTCACCACTGTGCCATGCCATCAAAAGCAATCACTTTGCCATCAGTTGTCACCACTGTGCTATGCCAAATGCAGCCACTGTGCCATGCCATCAAATGCAGCCACTGTGCCATCAATTGTCACCACTGTGCCATGCCATCAAACGCAGCCACTGTGCCATCAATTGTAGTTTTGTAAAATAACTTTTTTATGCTTTTCTACATTAAATTAATCGAAACATTTAATGATACAAATTTAATTTATATTAATTCACACATACACACCATCCATCTACTCTTGGTCCGGCCCCCGGGTCCAATATATGAACCCATTGCGGCCCTCGAGTCAAAAAGTTTGCCCACCCCTGGTCTAAACCGATCCGTCAAAGCACAACCTTGAGTGGTAAAGGTATTTGGGAATATATAATAAGATGGGTGGGAGCAGAGGTTTTTCTTTCACATTCCCATATTGTGGATATAATCATCAGAGAATCTGTATGAAACGCATGTATTTTGTGGTGATGGTCTAATCCAGGGGTGCCCAACCTTTTGAAGAGCGAGGGCCATTGAATTGTCTTGGTAAACAGTCGTTGACCAAAATGAGTGGAATGGGTGGATAGTCTGTGTCCACGCTGCATATGCAGCACGGATACACACACACACAGCCCACGCTACTCCATGGGCCCTCCAATTCCATCTGCCCAGACAGAAGGGGATGGATCCCCTTCTGTTTTTGTTCTTTTGTGTATTGGATTGGAGGCAAGCGGGGTTAAATCGACAGAGGTGAATGGAGGGTCCGATTGTGTCCCAAGGCTGCTTTTACACTGATGCGCCACGTGCACCTGTGGCTTTCCTGCAGGTTATCTGCACTTTGCCATAGACTTCTATTACATCCCTATGGTATAGTGCACTTTCTGAAAGCACACCAAACTCGCAGATAACAGAAGTCTATGGCTCAGTGCAGGTAACCCGCAGGTGCATGATTAGTTTGAAAGTAGCCTAGTGACCACTGCAGAACAGATATTCCCATATATACACTGTGATTTCAGTAATAAACTTACCTTTTTAATAAGTTTTTCTATTCAGGTTTCCCCGGCTGTTGCTGTTCCAGGCAGAGTGCATTTGGTATAGATTGTGACAGGAGGTGGCTCTATACAGGAAGCATCAGCCTATGCGGCTCTGCAACTGCTTGCTTTCTCTACCGCCGGCTTCATTCACAACACTGATGCTCTGGGATGGCAGGTCGGCAACCTGCGATCTGGGTTTGCCAAAACCACCATCCCAGAGCAGGATGTAGCGGGCCACTGGTTGGGCACCCCTGGTCTAAACGATCATATGAAATTGGCCATAGTTTCTTCCATAACATAAAAATTATTGCTCTCGGATAACAATTCTTTAAGAGAAGGGGCATGGGTAGTTTTCCAAGGTCTGGGGATTAGAACTTTTGCTGCATATTTGAGCTAAACAGGTGGCGATATGCACAGCTGAAACATTTTGTGGAATCCCTCCCTTATCCGATTAGGCCGGAGATAAATCTGCTCCCATTAGAGTGTTTGTGCTCAGCGCCGAACGGAAGGGGTGGGATTTTCCCGATCTATAAAATATTGACAGGGTTAAAAAATTCGGAGCCACCTCTGTATATTGAAAAATGGGAAGAGGAGTTGGAAACAGGTGAAACTGAGATAGATGTTGGGAAAATATTAAAGATGACGCATATCACAGCAACCAATTGCGGGCTGATAGAAACGAATTTGAAATGTCTAGCACGCTGGTATATAACCCTGAACATAGCACACCACTATCAAAGGGAAACCTCCAAATTTTGTTAGAGGGGCTGTGTAGAACCGGGAACTATTGCCTCGTTTCCACTGAGCGGATCGGTACGGTTCGGTACGCTATTTTGGGTGTTTCCATTATGAAAGTGTGCCATAAAACCGAACCGTACCGGACCATTCTGGGTCCTGCTTCAGATGTGGGGCCATAGAAAATGGAACGGTTCCATTAGGGCGGAGATGCAATACATTCCACTGATTGGTGGACATGCTAGGCATTTTTTCTAAATCCTGTTTGGTCCCGACAGTCCGATTTGCAGTGGAAACGCTCACGAGAATAGACCGGTCCGTTCTAAACCGTTCCAAATCTACGGACCCGAACCGTTCCGTTCAGTGGAAACAAGGCATTAGTCACACCTTTGGTGGACTTGTCCAAAAATTAAAACATATTGGAACAAAGTTATATTAGTAATAGAGGAAATTACAGGAACTAAAATACCAGCTGATCCGTGGGTTTGTTTCATGGGACAAAAATTACTATTAAACTGTATATGAGAACCTTGCTTCCCCATACCCTAAATGCAGCGAAAAGTTTAATTCCAAGACAGTGGAAGGATCCTAAGAGCCTAACGGTGAGGAACTGGCTATGTAAAATAAACAATATTTATTACACAGAACAGCTTAAGTTTATGGGGGAGGAAGGAGAAGGGGGATTTAAACTGAAATGGCAAGATTGGGTAAAATATAAGCTGTAACAGAGATTTGTAGACAGGATGGTATAGAGCAGGAAGGGCAAATGGGCAAAGGGAGACATGAATTGAGATGGTTGGTCGGAGAGAGGAGGGTGGGCTGGTTGGGGGGGGCACGTCTCTTAAAACTGGAAAATAAAGTATTTTTGTGTGTGTGTGTGTGTATATGTGTATGTATGTGTGTATGTGTGTGTGTATATGTGTGTGTGTGTGTATGTGTGTGTGTGTGTGTGTGTGTGTGTATATATATGTGTGTGTGTGTGTGTGTGTGTGTGTGTGTGTGTGTATATATATATATATATTATAACTCCACGATGATGTGAACTATGATTGAGACAGCGAATGAACGCAAAACTGATTACAGCCCCATACACACCATCAGATTTTCTGCAGATTTTTGTCTTCAGATTTACCAAAACCATATAATATAAGGTTACATCTTAAGAGTTTCAATTTATATGCAATCAGGCAGGCCCTTGCACTACATGGTTTTGGTAAAGCCGAAGACAAAATTCTGCAGAAAATCTGATGGTGTGTATGGGGCTTAAGTCTCCCGATGGAGTTCTCCTGAGGTGGAAATAAAATAAAAAAAAGAACTTTTGCTGCATTCAGCAGGTGTCTAGTCAGAGAGAGCTTTTGTAGCTGCTTACTTTTATATGGGTGGAACTCCGCTTTAAGAAGCTGAGTCAATCTCAATAATTGTCCCTGTGATCTTCTTTGTCGCAAACCTTTTTCCAGAATTCAGAGATCAAAGCACAATGCCACCAAATGTGTAGCATAGATCCAAAGTCATTTTTGCATCTCAAGCAGGAGTCTGTGATTTGAGGATACCATGAAATGTAGCGTATCTGGTGTGGCATACCACTGAGTGAGAATAATGTATGAGGTATCATGGAGTTTGGTGCCAATTGAACAAACTAGATTTCTTATGTATCCATCACATCCCTGTTGGTTACTGATGTTTTATAGTTTCTCCATCTTATTCTTAGGTACCCTACCTATCTTGTGCATGAATTACTAATCTATATACAGACTTGCCTCCTATGCAATTTTTTATTTATTGAACTGATTTTTCCTTGCTCTCTTTCAGACTGCACTCCTCGCTGCTCCATATAAAGATGATTTCCTCAAAGCTCTCTCAAAAGGACAAAACGTAAGAGAGGAACAATGTATAGAGAAGATCCGTCAGTTCCTGACCAATTTCACCCCCACTATCGACGCAATCTATATCATGTACAACAAGTTGGGTGCAGAGTTGGATTACAAAGTCTAGCTGGCTTGCGTAAAAAAGACACTCCTACTCTCTCATTGCTTTCAGCTACAGCTCAGGACATGGCCTCTTCTCTGTGAATTTTCTCCTGGAAGCGTTCACTAGATGCTTGGAAGGTCCATAACCAAAGTTAATTAATGAAAACATGTTTAACAAAGTATATACAGGGAGTTGGTGCACTATTTTCCATATGTAACCTTTTATTATAACACAGGGGACTTCAGACATACTTCTCCTCCCAACCCTTTCATCTATGGTTTTAAGATGATCATTTTCTAACACTAGCTTCCTTCACCATCTCCTCCATAAGCTACAAATCAACTCCCAGTGTTATCTCAACAGAAAACTGCTTTTACTACAGTACAAACCTTATTAAAGAGAATTTCTAATTGAAAACAATTAAACTTTTAGTTTAAATCGACTAAAAACAATCCAGGTACATGAAAACTAAAAAACTAAACTAAATCTTAGTTGTCGTGTGCTTTGTTTTTTTTAAGAAGGCAGCCTGTACCTTGCCAGCATGCTGTAGAGCAATGACACTTGCTCTTTGCAAAAGCAATGGTCTCTCTGCAGAGGTCTGATGTCCCCCCCCCCCCCTCCCTTTCCACTGGCAAGAAGCTTGAGCTATGATAACTGGAGAGCTCTAGTTGTTACCCAGGAGGGGGGTGTCAGATCACTGGAGAAAGACCATGGCTTTCCCACAGAACGCAAGGGTCCTACTGTGCAGCATACGGGCAGGGGACAGGCTAAGGCCATGGCTGTTATTTTTTATTGTAAATGAAATTTAAGCCTTTTTGTTTTTTTTATGCAACCAGAATGTATTTAACTACTTTTAACTTGGTTTATGTGGGCTTTAAAGTCAATGTAAACCCGATTCATGAAATTTTGACCTCTTCACATATATCCGTAGTGTTTGTTTATCTCTCTCTCTCTCTCTCTCTCCAATGCTCTGAGTCTCGTGTGTTTCTGTTGCTCCGTTCTTCTGTTATTGGCATGATAAATTCTGACAACCGAGATGATAAAACCAGCCTAAAATTTGTCTTTGGGTAGGTGTTATATGTAGATTAGCAAAGAGCTGGTCTATTCACAGCACAGCTTTGCACATTCCTTCCTTCCTCTGCCTATGTGGAGGGGCAGGAGTGTGCCTTTCCTCCAATCAGCTGTCACACAATGTATGCCAAGACTTCACTTCCCATGCTGAACAGGAAGTAAAAATCTCTAACATGGTGTGCACTTTCTAAAGAATATAGCAAGCTGAAGACACAGATATACATGTAAAACTTATGTAGGGAGATTTGTTTAATCACCGTGTATCATCTGAGGCTGTTCACTTCATTGAGTATATGTGAGGGTTTACATCCACTTTAAAGCCTAACTCCAGGTTTACTTTCACTTTAAATGGTTCATTGGGTCAAGCTGGCCCAAACAAACTTTTCTTTTACCAATTGCTGCGGGTGCTGTTGGTACTGTAATAAACAGTCGGTATCATCTTCTGCATACAGTGAGCAGGGCGGTGTTGTGGCAGCAAGTATAGGGATATTCTGTCTGCTGGCTGAACAAAATTGAATTGGGTTGAGCTCTGCTCAGCCAATCCCAGGAAGCTTTGTATTTTAAATACAAGGCTTCCTTCAATTGACTGAGGGAGAGATTGTGGCATTATCTGCCCGCTTCTCCCCCAATCAGAGGAAGCCTTGTGTTTTTATAATAACATTTAAAAGGCTTCTTGGAAGTGGTTGAATTTGGCTCGGTTTTTGTTTTGGCAGCAGACGAAAAGTCCCTGTACTGCTGCCAAAACTCAGCGCTGAATATAGCTATAGAGCGTTGCACAGCGCTGACAGTGCCCGCAGCAGTTTGTAAAGGGAATAATTTGTTCCAACTTGGCCCTTATGAACTATTTAAAAATGAAAGCAAACCTAGAGTTGGGCTTTCATTTTCATTCTAATGAGTGTTTAATACTTTAACATGGCTTAATTATCCCCACAACAGAATTGTAATTCTAAAGGACAGAAATGTTTTAACATGAGTGTTAACTTACCAACTGATTCAGTAATACAATCCATCGTAATTGAACGTTTGGCACGATCTTCGCCAGTGAATTTCAAAATGGCCCATTTGCCTGCTCTAATTAACCGTTCTGTGCAGGTATAAAGCCATAATCAAGAAAAAAACTTCAAGGCTTTGAACTTCAACCAGTACTTCTGTATTCTTCATACATACTGGTCTAATTGGAAACTTGGCCCTGTATGCTTATGCTTGTAACATTCTACAATGCAGCCAGAGCAGTCGGTGATATACCATTTGATTGGTGTGGGTTAAAGAATGCAGTAGCCCATCAGATCATTCAGTACAGTAAAGTCATACTATAGTTGGGTACACTGCATATTTTTATTTATTCTTTTAAAACTACTACTGGAGGATTTGTTAACTGATGGCTATAAAGACGATTCACATACATTTTAGGGGGAAAAAAAGCCAAGATACGACTGACTGACGGGCACTAATAAAATCTATATATATCTATATCTAATAAATATATATATATATATATATATATATATATAATCTCAAAAAAATTTAAGGAACACTTTGAAAACATATCAGATCTCAATGGGCAAAATTCGCATGCTGGATATCTATACTGATATGGACTGGACAATGTGTTGGAAATGAAAGGATGGCACATCATTTGATGGAAATTAAAATTATCCACCTACAGAGGGCTGAATTCAAATACACCCCGAAAATCAAAGTGAAAAAATTATGCCACAAGCTAGTCCATTTTGCTGCTGAAATTTAATTGCAACAACTCAAAATGGTCCACAGTAGTTGGTATGGCCCCCCAAGTGCTTGTATGCATTGCCTGACAACATCAGGGCATGCTCCTAATGACACAACGGATGGTGTCCTGGGGTATTTCCTCCCAGATCTGGACCAGAGCATCACTGAGCTCCTTAACAGACTGAGGTGCAACCTGGCGGCATCGGATGGACCGAAACACAATGTCCCAGAGGTGTTTTTTTTTTTTTTTTTGGGGGGGGGGATTTAGGTCAGGTGAGCGTGGTGGCCATTCAATGGTATCAATTTCTTCATCCTCCAGGAACTGGCTGCATGCTCTCGCCACATGAGGCCAGGCATTGACCCAGGACCCACTGGGTCCAAGGATTTCATCCTGCTACCTAATGGCAGCCAGGGTGCCATTGTGTAGCCTTTCGAGGTCTGTGCGTCCCTCCATGGATATTCCTCTCCAGACCATCACTGACCCACCACCCAACCGGTCATACTGAACGATGTTACAGGCAGCATAAAGTTCTCCGCGGCTTCTTCAGACCCTTTCACGTCTGTCACATATGCTCAGGGTGAACCTGCTCTCATCTGTGATAAACTTGGGGCACCAGTGGCGGACCTGCCAATTCTGGTGTTCAATGGAAAATGCAAATTGAGCTCCACAGTGTCTGGCAGTGAGCACAGAGCACACTAGAGGACGTCGGGGGCCTCGGGCCACCCCCATGAAATCTGTTTCTGATTGTTTGGTCAGAGACATTCACACCAGTGGCCTGCTGAAGGTCATTTTAAAGGGCTTTGGCAGTGCTCATCCTGTTCCTCCTTGCACAAAGGAGCAGATACCGGTCCTGCTGAAGGGTTAAGGACTGTCTACAGTTCTGTCCAGCTCTCCTAGAGTAACTGCCTGTCTCCTGGAATCTCCTCCATGCTCTTGAGACTGTGCTGGGAGACACGACAAACCTGGCAATGACACGTATTGATGTGCCATCCTGGAGGAGTTGGACTGCCTGTGCAACCTTTATAGGGTCCAAGTATCGCCTTGTAATACCAGTAGCGACACTGACCCCTAGCCAAATGCAAAACTAGTGAAAAACAGTCAGAAAAGATGAGTAGGGGAAGAAAATGTCAGACACCTACATCTCATTGTTGCCCATCTAGTGCACCCATTGTTAATCAGTTTCAGCTGCTTTGCTGTTAATTGCAATTAACAACCCCCTCTGTATACACCTCTCTGCTACTTGACTGACCAGATCAATATCCCATGAGATCTGATTAAAAAATGTTCCTTTAATTTTTTTTGAGCAGTGTATGTGTGTGTGTGTGTGTGTGTGTGTGTGTATATGTATATGTATATGTATATATGTGTATATATATATATATATATATATATATATATATATATATATATATATATATATATATATGTGTGTGTGTGAGATTTATATAGTGCTTGATCTGCTAAACAAATCTGGCCTAGCTTGATCATGTTTGCATCACACTGCTGATGTCTCACTTGCACAAATCCATACTTTGCCTTTGTTGATTTCCCAGAGCTTAATGCACTTGTCCTCAGGAGATCTGGGAGAGCAATAGACATGGACAACAACAAAATGCTACATTCTTAGTCCTTTGTAAGGCCTCATGTACACTGCTGCTCCTAGACGTGAGTTTAGGAGCGATCGGTGTGTTTTTGCCAAAGCACCTGAACTCCACTCAGTAAAAGCCTATGTGTCCATACACACTAAGGCTCCATGTACACTGGGCTTAAAAGTCTGTTCTCTCGGGAGTAAAAAATGCTAGTTTTACAAAGTTTAGGAGGGTTTTAATTTTTTTTTTCTGCCTCCAAGCTCCAATCAGAAATGCAAACCAGGTTTTTTTTTTTTTTTTTTTTCTGCCACTAAATGTTAAACTCAAGATATGCCTCTTAAAGGTTTGGTTAACCTATCTATATATATATATCTATATCTATATCTATATCTATATCTATATCTATATCTATATATATCAGTGGCGGCTGGTGAAGTTTTAGGATGGGGGGGCGCAAGACCCCGCCCTTCCACATTTGGTCCCTCCCACTTCTCATAAGCCACACCCCTTATAGAATCCACCACTCCGTCCCCTGTATTCCACACTCATAGTGTCAGGAGTATACAGCTCAGCATCACAGCACAGAGTATACAGCCCCAGCATCACAAATCATGGTATATAGCGCAGCCTTACAGATCGGTGCAAACAACGTAAAAAATTACACTGTTAGTAATGAAGGACTCGAAATGGGCAGGAGATTATCAGAGACTGCGGACATACTGCACAAGATTACCAGAGACTGCGGACATACTGCACAAGATTACCAGAGACTGCGGACATACTGCACGAGATTATCAGAGACTGCGGACATACTGCACAAGATTACCAGAGACTGCGGACATACTGCACAAGATTACCAGAGACTGCGGACATACTGCATTACTTGTCCTGCGACTTGGGACTTGAACCTTGCATGACAAGTCGTACCCCATTTTTTCCAATGAGAACCGTTCATATCTGTGCGACTTCAAGTCACAGCGACTTCAAAGTAGTCCCTGCATTACTTTGGTCCCACTTTGATAGGACCTCCAGAATACACAGGCATTGCTTTAAGTCGCATTAAAATTGCGGTAGAATTGTGCAACTTTCAGACTGCGTTAGCCTGAAAGTCGCACTATTCTGCCACAATTTTTTGCTGCGATTTTGCAGCACGACTTGAAGCAATGTATTCTGGAGGTCTATGGAGCTCAAGTCACATCAAAGTGGGACAAAAGTAATGCAGGAACTACTTCAAAGTTGCATAAGCGGGTGGGGTGGTGTGCCGGCCGCCGATGTTGGGTATACAAGTACTTTAAATTGCAGGTGTAGCCCTGGCATAGTTTCTACCTGTGACGGACAAGCACAAGAATATGTCACCAGTGCAGCCACTGAACCCTCAATCCATAACCACCACACCAGCTACAATAATGCAGTGCAGACACGTAAAACTGTGTGTTACACAATAGTGTACACAGGTAGAATAATTATGGATTTATTAGCATGTATTAGCATAAGGGTGCCAACACACAGCCCCATGCCATCTGCATTAAGCAATCCACATTCAAATTTATATATAAATACAACTGCCATGTATATAACCTTAAACCACTTTTCTATAAGCTATAACTTAGCAATGTAATTAGGATTAAGGAAATGTCACCTATTGCAGCAGTTACTGGGCGGCATTTAGTGATGGGCACTGGGCTGGAACTAATATTTATTGCTAATTGCAGGGTATCGGGTCACTGTGACAGATTGGGTCTGTCTGCGGGAATTTATCAAGGCTGGATGCATTTATCTGTGTGACATGCTGCCATCCGTCAATCCACGTGTGCTAGGGCCTCCAGCAATGACTGGGTTAACAAGTTTAACACCATTGAAATAACAGAGTAGTGACTGTGGTGCTCAGTGAGGGAGAGGCATTCCTGGGATTCCACTGTCTGGGCTCTGGTCATGCTGCTGCAGTTTGTATTACAACATAATGTAGTTAAGAGGGGAAGACATAGCTCTGCTTACCTGTTCCCCGTCGGGACGCACTGAGCTCGAGAGTGCCGACGTCACTTCCTGTTTTTCCAGTGACGTCGGAACGAGCACAGAGACGAGCGCGTGCACAAAGAAATTCACCCGCCCGGCCATAACAATGCTACTGGCATCGCACCGGAAGCAAGTGGCGTAATCGGCAGCGCCACAAAGGCATATTTTGGCTGCCAATGTAGCGCCACGTCTGCAATCCCGTGATTGCACAGACGTGGCGCTACTCCTACCGCACTATGCCCGGCGCGCGGACACAGTGCACATAATTACCTATTTTGGATTTTTTTTTTTTTCTTAAAGGGAAAGGTTTAAATTTTTTTTTTTACAGACTGGGGCAGGGGGCGGCGCCCGGGCGCCCCCTATGGACGGGCCGCCACTGATATATATATATATATATATATATATATATATATATATATAAAATGTGTATATTCTTTATTATAAACTATGCCAGCCCCTCTATTAGAGGCTGGCATAGCACACTGTCAGTAGTTTTACAAAATGAATGTTGTAAAGCGGAGTTCCGGCCACAATTTCACTTTTTAAATATAAATACCCCTGTAATACACAAGCTTAATGTATTCTAGTAAAGTTAGTCTGTAAACTAAGGTCCGTTTTGTTAGGTTGTTACAGCATTTAGACCAAGGGTCTCAAACTGGTGGCCCTCCAGCTGTTGTAAAACTACAAGTCCCATCATGCCTCTGCCTGTGAGAGTCATGCTGGTAACTGTCATTTTTGAAATGCCTCATTGGACTCATTGTAGTTTTGCAACAGCTGGAGGGCCGCCAGTTTGAGACGCCTGATTTAGACACTTTATAAAATAGAAATTGACTGGGGCCATCTTAAGTGTGGGCATCATGAAGCCAGACTGTATGACTTCCTGGATTTCAGCCTTGCAGACCTCGCACATGCTCAGTGCTGCACAAGCAGTGTCAGATCAGGTTTCAGCACCTGTGCTGTCCAAGTCACATGATTCTTTGAGACTGGGGAGTGCACAGACTCCTGGAAAGTTACACCCACTCCATTCCCAGGAGTCTGTGCGGTGTAGGTTAGGAAGCATTATCACCTAGGTGCAGGAAGTGGGAAGATTAACTATTCTGCCTAGCAACAACACTTGAAGGCATCTAAAAAAAAAAAAAAAAATGTTGTAAAGGACTAATGACATTTTTTTTAAAACTACTGATGTAATGTTCTATTTAAGGGTGGAACTCCACTTAAATACCTAATTTGACCTGTCTTCGGGCATGACTAGCGGCCATTTTCCAGCTCTGACAGGAAGGCTTCTGAGGCAAGTGCCGTGATCTCCCTCTGATGTCAGCCGGGGAGATCACGTGGCCGCTCATCTCCGCATAAGTGCTGTATCAGAGCTGGCCACGAGTCACGTGACCAGCCTGAGGACAGCTCAAATTGGGTATTTACAACACTTGTTTTGTAAAACAAATGACTATGTGCTATACCAGCCTCTAATAGAGGGGCTGGCAGTGATTGATTTTATTTTACAAGCAATAGCGGCGGGGCTGGAGGCAGATGAGGAAGGAGGGAGAGAGGAGAGCAGAGGGGACAGCGTATGACGGAGGGACGTACTTTGACCACGGTGATCAGGGCAGAGCAGCCCTGGTTATCGTGGTCTATTTAGGGAGGGCATACAGAAAGTGCAATGTGCAGGGTTTTTTTTTTTTTTTTTTAAAGGGGGCAGATTACACAGCACAACGCACTTTTTTTTTTTTTTTTTTTTTTTTTTTTTGGGTTAACAAACACTTTAACGTCCTAATGTATATAGATACATAGGCTAACATTGAGTTGCTTCTACAGAGTTTAGGGGCAGTTAAATATTCCTCTCCTAGATGTAGAAGAATCTCATTCAGGAGAGGAACGTTTTGGCAAAAAACAAAACCGCGTGTAAACTCATCTAAGCGCTAGCCGCATTTAGCGCTTGGGCATTTATTTATTTGTATGGCCAGTCCTCTGGCCAATGAAATGAATAAACATCCAAATGGTACTGCGTTTTACAAAAGTTTTTGCCGCGTTTTAACATTTTTTCTGCTGCCAGGAGAGTTGACCTCTAGGGGAGTTCCAGTGTACATGTAGCCTAACCGTGCAAATAGTCTGTTTCACGGAGCCTTTGTGTGTACTGCCTTATCTGCACTGATGTGAACGAGGTATGCAGCATGTGTGGGAATTGACACAACGATTGTTGCTCGGCAGGGGCACTCTCGATAGGAAAACCAATGTGGTTGCTTGCACTTGGGTCTCTCCTAAAAGAGGCATACTTGGTGCCCGTCTCCCTCTGACAAACTGTCTTGTGTTATTCCATTTTAGGAGTTTTGCTTTGATATGTAGTGTATGATAAAGGGATAGCTAGGCATGCACGTTGCTTCAGGTGTAGCTAAAAACAGAACCAAAAGAAAGGGGCTTTATGAGTTGATAGACATTATCCCAGTGAATATTAAACCTATGAATAATGAAAGTGGAACTAAAGTCAGCAAATACTCACTTCTGTCTTCAAGCTCCCTGACCGATGTCAGCAGCTCCCCAGCTTCTTGTATGGGACCTTCGGCTGCCTTGATTGGCTGGTGGTAGATGACATCACTCCTGCGCATGCGCAGAAGAGTTCATCCATTCCTGCACCAAGTTGTGCTGAGAATGTACACTGTGTAAGCTGCACATGCAAACAGGCATGTACATTTTTTTTTTTTTTTTTTTTTTTATTGCAGAAGAAACTCATCACGTCGTTTCTGCAACAACAAAACCACTTTAAATCTGGTTGCAAAAAGCAAATACTTGTTGCACCATTTTATATAAACATATACTGTACAGCCCTAGCTTGTCTCCGGACCTCATTTTGTTCTGAGTTTTTAATGTTTAAAGTTAAACTCCAGTTTTGTTGAAGTGGGGGGGGGGGGGGGGGGAGAATCCCCTGAAGGTCAGTTATTTACATTGCAAGAGTTTTAGCAAATTTTATTTTAGATCTTTATTGGATTGTATTTTGTAGATATTGAGATGGACAATTCCAGTACTATTGCTGGTCCCTGTTGGGGAGGCGCTTATATTTGCTAATCTCACATTATTAGTCCCAGCTTGGGCACAGTTGACATTTCTGTCTGTAAATTGAATACTGTCACAAGGGAAAGACATTTGCAGTTACAGGAAACAATGACCAGCTTCCCACTGAATCAGGAAGGCTTTTAATGACCATGTCGTGTGTTAAATTACGCATCAACTTTTCACAAAACTGGAGTTTCCAACCTATCGTATTTACAGTTTTATTCATTGCTAGGGAATCACAGAAAATATTTTTTTCTTTGCTGTTCATTAATCAAGTCGTAATAATGCATTAACTATATATATTTTTTTCTGTGTCCTGTTATTTATATTGTTCAATGTTATCATGCAATATGTAACATACATTACCTGAAAACTTTAATCCATGTATGGCTAAGTTCAGCAGGGACTGGCCAAATTTTGATCCATGTATGGGCAGGCTGATTATACAAAAGTCAATCAATTGATCAACTTGTGTAAAACCAGCCTGTTTTTTTTTTTTGCTAACTATCGGTGCCTGCAACACTGATAATGGTGTTCTGATGGGGAGAGGGGAAAGGCTTCCCACTGTCGGAATACAATCTCAAAGCGGGAAGGATTCCCCCCATCCACATCGAATGTGTGGATGAGGAAATCAGATTTTTGAATAGTGTATGGCTAGCCTTAACCATAGAGTGCCTTTGCCTTTTTCCCTAAATTGGGTAGTAATAATGTATCACTTGTATGCCTTAGTTTCTTTAGAAAAGGATAGTAAATGATCATGTTTTCCTGTATTCCAGTGTAAAGTTCTATTGGTGACAGAAGTAAGAGATTATTTAACGAAACAAAGGAGTAAAGTCTGTACCTCCCTAGCAACCAATCAGATTCCACTATGTGGCGCTGCTGAGTTCACTAAATTTGGATAGGTTGCTATGAGTTACTGAACTTTTGTTCCTTACACTGATTTTATTGACTAAGCTCATACGTATAAGAGAACCAATAGTTATTTATCACCTTTGAAAGTAGATGCCAGCCCCACCGCTGCAAAAATTAAAAGCCAGCAGCTGCACACACTGCAGCTGCTGACTTTTTTTTTAATGATCGGACACTTGCCTGTCCTGGAGTCCAGCGAGTCCATGCTGCCGCCTCTATTGCGAGTAAGGGAACCTGGCAGTGTAGCCTTCTGGCTTCACGCCGGCAACCCTACTGCGCATGCTCGAGGCTCTGCTCCTCTCTCCTACTGGCCCGGTGACAGGGGGAGGAGGCGGGAGCCCCAGCCGTGACGTCAATACCTGCGGCTGAGGCTCCCGGAAGTGGGGAAAGCATACCTGTGAAAGACAGGTATGCCCTCCACCCCCCCCCCCCCAAAAAAAAGGTGCCAAATGTGGCATCGGAGGGGGGAGGAGTTCCATGAGCGGAAGTTCCACTTTTGGGTGGAACTCCGCTTTAAGTGAGCTAGGCTGACCAAGGCTTGTAGGTGGGGCTCCCAGACAGTGATGACATCATTGGAAGCCCATCTTACTGGCTATGCATGCTCGGTCACAGTTCTGGGGTTGCCAATTGAGTTTAACCCTAGAAAACAGTGACCCATATACATGTGGGTGTTGAGGCATATGCATTTGGCTGTTGTAAAGGGGTTAATATTGGCTCTGCACAGTTACGTTTTGCCTTACTGGGCCCTTTTTAAAGTGTACCTGTGTTTATAAGAAATGTACAGACCCCCATTTTTTTTTTTTTTGAGAGCTCTGAGTAACCTAGAAATCCAGGGCAACATATACACATGGTCACCTTTTGTGATCCTCCACTTTGCCTTACAGCCCCTTGGCCTTAGTATTGATGTATCGATGTCATAGTGTGCCTCACGAACCAATAGTAAGGCAGAAGAGATGTCCAATGGTTTATGGGCTCCCAGGGCACTCCATAAGAGATTGGAACTGACAAACCGGAACCTAGAGATGCTTGCTATGCATCTAAAACATTTTGATTTCATGCCCTTGGGTTTACTTTAAAGATGTCAGACTCTCTACTCTCTTTAGTCCATGGTACATAGTTGGTGGTGGAAAGTGATATGGCAACTCTCTTCTGCCTTATATCTATAATCCCAGTCTATAACTAGCGGTGGATTTTGCTATAGAAAAAAAATCTTCAAGTTGAGAAATATATTGTACATTTCCCTTTTTTCAATTTTCTGCCTGGATAAAAATCTACCAATACACATAAAGTAACAATAAGGCAATAAAACACAAAATGTAATGTTATACATAGTAACCAAACTTTGGTTTTCAAAACAATGATGAAACCTGTTGGAATTTGGTTACCACAGGCCAAACCTTCACTCGCCCAGGCAGTAAAAGGTTTAAATATCACCAGCATGTCCTTGACAAAACTTGTGTTTTTTTTTTTCAGGGTCCAGTATAGACTTTAGGTAAGGTTTTTATAGGTATTGTTCAGACTTTAGCATTACTGGGGTGTTTAGTACTAAACTTTGACCAAACTGCTTGTTTTTAAATGACTGTGTGTTTATTTAAATAATGAATAAAATTATTGTTGTTAATGTGGTCTACCTTTTGATTGGTGTATAATATGATCAAATAATACGACCTGTTATGAAGTAGCAAGTCATATATTTAATAGAGTAAAATCACAAAATAAATGTACCAGTTTTAAAGTTGTAGTAAAGTCATGTTGGGTAAAATCTGCTGCAGGGTCTTTACAAGATGATTGTCAAAAATGTCTCCCTTGCCTTGCCTGAGGTCACATTTACAGCCCACTGTGTGCTGCAGTGATCTGACTCCACTGCGTATGTGCAGGAGTGACGTCACTGCAGCCCGGACAGTTAAAGGGTCACTAAAGGAATTTTTTTTTTTAGCTAAATAGCTTCCTTTACCTTACTGCAGTCCTGGTTTCATGTCCTCATTGTTCGTTTTTGCTTTCATGTTTCTGTAAATCCTCTCTGTTCTGGACACATCCTGGTTGCCTGTTTCCTGATAACCACAGTACTGGGAGATTTCTCACGGTGGTCACTAATCAAGGAGCTGTGTGTAAAACGAAACTGGATTGGTGCTGAGGAGTTTTAGACAAAGTATCACTGCTCTCTATTGGCTGACTGCCCTCTAGTGGCTCTCTGTACATCAGAGAACCAGGAAACAACAGCAAAAACGAAACTACACTGCAGGCACATTATATGATTGTTTTTTTATCTATTTTTAATCATTTTTAAAAGGAATCAGTTAACTATTATGTCTCTATGCCCTGTAAACAGTCATTTCAGCTAAAAAAACTTTTTCCTTTAGTGACCCTTTAAAGAAGAAGCATTCGGAGAGCTGAGACAGTGCTCTGTTTGCAGGTAAGTGTATGAGCGAAGATATGACGCATACTAGTACATTACGACTTAAGCCTTGTACACACGATCAGATTTTCTGACGGAAATTGTGTGATGACAGACTGTCGGTGGAAAATCCAACCGTTTTTGTACGCTCCATCGAACAATTGTTGTTGGTTTTTCTGCGGACAAATGTTGGATGACAGGCTTTAAAATTTTCCGTGAACAGTGGTCTGTTGGATTTTCCGGGCGTGTGTAGACAAGTCCTTTGGACGAAAGTCCAAACACAACATTGGTAATAGGTGCCCAAAGGGTGACGCTAAAGAGCTGAAAAACTACGTAGTACGTAACCAAGTTCGTGTTTGGCCGACAATTGTGTGCCGTTTGTATGCAAGACAAGTTTGGATAAAAGTCTGGGGCTTTGTCCATGGAAAATCTGATCGTCTGTACGAGGCGTAAGGCTACTTTCACACTGCGGTCGCATTGACGGTAAAACACTGCTTGTTTTAGCGGCGCTTTTCAGCCTCTAGCGGAGTTAAGAGTGCCTGTGTTGTGGCGCTTCTGAAGGGCTGCCTATTCATTCCAGTGGGCAGGAGCGGTGTATAAAGCGCTCCCAAACAGCCCCAAAGATGCTGCTCGCAGGAGTTTTTTTTTACCATCCTGCAAGCGCACTGCCCCAGTGTGAAAGCACTTTTCATGCTCTCATGGTTTTCATGCTGGGGTGGCATGGGAAGCAGTTTTCGGGCGCTATTTTTAGTGCTAAAAAAAACAAACTGCTTTTAGTGCAAAAGTAGCCCTAAAGGGGTTGTAAAGGTAAAAGTTTTTATACCTTAATGCATTAAGGTGAAAAAATCTGTGCATTAGCGCCTCCTTTACTTACCTGACCCCTCGACAGTCCCGTGCCGTGAACGAGCAGTCTTCTCGGCCGTCTTCCTGGCTCATTCATTGGTTGATTGAAAGCAGCGCAGCCATTGGCTTGCGCTGCTGTCGGTCACATCCAATGATGCGGCACACTGGGGGGTGGGGCTGAGTGATACAGTGAGCGGCTATATCACGGGAGCGTGCCTGCAAGGACTCAATACCATGCAAGAGAGCTCGCATAAAGGTGTTGAGTCCTTGCGAGGAGAAGCCGAGACAGCCACCGAGGGACCCCAAAAGACGTGGATCAGGGCCACTCTGCGCAAAACGAGCTGCACAGTGGAGGTAAGTATAACTAACATGTTTGTGTATTTAAAAAAATATATATATATTTTTAAATATCTTTAGTGACCCTTTAAGCCTGCCAGGGGACCAGCTAAATGGATGCATTTATTACCACATTAAGTAGAAAAATAGGATTTTTGTACTCACCGTAAAATCCATTTCTCTGAGTTCATGGACGGACACAGCAGCCTTTGACCTTAGGGTTATATCCACTTTCTTCCAGGAGAGTTAGGCAGGAAAAAAAAGCACTTTGAGTGTTAAAAACACTTTGCTCAGTACAGCTCCTCCTAGGGGTCCCCGGGTATAACCCACACTCTGCCGCAGCAGCTCCAGTTCGTAACAAGCAGAACAAACAGAGGGGTGGGTGCTCTGTCTGTCCATGAACTCAGAGAAATGGATTTTACGGTGAGTACAAAAATCCTATTTTCTCTTCCGTTCATGGATGGACACAGCAGCCTTTGACCTTAGGGACATCCCCAAGCAGTGTCAAAAAAAAATTGAGGGGTGGGAAAACAACTCAACGGAGGGACTCCAACCTTGCGGCTGAAGGAGGCATCTGAAGATGCACTCACATCTACCTTGTAAAACTTTGAAAAAGTGTGGACTGACGACCAGGTTGCTGCCTTACACACCTGTAACACAGAGGCTTGATGCCGAAAAGCCCAAGAGGCACCAATCGCCCTGGTCGAATGCGCCGTGACCCGAAAAGGAGGCGCCAGCCCCTTTAGGGCACAGGCCTGAAGCACAACCTGTCTGATCCACCTAGAAATGGTGGCCGACGAGACCGCCAGACCTTTTTTTTAGGACCATTCACCGACACGAACACTGGCCCGGATTCAGAGAGCAATTGCGCCTGCGTAACCATAGTTACGCAGCGCAATTGCTGACTTGCTCCAGGGTTACGAATGCTCCTGATTCAGGAACATCGTAACACCGACTGCAGCCTAAAATCTGTGTGGCATAAGGCTCTTATGCCACGCATATTTTAGGCTGCATTCTTGCGATGCCCGCTAGGGGGCTCTCCCATTGTGCTCAGTGTATAGTATGCAAATTGCATACCAACACCGATTCACAATGTTGCGCGAGCCCTGCGTACGCAAGTTACGTCGTTTCCGTACTGCGTCTTTAGCGTAAGGCTGGCCCTTCTAATAGTAGGGGCAGCCAATGCTAAAGGATACCCGTCGTTCCCGCGTTGCGATATTTGAATGTTACGTCGTTTGCGTAAGTGATTCGTGAATGGCGCTGGACGCCATTCACGGTCACTCTGAAGCAAATGACGTCCTTGCGACGTCATTTGCCGCAATGCACGGCGGGAAAGTTTCCCGACGAAGCATGCGCTCTACGCTTGGCGCGGGAGCGCGCCTAATTTAAATGATTCCCGCCCCCTACGGGATCATTTAAATTGCGTGCTCTAGCGCAATTTTGCCGGCGCGCCCTCACAATTTACGGATCTACTGCTCCGTGAATCTAGGGCAGCGGAGCAAATTTGCGGGGGCGCAGGGCAAAAGCGTTGCCCTGCGCCTCCGCAAAAAAAGCGCAATTCTCTTTGAATCCGGGCCAATGAGTCCGACTTCCGGAACGGAGCTGTAGCCGATAAGTACACACCTAGGGCCCGAACCACATCCATTGGGAATGCAGAGTGGCCTCCTTCGGGTTATTCGGCCGAGGACATAAGGATGGCAACACAATGTCATCACTAATGTGAAAAGCCGAAACGACCTTTGGGAGAAAAGACGGCTGCAGCACCACCTTATCCTCATGGATGACCAAGTAGGGAGCCTTGCAGGACAAGGCCGCCAGTTCAGACACCCGTCTGATTGATGTAATTGCTACTAGAAAAAACACCTTTTGTGACAGAGTCAACAAAGAGATCTTCCGAATGTCCTCAAAGGGAGCTTGTTGAAGCACAGAGAGGACTAAATTCAGGTCCCATGGGGGCAGTGGAGGAGGCACGGGAGGGGCCACAAGCCAGACCCCCTGCACAAATGTACGCACCAAGGAGTGCGCTGCCAAGGGTCGCTGAAAGTAAACAGCTAGAGCCGAAATCTGACTTTTAACCGTACTTAAGGCGAGAGCCTGATCCACTCCACGCTGTAAGAACAGCAGAATCCAGGACACCACGTATGTATGGGGGTGCCACTTCATCTCTTCACACAGAGATGTAGGCCATCCACGTACGATGGTAAATCTTTCGTGAAGTAGACTTCCGTGCTCGTAGCATGGTAGAGACCACCGAGCCTGACAGGCCCTGGTCCTTCAGTACCTGGCTCTCAACAGCCACGCCGTTAAAGCCAGCGACTGTAAAGCAGGGTGGAAGATCGGACCCTGCGACAGAAGATCTCTCTCAGGGGTAGACGCCAAGGGGCGTCTGCCACCAGATCTGCGTACCAGGAGCGGCGCGGCCAGTCTGGGGCGATCAGGATTGTTGGAGTCCCTTCGGCTTCCACTCTGCGCAGCAGACGAGGAAGAAGCTTCAGAGGAGGGAAGGCGTAAATTAGACGATAATGACCCCAAGGTGCCACTGACGCATCCGCCCACGGGTCTTTTGACCTGGCCACGAACCGTGGCACCTTCCGATTCAGACGGGACGCTAGAAGGTCCACGTCTGGAGTGCCCCATTTTCGGCACAGACTCTGAAACGCCTCTGGGTGGAGTGACCACTTTCCTTGGTCCAATGTTTGGCGACTTAGGTAGTTGGCTTGCCAATTCTGTACCCCCGGAATGTACACGGCCGATGGAGCCGGAACGGACCACCGAAGGATGTGTGCGGCTTCCATCGCTGCAGCCGAGCTCCGTGTGCCTCCCTGATGATTGACGTATGCCACGGCCGTGGCGTTGTCGGACTGGATCCTGACCGGTCAGCCCTGAAAATCCAGGGACCACCTGGCAAGGCACAGCTTGATTGCTCGGAGCTCCAGTATATTGATTGGCAGGCGAGACTCCTCCTGAGTCCAGCACCCCTGGGCTGACTGGGTGCCCCAAATGCCCCCCCAGCTGGAGAGGTTGGCATCCATCGTGACCACTGTCCAATGGCATGGCAGAAACGACTTCCTGGTCCGACGCACTGGAGACGTCCGCCACCACACCAGGGAAGACTTGACCAGAGGGCTCAACGAAATCTGGTAATCCAGAGATGACGGGAGCTTGTCCCAACGTGACAGAATTTCCTTCTGTAGCTCCCGGGTGTGGAATTGAGCATACGGAACCGCCTCGAAAGAGGCCACCATCAGACCCAGAACCCTCATGCAGAATCGAAGAGATGACCACTTCTGGGTCGCCAACTGCAGATTGCAGAGTCTGAAGTTTCTCTGTTGGGAGGAAAACTCTCGCCTCCACGGAATCCAGGACTAGGTATTACAGTCAGAGACGGAACCAACACTGACTTCTGGATATTCCGAAGCCAGCCGAACTGAGTCTGACAAGATAGACACGTCCTCTTCTAATTCTGAGCCTGAGGAAGCTCTCAGGAGAAGGTCGTCCAGGTATCCCACGATAGCGCTCCCTCGCTGCCTCAGCAGGGCTAGCACCTTGGTGAAAACTTGCGGTGCCAATGCCAAGCTGAACGGGAGGGCCACAGATTGAAAGTGGTCCTCCCCAACCGCAAAGCGCAGAAACCTCTGGTGCCTTGTGCATATGGAACATGCAGGTACGCGTCCATGATATCCAAGGACGCCATAAAGTCCCCCTGATGGAGCGCTGCTATTACTGAGCGAATCGACTTCATGCTGAACTTTTGCACCTTGACAAAACAATTGAGGGCCTTCTTGGGGACTACAAAGAGATTGGAGTGAAACCCCTGAAACTGTTCCATCGAGGGAACTGGTACAATCACTCCCCTGCCCAGTAGATCCTGGACAGCCCCTGACAGAGCCTTCCGGCTATCCGGTGGAAGCATGGAGGTTGGACGGAAAAAAATCTGTTTGGCGGACAAGAGAGAAACTCTCTTGTACCCAGAGGAAACTACTTCGCAAACCCAACGGTCGGAAAGAAGATACCTCCACCGAGCCGCGAAGCCGGCCCCCCACCCGAGACACGGGCAGACCTTCATGCGGAAGCAGGCTTGTTGGGCTTGCGGTACCAGGTGTGCTTCTTCCCCGCAGCCGGGGTCTTAGCACCTTGCAAACTTTCCCACTGCACAAAAAAAAACGCTTTGGGGTAGTAAAAGAGGTCCCTTGCTTACGGCGAGGCTCCTTTCCCTTCCCAGACTGTGGGAGCAGCGTGCTCTTACCACCTGTGGCATCCTTTTATGAGGTCATCCAGGGACGCCCCAAAAAACTGTTCACCCTTAAAGGGCAAATCCACTAAGGCCTTCTTTGAGGACTGGTCCGCAGACCAGCATTTCAGCCACACAAGGCGGCGCAGTACACCCGCATAGGCGGAGGCCCTGGAAAGCAAGGGAATCGTATCCAGGGTTGACTCAGACAAACTTTAGACCCTGAACCAATTGTTCAGCCAGGTCCTTACAGGTCTCGGAAGCATCCTGCGCCTCCAGCAACAACTTTGCCCGTTCAGTCAGTGTCTGCAACACCAGAGTCCCGGCCAAAACCAGTCTCACAGCCGAACCTACTACTGTGAACATGGAGCGGGCCACAGCCTCCACGCTCCTATCTGCAGGGTCCTTAAAGGTGGGAGCCCCTTTCACAGGCAACGTGGTGGCTTTACTCAATCAGGACACGGGAGGGTCCACTGATGGAGGATAGACCCACTTTTTTTTTTTTAAAGTTCTCCTCAAAGGGATAACGGCTCGCAAAGTATTTTGGAACAGCAAAAACTTTCTGCGACGTATCCCATTCCTTGTACAACAATTTGTCCAAATATGGAATACAAGGAAACATTTTTGTGGTGCGGGGTGGTTTGCGGAACCCAAAAGGGACTGGCACAGCCGATGCCTCTGCCAAATCCTCAAGTTTCTGAGTATCCCGCACCGCAGAGATAAGAGCTCCAATAAATTCCTTATCATTCACTTACCCAGAAGCATCCTCACAGTCCGCGTGGGTTAAGCCCGCATCATCTGACATGACAGAAGCAAATGCAGGATATGATTCTGTGTCAAACGTCCCCAGAAGCAGGCTCAGGGAGGGGGTGCTTTTTACCCCCCCTTCTGGCCACTAGTCGCTTCAAACCTGGCGAGAAACGCCTCAAGGACAGCCGACATTGCCTCAACAGATGCGGCAGGGGGATTAAGGGTTAACTCATTCAATGTTGGGGCAGAAGCACCAGGTTCAGGCTCCATGATGCCCCACCGCTGTGTCACCCAGTACTGCAAAGCAGAACAACCCACTGGTCACCTCCCGGCTGCAAAAAAACAGAAGGCAGAGGCCCCCAGGGAACTCACCACCCCACCCGGTTGCAGTGTGAGCTGAAAAACTGAGGAATGCTCTGAAGTGCTGGCTGCGTTGTGTCTGTCTCCTCAGGAATGATTTGCGGTCTTTTGCAGCGCTATTACAGTCACAAGAGGCCAAGACTTTTCTAAGATGGCCGCCATCTGAGGTAAAAAAGCACCAGCGGGCTACAAGAAAATGGCCGCCGAGCTATGTAAACTGGGACCACGGCAAAATGGTGGCCGTTGCGCAGTTTTAAAACCCCCAGTGACGCACCGAACACAGGACAGCACACAGCAGCACCCTCCATAGTAAAAAAAAAACACAGCCCCCCGCAACACACGGTCCCCAGTGGCAATAAAAAGACCCCAGGAGGCCCCCCCCTCACAGCCGCTACCCAGTATGGGGAAGGAGGGAGAGGAAAGCAGGACGGACCCTCAGTCGACCTCCCCAGGGAAAACACCAGCCATACCACCTTGCCAGGCCAAGGGGCCACTACTTACCTGTCCTGCGACCGCCGGCTGGAGGTATCCCTGACAGAACCAGCGTCCGCTAAATGGCATGGCTGTCGGCCAGACACACTGTGACAAGGCCATAGAGACCGGTCATATGTGTGCCCTGGAACATGTAGTTCCCCGGCCGCCCCTGGAGCAATGGGGCCTGTCGTGGACAACCCAGAGCTGAGCTGAGGGCCGGCACACGCTCCATGGCCAAACATGGGGGGACTACAAAAGTCAAGACCCAGCCTGTCACCCAGTCGGCAGTTGATAGAAGAATCTCAGGATTCAAAAATCGCAAAAATAATCCAGAGTACAGGGACTCCAGAAGGCCATGTCCTCTCCTGACATTAGGCAGAAAGAAACTGGAGCTGCTGAGGCAGAGTGTGGGGTTATACCCGGGGGACCACGCCCCCTGGGAGGAGCTGTACTGAGCAAAGTGTTTTTAACACTTAAAGTGCTTTTTTTCTGCCTAACTCTCCTGGAAGAAAGTGGATATAATCCTAAGGTCAAAGGCTGCTGTGTCCGTCCATGAACGGAAGAGAAAAAAATATTTTAAAGTCTGTATGCAAGAAATTGCAGCCAGTGATCAGTGCAGTAAGCCTGGACTCGAAGTTGCATCACTCACACCCACTTTGCTTTATAAATTGATGTATTACTAAAGCCGATCACATACATTGTCCTAGGTATAGAGATGGTATGCACCATTTTAATTAAAGTGGATGTAAACCCACTCTCATCCTTTCTAAACTACTGCCATACTGCTGATCTATAAGGATATACATCCCTCCTGCATGTATCCTTACCTGTCAAATGTCTCCCTTCTGTCTGTTAGAAGAACTGCAGATTCTGTGGGTGGGTCTGTTGTCTGGAGTCTTGATGTCAGACTCCCCGCCCATCTCTACACTGCACTTGTCAACATGCATTTTTTTTCTATGTATCCCTTACACTAAATTCTGCTATGATCACTAACATCCAGTCAAAATCCAGAAAAGTAACCACATGACTTCAAAAAAGGGGTGGGAATTTAAAAAATAATGCCTGTCTCAGGCTAGTGCATGAGATATGTAAATAACCTGTCACTCACAGCAAGGGTGTCGGAAAAGATTAAGGTTTTTCTCTGTAAGTCCGTTTTATTTCACTAAACAATAAAAGGATTGCTCAGAGCTGGATTAACTCTGTGTGGTAAGACTGGGCACAGATGATAGGAAATCTTATACTGCACATTGTGACATCAAAAAAATAAATAAATAAATAATAATTTTTGGGTTTACATCCACTTTAAGTTCTCAGCTTCACAATAGGAACTGTGGTCAGATGATTGCAACATTTACCCAGCTCTTGGATCATCTTCATCATATCAGAAGAGCGTGAGATGGTTATCGTGGTCTGATGTGATTTGATTACCTACCCGTAGCCAAAATGAAACGTAGATGATCCTACTTCTCCCCTTTCAGAATAGTAATGGATTGCCCATTGCGCATCAGCATGCATTTTACATTTCATAAACTAGTTTTTACTAGGCAGAATTTCATAATTATCTCATGATTTTCCCTATTCCTGAAGCACTGCAGCTGATTTAAAAGGATTTAAGTATGGATTAAAAGAAATGTAATCATCAGCCATAAATGAGGACTGTGGCTGTAAATCCATATCACATTCTGGCCAGATATCAAAGGCCTGCTTCAAACGCTTATGCTCTGAGATAACTTTCCTTGCTTTGGACCGTGTTAACTCTTGCAAAACTCTGAAGCAGGCCATAGACCAGTCAAAAACAACAAAAAGCCTTGCTTGTTTTTCTCATCATGAGCGTGCCAGCTGCGACATGCGATTTCCATGCTGCAATTAAGTGCCTGATCCAACATGCTGAATCTTTTTGCTTTTCTAAAAAAAAAAAAGTTTTATATGATGGTACAATTGTATGAGCCATTTTAGTTTTTTGATCTACAAAACATTTGTTTTTGACTTTGTCTATGGCCGGCAGATGTAAACACACCACAAATTCAGTGATTCACATTATTATCAGCTTAGAGACATGAGAGAAATATTGTTGCTGTCAATGTGGATGACCCTTTGAAAATGCTGGCTGCCAAATGGAGCCCCTTTTTTTTTTTTTTTTACTTTATGCTTTAACCCCTTGCTGCCTGGGACATGTAAAAAAAATTCACATACATGTTTGTTAGAAAAAGGATGTACTCTTTCTGCAGGAAACCTGCATGTCATCAGTGATCTGCTCATCACTGGTGCAATACTTTACAGGCTCCCAAAAAAAAAAGGCAAATAAAGTGCATTGTTTGTTTTGTTAAAGTGAACTCATCTTTTAAATGATTAAGTGCATGCAAACACAATAAAATATGAAAGATGATGATGTTGCACCAAGTAAATTGATACCAAACATGCCAGATCTGGGAGCCATCCTGTGTTAACCCATATATATATATATATATATATATAATTGTACAGGACGCCATGGCTGGGTCCTGGAAGGACGTTATAGTTCCCCTCTGTTTGGACTGTGGTGCCTTTAAGGGAATGGAAAGGGTTAATGCACCTGTCTAAGGAAGTAGTTTAAAGCAGACAGGAAGTGCAGGTGAGAGTGGAGGAGTGTAGGAGAGTCCAATGCATGGTGAATGGTGGACAAGGAAAGCTGTGGAAGCTACGAAAAGCTGTGAAAGGACTTGGCAGTGTCCTGCCTAAAAACCTGCTACTGAAGGACTTACCTGGAAGGACTGTTTAACTGCGATAGCAGTTCTGAGCTGTACAAGTCGGTGAGACTGTTATTTCTTTTGTTTTTGCTGCTGCTAAGCCATTTAAGTTTAATAAACCTCAGTTTTGATTTAAGAAGCCTGTGTCCTGCGATCAAGCTGGTCCCCCAAACATTACACTGGTGCTCGAATGCGGGCAGGACTGAATAACAGGCATAAGAAGAGAAAAAAAAACACAAAACGTTTTTTTCTTTTTGCATTGGACTTTATGTTGAACTGACATTTAAAGCGACAGTACATTGGATTTATGTCCTGGGTTAAAGCTGCACAAATGTTGAAAGCTGAAGCAATGGAGGAGCTAATTAAACAGCTGACCTTGGCTAACATGCAAGCGCAGACTCGCCATGAGGAAGCTAATCAACACCACAAAGAGGCGCTGGCTCTGCAGCAAGAAAATACTTGCCTGTTGGTGGCCCAGTTAGCAGCCCAGCAAGGGGTTATGCAGGCTCAGGTTACTGCCTTAAAGGAAGCGGTGCAGCAGCTGTCTCAGGTTCAGGAGCCAGCGGCTGTTGCCCCTGGCAACCAGGTGACTGTGAGGGCAAGCCATTTTTTACAGAAATTGTCCCTAAGCGATGATGTCGAGGCATTTCTTGCTATGTTTGAGAGGACAGCGGAGAGAGAAGGATGGCCTCAGGACCAGTGGGCCGGCCTCATTGCTCCTTTTCTCACTGGAGATCCTCAAAAAGCCTACTTTGACCTGCCACCAGATGATGCTAAAGACTATCAAAAGCTAAAGGCAGAAATTCTGGCTCATCTGGGGGTGACTACGGCTGTTCGGGCCCAACGTGTACACCAATGGAAATATCGTCCAGATTGGCCACCCCGGTCTCAAATGCATGACCTGGTGCAACTAGTAAAAAAATGGCTGCAGCCTGAGGTGTTGTCCGGCCCCCAAATCGTGGAGCGGGTCGTGCTGGACCGATACCTGAGGTCCCTTCCAGATGACCTTCAACGGTGGGTCAGCCATGGAGACCCCAAAACCGCAAACCTCCTTGTTGAGATGGTGGAACGATATACCGTGGTGGAGGACCTGCTCGGACCTACCAAGCGCATAGGGCCTAGTCTGCCACGGCCTGTTCGACCAGCTGCTGCCCTTCGAAAGGATGTTCCAAGGAGCCCTGGGACAAACACCCTGGAAGGCCAAGAGTCACTCCCGGTAGCTCCTCAGCGTTCTGTTCCTGTTCGGAGAGGAGGGGATGTACAATGTTGGCGATGTCATTCCTGGGGTCATACCCGGACACACTGCCCACTGCAAGAGGAGCCCATGGAATGCGGGGTTCTGCGGAGGGGGTCTTTTTGTGCCCATAAAGTGTGCACCACACACCTCGACCTGGATGAGGAAAAGTTTGAGTGTGAAGTCCAAGTGAACCACCTTCCTGCCCGGGCTTTGTTGGACTCTGGAAGCATGGTAACCCTGGTTCATCCTAGAATGATTGGGAAGATCGGTCCGGTAAGAAAAACTTTACTGGTGGTATGCATTCACGGGGACACTAGAGAGTACCCGCTCATCACGTTGTCTATCTCCTCAGCATGTGGCACTGTTACTCAAGAGGTGGGGGTGGTAAAGAACTTGGTGCATGATGTTATAATAGGACGAGACTGTCCATTGTTTACAAAACTGTGGGAACAAGGAGAACAGTTCAGAGACTGGGGAGAAACTAGCCCCCCTGTTCCTGCTGCTGAGAGGGATAATCCTGAACTGCCAAACGTTAATGTGGACCTAGATGAGGAAAATGCTAATGATTGGGTTAATGGTGATGAAAGTAGTGTTGATACTATTGAGGATGTCAAGATATGTGGTCCACAGACCTACCAAAACACTAAGGGGGAGGAGCCTTTCCCATTTCAGATAATGCTGGGGGAAGAGGATGAGGAAGTGGCCTCTACCCCTGCGCTGCCGGATTTGGGTGTTCCCCAGGGGGCATTTGGGACTGCTCAGATGCAGGAGCCCACTTTGGCCCATGCACGGGAACAAGTTGTAGTAGTAAATGGGGTTCCCCAAGAGCCAGGTGCGAATGAGAGGTGGCCACACTTTGCAATATATAATGAATTGCTGTATCGGGTTACCAAGGAGAGAGAAAATGTGGTAGAGCAATTGTTGGTACCCCAACAATATAGACGAAAGGTTCTGAACCTGGCCCATGACGATGTGTTAGGGGGACACCTGGGAGTTGAAAAAACGGAGGCACGGATCACCGACCGGTTTTACTGGCCAGGTCTGAAAGCAGAGGTAAAGAGATACTGTACCTCTTGTCCCACCTGTCAGTTGACCGCGCCGGTGACTCATTTTCGGAGCCCTTTGGTCCCTCTGCCCATAATTGAGGTCCCATTCGAGAGGATAGCCATGGATATAGTGGGTCCCTTGGTAAAGTCAGCTCGAGGTCACTCCTACATATTGGTGATTCTTGACTATGCCACCCGGTATCCTGAGGCGCTACCCCTGCGGAATACCTCCTCAAAGGCCATTGCCCGGGAATTATTCCAGATGTTTACACGGACTGGTTTCCCCAAGGAAATACTCACAGACCAGGGTACCCCGTTTATGTCAAGGGTTATGGCCGATGTGTGCAAGCTGTTCCGGATTAAACAGCTACGCACATCGGTCTACCATCCCCAAACGGACGGGTTGGTGGAACGCTTTAATAAGACCCTTAAGTCTATGCTCAAGAAAGTGGTACAAAGGGATGGGAAAGATTGGGACTGCCTGTTACCAGCTCTCCTGTTTGCTATCCGGGAAGTGCCCCAGGCCTCCACGGGGTTTTTGCCCTTTGAGTTGGTATATGGGCGGAGACCTCGCGGACTTCTTGACGTGGTTAAAGAGGAGTGGGAAAGTGAACCTGTTCAGCATAAGAGTGTCCTGGAATATGTCTCCTAAATGCAGGAAAGGATCCAAACCGTGATGCCGCTAGTCAAAGAGCATTTGCAAAAGGCCCATGAGGCTCAACGACGGGTCTATAACAGGGCTGCTAAAATAAGGCACTTCCAAGTGGGGGATCGAGTAGCGGTGCCAATTCCCACTGTGGAAAGTAAGTTCTTAGCCAGGTGGCAAGGACCCTTTGAAGTTGTGGAAAAAGTGGGAGAGGTCCATTATAGAGTCCACCAGCCAGGCAAGAGGAAACCGTATCAGATATATCATGTCAACTTGTTAAAGCCCTGGACAGACAGGCAACCGGTGACCTCGCTGGCTAGTGCAAGACTTGAGCCTCAGGTTGGGGTGGAGAGTGTCCAAGTAGCAAATACCCTATCTAAATACCAAAGTCAGCAGGCAAAGGAGTTCTTGCAGAGAAATAAAGAGAAGTTTTCAGACTTGCCGGGGCTAACTAGTATCATAAAGCATGATATTATCACGGAACCTGGAGTCAAAGTTTTTGTCAGGCCCTACCGCATGCCAGAGGCTCAAAGGAAGGCCGTTTCAGAGGAAGTAAAGAAGATGCTAGACCTGGAGATCATTGAGGAGTCGCAGAGTGAGTGGTCGAGCCCGATTGTGTTGGTACCAAAGCCCAACGGGACTCTGCGATTCTGCAATGATTTCCGGAAACTTAATGAGGTTTCACGGTTTGATGCCTACCCCATGCCCCGGGTAGATGAACATATCGAGAGACTAGGTCCAGCCAGGTATATCACAACATTAGACCTTACCAAGGGGTATTGGCAAATCCCATTAACTAAGGCTGCTAAAGAGAAAACTGCTTTTTCTACCCCAGAGGGGAGTTTTCAATACAGACGAATGCCTTTTGGACTGCAAACTGCTCCAGCCACGTTCCAGCGAGCAATGGATAGGATTTTACGACCTCATCGGGAGTATGCCTCAGTGTACTTGGACGACATAGTCATTTTTAGCAGAGACTGGGAGTCACACTTGCCCAAAGTCCAGGCAGTACTGGACTCTCTCTGGAAGGAGGGGTTTACAATAAACCCTGAAAAATGTGCTTTGGGAATAGAGGAGGTGAAATACCTGGGCTATATCGTGGGTAGAGGGGTGGTGAAACCTCAAGTCAGCAAGGTAGACGCTATAAAGAGTTGGCCCCGCCCCCTCACAAAAAAGCAGGTACGTGCATTCCTGGGCATGGTGGGATACTACAGGAGGTTCGTACCCAACTTTGCCACATTGGCGGCTCCATTGACCGATCTGACTAAGGGCCGGAAATCGGTCATGGTGGAGTGGAATGCAGACGCTGAGAAGGCTTTTTTGGAGCTTAAGTCAGCACTGTGCCAACACCCTGTCTTGATAGCGCCCAATTTTTCTGAAGAGTTCATTGTCCAAACTGATGCTTCCGATGTAGGATTGGGAGCTGTATTATCACAGGTTGTTCATGGTGAGGAGCACCCAGTAGTCTTCCTCAGTAGGAAGTTGACACCAGCGGAGAAAAACTACGCTATTATTGAAAGAGAGTGTCTGGCCATTAAGTGGGCTCTGGAGTCCCTCAGATATTACCTCTTGGGGAGGAAATTTAGGTTAATTTCTGATCATGCCCCTTTAACGTGGCTGAGGCAAGGTAAAGGGACTAATGCCAGGATTACCAGGTGGTTCCTGGCGCTCCAAGAGTTTAAGTTTATAGTGGAGCATAGGCCCGGGAGACTGCATCAAAATGCAGATGCCCTCTCCCGAGTCCATTGTTTGAGCTCCACTGTTGCCTCCACCTCCTTGGCGTTGGGGCACAGGGGGGGGAAATGTACAGGATGCCATGGCTGGGTCCTGGAAGGACGTTATAATTCCCCTCTGTTTGGACTGTGGTGCCTTTAAGGGAATGGAAAGGGTTAATGCACCTGTCTAAGGAAGTAGTTTAAAGCAGACAGGAAGTGCAGGTGAGAGTGGAGGAGTGTAGGAGAGTCCAATGCATGGTGAATGGTGGACAAGGAAAGCTGTGGAAGCTATGAAAGGACTTGGCAGTGTCCTGCCTAAAAACCTGCTACTGAAGGACTTACCTGGAAGGACTGTTTAACTGCGATAGCAGTTCTGAGCTGTACAAGTTGGTGAGACTGTTATTTCTTTTGTTTTTGCTGCTGCTAAGCCATTTAAGTTTAATAAACCTCAGTTTTGATTTAAGAAGCCTGTGTCCTGCAATCAAGCTGGTCCCCCAAACATTACAATATATATATAATAAGCAATAAGATAGAACACAATCTACATCTCCTTCCAGTTGCTATCTGTGCTAAAGTCTGCAATACAGAACGCTGTGCAGACTCCCCTTCCCATGTACTATCAACTGATGATGTCATTGATCACTAAGACCATGCTGGACGTACCACACAGCTTTCTAGGTTGCCACCTTTAACACAAGTAGCAGCTGGGAGGAGGTGCAGTCTGTGCTTTCTCCCACCTCCCTGTATACAAGTGTTAAACACAGGACTGCTCTCAGATCTGACTTACAGGGTTGGATTACCATCCCCCTATCTCACCACACTGCCCCTGTCCCAGTGTTCTATCAATATGGTTCCCCTAACGGATAGCGTCCGGCCTGGACTGTGCAGGCACAATCGGAGTCAACGGAAATCTCTGAGGCTGAACAGCTGTTCGTCGGCTGTAGACTGAGCATGTGCAATAAACAGGGTGCTTGCTCCCGATGCTTGGGGCTGGTTATACACGTTACGCACCGCTCGCTCTATACAGCAAGGGGTGGATATGGTTAGAAGAGGCATGATGGACAGTGCTTTTTTAAAAGGGGTGGATGCTTTTCTCAAATGCTCGGATCTCAATACAGCAAAGGGACAGAAAGCACTGGCCATCAAGCGGCCTCTTATAACCATATCCGCCCCTTGCTGTATTGAGATCCGACCATTTGAGAAAAGTATCTGCCCCCTTCAAAAACAAAAAGGGCTGCCCATTATGCCTCTTCTAACCATATCTGCCCATTTGAGAAAAGCGTGCAGCGAGTATAACCAGCCCCGAGCATTGGGAGCGAGCGCTGTGTTGATTGTGCATGCTCCGTTTACAGCTGACAAACAGCTGTTCAGCCCCGAAGATTTCTAACAGCTCTGATTGCGAATAAGCTGCGCAGTCAAGGCCGGACCCTATCCAGTAAGAAAACCATCTCGATAAAACACTGGCAGCAGAAACTGTGGGTGGGCAGTAATCAAACCCTGTAGGAGTTGGATCTGTGAGAGCAATACTGTTCTCTCCTTAAGGCTCCATTCACACCTAGGCGACAAAACGCCCAACGCTCGATACGCTGGAGGGGCAAATTTCCATTGCTGTCTATGAGACGGTTCTGACGGGGATCTGCCTGTGTAAACATGGTACATCTTTGTTCTGACAGGGGATGAGGCTGGGTTCACACTACTACAC
The DNA here is from genome assembly GCF_905171775.1 of Rana temporaria. Lineage (NCBI taxonomy): Eukaryota > Metazoa > Chordata > Amphibia > Anura > Ranidae > Rana > Rana temporaria. Next base: position 232,639,912 of record NC_053489.1, read on the forward strand.
TACTTTCATCCTACTTTGCTCTGTGTTCAATGTTTCCCTATGAGAGTGTCTTGTAGCGTCGGTCCGACTTTGAAAATGCTCCCTGTACTACTTTTGGTCCTACATTGATCCTACTTCAGGCCCATTGAATATCATTGAAGTCGGACCAAAGTAGTATCCTGTTCATGAAAGTAGGATGGATGTAGGACCAATGTAGGATAAATGTAGGACCAATGTAGCAGAGCAAAGTAGGATGAAAGTAGTGTAGTAGTGTGAACCCAGCCTGACACAGGATCTTGTCTTTCGGCTATGCAGGAAGTCTGATCTGGGTGTTGTCCCAGCCAGCCCATCCCCCCACACAGCTAGAAACACATTTAACCCTTTGATTGCTCCTGATGACCACTTCCCTGCCAGTTTCATTAGTACAATGTCGGTGCATATTTTTAGCACTGATCACTGTAATTATGTCACTGGTTCCCCAAACAAAAAGTGCAAAAAAATGTCAGCTAGGTGTCCAATCTGTCTGCAGCCCGGCTAAAAATCACTGATCACCGCCATTACTAGTTTAACCACTTATCCACCGCCCGCCGTGAGGCAGACCCTATTGTTCTGGGTGGATGTCATATGACGTTGCTACTTTCCAAGCCACTAGGGGGCATGCGCATGCCCGCCGCGTCAACACACAGATCCATGTCCTGTCAGGGAGACGGGACCGATGGTGTGAACCTTGTACATAGGGACAACCATCGGTCACCTCCCCCAGTCACTCTCTTCCCCCCCACAGTAAGAATCACTCCCTAGGAAATACATGAACCCCTTGATCTGCTCCTAGTTAACCCCTCCCCTGCCAGTCACATTTATAGAGTAATCAATGCATTTTTATAGCCGGGATCGCTGTATAAATGTGAATGGTCCCAAAAATGTGTCAAAAGTGTCCGATTTGTCCGCCGCAATATTGCAGTCATGATAAATAAATAAAAAATAAAAATCTATTCCCTATTTTGTAGACCCTATAACTTTTGCACAAACCAATCAATATATACTTATCGCAATTTTTTTTACCAAAAATATGTAGAAGAATACATATCGGCCTAAACTAAGAAAGAATTTGTTTAAAAAAAAATAATGGATATTTATTATAGCAAAAGGTAAAAAAAGAAGTGTTTTTTTTTTTTCAAACTTGTCCCTCTTTTGTTTATAGCGCAAGAAATAAAAACCGCAGAGGTGATCAGATACCACAAAAAGAAAGCTCTATGTGTGGGGAAAAAGATGATAGAAATTCATTTTGGTACAGTGTTGCATGACTGCGCAATTGTCAATTGTGACAGTGCTGAAAAATGGCCTGGGCAGGAAGGGGGTGAAAGTGGTTATAATAAAAAAAATTATACAAATGCCATCTTTCTCCTATTTTGTAGACGCTATAACTTCTGCGCAAACCAATTAATAGATGTAAATAAATGTAGCAGAATACATTTGTTTTCTTCTTTTTTTATTTGGTATATTTTATAGCAGAAAGTAAAAGTTTTTTTTTTTTTTTTAATCGACTATTTTATATATATTATTTTAGTGAAAAAAACTGCAGAGGTAATCAAATACCACTGCGCAATTGTCAGTTAAAGTAATGGAGTGCCGTATTACAAAATATGGCCTTGTCAGGAAGGGGGTAAATCCTTCCAGTGGTTAAAAAATTATGCTGGAGCCTTTTTTTTTTCTTGCACATTTCACATGCACATAACAACCGTTTAAAAAACATCAACACGAAAAAAAGCGCATGAACATCCTGCTGTGAGCAAGCCCTCAGACCAGTGTTCCGAGACTATGCATAATGTTAAAGGCTGCTTTAATGTATACTGCATTACACACAATGCAACAAGAGCACGTAAGTGAACAGGAACACAGCCAGAACTAAGACTCCTTTCATGCTGGGGCCATAGTAAAGCGCAGTTCATTTTAGCAGGCCTTTTTGCCGCTAGCTGGGCGCTTTTAACCCCAAAGAAGGGGTTAAAGACTCCTGTGTTGTGGGATGCGCAATACCCCCCGCGCAATACCCTGGAAAAAAAATGCGTTTTAACCACTTCCTGCCCACCGGCCGTCATATGACATCCTTGACTTTGTGCAGGGATATCTGAATGATGCCTGCAGCTACAGGCATCATTCAGATATCATCTTTTTCAGCCGGCGATTCTCTACACCATAAGAACAATCATGGCGGCTGTTTCGCCTTCCGTAAGAACGATCAAGAGGTGAAAGGGGACCCCCCCCCCCCCTCTCCCTCCTCCGGTGCTTTTTCTGACTCACCGCTACGATCGAAGCCAGGACCGTTTTTTTTTTTTTTTTATTATTATTTCAGGCTTCCCAGCCTAGAGGTCTTATTGATCCCATATCTCACTGGAAAGAGGCCCTGTCATGCTATATTCCTATTACAAGGGATGTTTACATTCCTTGTAATATGAATAAAAGTGATTACAACATTTATTTTTGGGGAAAAACGTGTCAAACTAAAATAAAGTAAAATGAACAATAAAAATTTAAAGTGCCCATGTTCCCGTGTGCTCAAATACAGAAGCGACCGCCCACATATGGAAACGGTGTTCAAAACAAACATGTGAGGTATCGCTGCGAACGTTAGAGCGAGAGCAATCATTTTGGCCCTAAACCTTTTCTCCAACTAAAAAGATGTAACCAGTAAAAATATTTAAAGCGTCACCTATGGGGATTTCTAAGTAGCGAAGTTTGGCGCCATTCCACAAGCGTCTGTAATTTTGAAGGGTGACGTGTTGGGTATCTATTTACTCTGCGTAACTTCATCTTTCATATTATGCAAAAACATTAGGCTAACTTTAATTTTTTTTTTTAAAGCACAAAACAGTTTTTTATTTCCAAAAAAAAACACATTCGAAAAATGTGCAAATACCATGCACGATAAAAAGCCATTGCATTCTTGAGGGTCTTTGATGATTTCTCAATGTAGGAGAGGAATGTCAGAATTGGTCTGAGTGCTCCAGAACGCTTGATGGTGCTCCCTGCATGTTGGGCCTCTGTATGTGGCCACGCTGTGTAAAAGTCTCACACATGTGGTATCGCCATACTCAGGAGGAATAGCAGAATGTGTTTTGGGGTGTAATTTGTGGTATGCATATGCTGTGTGTGAGAAATAACCTGCTAATATGGAAATCTTGTGAAAAAAAAAAATCTTGATTTTGCAAAGAATTGTGGGAAAAAATGACAACTTCAAAAAACTCACCATGCCTCTTGCTAAATACCTTGGAATGTCTTCTTTCCAAAAAGGGGTCATTTGGTGGGTATTTGAATTTTTCTGGCATGTTCAGGTGTGATACATTTTCAGATATTGGCACCATAGTTTGTGGATGCTAAAACTTTCACAAAGACCAAATAATATACACCAATTTGTACTTACTTTTTACCAAAGATATGTAGCAGTATAAATTTTGGCCAAAATGTATGAAGAAAAATTACAAATTTGCTAAATTTTATAACAGAAACAAAGAAAAATTCATATTTTTTTTTACAGAATTTTCAGTCTTTTTTCTTTTATAGCGCTAAAAATAAAACGGTGATTAAATACCACCAAAAGAAAGCTCCATTTGTGGGGGGGAAAAAAAAGGACACATTTCATTTGGGTACAGTGTTGTATGACTGAGTAATTGTCATTCAAAATGTGTGCACCGAAAGCTGAAAATTTGTCTGGTTATTAAGGGGGTTTAAGTGCCCAGTGGTCAAGTGGTTAACAATTGATGACGTTTCAGCTGTCCCTGTCTCCTTCTCCCCTCCCATCTGCTATCACTTTTGCCCTTTGCCTCCAGGCAGCTTGGCTGGGTGCCTTCCCCACCTCCTCCTTTCTCTCCCGCCAGCTGCAGTGTTCTCCTAGCCACTAGCGGGTCTGTCATCCTGCATGGTCCGGTGGCTTCCTGGTTAGCGGCTACAGGCAGCTCTCCTCATTTAGCTGCTCCTCTGGTTTTTACTCAGCCGTTACATCTGCTCGTTGTTGAGCCCAGCATCCGGGATCCTATCCACGCATAGCAGCCTGTAAGACAATCTTAATTCCACTTGCCAATAACTTTAACTACTTTTATCAGCTGGAACTTTGTTTAGTTTTCTCCTTTGCCCAGTGTTTCCCATGTTTGTATGCTACACACAAGCTTGGCATGATATATACAGCAGGTTTTTTGGATTTTATGCAGAGACTGTATAGTATCTTAATTCAAGATGTCTGTACTTTAAGGACTTTGCGTTCAAAAACTGGTTGCAAGATATGATTTTTGCATTTATTAATTCAATAAATAACAATGTATTGTTTACTTAAGTATTATTACCACCCCTCTATCCAGTCTTCCTAGGCAATAAGTAGCAGCGAATACTTTTTCTTTTTAACACTAAGGGTGTCGGTGCATCCCTAGAGTGGGTACCTGTCAAAACCAGGGACCACTCCCCTCTCTAAAAAGTGCCAGTTGTTAAAGAGGAGGGGGGGGGGGATGGAAACAAGCAGATCTTCACCCAAAAGTAAATTTCAGCAGCATATGGGCCCTTTTACACGGGGCTGTCCACAGGGATCGATCAGATCCGCTGAGCCGGCCGATGACAGGTCCATCTCCTCTCACTGTGTGCAAAGACAGACCTGTCAGATCTCCGCTCTCCTCTATGGGGGATCGGATGAAAACGGATCAAATTGATGGGATGGAAAATAGGGTTTCCAAACCCGTCCGGATTCAGCAGATCGGATGTCAGTGGACATGTCACTGCTGCCATTCATTATTCCATAGACCTGCACGAAAGGTCCGCCTAAGAAAAAAAAAAATTGTAAAAGACCCCTTACTGTCCATGTAGTACTGGATAGATTTACTGCCACTTCCTGTACTGGAGATTAAACCAGAAAAGAGTCTCCCGAAGCAAGCAGAATCCCCATCTTAGAAAACGGTCACCAAAACATTTGTCCCCATTCAAAGATTTGACTCTTAACACCCATTTTCATAGTCCTGCAAAATAATTTGGTTAGAGAGTCTAAATGTAACGGCATAATACAATCTGTACCAGGTGTTTGGAGCATGCAGTCCCTGTTTCGGAAAAGGGGAAAAAAATTAAAATACACGTATAAGGCTGGGTTCACACTAATGCAATTTTAAGCCTACGTTCACATTGGAGGCGGAGTTCAACCCACAAAATTTTATGCCCGCATTTCATCGTGAGTTCGGGGGTGATTTGACAGACATCTGTCATGCACAGATGTCTATTGAAATCACCCCCAAAAGTAGTGCAGGATCTACTATTCAGAATCGGGATGATGCCGTGGCAATAGGCTTTAAATTGGCATGTCAAGTCAGCTCGATGCGAGTGGGGGCTCAATATGATTTTGTAAGGCAGCTGCAATGCTACTTAGTGCTTTTATTTTTTTAACTGTGTTTTCCTACTGCAATTTATCCTTGCTGTCGGCCACCAGGAATGAATCATTGTTTGTTAAAAGTAGTATGGGTTTACTTTTTTTTATTTATTCATACTTAGCTTGGTGGATGGAGCATCAGACTGGTGCTCCATCTGTCCCCCGCCATCTCTGCACTGAGAACCGAGCCACCGAACACCGCCGATAGCTCAGTTCTCACAGACCTGAGAGGAAAGCTGCTGACTGTCAGGGCAGCTGGCAGATACCGACTTGGAAGTCGCAATGATGCGCTGCCCCGACTGATGGCAGTGACGTCAGCGGAGAGCGGAATTCAAACCGCTCTCCGCTGAAAACGGCTTACAGGAGTGCAAAACTAATTGCACTCCTGTGACCCAGAGGAGAAGCCCAGCCTAAAAAGCTCAGTCTAGACTTCTCCTTTAGGGCCCTTTAACTCCAGTGGACCGTAAGTCTGGATTTCATCCATCCCTTTTCGGATGAAATACAGACATACATGTATCCCTATGGGATAGCGGGTGTCAGCGGATGAACATCCGCTAACACCCAATCTCATCGGTGTCCACTATGCTCAGATTCTGCAGACGGAGGAAAATCCTATTTTTCCATCAGTCTGCAGAGCGGAGCGGATGAACAAGGACAGACGGAAATCTGACAGGGAGGTCCCTGCTCAGTGTACAGGGACCGCCCTGTCACCTGCCAGCTCAGCGGGGGATCAACGAGTGATCCCCGCTGAGCAAGCGGATGAGAGATGTACGGATCCTCAAGGGATGATCCGTACATGTGAAAGGGGTTGTAAAGGAAAAAAATGTTTTCCCTAAATGGCTTCCTTTACCTTAGTGCAGACCTCCTTCACTTACCTCATCCTTCCATGTTGCTTTTAAATGTCCTTATTTCTTCTGAGAAATCATCACTTCCTGTTCTTCTGTCTGTAACTAACCACCGTAATGCAAGGCTTTCTTCCTGGTGTGCAGAAAGCCTCTTGAGGGGGGAGGGGGCGAGCAGGAGTGTCAGGACGCCCACTAACACACAGTTCCTTTCTCTATCTGCAAAGTAGAGAGTGTCCTGACCCTCCTGCTCGCCCCCTCCCATCTCAAGAGGCTTTCTCCACACCATGAAGAAAGCCTCGCATTACGGTGGTGAGTTACAGACAGAAGAGCAGGAAGTGAGGATCTCTCAGAAGAAATAAGGACATTTACAAGCAAAATTGAAGGATGAGGTAAGTGAAGGAGGACTAAGGCACTAAGGTAAAGGAAGCTATTTAGGGGGGAAAAAAAATTCCTTTACAACCCCTTTAATGAGCCAGCGTCCACAGATTCCCAACTGACAGCAGAATGTAAACAAAAGAAGACAGAATAAAAACAAACACACAGTGTGTGTGGATTAACACCCCCCCCTCCCAAAAGTAAACAAAAAGGAGTGGGGTCACCCACTGACAGCAGGGATAAGTCTCTGGTTGCTAGGGCAACAGCAGGTGCCTACTTCTAACAAGCACAAAACACACATTAAAAAAAAAAAAACTTCTGTTTTTGGAACCACAAAAAGCGCACTGCATTGCACCAAAGTAGCACAGGACCCTTCCCTACAGTGGAATTGCAGCTGCCCTGCATTGATATAAACTGGCAACTTTTCAAGCAATGTTACTTCCAATATGTTGTGCATGCTCCCACATGATGGTCATGTGCTAAATCAAAACAAAAAAGGTATTCAATGCCATTTTCTTTCCAAAGCAGTGATGGTCTTAGTAGAAATGTCAGCCACCCCGTCCTCACAACCAGCTGCTGCTCAGAACCCTTTCTGTGTGTAAAGCAGTGGTCTCTTTGCAGAGGTCGACACCACCTACTGAGCCAAAGCTCAGCAATCAGAAGATTGCAGAGCTAAAAAAGGTCTGACTCAGGAGGGTGCTTTGTATCCCTGCAGAGAGACCACTGCTTCCACAATAGCAACAGGCTGTAACATCTTCAGAAGGAAAAAAACAAAGACTTTGCACAACCTTTTGTTTTTGATGCAGCTGGAATGTAGTTATGGATTTAAAGTCATCAGAAAACAAGAATAAAGTTCAAACTATGCTTCCAAAACCCAAACAAATGGAATGTTAAAAGTTGCTTTATTATTTTGAAGTTGTACATATTGCCACCATGTTTATAGGAAACATTCTTTGGTGCAAAGCAGGCTTGGACAGCTTTGTGTGCGCAGGCAGCAAGTGAAACTGCCACAGTAGTAGGCAGAGTGAGAAAGGTTGTCGTTTAAAACAAGGAAAATGCAAGTTATAATCAACACTGATTTAATTAGCCATGTCACCATTGAGTTCTCATTGATCACTAAAGAAAAAAACACTAAAAACAATCTGATTGTAAGCCAGACAATTCAACAATATCATTAAACAAAAAGCTACTTAAAAAATAAAGTGTCAATATTAAACATTAGGCGCTGGTGACTTCCCATGCAGATCTTTAATCCAATTCCGTCACATATCCATGGAGGGATTACATGCTGCACCTATGTTTTTATTAAACCCTATACACAGTACTGATCAGGGAAATCTGCTTAAAACAAGGCACAAGTTACTAATGTGAAAAAAGGGAAATTGCAGGTAAAGAACAAAGAGGACACCATGAACAAAAACATTTAAAATTCCTGTACATTAGATATTCCCTGACCAACATTTGCCATCAACTACTTTCAATGACCTGTCACGGCCCTTATTTATAAAAGTGTGTAAAGAAAGACTCATCTCGGACAACAGGAAGATTCCCTTCTCAGATCCACAAAAAGGAAGAGAATGACAAGTTCTTACTGGACAACATATATTGTCCATGACAATACTTATTTTATAGTGCACATGTGCATGGATAATTTCACTACTCTGTACAATTCAGGCAAACCACTTATGACCCTGTTCACAGCTCAATGTTTTCCTCTATGTTCTCACATCTGAAAACAAATAAAAAAATAAAGTATGGTGCCAACACTTGTATGCATGATTCAGCATCACACCACGATTATGCAACATCTGCACTTCTAACACAAAATGTGTTCTTTATAAATGGTCATGCCTTACAGATACACATCTATATATGAGCAGGGCCTTACACAACACTGAGCAAACACTGGACACAGCTCAAACTCCTATCTCGCCCCCTCCACACTCCATCCTTGAAGTGCGTAATGTAAAATCCCTCTCCCAGGACTGCATAGAGTTAGCAAAAGCAATTGCTGACACACAGCATCTGCTCCAATGATGCTGTATTAGAACACAACCTGCACTAAGGTAACAACTGATAATGTGTTTGTTTACACAACTTTAAGCTATGATTAAAGAGTAACTACACTTTCAGACAAAGTGCGCTGACCTATGGCAAACTGATAGCTGCAGTCTCCACTGTTTACATCTGGCGGTGAAAGGCTCCCTCTACTGGCAGCGTCAGCACAATACAACCATATAGAATTCTATGGGGCTGTCTTTCAGGCAGGAGATGGGGGCAAATGAGGCCCATTGACATCTATATTGATCAGGCATGGCCAGGAGAGGGAACCTTTCACCGCTGCTTGTAAACAGAGGCCACAGCCATTAATGTCTGAAAGTATAAATTTGTGGTGGTGGGGGGTGGGGTAAGATTAAATGGGTTGGGTTTACAGATATATCCAGGGTGTAAAACATAACATATTACAGATGTAAGCGGACTGGTGATCATTTAAAATAGGTGCAACTTGTTAGAAAGTGCACTTATTGTTTAAAGCGTTTAACCCCCCAAAAAAGTAGATTCTGGTCCCTTAAAGCAGATTACACAGCACAGCGCTTGTGCTATGTAATCTACCCCCCTTGTAAAAAAAAAAAAAAAAAAAAAAAAAAAAAAAAAAACTAAACCTACCACTTCCTGTGTGTCACTCTCTAAACAGACCACGATAAACAGGGCAGCTCCGCCCTTTTCACTGTGGTCAAAAGTGCCTCCCTCTGTGATAGGCTCCCTGCTCTCCCCCCTCCTTCCTCCCTGTCAGCGCCCTGTCTGTCTCCGGCCACCCCGCTGCCATTATTTTATTAAATTTGTCACTGCCAGCTGCTCTATTAGAGGCTGGCATAGCACAATGTAAGTTGTATTTAAAAATGAGAACTGTAAATGCTGAATATCAGCTGTCTTCAGGCCAGTCACGTGACCACTTTCCAGCTCTGATGGATGGCTTCTGCGGAGGAGACGACCACATGATCTCCCTCTGACATCAGAGGGAGATCATGGCCCCTTCCACAGACTATAGAGCCGGAAAGCGGCCACGAGTGATGGGACCGGCTTGAAGACAGCCGATAGTGAGTATTTACAGCACTCATTTTTAAATACAACTCTAATAGAGGCATAGACTTATAATAAATGCCTTAAACACTTTAAGGCTAAATATATTAGCAGCTGTTACTTTGCGTGCAGGATACAGTCTTAAAGTATACTCTGTCCCGGTAATTGCTTTTGTTCCTTATACAACACTGTTCAGAACAATCTGCACAAGGAAAAACTCTGCCGATAACTAGAACAGTCAAGACAATTGTACAAGACTATTCATTTCCTCATTTCAAAAGAATTGCATAGTATTATGGAAAATCTCTGCCAAATCAGACCGATTGCTTCAGCTGCATGCAAAATCAGGGAAATGATTGCTCTTATAACAGTCACCTGACTATAAAGCAGGAAATACAGTTTTAAGCCTGTGGGCTAAAACAGAATGGGGGGAGGGGGACACCGATTCCTCCGTCCATGCTATACAGTGTGGATGAACGAATCTCCTGCTGCACCAAAATGTATTTCAAATACCTGAGCAGGAGCTGCACATGATTTCATACAGCTGCTGCTCAGCTGGAAATTTCCCAGCAGGCTCCTTCAACAAAAGTTGATCAAACAACTTCCATTGACTGAAGTCAGGCCAGCATGGCCACAGGAACCTGCTGAAATATACACAGTGTGTAGCCAGCTTTAATAGCGTCACTAGAGATGAGCACCATGTCTAGCATGACTCACTGCAGGGTCCCAGCAAATGGTCCCCTGTACACCATCATAAAACTCCTATTATAAAACAGCTGAGTAAAGTGTGGGTAAAAACAGGAGGGCAGACTATTTGCATCACTAGCCAGAACAGCTGTAAAAACAGATCTACCATGGCTATGCCAAGGAGGAGCAATTTCTCCCTTCTACCAACAACTACACAAAGTTGTTTCAGAGGACGGAAGTCACTGAATGGATGAAGATCGGACATCTGCTGGACGAAATGGTGTGACTGAGGTCATAACTGAAGGAGTCCATGAAAATGAAGTGGTGTGTTCCTGGGCACCCCTCCCACATATGTAGTAGTACAGCAGACCAGGGGCTCCATGGATGAAGATAGGCCTAAGTACGGCTGATCAGGGGGTGCCCGTGTGATCAGGGAGCTGCATGTTTGAAGAGGACAAGTCTTAGAGTCCTGGTGCAGATCCTGATCAGGGGTGGCTGTGTGATTAGGGTGCTCCAGGTATGATGTAGGACAGGTCCTAGAGCACAGCTGATCAGGGGGCTCCATTTTATGAAGGAGGACAGGTCCTTGGGCACAGCTGATCAGGTTGACAGGTCTAGGTCCCGATCAGGGGCTCCACTGTTGAAGTAATACAGGTCCCAGAGTACAGCAGATCAGGGGTGCCCATGTGATGAGGTGGCTTTCATGTATGAAAGGAGGACAAGTCCTAAAGTCCTGATCAGGGGTGCTTCATTTATAATGTAGGACAGGTCCTAGAGCACAGCTGATTAGGATGGCAGGTCTTAGCCCTGAACAGGGGAGCTCCATTGGTGAAGTAGGACAGGTCCTGTAGTAGAGCTGACTGGGGTGCCCACGAGATGAGGGGCTGCATGTATGAACTTGTAGGACAAGTCTGGTCTAGGCCCTGATCAGGGGTTCCTGTGTAATTGGGGGGGGGGGGGTGTAGGAGTTCCATGGTGTCCTATTAGAATCAGACATATGCCTGCTGGGTGAAGGAGAGTCCTCCTAATACCCGGATCCAGATGGGCCTCTTATGAGCTACCCTCCTTCTCGGGCTCGGCCGGTATGGCCTGACTGTAGGGGGGCGGTGGGCTGTCCTTGGCAGGCATGTTGATGGCCTCTTCGTAGGAAGGAAGAAGCAGGGGGTTCTTCTCCTGACCGGTGGGCACTACGATCAGAGCCAGGCCGTCGGGCTCCCCTGGCTGAATGCTGACCCTGGTGAGCAGGTATCGGTAGTAGGTGAGCACACAGCGGATCAGGTAGATCTTCAGCAGGAGGAGAAGCAGGGACAGGGCGATGAAGAGCACCGAGCCCCCGGCCACCGCCGATTTGTCCTGCTCGTCCAGGCCGGGTAGGTAGGGCCTAGTGCTGACCATACGGAGCTCGGAGGGGAAGCGCACGAAGAGGCCGCAGAAGAGCAGCAGAGAGCCCAGGAAGTCGATGATCTGAAAGGCCAGGAAGGGCAGCAGTAGGCCGGGGCGGCGACGGAGGACTCCGAACAGCAGACACAGGCTGAGGAAGAGGAGTACGAAGGCCAGAGAGTACATCACAGCCACCGGGCCCGGCGAGCTGAGAGGTCCGGGACACACCCCGCCGCATTTCACCACCGCCACCGTCTGCCATACCAGAGACTGCAGGCTCAGGAACACGTAATACACCGCCACCCCCAGCACCACCGAGCGGATACTGAAATAACCGCAACACCGCGGCGGCTCCTGTGTCGCCATCACCATCATTGCTATCCGCTTCTCTCACCGCCCGACTCTGCTTTCCGGTATGTTCTGAGGGGGAACCGGAAGTTGAATTGCTTATGAGTGGCGCGGCGCCCCGCCCATACCGGATGTACGTTACGCGGGACTTTCCTCCCTATGCCAGAAAGTTAGAAGATTATGGCAGTAACAAAGTGTCAAGAAAAACTTCTCCTGCAACGTAACCACTTCCAGACCAGGCCTTTCTGACACTTTTTGTTCACATCAGTTGTTTTTTTTTGCTAGAAAATTACTTAGAACCCCAAAATACACACGCATACATACATATATATACACACATATATATATATATATATATATATATATATATATATATTATTATTATTTTTTTTTTTTAACCACTTAAGCCCCAGACCAATATGCTGCTAAATGCCCAAAGGCGTTTTTACAATTCGGCACTGCGTCGCTTTAACAGACAATTGCGCAGTCGTGCGACGTGGCTCCCAAACAAAATTGACTTTCTTTTTTCCCCACAAATAGAGCTTTCTTTTGGTGGTATTTGATCACCTCTGCGGTTTTTATTTTTTGCACTATAAACAAAAATAGAGCGACAATTTTGAAAAAAATTCAATATTTTTAACTTTTTGCTATAATAAATATCCCTCAAAAACATATATAACATTTTTTCCCTCAGTTTAGGCCGATACGTATTCTTCTACCTGTTTTTGGTAAAAAAATCGCAATAAGCGTTTATCGATTGGTTTGCGCAAAATTTATAGCGTTTACAAAATAGGGGATAGTTTTTTTTTTTTTTTTACTACTAATGGCGGCGATCAGTGATTTTTTTCGTGACTGCGACATTATGGCGGACACTTCGGACAATTTTGACACATTTTTGGGACCATTGTCATTTTCACAGCAAAAAAATGCATTTAAATTGCATTCTTTATTGTGGAAATTACAGTTGCAGTTTGGGAGTTAACCACAGGGGGCGCTGTAGGAGTTAGGGTGCACCTAGTGTGTGTTTACAACTGTAGGGAGGTGTGGCTGTAGGTCTGACGTCATCGATCGAGTTTCCCTATAAAAGGGATCACTCGATCGATGCAGCCACCACAGTGAAGCACGGGGAAGCCGTGTTTACATACGGCTCTCCCCGTTTTTCAGCTCCGGGGAGCAATCGCGATGGAGCGGCTATAAACAAATAGCCGCGCCGTCGTCCCAAATTGCTCCCCGCGGGAATCCGAACGCCGCATGTAGCGGGGGGGGGGGGGTCCCGATCGGACCCCCGACCCGCGGAAAGGCAAGGACGTACATGTACGCCCATTTGCCTGGACGTGCCATTCTGTGGACGTACATATACATGCGGCGGTCGGCAAGTGGTTAAAGTAGAGGCCCTGAAGAATAAATTGGTGGGTTTTGCTGTTTTTTCAAACACAATTTTTGGGAAAAAATGCAAAAAAAAAAAACCACAATACATATCCCATTTTTAGTAAAATATAAAAGATGATCATTTCTGGCAAACAGTGCCATCTATCAGTGCCATCATAGGCGTGCGCACAGGGTGTGCCAGGTGTGCCCAGGCACACCCTAATCACCCTGTGCAGCACAGATTCCCCCTACTGCCTAGGTTCCCCCACTCCTTCCCCACTCCTCTCCCTCTGGCTGTTGCTGCAGGGATGTTTTAGGATGAATGGGGGAAGGGGCCGGTAAATATGTAACTTACCGGCCCCTTCCCTTTCATCGTGAGTGATCAGTAGTATGTTTGAGCTTTAGGGTGCTCACCCTAATGCAATAGGCTGCACACACCTATGAGTGCCACCTATCAGTGACCACCAGTGCCACCTATCAGTGTCCATCAGTGCCACCTATCAGTGCCTAGTGACACCTATCAATGCCCAACAGTGCCGCCTATCAGTGCCCATCAATGCTGTATATAAGTGCCTCATCATCAAGTCCAAACACTACTGACTTGTTAGTGCCCGTCAGTGCAGCGTCATCAGTGGCCACCAGTGAAGGAGAAAACATACTTATTTACAAGGCATTTTTTTAAAATTTTCTGTATTTTTTTTATTTGTAGTGCAAAAAATAAAAACCTCAGTGGTGATCAAACAACACTAAAAGAAAGCCCTATTTGTGGGTGAAAAAATGATATAACTTTTGTTTGGGTACAGTGTAGCATGACCGCGCAATTGTCATTTAAAATGCGATAAACATATTATTTATGGACAAAGAAATCATCAATTCCAAGCACCTCGTCCCATATAGTACAGAATGAGTAAAGGGAGGGAGGGTACCTAGAGACTCCAGACGTATAATGGAACTCCTTTCATTCGTGCATTGCCTGTCCAAAAGCTCCTGAGGAAGCTCTCTGTAGAGCGAAACATGTTGAGCAAGTACAAAAGTCGATGCTAATAACTGGTCTTCCTTGTATACCTTTGGAGATCATCCATTTCTTCATCTCATTGATGTTTTTTTACATATATTTATTATTTGTTAAAAATAAAATTATTCTCTATTTTTCTACATTTATTTGTTGTCTATTACATTTCTACTAGCACCATTTAAATCGTCCCTGGGGTCTCTAGGTACCCTTCCTCCCTTTATTCATTTAAAATGTGATAGTGCTGAAAACTGAAAATTTGTCTGGGCAGGAAGGTGAATACGTGCCCTGTATTGAAGTGGTTAATAATGTAAACATAAGGCACTGGTCCACACTCACTGATTGGTCCAGGCTTTATTGATTAATTACTAGAGGTTACAGTACATCCTTACTGCTCACTAGTTCGTTGCTAGAGGTTAATGCACATTATTACACCTCACTGATTGGTTGCTAGGTTGCTACAAATCAGTAACGCTCACTGATCGGTTGCTAGAGGTTACTACACACAATTACTGCTCACAGATTGGTTACTAGAGGTTGCTGCACACCAAAACAGCTCTCTGATTGGGTTGCTAAAAGTTACTGCACATCATTGCTGTTCACTGATTGGTTGCTAGAGCTTACTGCACACCATTGCTGTTCACTGATTGGTTGCTAGAGCTTACTGCACACCATTACCGCTCACTGATTGGGTTGCTAGAAGTTACTGCACACCATCACCACTCGCCCATTGTTTGCTAGCAGTTACTGCTCACTGATTCCTGTAACTCATTCACAGTGTCCCCCTCTGAAAGCTGCTCCGGTCCATCCACTGCTTTATTAATCCACCCTCCTCTGTTGCTGACAGAAGAAGGGTGAAGGAGAACAATCACAGCCCGCTCTGTGTCTCTCATCTTAGCCCTGCTGACTGGAGAATGGGGCAGGGAAAGCAAGGGAACACTGCGCCGCTCTGCCTCACTTCCTGTAACAGCCTCTCTGGTGCTGACATAGGCAGAAGCGAGATGAGCGGGCTCCGGCACATACAGCCCACAGGTTGCCTCTCCCCTGTCACACTCGAAATGGGGCCGCTTGTATCAACTGGCCAGGAGACCAAGCAGGGAATCAGATGCACCCGCTACATGGGAAGAATATTTGCTGTCAGTGTGAGCTCAAGGGGCAGTTGCTTATGGCCCCCAACAATGATTGGGCCCTGGGCGACTTCACCTTTTTCCCCGCGTTAACCACTTTAGGACCGAGCCTGTTTTTCAGACTTTAAAAACATTAAAAACAATTTGTTTTGCTAGAAAATTACGCAGAACCCCCAAACATTATAAAAAAAATTCTAACACCCGAGAGAAGAAAATGGCGGTCATTGCAATACTTTCTGTCACACTGTATTTGCGCAGCGGTCTTACAATCGCACTTTTAAAAAAAAAAAAAAACTTTTTTGAATTAAAAAATAAGACAACACTAAAGTTAGCCCATTTTTGGAATGGTGTCAAACTTTTACCCTTAAAAATCTCCATAGACGACGTTTAAAAAATTCTATAGGTTGCATGTTTTGAGTTACAGAGGAGATCTAGGTCTAGAATTATTGCTCTTGCTATAACGATCGTGGCGATACCTCACATGTGTGGTTTGAACACTGTTTTCATATGCGGACGCTACTCACGTATGCACGCGAGCTCGTCGGGATGGAGCACTTAAAAAAAGAAATTGGGTCACTTTTAATCCTATTACAAGGAATGTAAACATCCCTTGTAATAGAAAAAAGCACGACAGGTCCTCTTAAATATGAGACCTGGGGTCAAAAAGACCTCAGATCTCATATTTAGACTAAAATGCAATTATAATTTTTTATTTTTTTTGTCATTTAAAAAAATGACAAAAAAAATGGCTCTTTTATGCCGCGTACAGACGAGCATACATGTACGATGAAACCGGTCCGCCGGACCGTTTTCACCGTACATGTATGCCCGGGGATTTCTGTATGGTGGCTGTACTCACCATCATACAGAAATCCGCGCGTAAAAAATACGCGGGGGGGGGGGCCGCGCCGTCGCCGCGACGATGATGCGGCGACGTGGGCGGCCCTGCCAGTTAAATGCTTCCACGCATGCGTCGAAGTCATTCGACGCATGCGAGGGATGGCGGGCGCTCGGACATGTACGGTAGGTCTGTACAGACGATCGAACATGTCCGAGGGGACAGGATTCCAGCGGGCTGTTTTAAAACAAGTCCGGAAATATTTGCCCGCTGGGAAAAGGCCCGGCGGGCAAATGTTTGCTGGAATCCTGCCCGCTCGGGCTCACACACGACCGAACATGTCTGCTGAAACTGGTCCGCGAAACAAGTTTCAGCAGACATGTTCGGTCGTCTGTACGGGGCCTAAGAGGTATGGGCGTCGCTTCCGCCCTGCTATGGTATGGAGATGGGTGGGGGCCATCTTGCCCTAACTTGTATCCATACCCAGCCACGGATAGGACCTGATCACCTCTGCCACTACCGACGGCTCCGGTAAGTGGCAGAGTGTGCGGGAGAGTGGGCCCTCTCTTGCCGCCAATAATGGTGATTTTGTGGCGAATCTGCCGCAAAGACCACCATTATTGTTTACCGAACCGCTGCCTGAAGAAATGGATACCTCGGTGGTGGCAGCAGCTGTTGCCATTACCGAGATATCCCTCTACAAAGTCAGGACGTATATAGTCGTGCGGCGGTCGGTAAGTGGTTACAGACGACCCTGATGGAACGATCACTGTTTTCTGGTGTGCACGGCCAATGCACGCTTTCACTTTTGCGCTTTAAGGGACAGGGGCACCTTAAATTTTTGTTTCATTATTAATTTATTTTATGTCGCACTACCCCCATAAGAGTTGCTGAAGGTAGGGTTCCCCACTGCTGCACAGCCACAGCCACAGCGACAACGGCTTGTGTTTTATTAGGGGATGATAACTTGGATGGGGTAAGGGATTATGGGATGTCCAGTGTGACAACAAACAGGGACACTTCCTCCCTATTTATAGACTCCTCTTCTTCCTTCCAACTGCACAAACTTGGTTCCTATCTACAGCTTCTGTTGGCTCACTCCTCAGAGAACTAACTGTATATTGTTAGTTCAGCAAAGGCCCATTACAGGCAGGAACTCTCAGTCCCTTGACAGTGTACCAAATTGGAGTGAGCAGCTATTCACTTCACCTTCTGCTTCCCTGTGGCCACTGATCCCCATTCCACTTGCTTGCAAAATGCTAGCCAACCTGGCTGCCACCAGCCGCACCTGGCTGTTTCTCTTCCGAGTCCCCCTGACTGACTTTATGCACCAGTCCTGCCCAACTGACATACACACATGGAGACTCCCCAAAGCAAGGTTGGGTGAAGATTTGGCACACCGCAGTCTTCAAGAGAGCACTGCTACAATTGGCAGTCTCTCCCCTTGTCTGTCCCTGCACCATGCTGCTCTACTCACTGTCTCTCCATACTCTCTCCGCTGCCTCTCGGGCTTGAATCCCTCCAGCTGCCTCCTGTGAATCCCTTCCAGGCCAGCTTCCTGAGCTCCAGCCCGAGGTCACCCCCCATTAAGGGGTGCCTCAAAGGCCGCTGACAGCCTCCCTCACCACTGCTTCTCCATCTTCCACCCAAACTCCCTGCTGGCATGGCCCATGTTTATTTATGGGCTTCCTTAGTTCCATGCCAGGCACTCTCCTGGGGATTGGCTAGGGACACATAAATATTCAAGGTAGCCCCTACTCACATCTACCCACAAGTTTCAGAACATTCTCCAATATTCTAGAAATGGTCAGGGAGGCACCAGAGAGCTGCCAAGCTGCCAGGTTGAGTCATCCTGCCCTGGCTTCTAGTAACCCTGACCCAGATTTAATGACTCTCTGAGGGTGCTACATTTATTTTTACACTGTTGCTTTAAATGATTATTTTTTGATCACTTTTATTGCTGTCAGAAGGAATGTAAACATCCTTGGGACAGCAATAGGCACATGACATGTACTCTTTATGGAATGATCTGGGGTCAATAAGACCCAAAATCCCTCCTTTTCACCAAAAAGGGGACGTTCCGCTTTAAGTCCTCCTCCCCAATTTCTATTTGATATTTGGAATTGTTTTAACAGGTACCCACTCCCACTTCCGGTTGGAACGCAGAGTGGAAGTTCTACTTCCCCTCACCTTCTGGGACATGTCACAGGTCCCAGAAGACTATAGGACAATTCACAATGCATGGCTTGCACATACGCAGTGGGCACCCAGCTATGAAGCCGCAAGCTGCCACAGCCAGGTGCCCACAGTTAAGATGCCAGCGCGCCCCTCGGATGAGCACAGCGCTAGATCCTGGGAAAGGTGAGTGTTTATTAAAAAAACAGCAGCTATAGTTTTTGTAGCTGCTGACTTTTAATTTGCAGAAAAAACGACTGGAGCTCCTTTTTAATGGGGAACTTCAGCTTACTCCCCCTTCCTTTTTTTTCCTATACCCCCATTTACCTGGTGGTGTTTTAGGCACAGTACAGATCCTCACCCAGCCACATGATCCAGTGTTTTCCTGCTGACATCCTCCTGTCAACAGACACTGCTCGTTCCTGCGGCGCCATCTTACTCGTGATGTCATTGAAAGCCCCGCCGACTCTTCTGGGTTTAATCAGTGGAGCCTTGCGATGATGCACCAATAGGCCCACCTCTCTCTTACTTGCTGAAAGACTAAAGGCCTCCTGGAATATATAATGTGCGTATCCCAAAAGGCCCAGCGAGGATTGCACACATCATTCTTCTAGGCAAATGATGTGTATGGAGGGATGGGGCAGTGGTTTTGTAAAGAAAAAAGGTAAATAATAGAAAACAAAACACTACCCTATTCACACCGAGGAGGGGGGTAGAGAGGGGGTAACTTGACAAAGAGGGTGAGCTAGGGGTGGTACTGACAACAGAAGGGATGGTGTTGTGGGTAAGGGAAGCCAATATAAATATCAGCTAGACTTAAAATCAGTTTACTGTATCAGATCAGGCAGTAAATGCGATTGGTTACCAGAGGTTACATTGCCAGAGGTTATCATTACTACTTACTGACTGGTTGCTAGAGGTTACAGCACACATTACAGCTCACTGATTAGTTGCTAGAGGTTACAGCACACGATTTCTTCTTGTTGATTGTTTGCTAGAGATTACTGTACAGTAACACTGCTCAATGATTGGTTGCTAGAGGTTACAACACATCATTTCTTCACTGCAGAGGTGCATGAATGCCACCTTTATGAACATATAAATGCTGCCTGCCTCAGCTATTTACATATGAATGCTCCCGTTATTTACATATGAATGACAGTTATGTACATGTAAGCACAGGGTCTGCAGGTGAGTCATCTGTACACAACAATAGGGCAGAGGTGGGCAGCATTAGTAGCAGCACTTCACACTGAGATAGGACACAGCAAAGGACTAAAACTTCAAGGGACAAGGGAATTTAAACTGGGATAGTTGGCAAGTATGAGGCAGCTACTTTGGGCCCCACAACAATGACAGGGCCTAGGGCAGTTGCCCCTTTTCCCTGCCTTAAAAACGGCCCTGGTAAAGATGACAAATTAAAGGGGCGTGGCTTTATGTAAGGTTGGTATCAGAAGAGAGTGGTATGGGACTGGGTGTGCTGCAGAAAAGCAGTGAATCTCTAGGAAACATCACTGGATTGCCAGGCATGTGATTATGCTTTTTGTGCACAACCCGCTATATAGATAAGAGGGAGATAAGTGTATGTGTGTGTGTGTGTGGTATTTAAATAAAGTTCCTCTTTTAATTGATTTTGTTGCAGAAATAAAAATGAAAAGTTCCTGTAAATGAGGAAGAACACCTTATGCGTACTTGTCCTGGAGCCAGTTCCTGAAATCTTCACCTCCTTCTCCACTGATGACGTAGATACCAGTGGATGGAACCACAGAGTGGATGAATGGTGAAGATTTAACGAATGGGTTTTCCAGGAAAGCTAAGTATTATGCCGCGTACACACGATCATTTTTCGGCATGAAAAAAACGTTGTTTTTAAAAAATGTCATTTAAAATGATGGTGTGTGGGCTTCACATCATTTTTCGGGTTCTGAAAAACGACAAAAATTTTTTTGGAACATGCTGCATTTTTTAACAACGTTTTAAACTATGTCGTTTTTCGGGTTGTAAAAAATGATCTTGTGTGGGCTAAAACGATGTTAAAAACCCGCGCATGCTCAGAAGCAAGTTATGAGACGGGAGCGCTCGTTCTGGTAAAACTACCGTTCATAATGGAGTAAGCACATTCATCACGCTGTAACAGACAGAAAAGCGCAAATCGTCTTTTACTAACACGGAATCAGCTAAAGCAGCCCCAAGGGTGACGTCATCCGCATATAGTGCCGTTGTACGTGTTGTACATCACCGCGCTTTGCAGGAGCATTTTTTTTAAACGATGGTGTGTGGGCAACGTCGTTTTAATGATGAAGTTGGAAAAACTTCTTTTTTTCTACATGCTGAAAAACGTTGTTTTTTTTTCATGCTGAAAAATGATCGTGTGTACGCGGCATAAGATGTCCTTCCTCATTTACAGGAACTTTTTATTTTTATTTTAGCAGCAAAGTTACTTAAAAGTGAAAAATCACTCTCTCCTCCCCACTGCACTCTGTGGCCCAATCCACAGTTGTCTACATCACTCCAGAACACAGTGGGGTAGATTCAGGTAGTGCCGCGCACTTTTTACGGAGGCGCTGCGTTACGTTTTTATGCTACGCCTCCGTAAATTACTTGCGCTACGCTTGATTCAGGAAGCAGTAGCTCCGTAATTTGCGGAGGCGCTCCATAAAAATGGCCGGCGTAAGCGCGCGTAATTTAAATGATCCCATAGGGGGTGTGGATCATTTAAATTAGGCGCGTTCCCGCGCCGAACGTAGTGCGCATGCTCCGTCGGGAAACTTTCCCGACGTGCATTGCGGCAAATGATGTCGCAAGGACGTCATTTGCTTCAAAGTGAACGTAAATGGCGTCCAGCGCCATTCACGATTCACTTACGCAAACGACGTAAAAAATTAAAATTTGCAACGCGGGAACGACGGGTATACTTAGCATTGGCTGCCCCTGCTAATAGCAGGAGCAGCCTTACGCAGAACCCGACGAACGCAAACGACGTAAAATGCGTAGACAGGGCTCACGTAGGGTTGTGAATCGGCGTTAGTATGCAATTTGCATACTATACGCTGACCACTACGGGAACGCCACCTAGCGGCCATCGTAAGAATGCAGCCTACGATACGACCGCATAAGAGCCTTATGCCAGTCATATCTTAGGCTGCAGTCGGCGTATCGAGCTCTCTGAATCAGGAGCAGTCGATACGCCGGCGCAACTAAGCAATTGCGCTGCGTAACTATGGTTACGCAGACGCAATTGCTTTCTGAATCTACCCCAGTGATGACATGGAAGGAACCATGTCAGGAGGAGGGGGTGGTGCTGGTTGCATTGAAGCTGAAGATGGGGAAGTGAATACTAAGGCGGACCAGTTTCAGCAGACATGTTCTGTCGTGTGTAGGCCCGAGCGGACAGGATTCCAGCGTACATTTGCCCGCCGGGCCTTTTTCCAGCAGGCAAATATTTCTGAACATGTTTTAAAACATGCCCGCTGGAATCCTGCCCGTCGGACATGTTCGGTCGTCTGTACAGACCTACCGTACATGTCCGAGCGGCCGCCATCCCTCGCATGCGTGGAATGACTTTGACGCATGCGTGGAAGCATTGAACTGGCAGGGCCGCGGACATCGCCGCGTCATCGTCGCGACGACGGCGCGGCCTCGTCGCCGCGTATCGAGTACGCGCGGATTTCTGTATGATGGTGTGTACAGCCATCATACAGAAATCCCCGGGCAGACATGTACGCTGAAAACGGTCCGGCGGACCGTTTTCATCGTACATGTTTGCCCGTCTGTACAAGGCCTTAGGCCCTGTACTCACGACCAAACATGTCTGCTGAAACTGGTCCGCGGACCAGTTTCAGCAAACATGTTTGGCCGTGTGTAGTCCCGATCGGACCATTTTCGGGCGGATCGGACAGGTTTCCAGCGGACAACTGTTTCCTGGACTTGCTTTAAAACAGTCCTGTCCGCCCGGACATGTACGGACATGTACGGTCGTCTGTACAGACCTACCGTACATGTCCTGCCGCCCGCCATCCCTCGCATGCGTCGAATGACTTCGACGCATGCGTGGAAGCCTTTTAAAGGCAGGCCGCCCACGTCGCCGCGTCATTGTCGCGGCGACACCGCGTCATCGACGCGGCGACACCGCGGACACGCCCCGCGTATTGTTTACGCGCGGACCTCTGTTCGATGGTGTGTACGGCCATCGAACAGAAGTCCCCGGGCAGTCCCCGGGCAGACATGTCCGATGAAAACGGTCCGCGGACCGGTTTCATCGGACATGTTTGATCGTGAGTACTCGGCCTTAGACTGATCAGACTCTCCCTCATTCACAGATCATGTTTTGGCAGTGTAATCAGTGAAACAACTTTTCTTAGAGGAGGGGATGGCAGGAGGGAGTGTGTCACAATCATCTTTAGTGCAGCTGAGGCCGGAGACCTGAAGCTGTGAACCTCCACAGTGTGAGACATTCAGCAGCAGGAAGAGGACAGAGCAGCCCTGCAGCGAAGCTATTTACAAAATCCAGCAGCCTGCACATCATGGGACATACTTCATTACAGGTAGCTGTAGAG
Source organism: Rana temporaria (assembly GCF_905171775.1). Taxonomy (NCBI): domain Eukaryota; kingdom Metazoa; phylum Chordata; class Amphibia; order Anura; family Ranidae; genus Rana; species Rana temporaria. The sequence continues at coordinate 232,663,078 of NC_053489.1, forward strand.
AAAAACAATGTTTTTTTAGCTAAACTGCAGCTGCGAAATGTGGGCGTGGCTTAAACTCCGCTAAATACTGGGCATGGCTTAAAGGAGGTGTGGTTTAATTAGGTCTGAGATGACTTACATAGTGCACAATGCAGTAATGTTAAATAGGGAATGTACAGTGCGAAGTGTACAGCGGGTAGTGTGTGCAGGAGAGCGGAGTGGAGTTTATGGCGGTGTGTAGTATGTGCAGGAGAGCGGTGTGAAGTGTATGGTGGTGGGTCGTATGTGCAGGAGAGGAGTATGGTGGTGGTTATTATGTGCAGAAGAGGAGTATGAAGTGTATGGTGGTGGGTATTATGTACAGAGGAGGAATATGGAGTGTAGGGTGCTGGGTATTATGTGCAGAAGAGGTGTCCAAAGTGTATTAACAACTTAAGACCCGGACCATTATGCAGGTTAAGGACCTTGCCCCTTTTTGCGATTCGGCACTGTGTCGCTTTAACTGACAATTGCGCGGTCGTGCGACGTGGCTCCCAAACAAAATTGGCATCCTTTTTTTTCCCACAAATAGAGCTTTCTTTTGGTGGTATTTGATCACCTCTGCGGTTTTTATTTTTTGCGCTATAAACAAAATGGACGGAGATTTAAACCTCGCTTCTCTGCCAACTGCCAATCCATACGGATTGTTTACATCATGTTCCATCGTATCAGGGACCATGTTGCCCTGGTACTGAAAAAAAGAATGGAAACACCTATCAGTAGACACATGGGGCTCTTTTATGACTTCGACAGTTCCTGCATGCATTTTTTTGCATTAGAGCATATTCCCCCCGGTGACCGAGGAGGAGACTATGACAAACTGTTGCTTCAGAAAGAAGCCAAATGGATCCATCAGCTGTTTTCATTAAAGTCCCCCGGTCTTAATGATGGGTTTAGTTTCAAGCCCTTTCTTTAGGTTAGCGGGCAATACAGTATTATTTACATATGTATTTTGCCTCTTGTGTTTGTTTATTCTTAACACGCATATGTTCTGATGCATGTTCTATTTGTACATGAACTGACGGTCTGCTTGATCTATCTCTATGTTCATGTTCTTTCTTTTCCCTTTTTTTTTTTTGTTGTGTTTATTTTATTTTTTTTTGTGTTTATTTTATTTATTTTTTTTCTTTTACTGACCGTTTTTGAATTGAAATGTATTCGATGCTATTTGTGTCATTTTTGTGTACTTATTGTTTAATAATGCATGTTTATACTGAGCATATTTTCTATTTGTCCAGGTCCGGACCATCCTCTTACTATGATGTTTTTCATCGATATGTTTTAGGGAGATATTGTTCATTTTTTCTCGTCTGTTGGATGTTAAATTTTTTTGATCCAACATTTGTCATGCTGTTGGGGTACACTACCCCTGTGTTATTTACACACATACTGAAAAAAATGTTTTTACTTTTCATTTCAATTTTGTTCCACTAAGCATGCATCCCTTTCGGGTCCCACTCTTTCCAGCCGTTTTAGGGCTAATCACATGCTATATGGGCCTGTGGGGCGCACCCGATTCGTGGTCTTTGATCGGTAAGTCCACGTGGGTGATCCCCCCTTTTCTCTAGGGTGCCTTTGCCATTTGGTTGCTGATGGCCTGGGTGACTCTATGCCACCCTGGTCCTTTGTTGGAGACTCAGGTTAGTCATCCCGCCCCTTTAAGAGTCTAAACCATTTAGGTTATTCCTATTTTGTTTGTTCCGACCCCTCGTTTAATCTGGGCGGAACTGACCATCTAGGGGCGGCCACCTTGGATCTCCCTGCCTAGCCCATTTTGTCATTGGACACACTTTTGATTCAGGCCCACCCCCAGCAGCTTTGCATCACAGCTGGGGGGTATTTAAAGGTCAATTATGTTTGCTCTTGCCATGGCTCTGAAATGTCAGAGCTTCAGGCTGTCTCTGCCTTATGATTTCTCAGGCATGTGATTTCAACCTCTTCAAACAGGTTTTTTTCTCTCTCTTTCCTTGTTTTATTCTACAGCTTTTTTTGATATCCTAATATTACTGCATTGGGTGTTTATATTGACACCATTAGTGATTATATGTCTTCTTATATGTTTTTTATTAGCAACCAGCGTTGTTAGAGGTTTCTCTCCAACTGATCAATGCTAACTGGCTGTTTAACTCTTCCTGTGCTGGACGCAATTTTGCTAGTCCCTTCTTTTGATCCGATCCAACTGCCTATCCAAGGTATTTACATATGCTTATATATGGATACAGCTGTATATAGAAACTTTTATTTTTAACCTTATTGCTTGAGATTTTACCCCCCCAGAATTTTCTTTAGTGGGTGTACTCTCCCATTATTTATTATTGTTTACCTTTTTTACTATAGCATTGTGTAAACCCCACTTGGACTGACTGGCTGGTGTGGCTCTCCTTTGGGATGCTTGCTAGATTCGGCACATATACTGTGGAATCCTTTTTCACAGTTTGATTTAATGGCATACAGCTGATTTTAATTGTGATTGGATGTTCTTGGACCTGGACGGGTAAGTGTGCTCCTGGTCTCTTTCACTGTACAACTAGTTTATGTGACCTTTGTATTTTCATGAACTACTCTATTACAAATGTTTATCCCCCAAATATCATTTATGTATAAATATAGATCAATTTGTACTGCAACACCAGCGGTCTGTACTTTTCAGACTGTTGTTGTTGTTTTTGGCAATATTCACAATGCCTTATTTTGTTTTTCTCTCGTTTTTCTCTCTTTTTTTCTATTTTGTAGCTTGTTGCACTGCCCTTGATAAAGCTCAATCGAGCGAAACATGTCGGGCCTCCTCCAACAGGTTCCTCTGCTACTGTTTTAGTCGCTAACATCACCTATGAGACCATCCATGTCTTGTTTGATATTCTGTGTTATTTAAAAAACAATTTATATGTCTGAATAAATTATTATTTTTATATTTATTTCATTGTTTTGGATTGAATTTTCCAATATTAACACCTTTAAAATCCCAGGGTTTGTCACCCTTTCCCGCATTTCTTGTTTTCTGTACTGTATTGTACTTATGGATGCCAATCAGTGGCAAACAACAATGCCTGCCAATCAGTGATGCCCATTGTGGGCACTGATTGGCATCCATTGTGGGCACTGATTGGCATCCATTGTGGGCACTGATTGGCATCCCTGGTGGTCTGGTGGCATCCCTGGTGGTCTAGTGGCATCCCTGGTGGTCTAGTTTGGGCATCCTCGGGGGGGGGGGGGGCTGTGCTGATAATCGATCAGCACAAACCCCCCCCTGTCAGAGGAGCAGCCAATCGGCTCTCCTCTACTCGCGTCTGACAGACGCGAGTGAGGAAAAGCTGATTACCGGCTTTTCCTGTTTACATCGTGATCAGCCGTGATTGGACAGATGAATATAAAGATAAAGAATGCTGGCAATTGCCCGACAATAGAATATTTTTTTTTAAATATGGGTCCCGCCTCCCAGTCCATACCAGGCACTTCAGGTTTGGCATGGAGTTTAAAGCGGTAGTTCACCCTGTTTGACAACTTGTGACCACTAGCACTGTTTTTAAAGAACATAGACCCGGCGAATTTTTTTTTTTTTTTTTATGCGCTCCTTACCCGTTTCCTGGTCGATCGTCCCACCTGTCAATCATGTCCTCCCGCGGGGAATGGGCGTGTCAGTCCATTCTCCCCCGTCCTGCCACTCACATTTCTGTAACTCCTCTGTCGACGCGCTCAACTGTAATCGCGCGACATCTCCTCGGTCACCTGAATCTACAGGCGTGTCATGTGACTCGGCAAGCGGGTCATATGACGTCGGCGGGAAGGAAATCTCCTAATACAACGGGGCGTGAACTTCAGACGCCAGCCGTTGTTATAGCAACCATGCAGTGTTGACGCCGACGCTCGCCGTCAACACTGCACATGCGCGGGATCGAGCGGTGAATGCTGGGAGGCCAGCATTCGCCCGATCCCGGAAGAAGACCCTGTCGGCTTCAGTATGCCCACAGGCAAGATGGAAACGTCCATCGCAGCAAAATCAAACTTATCTTTTTCCGAAAAAGAGCGCATCGGACGGCTGGACGTGTGGGACACCCTGTTAGGGAAGGAGGAAAGGTAAGTGCTGCACATTACTTAAAAAAAAAAAAAAAAAACACATCCCGCCGAACTACCGCTTTAAGGAGAACCCCAAGCCAAAATTGACATTTTTTTTTATAACGGTGTGGGGTCCCCCCCAAAATCTATACTAAACCCCATGCAGCCTGGCAGGTCAGGAAAGGGGGGGGGGTGAGCGAGCACCCCCCCTTCCTGAACCATACCAGGCCACATGCTCTCAACATGGGGGTTAGGTGCTTTTGGGCGGGGGAACCCAATCCCCTGATATGTGAATGGGTATTGGGGACTACTCCATATTCCCATTGCACACATTCCTGGATGAAGCTTCTGATAACAGAGGGGAGACATTTAACAGGTAGGCATGTTTATCCTTATAGATAACCACTATAGCAGAAAGGATGAGAGTGGGTTTACATCCAGTTTAAGGACTGAGGGCGTCTAGGAAGGAGAACAGTCCAGGATCCTTACTTTTTACAGAGGAAGGAAGTTGTCCTCATTAATTGTTTTCAGTCAAGTTGGGCATCCCATAACTCCTCTACATCATCCAAGTTGTTACCCCTAATGAAAACAAACAGAAAAAAGAACTGATTTCTTGTGTCTGGATGCAAGTGGAACATGCGTGTTGCCTGGCTGTGCAGGAATAGGGGAGACAGTTACCAGTGGCCCTTGCGGGGTTAGTGCTACAATAGTTATTTACAGAGATACCTCCAGATCAATGATACAACAACGTCCAGTTGCAGGGGACCCTGAGAATGATGCGGTGGCTGTCTGTGACAAGATCAATGGTCACGGAGGTATCCTCCAACTGATGTCCAACCAGTCTGTAATGGGAATACTCACCTGCAGGGAATATGGTATGGCATTGGAACTCACAGTCAACCTATTTACTCTGCGCTTTAGTCCCTTTCTAGTCATTTATAATAGTCTTTTCTGGTTTGGGTGAAAATACAACTCAATGGATAGGACACGTGGCTCAGTTCTCTCTGTCTACTTCCTGGAAACTCCTCTTTATAAAGATATCAAAGTCCTCCCATATGGGGTTTCTTACCCAGCCACCAAGGACAAGAAGTGATTTATATAAATAACTCTATGACAGTAAGAAGCACAGCCGCTTAGAAATACAGACAGTGGAGGGTAACAGTTGCATATACCGTATATACTCGAGTATAAGCCTAGTTTTCCAGCACATTTTTTGTGCTAAAATACCCCCCTCAGCTTATACTCGAGTCACATTTTTGCGCCTGTTCTTCTGGACTTTGGGGAGTCGGTACCAGCTGGCCGTAGGTCCCCTGGACCCCAAATTTGGCACACATGTAGTCCTACTCTTCCTCTTCAAGTGTGCATAGGTTGTTGTCTGGGGAACCTACGGCTGGGGAGCACAGATTTTTCAAATCCAGGCACCCCTTCCATAGACTCCCATGTTAACGTCAGTCTAGTCATGGGCACAGTGAGGCATGGGTACAGTGAAGCATGGGCACAGTGAGGCATGCACATGGACACAGTGAGGCAAAGTGAGGCACAGTGAGGCATGCAGATGGACACCCTAGGCTTATACTCGAGTTAATACGTTTTCCGATTTTTTTTTGTGGTAAAATTAGGTGCCTCAGCTTATATTCGGGTCAGGTTATACTCTAGTATATACGGTATTTGCAAATGCATGTTGAAGCCACAGAGTTGTGCTAAGGCTAAGGCACCTCTGAAGAGTGTAGTCCCTAACTAAACTGAGTTCCCAACTATGGGAAATATTTAAGCAATGCACAAACTAGCGGCAAGGTCACCTGGAGGCAATCTCTCCATTCACCTTTAAGTTTTTTTGCTTTTATGCTCAACACCAACTGCATCTGGCTACTCAAACCCATAACACATTCCACGTCTTTAAAGGCCCTCAAAAGAGAAAAATGGACTTAACAAACAAGCCTGTTAGTCTCTGGCTCTCTGCGCGGCCCCTCCAGCACTGACTGCAGTGCTGGGCTGTGGAGGGGGTGGGAAAGGTAGGCTTATCCTCTCAGCAGATCACTGAGAGGCTCAGCCAGGTGTCGGTCCAAGCTTCTGGGTGGATCCCGACCATCCACGTAAGCCACAGCTGACTTTAGCCCACTGTCAGCTGAAAATGTGTCACAGTAGTTCTAAAAAGTTGTAATTCGTTAGATAATGAATAAACTAGTCAAATTTTAACAAATTTCAATGAAATTTGTTACTATTTGGTACTATTTCATTCGGAGATTCGGGTACATCCGAATAACCAAAAATGTGTCCGCATTTGTATTCAGACCGTGACGAATTGCACATGTCTATTATCAAACCTGCTCTTCCATTTAGCAAAGGTTTTAGTTATTTACCTACAGGTTTAGGGAAATATCTTGTTTGGGGAGGGCCATTTCTCATAACCCCGAAAAGAGGGCAACACAATGAAAGCCTCTGTTTGTAACCTGAGTAGCTGAGACAATTTAGTTATGTTTTTCAGCTGGCTAGATTGAAACTCTGCTGAGGTCCCCCTTATTGCTTTGTTGCAGAGGATGAAGGGAAATACAGGTAAGGGCTCCTGATGGCTGGGCACTACTTAATAGTATGTCATAGTTCTAGCACAGAGGGTGCAGAAATTTGCATTTTCAAAGCATTTCCTGTTTTAAAAAGAATAATAACTGACAGCTAATTAATGGGGGCCCTTTTCCCCCTGACACCAATAATTAGGGCCTTTTACCCAATGATACGAATATAATAGGGCATTCTTCCATTGAACATCAATGACTGTGGAAAATTTAAAGGAGTTGTAAATAAAAAAAAAATGTATGCTGAAATGACTGTTTACAGGGTATAGAGACATAATAGTTAACTGATTCCTTTTAAAACCTATTAAAAATAGATACAAATCAATCATATAATGTACCTGTAGTTTCTAGTTTCGTTTTTGCATGTTGTTTCCTGCTTTTCTGCTGTACAGAGCAACAGAGCCAATACAGGGCAGTGATGGTTTGGAAAACAAAACTGATTGGTGCTGAGGGGTTTTAGACACACAGTAATCACACCTCCTTGATTAGTGACCACAGAGAGAAAGCTCCCAGTACTGTGGTTATCAGGAAACAGACAACCAGGAAGTGCGGAGATCAGAGAAGAATTACAGCAACTTGAGAGCAAAAACGAACAATGAGGTCATGCAAACAGCACTGCATTAAGGTAAAGGAAGCTATTAAGATAAAAAATAAAAAAATCCTTTACAAACCCTTAAATGAGCATCAAATGTAACAGACTTCTACCCCTCAGCACCAATGTAATGAAGGCATTTATGCCAACCACCAATGAGGCAGGGGAAATCTGTAACAGCGACACAGACAGAAATACAAATCTGACAGGGATTCCAGTCTTCCCCTAATCATCTACTAAAGAAATCCATTTTTATTTCTGTATTTTTTACTGTTTGAGAGAGTTCCTCTCACTTTGTCTCTGGTAAAACTCCAATCGGATGTCAAGTCCACAGCATTAGTGTATAGAGAGGTGGTTAGTCACAGCCTGGAGAAAACACTCACTTCCCACTTCTTGCATCAATTTATTAACCCAGTGTTGATCTTTTGTAGGCACTAGTTTTGCTAAATTTCCTGTTTAATATTAATAAGGAGGTTTCATCCAATCAAAGTGTTTCACTCCTGCACTAGAGGGAGCCCTGCATGGTCAATAGTAAGGGAAATTCTTTCTAGTCCTCCTTACAGATACACACTTTAACCCTTTTGCTCTCTAGTGATCTAAATGAACATGCTTTCGACCAGTTCCTTATTATAGGAGGACTTTTAGTAAAAATGAAGTTAAGTGGAAAGTTTATTTAAAAAACAGCACCAGGGACTTACCATAAATGGGTGTCCCTTGTGCTGGTGGCTGCTGTGTTCACTTGAAATCGGAAGTCCTCTGCCTCAGGTTACCCCTGCAGTGGTGATCTTCCATTGCTGCAGGGCTTAATTTGGGTAGCTGCACCTGTGACTGGCACGCGTCAAATGTTGACCATGCCCACCCTTTCCACCCACATGCTACATTTAGAGAAGTTGTACTTTAGCTTTAAAGTCCTCCCAGATCTAGCCTGAAGTAGCCGGTTGTACAAGCAGATGAAGGATTCTGTGTCCCCTGCTTGGACTAGTGGCAGGGGAGACATTAAGGCCGGGTACTCACGACCAAACATGTACGATGAAAGCGGTCCGTCGGACCGTTTTCACCGTACATGCCTGCCAGAGGGCTTCTGTACGATGGTTGTACACACCATCGTACAGAAGTCCGCGCGTAAACAATACGCGGGGCGTGTCCGTGTCGTCGCCGCGACGATGACGCGGCGATGACGCGGGCGGGCCTGCCATTTAAAGGCTTCCACGCATGCGTCAAAGTCATTCGACGCATGCGAGGGACGGCGGGCGCCTGGACATGTACGGTAGGTCTGTACTGACGACCGTACATGTCCGAGCGGGCAGGATTCCAGCGGACGGTTTTAAAACACGTCCACGAATATTTGCCCGCTGGGAAAAGGCCCGGCGGGCAAATGTTTGCTGGAATTCGGCCCGCTCGCGCCTACACACGACCAAACATGTATGCTGAAACAGGCCCGCGGACCAGTTTCAGCATACATGTTTGGTCATGTGTACGGGGCGCAAGTCCCGGATTCATGTAGAGCTGCGTAAAATTGTGCGGGTGTAACGTATCTGATTTACGTTACGCCTCCGCAACTTACACGGGCAAGGGCTGTATTCTCAAAGCACTTGCTCCGTAAGTTGCGGCGGCATAGCGTAAATCGGCCGGCGTAAGCCCGCCTAATTCAAATTTGGATCAGGGGGGCGTGTTTTATGTAAAACTACTGTGACCCGACGTGATTGACGTTTTGCGGAACGTGGAATTTCCCAGTGTGCATTGCTCCAAAGTACGCCGCAAGGACGTCATTGGTTTCTACGTGAACGTAAATGACGTCCAGCCCCATTCACGGACGACTTACACAAACGACGTAACTTTTTCAAATTTCGACGCGGGAACGACGGCCATACTTAACATTGGCTGCGCCTCATATAGCAGGGGCAACTTTACACCGGGAAAAGCCTAACGTAAACGTCGTAACTTTACTGCGTCGGCCGCGCGTACCTTCGGGAATTCACGTATCTAGCTAATTTGCATACTCGACGCGGAATTCGACGGAAGCGGGTAAAAAAAAAAAAAGCAGTTAAGATCCGACGGCGTAAGAGACTTACGCCTGTCGGATCTAATGGATATCTATGCGTAACTGATTCTAAGAATCAGATGCATAGATACGACGGGTCAGATTAGGACTTACGACGGCATACATGGCGCTGCGCCGTCGTAAGTCCTTTGAGAATCTGGGCCTAAGACTAAGAGTCTAATGGACCCTTGATGTGTCCACAATTAGGACCTGTCACTTCTTTCACATAGAGGGCATTGTGATGGTAGTAAATGGATAAGAAAGTTTGTTTAAAAGGAAATTAAAATATAAAAAAAAGTCATCAATTAGAAAAAAAAAAAAATTGATGCTTGCAAATGAAAAAAAAACCACATATAGTACAAAATCATACTTCATTGTGAGTTTACAAAGCCCAATAGAGACACGTGTAAGATTGAGTCTGTGTGCGATGTCATTATGTTTTTATGTGAAGTGGTATGGGGTTTCGATTGTATAGTATAATTCCAGGCATCGGCATGTTATACATAGTTACATTAGTCCAGCTTGAACCAATGTAATTATGTATATACTGTACCTGGCCGATCCCCCTAGAAGCTGGAAATCACCGATACCACAACGAACTCCACTTGCTTCTGGGTCCCGTGCTGGGTGGCTGCTCTGCTGCATTGTGCACACACATGGGCCCAGATTCAGGTAGAGCCGCGCAATATTTGCGTGGGCAAAGGGCAACGATTTTTGCTCTGCGCCCACGCAAATATTTTGATTTGCCCGCGATTCACGGAGCAGTAGCTCCGTAAATTGCGCGGGCGCTATGCTAATTTGCCCTGCGTAAGGGCGCCTAATGTAAATGATCCCGCCGGGGGCGGGAATCATTTAAATTAGGCGCGCTCCCGCGCCGAGCGAACAGCGCATGCTCCGTCGGGAAACTTTCCCGACGTGCATTGCGGCAAATGACGTCGCAAGGACGTCATTTGCTTCTAAGTGAACGTGAATGGCGTCCAGCGCCATTCACGAATCACTTACGTAAACGACGTGAAATTCAAATTTCACGAGCGGGAAGGGTGGCTATACTTTAGCATTGGCTGCGCCTACTATGAGTAGGAGCAGCCTTATGCTAAAGTCGCCGTACGGAAACTCCGTACCTTGCGTGCGCAGGGCCCGCGCAACTTTTGTGAATCGGTGTTAGTATGCAATTTGCATACTATACACAGATCACAATGGCCGCGCCCCCTAGCGGCCAACGCAAGAATGCAGCCAAAGATATGAAGGCATAAGGAGGCTTATGCCTGTCATATCTTAGGCTGCAGTCGGTGTAACGAGGTTCCTGAATCAGGAGCACTCGTTACACCGGAGCAAGTAAGCACTTGCGCCGCGCAACCTATGGTTGCGCGGGCGCAAGTGCTTCTTGAATCTGGGCCATGGTTTGCTGTCCGGCATGGGTGCCATTCAGAGAACACTGCATTTTCTGAATCACTGCAAAGCGTATTCTGATTGAATAAGGTGGAGAGCATGATGTCACTGCACCGCATCTCCACTTTGTCCTCTTAGAGAACGCTTTGCATTCATTCAGAAAATGCAAAGTGTTCTCTGAATGGCGCCCATGCCGAACAGCAAATCGTGTGTTCACAATGCAACAGAGCAGCCGGGACCCAGAAGCAAGTGGAGATCACTGAAGTAGTGGTGTTTGCTTCAATGATTTCCAGCTTCCAGGGGTATTGATCAGGGATTGAATATACATAATTACATTGGACCAAGTACCAGTGTAATTATGTATAACATGCCGATGTCTGGAATTCTTCTTTATTGAAATTAATATAATTGTGCACTAAAAGCTGTTTTTCATGAGTGGTCCACTATTCACTTCTTGCTTAAAACGGAGTTCCTTCCACTTTTGAGAGGTGGTCTTTAACAAAAGACCACCTCTCCACCCCTCATTTTTGGATATTTAATTATTTTTTTCTTCCATAGTACTTTTTTTGTAAGTAGTGAGTGTACTTCGATCCAGCTGGGCAGAGACCCAGGACGTCACGACCTCTTCTGCGACGAGCCCCCCTGTTGCTTTTTGGGACCTGTGTGTGTCCCAGAAGACAAGCTGGCTATTCACAATGCGGCGCGCGACACGCGCATGTGCAGTCGGAAACCGGAGGCTCCACTGCCAGTTTCCCTCAGTTGGAATGGCGGCGCCGGCACCCGATCCGATGGGCTCCCTGGACAGGTATGTGTCCTTATTAAAAGTCAGCAGCTACAGTGTTTGTAGCTGCTGACTTTAAAAAAATAAAAATTTGCGGCTGGAACACCGCTTTAAGATTAATCTAAATAATCACACGGACAACAAAATTATTTTCGACTGGGTTGATACTTTTATTATATATGTATCGACCACAGCTTGACAACTGAAAATTAACCAAACATATATAGCCAACACCAGATCCCTTTAGCAGTGCTCAGTGGCATTTCTCAACTTTCCTTACTTATTAGGCGCCAGGTTAGACTCAGGGGTTTACTAAGGGCTTCCTGCTCCCCAGTTAACTGACTCCATCAGCCACCTGCCACCTCAGCCCGCAAAAGGGATAACCACCAGCTGTCACAATAAAATTGGTTTGCAGCAACTGAAATTACAGAAACCAATAGTAAACACTGCATCCAGGATTTAACTACAACAGCATCCAAAATTAACCCAACAGACACAACACAAAGACCAAGTCAATTTTTTTTTTTTATTATTATTTCATTTAGTTCTCTCTTTTTTTTAAAATTATGACAGCATAGTACAGCAACAAAGTACAACAAAAAAGGAAGGGAGGGTGGGGGCTTGTTCCCTTGTGAGAATTGTACAGACTGATGCCGCGTACACACGGTCGTTTTTTGTGATGAAAAAAAAAAACATTTTTAAAAACGTCATTTAAAATGACCGTGTGTGGGGAAAACATTGTTTTATGTCTTCTGAAAAACGACAAAAAAAAATTCGAACATGCTTCAATTTTTTATGTCGTTTTTCAAAACGTTGTTTTTTGTGTCATAAAAAATGATCGTGTGTGGGCTAAAACAACGTTTAAAACTACTAGGAAGATTCAGGTAGATTGCCTTAAACTTGCGGCGGCGTAGCTTAGCGTGTTTAGGCTACGCCGCCGTAAGTTAACTAGGCAAGTACATGATTCACAATGTACTTGCCTCACGGAAGACTTACTCAAACGACGTAAAAATTTCGAATTTCAATGCGGGAACGGCGGCCATACTTAACATCACTATTCCAACTAGGGCCTAGCTCTAACTTTACGCGGCCTATCTCTTACGTAAACGGCGTAAAAGTACTGCGTCGGCCGGGCGTACGTTCGTGAATCGGCGTATCTACTAATTTGCATATTCTACGCCGACCGCAATGGAAGCGCCACCTAGCGGCCAGCCTCAATATTGCAACCTAAGATAGGACGGCGCAAGCCGTCGTATCTTAGATATGTTTAAGCGTATCTCTGTTTGAGAATACACTTAATCATAAGTCGGCGTAGATTCTGAGTTAGGTCGGCTTATCTACTGATAAGCCGGCCTAACCCTTTGTGAATCTACCTATACGTTTTTAAACCCGTGCATGCTCAGAAGCAAGTTATGACGCGAGCTTGAATGGAAATGAGTGCCGCCGTACGTGCTGAACATAACCGCGCTTTTGAAAAAAACGATGGTGTGTAGGCAACGTCGTTTTTTTTAAATTAAGTTTGAAAAACTTCGTTTTTTTTCATGAGAAAAAACAACGTTTTTTTACAAGACAAAAAACGACCGTGTGTACGCGGCATGAGGGACCAGTAATTCACGTGATTTGACTTGATGCACTTTTCCCCACCAAAAACCTGACACCAAAATTATACCACCTCACCAACCCACTCCTTAGCCATTGCTTAACCCTTTTGATGCCAATGTACTGTCCTTAAGAAACCGTCTCCAGTCATGATGCCTACTGTGTTTATAACACAGGGCATTGCTTTTTCATGCTGCTTTGCCTTTAGTTCACGATTGTCCCATCTCCTTCTCTCCGCTCTATGAAAGTTACTCCTGGATTTATTAGCCGCTGTCCTGATTGGTTTTGGGGAGACCTATATCCCTGAGCTTGGTGAGACTGGTTCAAAACAGTCGCCCTTTCCGGTAAGCAGGCAACCACACTTATGGGTGTTTGAAGGCACGTTTTGGTTCTTTTGGGAAGATTGGTGTTCTTCAGTATTTTCTTTGGAACTTTCTTTATATTATTATGAATGGGACTCTACCTTAGTCTTTCATTCACAACACTTATTTTTATTTTTATTTTATTTTTTTGAGTGTTTATTATTACTATTCATATTTGTTCAACATTGATCACTGTGTTTGATATTTTGATTCAGGGTTCATTACCTATTTGCTTCATATGCACCAATTTAATTTCACAATTAGCGCTGCACTCTTTTGAATTTTAACATTGCTTTTTCATGCATTGATCAATCGATGGGGATTAATCAAACCGCTGAACATTTTGAGTGCCATGGGAGTGAAAATTGCACGGTACGCTACTTATGAGACTTATCATTAGCACGTACCGACCTCTACATTTTGCAGTTTAACATCTGGTAAGTATGTAATTCAGTTTTGGGTGGAGGATACCGCAGGTTTCCAATTTAAGGGAAACCAAAATCAGGCTGTGGGTGCTTCTCACAAAATAGCGACATTAGTTGGATAAAAAGGTTTCGCTGAATCCTCCTAAATGTTTATTTAACGTTAGAGGCAGTACGCTGAAAAAAACCTTTAGTGCCGATTCACACTACGGCGACTTGGGATCCGACTTGTGTCGCCCCAAGTCGCACGACATGAGAAATTCAATTAAAGTGAATGAAAGCCATCTTAATGTACACTACTGAAGTCGCTCAGACTTCAGAGAAGGTTCCTATACTACTTCAATCTGACTTCTAGGCGACTTGTACCCATAGATTTCAATGGAAGTTGCCCCCAAAGTCTTAACTGAAGCAACTTTACAGGAAAAGAAAATAGTTTACTCAGGCAAACCCCTCCCTCCCACAGAGCTGATTATTCTGTGATTGGCCACAGCCAAAGTCGCCTGTCCTGGAGGCTACTTTAAGTCACGTTGTAAGTTGCTCCAAGTCGCGCTGAAGTCGCCTTGCAAAGTCGGGTTGCCCCTGTGTGAACCGGCACTTATTCAGCAGTTTAATGCTGCGTACACACGATCGGTCAAGCCGATGAGAACCGATCATGTGTAGGCCCCATCGGTTAAAAAAATTCAATCTTGTTTTAAATTTAACCAATGGATACCTAACCGATAGAAAAAAAATGATCGTTTGTAGGCACGTCCATCGGTTAAAAATCCACGCATGCTCAGAATCAAGTCGACGTATGCTTAGAAGCATTGAACTTCGTTTTTTTCAGCACGTCGTTGTGTTTTACGTCACCGCGTTCTGACATGATCGTTTTTTTAACTGATGGTGTGTAGGCACGACTGACCATCAGTCAGCTTCATCGGATAACTGATGGAAAAATCCATCAGACCGTTTTCATCAGATAGACCGATCGTGTGTACTCGGCATTAGAGTGGCGTATAGAGGGCTTAAAATATTATTCTGCATTTTTAAAAACTTTTAAAATTCTTTCTAAATATGACATTTTATAGAATATTGTTAATAAACTGAGATTATAAAATTCTTATGTTTGAACCAGTCAAAAAAAGAGATAATTGAAAACCATTTGAACCAAAATAACTTTCAAATACTACATGAAAAAGACTTATTTCTGTCATTAGTGAGATATTATATTGCCACCTAGTGGTCAATTTCTTGTACTGTAGAGGAGTCCATACAACTCATTATTTACCTACCACTAGTAGCTCCAAGTTTACTTTGTGTGCGAAGTGTCTCTTAGTGAGATTTTGGTTATTACAGAAAAAAAAAACAGCAGCCAAAGGTATGGCTTCTTTTTTGTTTCTCTTTCTCAGCCTGCTGGACAATGAAGAAGCAGCAGGAAAAATGATAAGGTTCAGGGATAACAGAATCTTGGGCTCAATAAAATCTCTTTGAAATTTTGGTGAACCCGAACATAGTAGCGAATCACAATGTTTATGGGAGACAAAATTTGTTCTGGAGATTTCTAGGGCTAATAGACAAACTACTGTATAAATAGAGGCATGGGAAGCTGATCACTTTCATGGGGGACATGTGTCAATGCAAAAAGCTTTTTCATGTGGCTTCGAGAGCAACACTGAAAGAACATAAATCCTTTAAATAATATGCTTGGGGTAAAGCTAGATGAGGTGTTGCGGAACAGTGCGATGTTAATGTGCAGACTCAGCTACAGCATAATTTGGCAACACATACTGTATTTGGCTGTGAAATTATTATCCTTTACTTGTATAACTAACTTAGCTTACATACAGCAGCAAAAAAAAAAAAAAGCAGATTTCAGGTGAGTTTTGCAGCAACACATGCTTTCTTCATCAAGTATTAATGGGTCTACTTAGACTAGCAGATGGAACAGCAGTTCATAAAGCTGTCTGTATTTTCACTGATGCAAAACTGTCCTGTTGCTTGCTAATTTCTAACAAATTCCCATCAAGACTAAATGTGGTGGTATACCTGGCGGTGTCCAGGGAGCTCAAAATAAAGTCCCGGATTATATACATATATAATACATGCAGGTTGTAAAAAGTGATGCTACTAAGGTCATAAGCTGTGATAACTTTAGATATACAATATCTGACAACGGGTTTCATGGTTAATGCAATGGCAAAGGCTGCTTTAATTTTTTTTTTCATATTTTTAGAAACATATTAAAGCGGAGGTCCACACAAAAAGTGGACCTCTGCTTTTCAGGAACCCTCCGGTGGTACATTTGGCACCTTTCGGGAGGTGCAGATACCTGTATATCACAGGTATTTGCACCCACTTCTGGGCATAGACTCCCACGGGAGTCACGCTCCTTCCCCCCCCCCGCTGTCTTCTGGAAAACACACTGGTCCCAGAAGACAGCGGGGACCAGTGAGGACGCGCAGCGCGACTCACACATGCACATTCGGGAACTGGCAGTGAAGCCGCAACGCTTCACTTCCTGATTCCCTCAATGAGGATGGCAGCGTGGACAGCCGAGAGCCGAGTGATTGCTTCGGCTGTCGACATCGCGGGCACCCTGGACAGGTAAGTGTCCATATATTAAAAGTCAGCAGCTGCTGTATTTGTAGCTGCTGGCTTAATGCTTTTTTTTTCCCCGTGGGACCTCTGCTTTAATAGATTAAAGGATGCTTTTTAAAATATTTCCCTAGAGGTCTGCTTTTACTTTAAATTTTAGTTGCTACTGTATGAAAAAGCATACATTCTGTAAACAAAAAGACAGTTTTTGACAAGTCCTTTATAAAAAAAAAAAAAAAAAAAAAATACAATGCCCCGCCAAAGTAAATCCAGCATCAATCACGATAAACCCTGCCACGCTACCCGAAGAAGAAAAAACAGGGGCAGGGTCACCCATGACAATGGGTAGCCTTGCCTCTTTGTTTATTTACCATCGCCAGGCATCTGCTGACTGACAGCTCCAGTACCCAGTGCTGACAGTAAATAAACAAACTTTCTCTTTACACTTTTTGGTGAATGAGTAGGGGTACAGTGTACCCCATATTCATTTGCATGGGGGGGAGGGGGGAATCCAGATAGGCCTCTGCCTAAAGATCACCACAACCACCGCCCAGGGTTGTGGGGAAGAGACCCTTGTCCCCATCAGCAGAGTAAAGTACAGCTCAAATGCAAAAATGTTTTTTACCTATCAATTTGGTTTAGTCAATCTTGTGATCCACATACTCCTGCTAAAAGAAAAGTCAGGATGGTAGGACCTCTGAATCCTTCAGATGAGACATAAGGAAAATTGTAATAACATATTTTTTTATCTAGCTCTTTTACTTGTACATGCTGTCGATTAACCCAGTCCTGGGCCCATACTCTTTCAATCATAATGTTACCTCTGGCATCTTCAAGACACCTTGCTCCAACTTCGAATATAAATTATTATTGCTCAGCTGCTTCAAGACAACCCTGACATAGAAACAATACTCTACCAAAGGAGACAAGAAAATCAGTACATCATCAAGATACAGCAGCAAAATTGTGTGCTCTACGCTACCATAGCAGACAAAAAAATCAGTACATTATCAAGATACAGCACCAACATTCTCCAGGACGTCAATTCATCGTTAATGAAGTTCTAGAAGACTGAATTGCATTACAAATGGGAAATGGCATTACTTATATTTTTATTTCTGCCCCTGGCTGTTAAAACTGTCTTTCATTTCCCCCCTGTTGAATACAAATGAGATTTAGGCTCACTGAGGGCCAAGCTTAGACAAGTGGGGAGGGTATTTGTTTTAATACTTGTTGAGGCTTCTGTAGGAATAACAGTACATTATTAAGTTAAGGACTTTATAGAGTATAGGCAGAAGAAATATTGTAATGTGCAAGGACTTAGCAAAAGAAGCATGGATGAAATTCTCTGATGTCGTACTGTGTAAAAAAGCACTGACATACTGATAGTGAGATCAAAATTCCAGTACTGTATACTGAAGCAGGAAGTGTAGAGGAGAGAAAATACCTGACAAGAGTAGGTCCTGACAAGATGTCCCTAGTGTCAGGAAAGGCTTCACCTGCTGGTGGCGCTGTCGGTTCTTTGGATCGCAGTACTGATGTCCACCAGTGGGTGTCTCCTAACAGTCTGGACGAAACTAACTAAAAAGGAACAGCCTGCGACTCTGATTGGCCAAATAAGGAGCATTGAAACACATACTCCGGTAGCCCTAGGTCTGTGAAGCAGAATGGTTAACCATGTCATCTTTAATAGTGTTCAAGGTGGAGAGTGAACTGGACAAGCTAACAAAAAAGGAACAGCCTGTGACTCTAGTTGCCAAATAAGGAGCATTCAAACACATACTCCAATAATCCTGGGTCTGTGGAGGAGGATGGTTAACCATGGCATCTTTAATAGTGTTAAATGTAGAACTGTTTTTTTCTAAGCCATTGACTTTCAAGAACCCCTCTGCAGAAGGGGTCCCATACAAAACTCTACCATACAGCATCTCAGTCTTAGCTAATAGAATATGGTGTTGGAGGCAGTGCCCTTGTCAGTAGTACCATAAAAGTAACTTCCATAGATGAAAATAAGTCATAAGCCTAGTTGACAGTCTTAAGCCTCATACACATGATCGGACTTCCATCTGACTTTTCTGTGAATTTTGCTCCGAAGGGCGTTGTCCGTAAACTTGGTATGCATACACACGGCAGAGCTTTTTCAGCCAACTTTCACCAAATCACGTGGTGTTTCGGCTCTTTACCGCCACCCTTTGGGCAACTTCTGCTATTGTTGTCTTATCTTTAGCATTGGTTCTGAGCATGCATGTTTGTTCTTTGGACTTTAGTCCGATGGGCTTGTGTACACACGATCGGATTTGCTCCATCGGACATTTGTTGCCGGAAAGTTTGTCTGTTCTCACAGCGAACACTTGTCCGATGAAAAAGCGAAAAAGTTTGTCCGATGGAGCGTACACATGGTCGGATTGTCTGCAAAAACAGGTCCGTCGGAGGTTTGTTGTCAAAAAGTCGGATCGTGTGTACAGGTACAGGCCCTAAGGTCAGGTTTGTGAGTACCCTGGTGAAACTAAACAAAAAATATAGGCAACAGGTGTGAAAGAAATAATAAATAAGGATTTAACAAAGACAGAAGTGTATGACAGAAATAGGGCAAAACAAAGTTTAAACTTTGTAGAAAAATGTATACAGTACAATGAAAGATATATAACATAAAGCAGAATAAACAATGTGCACGTCACAGGTAATAAGGATACTTATGTGTGCTATGTGTCTGTATAACTATGGATACCCTGGAATATTCCTTGATCCTATTCTGAAACAGAAATAATATTATTACAAATTATTATTTAATGATTCCATTTTTCAAACATTTTTAGACTTATTACTTGGGAGAAATCAAATATTAAAGGTGGAACCTTGGAACCTAGATTCAATTTCTTTTTTTTTTTTACTTTTGTTTAGTTCCCTTGTTTTTAAAATAAATGTAATTTATGTACATATATCTTTCTTTTCTGCATTTATTTCATTTCAAAATGAATCTCAATATAAAATATAGGGTTGTACCTTTTTGATAAAATAATTATATGTAAACTAGCTGTACAGCATTTTGACATTCTCGGTTGCTCTGATTATGATGTTCAGTATGCAATAATTGCTTCAGGCTAAGGCGTCAAGGTTTTGTGTTTCAATAATCAAAGCTGTATAACTGAGAAACCCAGATATTTCTTTACTTCCTCTATTATTAATGGTAAGCCAACTCCAAGGTGACATACTGCATTAGCAGTCTGACCTCACTAGTCACTTGACACAACGTTATTTTTTCTACAGAGAAAAACAAAATACGATGGAAAACTGGGTAAGCTTGATTAAGTGCTCAGAATATTCCTAAACAATATGTATTTCATAACCGTTTCCCATAATTGTTGCAAAAGGTCACAGTTAATCAACAAAAGTCAGAGGGGCAGATCCACGTACCTTTGCGCCAGGCGCAGCGTATCTAAGATACACTACGCCGCCGTAACTTATTTATTTTATTTTGAATCCTCAAAGAATTTGCGCCGTAAGTTACGGCGGCGTAGTGTATCTCTGGCGGCGTAAGGGCGTGGAATTCAAATGGATGTAATGGGGGCGTGTTTTATGTAAATACTTCGTGACCCGACGTAAACTACGTTTTTTTTTTAACTGCGCATGCGCCGTCCGTAGGGGTATCCCAGTGCGCATGCTCGAAATTCAACCGGAACCAGCCGATGCTTACGACGTTGACGTCATTCTATGCAAATTCCTATTCGCGAACGGCTAACGCAAACAACGTAAAAAATTCAAAATTGTACGCGGGAACGACGGCCATACTTAACATTGAGTACGCCTCAGAATAGCAGCTTTAACTATACGCCGGAAAAAGCCGAACGCAAACGACGTAAAAACAATGCGCCGGCTGGACGTACGTTCGTGGATCGCCGTAACTAGCTAATTTGCATACTCAACGCGGAATTCGACGGAAACGCCACCTAGCGGCCGCCGAAAAATTGCAGCTTAGATCCGACGGCGTACTAAGACGTACGCCTGTCGGATCTAGCCGAGATGCCGTCGTAACTTGTTTTGAGGATACAAAACAAAGATACGACGCGCAAAATTTGAAATTTCGCGGCGTATCAAGAGGTACGCCAGCGTAATATCTTTGTGGATCTGCCCCAGAAAGTTGAGGTGGACTTAACTCATTCAGCTGATGATACTTTTTTCAACTTTATGGATAATAAAGTAGCACATATTTTGTAGACTGAAAAAAAAGAAGTATACCAGAAATGATTATTATTATTTTTTATTCTTTATTTAGGTATTTTTAGCATACATCAGAAAAAAAAGATCACATGCGCCTAAATATATGTCGCAAAAACCTAGAGGGTAATCACAAATTTCAAAACATAACATTGGCTTATCAATAACACACAAAAAAATATGAAGAAATGGGAATATAAAAGCCTAGCAGGAACAAAGAATATCTAATATGGTGTCCTCAAGACACGTCACGGGGGCCAACTTCAGTATTTGAAATACAAGCTGATGGGTGTCTAAAAACATTTCAACCAGACAAGTGGCACTATCAGTACAATAATATAAGGTAAGAACATGGGATCTCTTATGCAGGGTGCACCTGTCACCTTTACATACGGACAAGGGCTTGTCCAATCTGAGGAAAAAAGGGCGGGAGCGAAGTATGAGTGTCAGGAAAGAAATAGGAACCAGCCATGCCAGTATCGCCTCTTTCCTGTGGGAATGCCAGGCAGATAGGTGTGCACAATTTAACGGAACAGCGCACTGGTGCGCGCATAGCATGAGTTCCTTTGCTGGCCTATAAAAGGCTGCTCAGCTCCATGTTCAAGTTGCTGGTTGATCTCTCAGCTTCCTGTGTTCCTTGCCTCTGTATCCTGCCTTGTGATTACCCGCTGTGACCCGGATTGACCTTGACCTGCTCTGATCTCCTCCTGCACCTTACCCTCGGCTTGCCTTCGGACCTTTGCTACCAGTCTCCTGTACTTGACCCTCAGCCTGCTTACGGATCTTGCTACCAGTCTCCTGTGCTTAACCCTCAGCCTGCTTATGGACTTTGCTACCAGTCTCCTGTACTTGACCCCCAGCCTGTTTATGGACTTGTTACCAGTCTCCTGTGTGTGACCCTCAGCCTGTTTAAAAACTTGCTACCAGTCACCTGTGTTTGACCCTCGGTCTGCTTTTGGACTCTGCTATTCATCTACCCCGTTGGGTTCCGGTGTCTACCAGTCCCTGCACAGCTACCATCTCCTCTGTGACCTTCACATAAGACCTGCCCAGCCTGCTGGTGGCTCGTGCCTCTTTGTGCCCTTCACCCTCTGTACCACCACCAGGGGTGGAGTGTGCTTAGTCGCAGGAGAGAACCGCTCTCTGCATCTCGGCCTCGGTGAGTACATCTCTGACAATGATGTCAGATATCCAGGTACACATTACAGTGGGCACCTGGGAACTCATGTGGTGCTCTGCCTACATATGGTGATCAATTAAAGGGCTATCTTCCAGTCTAGGATGCCCCCCACTCTGGGTCAGGGCTCAGCTGGCTAGGTCAGTTGTATTGCCTGAAGAGAAAGTATAATCAAACTAGTAAAACCAGGATTTGTGGTAGTGTTCTTCTTCATGGTTGGAAGATGACAGTAGTTCTTCCATAGTGTCTTTTTTCTTGAATTTGGCGAAGCCAGACTCCCATGAGTGGAGGTTGCTTGCATGCCAGAACAAAGATATGCATGCCTTGGCTGCATTAGGCAATACCCAAAAATTATAATTAATATAGTCTTATGCCGCAGGTGAAAAAGTATGTGAACCCCTAGACTAATGACATCTCCAAGAGCTAATTGGAGTGAGGTGTCAGCCAACTGGAGTCCAATCAATGAGATGAGATTGGAGGTATTGGTTACAGCTGCCCTGCCCTCTAAAAAACACACACCAGTACTGGGTTTGCTTTTCACAAGAAGCATTGCCTGATGTGAATGATGCCTCGCACAAAAGAGCTCTCAGAAGACCTACGATTAAGAACTGTTGACTTGCTTAAAGCTGGAAAGCTTTATAAAAGTATCTCCAAAAGCCTTGCTGTTCATCAGTCCACAGTAAGACAAATTGTCTATCAATAGAGAAAGTTCAGCACTGCTGCTACTCTCCCTAGGAGTGGCTGTCCTGTAAAGATGACTGCAAGAGCACGGCGCAGACTGCTCAATGAGGTGAAGAAGAATTCTAGAGTGTCAGCTAAAGACTTACAAAAGTCTCTGGCATATGCTAACATCCCTGTTAGCGAATCTACGATACTTAAAACACTAAACAAGAATGGTTTTCATGGGAGGATACCACAGAGGAAGCCACTGCTGTCCAAAAAAACATTGCTGCACGTTTACAGTTTGCACAAGAGCACCTGGATGTTCCACAGCAGTACTGGCAAAATATTCTGTGGACAGATAAACACCAAAGTTGAATTGTTTGGAAGAAACACACAACACTATGTGTGGAGAAAAAGAGGCACAGCACACCAACATCAAAACCTCATCCCAACTGTGAAGTATGGTGGTGGGGGCATCATAGTTTAGGGCTGCTTTGCTGCATCATGGCCTGGACGGATTGTTATCATCAAAAGAAATAATGAATTCCCAAGTTTATCAAGACATTTTGCAGGAGAACTTAAGGCCATCTGTCCACCAGATGAAGCTCAACAGAAGAGTGTTGCAACAGGACAACGACCCAAAGCATAGAAGTAAATCAACAACAGAATGGCTTAAACAGAAGAAAATACGCCTTCTGGAGTGGCCCAGTCAGAGTCCTGACCTCAACCTGATTGAGATGCTGTGGCATGACCTCAAGAAAGCGATTCACACTAGACATCCCAAGAATATTGCTGAACTGAAACATTTCTGTAAAGAGGAATGGTAAAGAATTACTCCTGACTGTTGTGCACATCTGATCAGCAACTACAGGAAACGTTTGGTTGAAGTTATTGCTGCCAAAGGAGGTTCAACCAGTTATTAACCACTTGGGATCCGCGCTATGGACGAAAGACATCCACAGCGCGGCTCTCAAGTGCCGAGTGGACGTCTTTGGACGTCCTATTGTTGTCATTCCCTGTGCGCGCTGCTGGGGCCGCTCAGCGGGGAAACAACGTGCCTGGCGCATCGCTCGGGAGCCGATGCGTGTGCCTGGCGGCCACGATGTCTGCCAGACACTCGCGATCGGCGGTGACAGCAGGGACGTGGAGCTCTGTGTGTAACCACAGAGCTCCACGTCCTGTCAGGGAGAGAGGAGACCGATGCTGTGTCCCTGTACATAGGGACACAGCATCGGTCACCTCCCCCAGTCAGTCCCCTCCCCCCACACAGTAAGAACACACCCAGGGAATCCATTTAACCCCTTCCTCACCCCCTAGTGTTAACCCCTTCACTGCCAGTCACATTTATACAGTAATTGGTGCATTTTTATAGCACTGTTCGCTGTATAAATGTGAATGGTCCCAAAATTGTGTCAAAAGTGTCCGATACGTCCGCCGCAATATCGCAGGCCTGACAAAAAAAAAAATCGCAAATCCCCGCCATTACTAGTAAAAAAAAAAAAAAAAAAAAAAAATCATAAATCCCCTATTTTGTAGGCGCTATAACTTTTGCGCAAACCAATCAATATACGCTTATTGCAATTTTTGTTTAACAAAAATATGCATAAGAATACGTATCGGCCTAAACCGAGGGAAATTTTTATTTTTTTTTAAAAAAAAAATGGGATATTATTATAACAAAAAGTAAAAAATATTGTGTTTTTTTTCAAAATTTTCAGTCTTTTTATGTTTATAGCGCAAAAAATAAAAATCGCAAAGGTAATCAAATACCACCAAAAAAAAGCTCTATTTGTGGGAAAAAAATGCTAAAAATATCATTTGGGTGCAGTGTTGCATGACCGCGCAATTGTCATTCAAAATGCGTCAGTGCTGAAAGCTGAAAATTGGTCTGGGCACGAAGGGGGTTTAAGTGCCCAGTAATGAAGTGGTTAAATCCAAGGGTTCACATACTTTTTACACCTGCACTGTGAATGTTTACATGGTGTGTTCAATAAAAACATGGTAACATTTAATTCTTTGTGTGTTATGAGTTTAAGCAGACTGTGATTGTCTATTGTTGTGACTTACATGAAGATCAGATCACATTTTATGACCAATTTGTTGAGAAATCCATATCATTCCAAAAGGGTTCACATACTTTTTATTGTAACTGTGTGTGTGTGTGTATATATATATATATATATATATATATATATATATGTGTGTGTGTGTGTGTATATATATATATATATATATATATATATATATATATATATATATATATATATATAAAGTTTAAAGAAATAGCACTATAGTATTCAGTGAATTTTTTTTTTGTTTGTTTAGATTGCAGTTGAAGCAGTGCTACTGCATTGTATTGAGGTAATTGATCAAATAAATAAACATTTAGGCACCAAGTAAGTTGGCTAAAAAATACTCTGTCCCTATACGTTCTATTCCCCAGCACACAGAGTATTTTTTAGCCAACTTACTTGGTGCCTAAATGTTTATTTATTTGAATTATTACCTCAATACCATGCAGTAATACTGCTTCAACTGCAACCTAAAAAAAAAAAAAAAAATTCACTGAATACTATAGTACTATTTCTTTAAACTTTTTATATATATATATATATATATATATATATATATATATATATATATATATATATATATATATATATATATAAGACCATATGCGACTATATCTTTTTTTCATGTATACTGTCAAAGAAGGGTAATACTACTCACTGTCAAAAGATGGCAGTCAAAACCATTTGGTACAGCTTACTACAAAAGCATTTCAACATGCCACCATTTAAATTACATTCGTGCTTACTTTAGAGTAAGTCTGTGTTTAACCTTCCTATGCACCATGTATAGATGAGCCACATAATCTATTGTCAGGACAGTCAATAAATGGTAATAAGTACTCACTCTTCATCCCCATAACATCAATATAGTATTGGAAGGAACACAAAGGAAAACTGTAATGGATTTAGGGTTGTATTTATTTATTTTAGTGTATATGACAGAGCCAGCAGAGCAATGTAGAGGGGCACATTACCACCAGCACATTACCAGTCACTACAAAAGTATGGGGCAAATCACCAGTGATCACCAATATAAGGGGTCACTTCTCCGCTAAACACCAATGTAAGGGGGCAGTTTTCCATTTGCCACCAAAATAAGGAAGCACTACACTGACCACCAAGCACGCATGTATGCTATTTTGCATAAAACGTAACATAATGTCCTCTTTGCAGTCATGACCCCCCCCCCCCCACATCACAGTCCTACTTGCAGTCATGGCCACACTATCACAGTCTTCCTTGCAGTCATGACCCCCAATCACAGTCCTCCCTACAGTCATGACCCCCATCATAGTCCTCCTTGTAGTCATGCCTCCCCTATCACAGTCCTTCCTGCAGTCATGCCACCCCTTCATCACAGTGCTCCCTGAAGTCATGCCCTCCCCCTTCCTGTTTAAAAGCCCAGTGCCCCTTACAATTCTTGTCTCCCCTACAGTGTCTTACCTACAGCAAGGCAAAGGCAGCTAGCAAACTGTGTCTATTCTCTCATGCCTATTAGCAGAGCAGGGGGCGGGAGCGACTGCAGATTGGGACAGGGAGTGAGAGCTGCCAAATTTATATTAACAAGCTTGCGATTATCCTCTTGATATTATAAAAAGTCTCCTGCTCTCTGTCCAGATCTGCAGTTGTTCCTGCCCCCTGCTCTGCTAATATGCTCTGCCGGTCAGGAGACATGAGAGAATGGACACAGGCTGCTAAATGGCCCATGGTCCATGACAGGACTCACCTCCTTCTGTGCGATGGCGGCTCACTAAACAACAGGCAGGTACAGGTCCGTGGCCCGGGGGTTGGGGACTCCTAACATATATTACATACTTATGACCACTGCACTCTGCGAGCTGTGCTGTACATTGTGTAGCACCCTCTAGTGTGCTAGGGTTATAAGTAGGTTTTGTCAGTGTAGGCAAATTTATGCAGGCTTGTCTTGTTTTTTGTTTCCTGAGATGGGATCCAGGGAGAGCTGGATGACTCACAGGCAGCATCACTGAGACCTTCCCTTTATTTCCAGAATGTACTGGAACCTTCTGGAAAAATAGGAGGAGAGGTGAGGTGGAGCTGCTTCGAGTATTAGGAGAGCCCTGACCAATCCCCAACTTGGATTGGCAGGGGACAGGCCTCCTCAAAAACTCTGGGTCAGCCCAGCTGGGGAAGAGTTGTTTGAGTGGAAGCTGGAGATGGAGAGTTAGGCTGTCATGGCATTTGACGGAAACTCCCCAGTCGGGGGCTCCCTTGGGCCTGGGCTCGGGTAAAGACAGGACCCTCTTAAGACACACGGAGGTGTCCTGGACAGGAGGCATGGGAGCAAGGAGAGAAGGAGCAGGAGAACACTGCCAGGCAAGTCTCCAGGAGGAACAACAAGGGGCAGCCAAGAGGGCTGGTGAGTGACACACAGTCAGGAGGACTGAGAGGCATGCCTGAGAGGACTGAGAGCAAGCAGTCTGGGATGGGTGCAGAACCAGTAAGGACTGTGGTGACACAGGCAGTGGAAAGAGGCAGCTGCAGCTGCAGCTAGGAGGGCTGGCAGGGCCTGAAAAGGTGGTACTGGGATCAGTAGCCACGTCGGACAGCTAGCACTAGTACTACCTAATTTGCTACACCATAGGGGCTTGCGGGTTTCTGCCTGCAAAGGGCATTTTTACTTTGGGCCGGGACGAACCAGTGTCAGGCCTGAAATTCAGTGCTAGCTGGTCCTGGGGGCTGTAGTTCTACAAGCAAGTTTGTGAGGGGGTAGAAGCAGAGAAGTGTGTATATATATCGGCGGGAGTTTATATAGTTTCAGTCCCTAATTTCCCTTTTGCAATCAAGTGGGCAAGTTAAATCCCCTAAACAAAAAATAAATAAAAATTACAACAAACAAGTACAAGGACTATTGCTTGACTGTTGGATGTTTAGGAATTTGTGTGTCTGGCTGTGCGGGGTGAGAGACGGACCACCAGGGTCGATCCTAGGCAGGGTGCTTTGCACCCAGGCGCCTGCAGAGGTGGGGGCGCCGAAGTGGCAGAGTTCTCCCATCTCTCCTTCTCTCCTTGTTTGTGTCCGTCCAGAACTAGTGTTCTGAGCATAGGTGTGTTCGTCCAGAACTGATGTGTCTCTGACCATCTCCTGTACTATGTCTGCAGTCTGAGCATCTCCTTTACTATGTCTGCAGTCTCTGACCATCTCCTGTATTATGTCTGCAGTCTCTGACTGTCTCCTGTACTACGTCTGCAGTCTCTGACTGTCTCCTGTACCACGTCTGCAGTCTTTGACCGTCTCCTGTACTACGTCTGCAGTCTCTGACCGTCTCCTGTACTATGTCTGTGTTCTCTGACCATCTCCTGTATCATGTCTGGAGTCTCTGACCATCTCCTGTATCATGTCTGTAGTATGTCTGGGGGCTCTTTCTAACAGACTCTCTAACAGAAGCCCTCTTTGTGTCCATCAGAGAGGCCCCCCTCCAGGTCCCAATAAAGTATTCTGCTTCTCTTCCTGTATTTTGTTTTTGTTAAGAGATCATGTAAGGATCCCAGGGTAATGAAGACTTCGTGAAGGAGCATCTCTGTGGTTGAGTCATTGCCATAGAAACATTTGTAAAGGGGAGGAGTTAGTAAAATGATCACTCCCATGTGGGGGCGCCAGAAATATTTCTGCACCCAGGCGCCTGTGACCCTAGGATCGACCACAACTATCAGCACCGATACAATTGCATACTTCTGAACACTGCAATTTGTAAATTGTACTGTACATTACATACTCATAACCACTGCAATCTGCAAGCTGTGCTGTACTCCTGACTGCTGCACATTGTAAGCCGTGCTGTGTATTAACCACTTGCCCACAGTGCCATAGACATTTTACTGCTACAGCGCGGTGGAGTTATTCTGGGAGGACGTCCCTGGGACGTCCTCCCAGAATCCTTCACTCGTGCGCCCCCTGGGGCGCGCTCCCGGAATCATCTGTGAGCGCCGGGTCTAGAAGACCCGGCGCATCACAGTTCGCGGTAAATTGCCGCTGATAGTGGCCGGAGCGATCACTTGTAAACAAACCGGCGTCATGTCATGACGCCGGTTCCTCCCTCTTCTCTCTGTACCGTTCGGTACAGTGTGAGAGGAGGGGGGGGAGCGGGTGTCAGCAGCAGCACTGACGGCTGGATCTGTGACAACTGCAGTCACAGATCCAGCCATCCATCCATCCCAGCTCAGCTATCCCTGCGCAATACTCTGCAATACCCCAATACCCTGCAATACCCTGCGCAATACTCTGCAATACCCCAATATTCTGCAATACCCTGCAATACCCCAATACTCTGCAATACCCTGCGCAATACTCTGCAATACCCCAATATTCTGCAATACCCTGCGCGATACTCTGCAATACCCCAATACTCTGCAATACCCCGCGCGATACTCTGCAATACCCTGTGCAATACTCTGCAATACCCCAATACTCTGCAATACCCTGCGCGATACTCTGCAATACCCCAATACTCTGCAATACCCTGCGCGCTACTCTGCAATACCCCCATACTCTGCAATACCCCCCATACTCTACAATACCCCAATACTCTGCAAAACCCAAATACTCTGCAATACCCATTTTTTTAAAGCGCCCCTGTCCCCGTGAGCTCGCATGCAGAAGCGAACGCATACGTAAGTCCCGCCCACATATGAAAACGGTGTTCAAGCTACACATGTGAGGTATCTCTGCGAACGTTAGAGAGAGAGCAATCATTTTGGCCCTAGACCTCCTCTGTAACTAAAAACATGTAACCAATAAAAGTAATTAAAGCGTCGCCTATGGGGATTTTTAAGTAGCAAAGTTTGGCGCCATTCCATGAGTGTGCGCAATTTTGAAGTGTGACATGTTAGGTATTTATTTACTCGGCGTAACTTCATCTTTCACATTATGAAAAAAAATTGGGCTAACTTTACTGATTTGTTTTTAAGCACAAAACATTTTTTTTAAAAAACACGCGTTCAAAAAATTTCTGCGAAAAAAACATGCGAGATAAAAAGTTGTAACGGCCGCCATTGTATTCTCTAGGGTCTTTGCTAAAAAAGCATATATAATGTTTTGGGGTTCTATGTAATTTTCTAGCAAATAAATTATGATTTTTACATGTAGGAGAGAAATGTCAAAATTGGCCTTGGTGCTCCAGAACGCATGATGGTGTTCCCTGCATGTTGGGCCTCTGTATGTGGCCACGCTGTGTAAAAGTCGCACACATGTGGTATCACCATACCCGGGAGGAATAGCAGAATGTGTTTTGGGGTGTATTTTGTGGTATGCATATGCTGTGTGTGAGAAATAACCTGCTAATATGACAGAAACTAGATTTATTTATTTTTTTTACAGAATTTTCAGTCGTTTTTCTTTTATAGCGCAAAAAATAAAAAACCCAGAGGTGATCAAATACCACCAAAAGAAAGCTCTATTTGTGTGAAAAAAAGGACAAAAATTTCAAATGTGTACAATGTTGTATAACTGAGTAATTGTCATTCAAATTGTGAGAGCACCGAAAGCTGAAAATTGGTCTGGTGAGGAAGGGGGTTTAAGTGCCCAGTGGTCAAGAGGTTAAATACGCCTGTAAAGTGATAAAAAAATATGTGCGCTACCCAAAAACAAAAATAAATGTAACAAAGAATGAACACTGAACGGGAGTGAAGCAGCTACACAGGAATGTGACAAAACTCAGACAAATGTGGATGGTAATGTAGCGCTACATGTGAGCCAAAAAGCAATGTCTGTACACACCTAATGGGGTGTGACCATATATTGTGACACAAAGGATGTAATGGCGACCGGAGACGGTTTTTGTATCACAGCAAGAAATATATCTAGAGGATATTTGAGCATTGATCTTGTATCTTTGTTTGCACCAATGGGACTTTATTATTTACTATTGATTTATTAATGATTTATCACGTACAACAGGACACATTTTTATTAATTTACTTGTTGTTGAATATTATAGGATAAGTTGTGTAATTACATATTACTCCATAGCGCCACCAGTACACTTTTTAGCTCGCATCAGATAGAAGTCACATACACTTCATCACTTTCTAGGGGAGCAGCTTAGCACACATTGGGGCTGATTTACCAAGCCTTTTCTCCATGACTCATGGAGCAAAGCCAGGCGTAGCAGGCGTTTTGACATTTACTAAAGAAATACGCTGCCAGTGCAGTGTATTTCCTTATTTACTATAATGCCTAGTACGTCCAGGAGAGGGCGCATGGTGCGCCTGTATAGACCTGGCGTACAGCATTTAGAAATGTAAATAGACGGGGTTTGGGCGGGAGTTTATTAGGGGGGGATGTGAGGTGAAGTGGGGAGATGTAGTGACATGTGTTTGTTTAAGTTTCCCGGGCCAAAGTGAAAGTGTTTTTTGTGAAATCGAGTGCCGTACGCCGCAAGTAGGAATAAACCTCGAGGAGGTTTATTTGCATACTGCGCATGCGTGCGGGGCAAATACGTCCTTTCACGCACGCCGACTCACTACGCCGGGAAAATCTTGGTAAATACCAAGCAGCGTAGCAGCCTTTGCGCGGCTAGAGTTTCGGCGCACGTGAAAGGCCGACCTGTTTTCAGCTTGCGCTGACCATGAAGGGGAACTCCGCGCCAAATTTCAAAGCAAAAACCGGCCCGGGTTCCCCTCCAGGTGCATACCAGGCTCTTAGGCTTGGTCTGGAACGTAAGGGGTTAATCCCACGCCGAAAACCAGCGTGGGGTTCTCCCCCCGATCCAGACCAAGCCCTTATCCCAAGCACGCAGTCTGGCCGGACAGGAATGGGGGTGGGGACGAGCGAGCGCCCCCCCTCCTGAGCCGTACCAGGCCACATGCCCTCAACATGGGGAGGATGTCCCCATGTTGATGGGGACAAGGGCTTCATCCCCACAACCCTTGCCCGGTTGTTGTGGGGGTCTGCGGGCGGGGGGCTTATCAGAATCTGGAAGACCCCTTTAACAAAGAATACCCCCAGATCCTGGCCCCCCCTGTGTGAAATGGTAATGGGGTACATTGTACCTCTACCATTTCACAAAAAAAAAGTGTCAAAAGTGTTAAAAATGACAGTAGCTGTTTTTTGACAATTCTTTTATTAATATCTTCTTTCCACGGTTCTTCTTCTTCTTCTTTTCTTCTTTCATTCGGGTTTCTTCCTCCATCTTTCTCTGATGGCAGGAACTTCAATTGGAAGCTCGTCCGCATCTTGCGCGGCTTCTTCTTCTCCGGACGGGGCGCTTGAAATTGAATTCCACCGCCGTGTGACACTCTGTGACCCCGCCCCCTCTGACGCACATGACTTTCTAATGAGTTTACTTGTGGCGTCAGAGGGGGGCGGGGTCCCAGGAGCGGCCCCTTGCCGGCAAATTCAATTTCAAGCGCTGCATCCGGGGAAGAAAAAGATGTGGACGAGAAGGCCGACGGAAGGAGAAGAAGATGGGAGAAGACGCCGGGCAAGATGTGGACGAGAAGGCCGACGGAAGGAGAAGAAGATGGAAGAAGACGTCGGGCAAGATGTGGACGAGAAGACCCAAGAAAGAAGCAGAGGAAGATGGAGGAAGAAACCCGAATGAAAGAAGAAGAAGAACCATGAAAAGAATTGTCAAAAACCGGCTACTGTCATTTTTAACACTTTTGACACTTTTCTTTTGGTGAAATGGTAGAGGTACAATGTACCCCATTACTATTTCACATAGGGGGGGGGGCGGGATCTTCCAGATTCTGATAAGCCCCCCGCCCGCATATATATAAATATTTTTTTTGGCGCAGAATTATTTTTTATATTTACTCCCTGCTATTATTTGTTTTATAATCGGTATGTCTCACTGGCCTTTGTCTTTTAAGCATAGTTGCCTCGACCATGTATAGAAATTTTCTATAGTTGTCCCAGCGTGATGCACTGAGCAATATCCCTGCATATGTCATAGTCCACATATTCTGTGCAGCGTTGGGCCTGTTGTTTTCTGACTTTAAAGAGCCTAAATGTTACTCAATTGACATACTGTGAACTTTGGTTTCTTTGACTGTCACGTGTAACTTTCTTTGGTTAATAAAGGAATTATAAAAAAAAAAAAAACACAACAGATGTCACAGTATTTAGCAGAACGGCCAATGTCAAATTATGTTTTCTAAATATTTTATTACAAATGTGTGAATATCACTTTATAGTCTTAAAAATAGTAGAATACGTATACATGAACTAAAAAATAATAGCAAATAGCAAACGGTAAATGAAAAAATAAAATAAAATCTAATAAACAGTCCCCAACACATGTACAGAAGTTGTATGGTGATGGTGAGATGGAAACCAAAAAACACTTCTGGGAGGATGTTAAGAAAAACTTCCAATTGGTGTACATACGGTAGTATGTAGAGGTGATACTATACACATTGGGCCAGATTCTGAGCATGTGCAGATTGGGGCATTTACACCTGGATGTCACTGAGCATGTGCGGTCTAAGATGCGCCCCGGCGATTTGCACCAGCGTGGTGCATCATTTTTAGACTACACCGGTCCAGCGCGGAGAGGCAGTTAGGTGATTTAAGAAACTTTTTTTGTCTACGATGCCCCAGCGGGGCGGATTTTAGACGGCGTAAGGCGGGGTAAGGCCAACTGGGAGTCACCCTATGCTAATGAAGTGCCGACCGTGGCGCAGGGGTCACGTCGGGGCGCATCTTAGACCGCACATGCTCAGTGACATCCAGGGGTAAATGCCCCAATCTGCACATGCTCAGAACTGCGCCCTGGCGTGACCCATGAGCTACGCCGGCCCACTACCAACGCCCAGTCCATAAATCAGCCCAGACTTCCGCCCTGCAGGTGCAAATGTACTGAAGCTTTTTTTTTCCAAGCTAGGTTGTTTGCATTGTGGTGGGGCAGTTATGGCTGATGAGGAATCCTCAGGTGGGCGGATGACCAATTTCAGCCCAGAGGAGAGGGCTGTAATTATTGAGGGCCTCTCCCAACATGGGGACCGCCTCTATGGGCCACAGAGTGGCTGCCCCTGGCATGTTGGCACACAGATGTGTTGTCCAGCAAGTGTTGTTGCTCAGTTCGTTTGTAACGCTGCTGCTTTAGCTGCTCTCCAGCTGACCTGTGCAAGTCTGGTGCAAAGCTACCCCTGCTTTTATGGGGCCAGATTCATGAACAATGGTGCAGATTTGCACCGGCGTGGCGCATCATTTTTAGACTACACTGGTCCAGCGCGGAGAGGCAGTTAGGTGATTCAAGAAACTTTTTTTGTCTACGATGCCCCAGCGGGGCGGATTTTAGACGGCGTAAGGCGGGGTAAGGCCAACTGGGAGTCACCCTATGCTAATGAAGTGCCGACCGTGGCGCAGGGGTCACGTCGGGGCGCATCTTAGACCGCACATGCTCAGTGACATCCAGGGGTAAATGCCCCAATCTGCACATGCTCAGAACTGCGCCCCGGCGTGATCCCTGAGCTACGCCGACCCACTACCAAAGCCCAGTCCATGAATCAGCCCAGACTTCCGCCCTGCAGGTGCAAATGTACTGAAGCTTTTTTTTTTCCAAGCTAGGTCGTTTGCATTGTGGTGGGGCAGTTATGGCTGATGAGGAATCCTCAGTTGGGCGGATGACCAATTTCAGCCCAGAGGAGAGGGCTGTAATTATTGAGGGCCTCTCCCAACATGGGGACCGCCTCTATGTGTTGTCCAGCAAGTGTTGTTGCTCAGTTCGTTTGTAACGCTGCTGCTTTAGCTGCTCTCCAGCTGACCTCTGCAAGTTTGGTGCAAAGTTACCCCTGCTTTTATGAGGTGTAACTTTGCACCGGAAATTTCAGCTCCGCTCACCGGGAGTAGCCTGCGCCGGTCAAGCTAAAGTTGATGAATCGGCCCAAAAACCTAATTTGCATATTTAAAACACAAAAACCATGGCCGCGCCAGATCCGACCAGCGTAAATCTGCCGGCGTGGAAAGGTTACACCGAGGCGATGAAGTCTATTTGGAGGCGTAATCTGGTTCTCTGGGTACGGCGCAGCGATCCGCCGGCGCAAATCTGCACTTACGCCGTGCATCTACCAAAAAAACGGTGTAAGTGCTTCATGAATCTGGCCCACGAGGGGTAAATTGGCGCCGGAATTTTCTCTTCCGCTCACCGGGAGTAGCCTGCGCCGGACAAGCTTAAGTTGATGAATCGGCCCAAAAACCTAATTTGCATATTTAAAACACAAAAACCATGGCCACGCCAGATCCGAACAGCGTAAATCTGCACCAACGCCGCGCCGGCGTGGAAATGTTACACCGAGGCGATGAAGTCTATTTGGAGGCGTAATCTGGTTCTCTGGGTACGGCGCAGCGATCCGCCGGTGCAAATCTACACTTACGCCGCGCATCTCCCAAAAAAACGGTGTAAGTGCTACATGAATCTGCCCCATTGTGTATTGCCCATGCTCTCAAGTGGTTGACAGCTGCACAGGAGGTTTTCTGGTTTATCTTTTCACTACACAGAACACTGGGCCAGATTCAGGAACATCAGCGGATCTTTGGTCCGGCGCAGTGCATCTTTTTTACACTGCGCCGGAGCAGCGCAGAGAGGCATGCTAGTGATTCAGGAAACTTTTTTCCTGTCTCTTGCCCCGGCGTGGTGGATTTTACACGGCGTAAGGCGGCGTAGCGCGGCGTAAGGCGGGGTAGAATAAAATGGGTGGCTCCCTATGCTAATGAAGCGGGGAGCGTGGCGCAGGGGTCACGCCGGGGCGCATCTTAGACCGCACATGCTCAGTGACATCCAGGGGTAAATGCCCCAATCTGCACATGCTCAGAACTGCGCCCCGGCGTGATCCCTGAGCTCCGCCGACCCACTACCAAAGCCCAGTCCATGAATCAGCCCAGACTTCCGCCCTGCAGGTGCAAATGTACTGAAGCTTTTTTTTTCCAAGCTAGGTGGTTTGCATTGTGGTGGGGCAGTTATGGCTGATGAGGAATCCTCAGGTGGGCGGATGACCAATTTCAGCCCAGAGGAGAGGGCTGTAATTATTGAGGGCCTCTCCCAACATGGGGACTGCCTCTATGTGTTGTCCAGCAAGTGTTGTTGCTCAGGTCGTTTGTAACGCTGCTGCTTTAGCTGCTCTCCAGCTGACCTCTGCAAGTTTGGTGTAAAGTTACCCCTGCTTTATAAAGGGTAACTTTCCGCTGCAAACCAGAGTTACACGCACCGGGAGTAGCCTGCGCCGGCAATTCGTAATTTGCTGAATCGGACCAACTCCCTCATTTGCATATTTAAAATAGAAAAACCAGGGCCGCGCTAGTTCAGACCAGCGTAAATGGGCGCCCACGCCGCACCGGCGTGGAAAGGTCCAAACGAAAAAAAAAATCTACGTTACGGCGTAATATTGTTTGCTGAATACGGCGCGGAGATACGCCGGCGCAAATTGGCATTTACGCCGCGCATCTCAGTCTACACCGGCGGAAATTGTTCCTGAATCTACCCCACTGTGTATTATCGTTTTTTGGTGTAGCGCTACCAGTGGGATTTTTTTCTTGTAATTGTTTTTTATCACTGTATTCTCTGCAAGAACTGTTGGATTGTACAATTTTATTGTACAAACTCAGGCTAGCCATACACATGAACGTTTCTTTTGTTTAATTCCAAAAGAGGGAAACCACCCAACCCCCCATCCACACAAAACGGATGAAGAAATCTCCTCTGGTGAATATTGTATTTAGACAGCGGCAGCCATGGCTGTCTGAATACCCAGACAGTGGCTGCATCTGATTAGATACAGTCACTGTTTGGCTGCTAATTTTCAATCCAGCTCCTTTGATTTTGAAGCCAGATTTGTTGAGCTGTTCGACTTATTTGGCAGGAATTAATAATAATGGGCACCTTGGGCAGGCAGACAGGGGAACTCAGCACAGGGATGGTGAGAACCCCTCATAATGGGCACAGTAGATGTACAGACCCGGGAACTCAGCACAGGGATAGTGGGAACCCCTCATAATGGGCACAGTAGATGTACAGACCCCGAAACTCAGCACAGGGATGGTGAGAACCCCTCATAACGGGCACATCAGATGTGCAGATCTGGGTACTCAGCACAGGGATGGTGGGAACCCCTTATAATTGGCACAGCAGAGATGCAGAACGGGGAACTCATCACAGGGATAGTGGGAACCCCTCATAATGGGCGCAGCAGGTGTACAGACCCCTGGACAGGAGGGGCCAGCATTTACTAGAACTGATTGGCTGTATATTCTTCCAGCAGTTGCTGACTGCTGGTGGAAGGGAGAGGAGGAGAAGACAGCTTTCAGATGCTGGATGGAGGTGGAGATGGAGGAATATACAGCCTAGTTCTGGTAAATGCTGCACCCCCAGGCTGTACTAGCATCAGCAGTAACCAAGAGAATATATAGGGACTAGTGTAGGGTGACCAGACATCCCTGGTTTCAGGGGACTGTCCCCGGATTGAGGACACTGTCCCCAGGCCAAGTCTGTCCCCGGTTTTGTCCCCAGATTGGATTTGAACAGGGGCTGGGGAAAGTTCAAAGACATTCAGTGCAGAAAAAAAAATCCAATATACACACACCCGCTCCACCACTCCTACTAGCTTAGGGGGGTGTATTTTTTTCCATTATCTGTGCCCCTTTCTGATGATCATGTGCTGATCGGAGCGGAGGGAATATTTCTTCAGTTTTGGGCGCATGCCCATCCAGCTCCGCTAACATGTTCTTCTGCCTTGGCTCAAGTCCCGGCCAGCCGCCTGCCTGTTCATCTCCTTGCCTTCCCTGGTGGAGGGATCTTCCTCCGCACCCCACCCAGTAGTAGCTGGGGGCCCGGAGAGTGAGAATTGACAGGCTGTGAGGTGGGCAGCCTGATCTGTAGGCACTGTGTTATCAAAGGGTGGTCACCAGCAGAAGAAACATAAAGAGAGCCAACACACTGACTACCCTGCACAGCACTGATATTACTGGAGCTGATAGCATATGTACCAGGACCGATCACTCACCCACACTCATTGCTTCCAACCTGTCATGCCATGACCTATACAGTGTGACCGGGGAGGGGGTGGAACATTCCAGGGAGCTCTGGGTTACCAGGAGGAAGAGCTGGTGTCATCCTGTCCTAAAAGCAGCAGAAAGCCGAAGAAACAGTTTACTGTCATCTAGTAAATGGGGACGGGCTGAGTGTGTACAGAGCGCTCTGTTTGCATAGCAGTGAGCGGCGGGTCACCACCTCATCCATTTAAAAACGAACACATATTAATTACACAGGTTCTGTGGCTAATTAAAGTGGTAATTAAACTCACTTGGTGCCTTATCGGCATTAAAATAGCCTTAGGCCGGGTTCACACTATACTACACGACAGTGATACGACTTTCATCCTACTTTGCTCTGCTACATCAGTCCTACATTGATCCTACATTGGTCCGACATACATCCAACTTTCATGAACAGCATACTTGCCAACTGTCCCGTTTTTAACGGGACAGTCCCGTCAAATAGGACCTAGTCCCGGCTAATTTAGCCTCCCGGGGCTTCCCTCCCTCCTCCTCTTCTTCATCCGTGCCAAAGCTCCGTATGCGTAGCAAACACACTCACAGTGACAGTAGTATTGTTAGGAGCGCCAGGAGGAGCCGCGGCCGCCCACTTACATTTTTTTTCTTGTTGTGGCTTCACTCGAGTCCGAGCGGCGCGTCAATCGCCTGTCTCGGAGGAGGTCGCGGACTTCAACTCCCAGAAGCCATGGCGGCGGTGACGGCCGACGCTGTGGCTTCTGGGAGTTGCAGTCCGCGGCTTCCTCCGAGACAGGCGATTGATGTGCCGCTCGGACTCGAGTGAAGCCACAACAAGAAAAAAAATGTAAGTGGGCGGCCGCGGCTCCTCCTGGCGCTCCTAACAATACTACTGTCACTGTGAGTGTGTTTGCTAATTTCTAGCGTGCTGAGAGTCTTGAGTATTCCTCAAGGAAGGAGAGGAAATAAATCTGTTTCTGTTTTATTCTGCAGGGGTCTGCCTGGGCACGCTGCTGGCTGCAGTCAGTGCATGTAATTGACCCCAGCAGCATCGCCATCACCCCCCCCCCACCAAACAATGGAGGAGGCCATGCAACTTGCAGGGAGGAGGACCTGTCCTGCTGAGCTGGCAGCTGCCATTGGACAATGGCTGAGGTGAGAGACCCTGACCCCCACATGAGCATTCTATTTATTTCCCCCCCTGCTCTGGTGTGCTGCGACTGTATCTATCGCATACCAAGGTGGGAATTTGGTCATAGGGAAACATTTATTTTCATACGTCATGCGACATGAGCTCCCAATGTCGGAGCGTTTGTCGTACCAGTGTCAACCCGGGCTTAGAACCTGTGTAATTCATATGTGTTTGGTTTTAAAGGGATGGGGGATGGGATGGCCGGGTGCGCAGGTTGCAACATAAAGGCTCGGTAGTCAGTGGTGTGTATAGGGCGGCATTTACAAGCACCAGTCAGTTGCATTTTCCTCCACTGAAGTTTCTCTATACACTGGATCTGCGGCTCCCCAGCTAGGACTTTATCAGAGAGTGTGTTTCAGGAGCGGTAGACACTTCCAGGCCAGGCTGGTCTGTGTATTGTTGGTAGGAGGGGTGCGCAGATCGCTCCCATACACATGTAGTGTGGAGCGGCTCTACCAATAATCTGCTGCTTATTAAAATGTCCCAGTGACTGTGCCGTGCCATCACCACACTCGTCCCCCCTCCTCATGTTTGTCTGTCCTGTCAAACTGAGACACACAAGGCTGTTGTCATCGCCACACCAGAGAGCTGTATACACAGCAGCCGTGGTTGCTCCCTAGGTGGCAGTGCGCACTAGGTGGCAGTGCGCTTTAGGTGGCTGCCTAGTCAGCCTAGTGGTAGCACTGGCCCTGCTCACTGCCACACACTGTAAGCTGCACTATACAATTGTAGCACCCACCCCAAATCTAGGGGGCACTATTTCAAATTTAAGGGAAGTCTGGACCAGTATTTGGGCCCAGACCTATTTGATAAACACAAATTTGCCTCTTTTCTGGCTGTGGTACTGCTTGGCAGTTTCCCTTGTTGCCTGCAGGTGGTGTTGCCATCCTGGCCTTATGTTGGAACACAGGTGTACCATGGTGTATTGGGTGTGCTTTCGCGGTACAGAGGGAGTGGTGACCCCGCTGTGCATGCTGGGGAAGGATACTTAAGGGGCAGACACAATTTTTCTGGGTCATTCGCCTCGTGGCCCTCCTGGCACGAGGTGTGCGTGTGTGTGTGTGAACCCGACTTCGGGGCCACGTTGGCCCGGAGTTGCTTCGCTGTTTAGTAGGCCCAGCTATGCTGGCTGGGGCCTGCAATCCTAAAAGGGGATCCCAAGCTGTTTGTCCACAAGGGAGGAAGCTGTCTTAACCTCCCTGGCGGTATGATTCTGTCAGAAAAAACATGCTGAAAGCGGTACCATTATTTGCAAGGAAATTTGGCGTTTTATATTGTAGGTCTGTAATTTTTAGAAATAACTCACTTAAATCTGACCAAACAAGATTCTAATAGGCATCCCAGGTATGACATTTTTTTAAAAACAAAATTATAAATTATAATATAATAAATAATTATAAATAATTATAACAAATAATAATATAATTATAATAAAAATTATTCAATAATGTAATCAAATTAAAATCACTGAAATTTGCTCAGTTGCAGAATTGTTGCTGTCATTATTTTTTTTTTTTTATGACGAATTTCCCCGCAAATCGCTATCGCACAATTCTGCAAGTGATTATAATTTATTATCGCTGTTTTTTAGCTGATCTAAAACTATTTTTGACATAAAGGGACACTTTTGGTTGCTATGGACAATCTACAGTTTGCAGGGAGAAAGAAAAGTTTTTATTATATAAAATGACATGCATGACACAGGACAGACCACTAGGGACAAGGGGGGGTGTGTTTTTTTTACATACAGTACTGTAATCTATAAGATTACAGTATACTGTATGTAATGTGTTTGTTTACGTTTTTGAATTTGGCGCCGTTCTCCGTCCCCGTGCGTCGTAACGTCGCAGGGAACGGAGATCGGCATCACACGGAGGCACTATGTGAATCGAGCGAGGTCCCGCTCGCTCACACAGCGCGGTGGCATCGCTGGATCCAGGGACAAGGTAAGTAAAAAGTGCCTGTGGATCTAGCGAGGCAAGCCCGAGACTGACTCGGGGTTACCGATCGTAGCAGGAAAATCTAACCCCGAGTCAGTCTCGGGAACACCGCCAGGCAGGTTAATGAAGGAAACCGGGGGATGACCTGCCCTGGAGGAGACTGACAAAGTGCTAGCGTCTCGAGTGAGGCCTGCTGACGAATTAAGGAGGGATCCACTATATTGAAAGCCCTGCAGGACGTACGCCTTATGTAAACGGAGTATACTACTGCGACGGGCGCAAGTACGTTCGTGAATCGGCGTATCTCGGTCATTTGCGGCCAGCGTAAATATGCGCCCAGGCTCCGACGGCGTAGGAAACTTACTTTGGTCGGATGAAGCAACATTTCAGGCGTATCTTGCATTAAGAATCAGGCGCATAGATACGACGGCGCATCTGTGCACTTACGTGGCGTATCTAAAGATACGTCAGCGTAAGTGTTACCTGAATCCGGGGCCATATTTGGCATTTTGAAGCTTCCCTCCAACCACTTTGCATATTATTTTATATGTACTTTGATTCTGTTCATAACTCTCACTGCTGCACATTGGTGAACACAATGCTCAGGTGTGAACAGGCCCATTGAGAATAATGGCATTATTCAGTATTGGGGAATTGCATGACAAAGCATGACAAAGGTATGATAAATAGTGATGTGTGGTCGGGGTCGTTGGATGGAACTACAGTCCACAGACGGCGACCAAGAACCCAACACACCCGGAAAATGCATAAGATGAAGAAGATCCTTTAACTTCAGTAGCGTGGGACAGTTCATTATTTTTATTTTTTTCCAAGGATCCCTTTAAAAAACGTTTTGAAGCCAGTCAGTGGTAAAGTTTTTGTTTCGCACAGCCAAAGTATTTGGGTGGATGGAAGTCCTGGAGGACTCATTTTCACAGCACGTGTTCTGACATGCTAAAACGCATGTGTTGTGGTTCCCCATAAATAACATAGTGTGTCTGTTCCCATCTTAGTGCTGCAGTGAAATGCGTTTTGAAAAATATGACATGTCTGTTTTTTAGTGAACAGGGAGGCCCATAGACGTAAATAGCACATCAAAGCATAGCATAGCAAGCCTTGGTCAGTGGCTGTTAACCCTATCCACATCAAATTCTGAATTCCAAAACGCAGTGAAAACATCAAGGGCCAGATTCTCGTAGATTAGAGTAAAACTGTGCGGGCGTAACGTATCTCGTTTACGCTACGCGGCCGCAAGTTTTACGGGCAAGTGCTTGATTCACAAAGCACTTGCCTGTAAAGTTGCGGCGGCGTAGCGTAAATTCTCCGGCGCAAGCCCGCCTAATTCAAATGATCCAGGTAGGGGGCGTGGATCATTTAAATTAGGCGCGTTCCCGCGCCGATCGTACTGCGCATGCGCCGTCCCTAAAATTTCCCGACGTGCATTGCGCTAAATGACGTTATTGGTTTTGACGTTAACGTAAATGGCGTCCAGCGCCATTCACTGACGACTTACGCAAAGACTGACTTTTTAAAATTTCGACGCGGGAACGACGGCCATA
Source organism: Rana temporaria (assembly GCF_905171775.1). NCBI lineage: Eukaryota > Metazoa > Chordata > Amphibia > Anura > Ranidae > Rana > Rana temporaria. The sequence goes on from NC_053489.1 coordinate 232,705,260, forward strand.
CTTAACATTGGTTGCCCCTCATATAGCAGGGGCAACTTTACGCGTCGCAAAAGCTACGGAAACGTCGTAAATTCACTGCTTCGACTGCGTTTACGTTCGGGAATCTCGCGTAAATAGCTCATTTGCATAGACGACGGGGAAAATGACGTCGGCGACACCTAGCGGTGGGGAAAAAAAATTGCAACTAAGATCTGACAGCGTAAGAGCCTTACGCCTGTCAGATCTAATGGATATCAATGCGTAACTGATTCTAAAAATCAGTCGCATAGATACGCCGGGCCAGATTAGGACTTACGACGGTGCAAATGGCGTTGCGCCGTCGTAAGACCTTTGAGAATCTGGCCCATTGAACGCACCTGCCTAATGCTACAAAAAAAACGCACCTCTATAAATGTGCCCTGAAGGTCTCTGCTATATACAGCATTAAAGATTTCATTTCATGTAGCTGATTTGTCACAGCACAAATCTAAAGAAGTTACAAAATAGCTTGATATGTGACTGCTGTGGAAACATGACAAAGTTTACCCATGTATCGTTTTTCTCCAGTGACAAAGCTTGATCATTCCACTACCCTTAGGCCCCTTTCACGCCATATGATCCGCCTGTCTGTTTTTTTTTTTTGGACCACCCATTGTTCTCTATGGAGCGGCGGATATGTCTGCTAACACCTGCTGGCATCCAATCCAGTCCTCTAAAAACAGACCGATGAGGATCTGCTCCCCATATGTCTGGCGGATTGGATCTGATCAGATGATATGCAATCCGTTTCCATCCAACCACCCCATAGAGAACAGCAAGGCTGTGTCTGTGTCAGCTCTGCATAGTGGAACAGACACTGGCCTGTTATCCGCCTGCTCAGTGCAGATCAGCGGACAGATCCCCTGCTGAGCAGGCTGATCCACTTGTTGGAGTCCGCCCAGGGCCGTCTTAATGGCATCATGGGCCCCTGGGCAAAGTAATGCTCTGGGGCCATTACAATGGAAAACAGAAATCAAGTAGGTAGGAGGTAGGGGATATCTAGGGTTTAGAGAGGTCAGAGTGTTGGGGAGATATCTGGGATGTAAAGGGGCAGCCCGGGCTCAAGGATCAGCTGCTTTGGGGAAAGGGCAGGGGCCCCCCATGCAGCTGGGGCCCCTGGGCAGTGCCCAGGTGTGCTCTCTCATTAAGACAGCCCTGAGTCCGCTCCATCTGAAAGGGGCCTTAAGGCTCCATTCACACTTATACTACTTGTCGTGTGGCTTTAATGTCCAAATCACAGCCCATTCTTTTCAATAGCCCCAGTTCAAATCAGTGCGACTTTAAAACGGTGCCTGCACTACTTTGGTGCAACTATTGATGCGACTTTGCTCCAGAGACTGTAAAGTCAGATCAAAGTCACACCAAAAGTCGCATAAAAGTCACGCTGGAAATGATGCAACTGTGGAGACACGCTAATGTGAATGGAGCCTTATGCCGCATACACACCATCACTTTATGTGATGAAAAAAAACGACACTTTCTGTGAAGTAAAAAATGACGTTTTTGAAACTTCAATTTTCAAAGACGAAGTTGCCTACACACCATCGTTTTCTCACAATGATCTTGCAAAGTGAGGTTACGTTCCACCACGTTTTACCATTGAAGCTCGCTTCATAAGTAGCTTCTGGGCATGCGTGGATGAAAAAACGTCTTAGAAAACGACGTTTTTTGCTACACACGGTCAATTTCTGTGAAGTAAAAAGTGCACTTTTGAAAAACGACACATAAAATTGAAGCATGCTTCAATTTTTTTTGGTCGTTTTTTACAAGACATAAAACAACGTTTTCCCCCACACACAGTCAATTAAAGTGACGTTTTTAAAAACGTCATTTTTTTTCATCACATAAAGTGATGGTGTGTACGCGGCATTAGGCCTGCCATACACGGGTCGAATTTCTGCCAGTTCAGCAGGAACCGATTGGGATTTCAAATCATGAAGATGGTAGTAAACCACTGGGGGTTTTTTTTTTCTTTCTAAAACCTGAAAGGCAATGTCATAATGTGCTTGTATGCACAGTTGACTGGGGGTGTACACAGTTGATGGGGGATGCACACAGTTGATGGGGGGTGCACACAGTTGATGGGGGGTGTACACAGTTGATGGGGGGTGTACACAGTTGATGGGGGATGCACACAGTTGATGGGGGGTGCACACAGTTGATGGGGGGTGTACACAGTTGATGGGGGGTGCACACAGTTGATGGGGGATGCACACAGTTGATGGGGGGTGCACACAGTTGATGGGGGGTGCACACAGTTGATGGGGGGTGCACACAGTTGATGGGGGGTGTACACAGTTGATGGGGGGTGTACACAGTTGATGGGGGATGCACACAGTTGATGGGGGGTGCACACAGTTGATGGGGGGTGTACACAGTTGATGGGGGGTGCACACAGTTGATGGGGGATGCACACAGTTGATGGGGGGTGCACACAGTTGATGGGGGGTGCACACAGTTGATGGGGGGTGTACACAGTTGATGGGGGGTGTACACAGTTGATGGGGGGTGTACACAGTTGATGGGGGTGTACACAGTTAATTGGGGGTGTACACAGTTAATTGGGGGTGTACACATGACGTGACTGCGATTATTTGTGGAGCAGCAAAAATTAGTCCGCTGTCGAATTCTGCTGTCAGTACTGCTAAATACCGATGCCATGCAACCGCTGGTGTGGGGTTTGAGAGGTAAAACAGGCAGTAACAGGCAATTTAATGCCTCCTCACTGCCTGATGAATGCCCTCTGACGTGCAGTCCAAAAGTGGATCGTTCTTCAGAGGGCAAGTTGAGTGGAGGCTTAAGGTTCACATTCTTCCTACTGAGCACCAATGTAATAGGCAGGTTTACCATTAAGCACTTAAGGACCGGAAGGATTTACCCCCTTCCTGAAAGAGCGTCAATTTTGAAAAAAATAACTATTTTTTTTACTTTCTGCTATAATAAATACCACCCCCCCCCCAAATGTAAAATAACAAATTTCTTCATCAGTTTTGGCCAATATGTAGTCGTATACATATTTTTGGTAAAAAAATCTCAATAAGCCTATATTGATTGGTCTACAAATCAATATAGCGTCTACAAAATAGGTAATAGATTTATGGCATTTTATTATCTTTTTTTTTTTACTAGTAATGGTGGCCGTTGGACATCGAGTCTGCCGGATCTGCTGATTGGCTCCTTTGCTTGCCCACACCACAAAACCAAGATCCCGCACCGACGTACACCTACGACGATTCGCGGGATTGTGCCACCTTGCCGCTATATGACGACGGCTGGTCGGCAAGCAGTTAATCATTTGGTTTTAGTAGGGGTCCCTGAGACCTGGAACATATTTAAGAGCCCATTCACATCTAGGCGACAAAACGCCCGACGCCGGACGCTTGTGCCGCTAGAGGGGAGAATTCCCATTGCTGTCTATGGAGATGGTTCACATCTCATAGACGTCGTACGCCTGCCGCCTGAAAAAAAGTCCCGGACCCTTTTTTTCAGGCGGCATTGGCGTTCGGCCATACAAAGCAATGGCGTACGCGGAGGTGTGAATGGAGCCTTAGGGATTAAAATGGTTAGAACAAGGCTGATTTAGAGAAAGGCACCATAGACTGTGAAGGACTACAAGTTCCAGCAGGGTGTGCTGAGATTTCTGGAAAGTCCTCAGTTACTGCTCTGTGGTTTGTTACTCGGCATGTGACTGATGGAGAAGTTGAGAAGACAAGAAGCTGTGTGTAGAGAGAGGGAAGAGGGATGTGAGAGCAGACATAGGCGTTATTTGGAGGTTTGGGAGGGAAGTCAGTCAGGAACAGGGAGGAGGAGGAGGTGGGGAGGGATGTGTGCAGGGTGGAGGAGGAGGTGATCACTCCATACACAAGGACAGGTGGGGGGAGAGCTTGTGTGTGCGTGTGTGGGGGGCTCCAAACATGCTCTGCTCTTTCCTGGACTCTCCTAGCTGACGCAGGCACTGTGTACAAAGGAGTACTCATTACATTCTGGACTGTCTACTGAGCCCGGGACTGGCTGGCAGCTTCCAACATACACACGGAGGAGAGCAACTTCACTGAGACATCTCTCCTAAACTACCAGGTATGTAGTAAGGGCTCACTCTGGGGTCTGTCTCCTCCACTCCCAGGTATGTAGTGAGGGCTCACTCTGGGGTCTGTCTCCTCCACTCCCAGGTATGTAGTGAGGACTCACTCTGGGGTCTGTCACCTTCACTCCCAGGTATGTAGTGAGGGCTCACTCTGGGGTCTGTCACCTTCACTCCCAGGTATGTAGTAAGGGCTCACTCTGGGGTCTGTCACCTTCACTCCCAGGTATGTAGTAAGGGCTCACTCTGGGGTCTGTCACCTTCACTCCCAGGTATGTAGTAAGGGCTCACTCTGGGGTCTGTCACCTTCACTCCCAGGTATGTAGTAAGGGCTCACTCTGGGGTCTGTCGCCTTCACTCCCAGGTATGTAGTAAGGGCTCACTCTGGGGTCTGTCACCTTCACTCCCAGGTATGTAGTAAGGGCTCACTCTGGGGTCTGTCACCTTCACTCCCAGGTATGTAGTAAGGGCTCACTCTGGGGTCTGTCACCTTCACTCCCAGGTATGTAGTAAGGGCTCACCCCCTTCTCCTCACTCTGGGGTCTGTCACCTTCACTCCCAGGTATGTAGTGAGGGCTCACTCTGGGGTCTGTCACCTTCACTCCCATCTATGTAGTAAGGGCTCACTCTGGGGTCTGTCACCTTCACTCCCATCTATGTAGTAAGGGCTCACTCTGGGGTCTGTCACCTTCACTCCCATCTATGTAGTAAGGGCTCACTCTGGGGTCTGTCACCTTCACTCCCAGGTATGTAGTAAGGGCTCACTCTGGGGTCTGTCACCTTCACTCCCAGGTATGTAGTAAGGGCTCACTCTGGGTCTGTCACCTTCACTCCCAGGTATGTAGTAAGGGCTCACTCTGGGGTCTGTCACCTTCACTCCCAGGTATGTAGTAAGGGCTCACTCTGGGGTCTGTCACCTTCACTCCCAGGTATGTAGTAAGGGCTCACCCCCTTCTCCTCACTCTGGGTCTGTCACCTTCACTCCCAGGTATGTAGTGAGGGCTCACTCTGGGTCTGTCACCTTCACTCCCAGGTATGTAGTAAGGGCTCACCCCCTTCTTCTCACTCTGGGTCTGTCACCTTCACTCCCAGGTATGTAGTAAGGGCTCACTCTGGGGTCTGTCACCTTCACTACCAGGTATGTAGTGAGGGCTCACTCTGGGTCTGTCACCTTCACTCCCAGGTATGTAGTGAGGGCTCACTCTGGGGTCTGTCACCTTCACTCCCAGGTATGTAGTAAGGGCTCACTCTGGGGTCTGTCACCTTCACTCCCAGGTATGTAGTAAGGGCTCACCCCCTTCTTCTCACTCTGGGTCTGTCACCTTCACTCCCAGGTATGTAGTGAGGGCTCACTCTGGGGTCTGTCACCTTCACTCCCAGGTATGTAGTAAGGGCTCACCCCCTTCTTCTCACTCTGGGTCTGTCACCTTCACTCCCAGGTATGTAGTGAGGGCTCACTCTGGGGTCTGTCACCTTCACTCCCAGGTATGTAGTAAGGGCTCACTCTGGGGTCTGTCACCTTCACTCCCAGGTATGTAGTAAGGGCTCACTCTGGGGTCTGTCACCTTCACTCCCAGGTATGTAGTAAGGGCTCACTCTGGGGTCTGTCACCTTCACTCCCAGGTATGTAGTAAGGGCTCACTCTGGGGTCTGTCACCTTCACTCCCAGGTATGTAGTGAGGGCTCACTCTGGGGTCTGTCACCTTCACTCCCAGGTATGTAGTAAGGGCTCACCCCCTTCTCCTCACTCTGGGGTCTGTCTCCTCCACTCCCAGGTATGTAGTGAGGTCTCACTCTGGGGTCTGTCTCCTCCACTCGCATGTACTGAGGTCTCACCCCCTTCTCCTCACTCTGGGGTCTGTCACCTTTACTCCCAGGTATGTAGTAAGGGCTCACTCTGGGGTGTGTCACCTTCACTCTCAGGTATGTAGTGAGGTCTCACCCCCTTCTTCTCACTCTGGGGTCTGTCTCTCCACTCTCAGGTATGTAGCGAGGACTTGCACCTTCTCCTCACACTGAGACCTTTCTTTATAGTACCATCCATTGCTGAGACAGAGGAGAGCCGATAGCAATGCTGGGAGGGAGCCCTGACATCCATTCACAGGGGTGATGGAAACTCAGCTCTGGCTGGAGACTGTTTGTGTGCTGATATTATATTTCTGAGGTGATTATATGTTCATTGGTGACCTTCTTAATGGAGCTCAGAGTTCATTGTCTAACACTACACACTCTTATTGTAGATGCTTATTAATTCTAGTATCATTACTTTTATGGCTTCTGGGATTTATTACCTCTAGTATTGGTACTTTTGTGCCTTCCGGGATTCATTACTTCCAGTATTGGTACTTTGTGCCTTCCGGGATTCATTACTTCCAGTATTGGTACTTTGTGCCTTCCGGGATTCAATACTTCCAGTATTGGTACTTTGTGCCTTCCGGGATTCAATACTTCCAGTATTTGTACTTTGTGCCTTCCGGGATTCAATACTTCCAGTATTGGTACTTTATGCCTTGCAGGATTTATTACCTCTAGTATTGGTACTTTTGTGCCTTCCGGGATTCATTACTTCCAGTATTGGTACTTTGTGCCTTCCGGGATTCATTACTTCCAGTATTGGTACTTTGTGCCTTGCAGGATTTATTACCTCTAGTATTGGTACTTTGTGCCTTGCATTATTTATTACCTCTAGTATTGGTACTTTGTGCCTTGCATTATTTATTACCTCTAGTATTGGTACTTTGTGCCTTCTGGGATTCATTACTTCCAGTATTGGTACTTTGTGCCTTCCGGGATTCATTACTTCCAGTATTGGTACTTTGTGCCTTGCAGGATTTATTACCTCTAGTATTGGTACTTTGTGCCTTGCATTATTTATTACCTCTAGTATTGGTACTTTGTGCCTTCTGGGATTCATTACTTCCAGTATTGGTACTTTGTGCCTTCCGGGATTCATTACTTCCAGTATTGGTACTTTGTGCCTTGCAGGATTTATTACCTCTAGTATTGGTACTTTGTGCCTTGCATTATTTATTACCTCTAGTATTGGTACTTTGTGCCTTCTGGGATTCATTACTTCCAGTATTGGTACTTTGTGCCTTCCGGGATTCAATACTTCCAGTATTGGTACTTTGTGCCTTGCAGGATTTATTACCTCTAGTATTGGTACTTTGTGCCTTCCGGGATTCATTACTTCCAGTATTGGTACTTTGTGCCTTCCGGGATTCAATACTTCCAGTATTGGTACTTTATGCCTTGCAGGATTTATTACCTCTAGTATTGGTACTTTTGTGCCTTCCGGGATTCATTACTTCCAGTATTGGTACTTTGTGCCTTCCGGGATTCATTACTTCCAGTATTGGTACTTTGTGCCTTGCAGGATTTATTACTTCTAGTATTGGTACTTTGTGCCTTGCATTATTTATTACCTCTAGTATTGGTACTTTGTGCCTTCTGGGATTCATTACTTCCAGTATTGGTACTTTGTGCCTTCCGGGATTCATTACTTCCAGTATTGGTACTTTGTGCCTTGCATTATTTATTACCTCTAGTATTGGTACTTTGTGCCCTCTGGGATTCATTACTTCCAGTATTGGTACTTTGTGCCTTCCGGGATTCAATACTTCCAGTATTGGTACTTTATGCCTTGCAGGATTTATTACCTCTAGTATTGGTACTTTTGGGCCTTCCGGGATTCATTACTTCCAGTATTGGTACTTTGTGCCTTCCGGGATTCATTACTTCCAGTATTGGTACTTTGTGCCTTGCAGGATTTATTACTTCTAGTATTGGTACTTTGTGCCTTGCATTATTTATTACCTCTAGTATTGGTACTTTGTGCCTTCTGGGATTCATTACTTCCAGTATTGGTACTTTGTGCCTTCCGGGATTCATTACTTCCAGTATTGGTACTTTGTGCCTTGCATTATTTATTACCTCTAGTATTGGTACTTTGTGCCTTGCATTATTTATTACCTCTAGTATTGGTACTTTGTGCCTTCTGGGATTCATTACTTTCAGTATTGGTACTTTGTGCCTTCCGGGATTCATTACCTCCAGTATTGGTACTTTTTGCCTTGCATTATTTATTACCTCTAGTATTGGTACTTTTTGCCTTGCATTATTTATTACCTCTAGTATTGGTACTTTGTGCCTTCTGGGATTTATTACTTTCAGTATTGGTACTTTGTGCCTTCCGGGATTCATTACCTCCAGTATTGGTACTTTTTGCCTTGCATTATTTATTACCTCTAGTATTGGTACTTTGTGCCTTCTGGGATTTATTACTTTCAGTATTGGTACTTTTGTGCCTTCCGGGATTCATTACTTCCAGTATTGGTACTTTGTGCCTTCCGGGATTCATTACTTCCAGTATTGGTACTTTGTGCCTTCCGGGATTCATTACTTCCAGTATTGGTACTTTGTGCCTTCCGGGATTCATTACTTCCAGTATTGGTACTTTGTGCCTTCTGGGATTTATTACCTCTAGTATTGGTACTTTGTGCCTTTCAGTATTTATTACCTCTAGTATTGGTACTTTGTGCCCTCTGGGATTCATTACTTCCAGTATTGGTACTTTGTGCCTTCCGGGATTCATTACTTCCAGTATTGGTACTTTGTGCCTTGCAGTATTTATTACCTCTAGTATTGGTACTTTGTGCCCTCTGGGATTCATTACTTCCAGTATTGGTACTTTGTGCCTTCTGGGATTTATTACTTCCAGTATTGGTACTTTGTGCCTTGCAGGATTTATTACCTCTAGTATTGGTACGTTGTGCCCTCTGGGATTTATTACCTCTAGTATTGGTACTTTGTGCCTTCCGGGATTCATTACTTCCAGTATTGGTACTTTGTGCCTTGCAGGATTTATTACCTCTAGTATTGGTACGTTGTGCCCTCTGGGATTTATTACCTCTAGTATTGGTACTTTGTGCCTTCCGGGATTCATTACTTCCAGTATTGGGGGCTTACCAATTCTTAAATGTGATGACTGCATTTGTTTTGTTTTTTAGATTTCTTCTCTTTGTAACTGGTAATCTGGCCAGTTAGAAGTTCACACTGGCATGAAAAGCAGGTATTTTTAACACCCCTCAAACGCCTATGCAAATGATACATTGGACAGCACACAGTTAAGACATCAAGCGTTAGACCCAGTTCACACTTGTGCGACTTCGCGGCCGCTATTCCAAGGAATGCTTGTGTAATTGGCATAAAAATCTGACCAAAGTAGTGCAGGGATTACTTTGAAGTCGGAACGACTTGGAAGTTGTACTAATATGATTGGTTGTCATTGGAAATCACTGCACACGACTTATGCTACTTTGCAGTCCCAAATATTGGGACAAGTGTGAAAGGGGTCTTGGACCCCTTTCACACTGGGTCGGTTTGCAGGCGCTATAACACTAAAAATAGCACCTGCAAACCCAACCTGAAACAACCGCTGCTGTCTCCTCAGTGTGAAAGCCCTTGGGGCTTTCACACTGGAGCGGTGCGCTAGGAGGACGTTAAAAAAAGTCCTGCTAGCAGCATCTTTGGAGCGGTGGAGGTGCGGTGTGTATACAAAAAAAAAAAAAAAATATTACTAAAAATAGCGGCGCTTTACCGCTGACGCTGTCCCCGCCCCAGTGTGAAAGGGGCCTTAGCATCCCGTCGCTTCAAAATTGAAGCCTCATGTCGAGTCAGGATGCACTTGACAGCTGAATGTAAAAACGACGTGGGGTCCCCCCAATCCATGCCAGGCCCTCTGGGTCTTTGAGGGGAACTCCATGCCAAAATAAAATAAAAATGTAGTGGACCCCCTCACCCAAAATCCATACCAGACAGACCTGAGCATGCAGGTTAGGGAAGGGACGAATGAGTGCACCCCGCCTCTACCCCTCCAGCGCTCACTGAAGCACCAGGATGTGTAGGGGGTGGGGGCAGCCAGCTCAGGCTCTCAGTGGCATGCATAGCAGGAATTATTATACAGGATTTGCGTAGTGCTTTACAACAAGAAGGCAGACAGTACAGGAGGAGTCAAAGAGCCCTGCTCATTAGAGCTTACAATCTAGGAGTAGCTTGTTTTTAACTGGTTTCCGACCGGCTCACATCTATTTACGGGGGCAGAATAGCTCCCCTGTGCAAAATCCTGTACCCGTACGAGGTTTCCTTTAACCACTTAACCCCCGGACCATATTGCTGGTCAAAGACCAGAGCACTTTATGTGATTCGGCACTGCATCGCTTTAACTGACAATTGCGCGGTCGTGCGACATGGCCCCAAAAAAAAATTGGCGTCCTTTTTCCCCCCACAAATAGAGCTTTCTTTTGGTGGTATTTGATCACCTCTGCGTTTTTTAGTTTTTGCGCTATAAACAAAAATAGAGCGACAATTTTGAAAAAAATGAATATTTTTTGCTTTAATAAATATCCCCCAAAAATATATAAAAAATTAAAAAATTTCCTCCAGTTTAGGCCGATGCGTATTCCTCTACATATTTTTCGTAAAAAAAATCGCAATAAGCGTTTATTGATTGGTTTGCGCAAAAGTTATAGCGTTTACAAAATAGGGGGTATTTTTATGGCATTTTTATTAATATTTTTTTTTTTTTACTAGTAATGGTGGCGATCAGCTATTTTTTTTTTTTTCTCGGTACTGCGACATTATGGCGGACACTTTTGACACATTTTTGGGACCATTGGCAATTTTATAGCGATCAGTGCTATAAAAATGCATTGGATTACTATAAAAATGCCCCTGGCAGTGAAGGGGTTAACACTAGGGGGCTGGGAAGGGGTTAAGTATGTTCCCTGGGTGTGTTCTAACTGTAGGGGGGGTGGCCTCACTAGGGGAAATGACTGATCTTCTGTTCATACATTGTTCAGCATTTCTCCCCCTGACAGGACCGGGAGCTGTGTGTTTACACACACACAGCTCCCGGTCCCCGCTCTGTAATCGAGCAATTGCGGGTGCCCTGCGGCGATTGCGCATGGGGGTCGGGGGCAAGCGGGGGGCGCGCACGCGCCCCTTGTGGCCTGTGCGAGAGTCGACGTTATATTGCATGCTCCCGCGCAGGGGAGCCGACCTGCCACCGTAAAACGACGGCGGCTGGTCAGCAAGTGGTTAACAGCGGCCAGAGGCATGGCACCTTAAGCGCATGGTTGGCTGTCGCAATCTTTTATCAAAGTGGTTGCTTTGGGGTAGGAAGAGATGGGGTCAGGCCCGGTTCACACTAGCGCTCCGACTTTGAGAGGACGTGTTGCAAAATCAATGTTTCCCTATGAGAGCCATCTTAACTGATCTGACTTGTGGGACCGACTTTTGAAAAGGTTCCTGCAGTGGCGGTGCGTCCATAGGGACGCAGGAGCGCCGCCCCCTCTGGCTCGCTCACAGCTAGTAAAATATACAGATTCATACACTGTATGAATCTGTATATTTTCGCCGCTGCCGCCCACTATTCAGCTGACCGGACATTGAGCGCCGGTCAGCTGAATAGCGGCAGCTGGCTGGCTGTGTGGAAGTGCCTATCAGGGCCAGTGGCGACAATTGGGGGCATAGCGGTGACAATTGATGGCACAGTAACTGCGTTTGATGGCATGGCATGGTGGCTGCGTTTTGATGGCACGGTGGCTGCGTTTTGATGGCACGGTGGCTGCGTTTTGATGGCATGGCACAGTGGCTGCGTTTTGATGGCACAGTGGTTGCGTTTTGATGGCACAGTGACTGCATTTGATGGCATGGCACAGTGGTGACAATTGATAGGTACAGTGAGGCTGCAATTGTTTTTTTTCCGTTTGCGCCCCCCCAAAAATTTTGAGCACCAGCCGCCACTGGGTTCCTGCACTACTTTGGTCCCACTTCTGTCCAATTTCAGCCCATAGCATTGAATGGAAGTCGCATCCAAGTCGGATCCTCATCTTAAAGTGGTACTAAAGGTTGGTTTAAAAAAACAAAAACAAACATGTCAGTCATACGTCTCCGCTGTGCAGCTCGTTTTGCACAGAGTGGCCCCGATCCTCATCTTCTGGGGTCCCTCGGCGGCTGTCTTGGCTCCTCTCCGCATCAGCTAACCCCCCCTGGGAAGCATATTCCCAAGGGGGTTAACTTGCGGGCGCGCTCCCGAGTCCAGCATTTGCGTCCGTAGACACGAATGCCGCACTCGACCCTAGTCCCCGTGTCATTGGATTTGATTGACAGCAGTGCGAGCCAATGGATGCGCTGCTATCAATATATCCAATGAAGAGCCGAGAAGCATCTCATGTTTTTTCACCTTAATGCATAGGATGTATTAACCACTTCAGCCCCGGACCAATTTGTTGCTAAATGACCGGGCCACTTTTTGCGATTCGACACTGTGTCGCTTTAACTGACAATTGCACGGTTGTGCGACGTGGCTCCCAAACAAATTACCCACAAATAGAGCTTTCTTTTGGTGGTGTTTGATCACCTCTGCGGTTTTTATTTTTTGCGCTTAACAAAAATAGAGTGACAATTTTGAAGAAAATTCAATATTTTTTACTATAATATCCCCAAAAATATATTAAAAAAAATCATTTTTCTCTGTTTAGGCCAATACGTATTCTTCTACATATTATTGGTAAAAAAATCTAAATAAGCATTTATTGATTGGTTTGCACAAAAGATATAGCGTCTACAAAATAGGGGATAGTTTTATAGCATTTTTTTTATTTATTTTTTATTAGTAATGGTGGCGATTAGTGATTTTTTTTTTTTTTTTTATTCTTCTGATCGTGACTGCAACATTATGGTGGACACATCGGACACTTTTGACACCATTTTGGGACCATTGTAATTTTTACAGTGATCAGTGCTATAACAATGCACTGATTACTGTAAAAATGACAATGGCAGTGAAGGGGTTAACCTGTAGGGGGCGCTGAAAGGGTTAAGTGTTCCCTAGGAAGTGATTCTTACTGTAGAGGAGCGTGTCTACACTTGACATGTCACTGATCGTTGTTCCCGATGACAGGGAACACGATCAGTGACAGTGTCACTAGGCAAAACGAGGAGATGTTGTGTTTACACACATCTCCCCATTCTTGAGCTCTGTGACCCGATCGCGGGACTCCGGCGGCGATCGGGTCCCGCGGGCACGATCATGGAGCTCACGGCAGGGTGTACGCCCTTTTGCCTGTCCGTGCCATTTGCTATGATTAAACACTAAGTGTAGTGTGAAACGCGTCAGCTATGCTGGTATGCTGTGACTTGTAGTGCTGTTTTTCTATCTTGGACCTTTTTTTTACAAGAAAGGCAATTTTTTTTGTTCGGAGTGCGGCTGTCAAGAGAAGAATCCTTTCTTTTGTTTTGTCCGTGCCATTTTTGCCAACGTATATCAGCGTGCGCTGGTCGGCAAGTGGTTAAGGTGAAAAAACTTGAACCTTTACAACCCCTTTTAAAAGAGAAGTTTGACAGAGCCACGGAACACCGCCGATGGCTCGGTTCTCACTCCTCCCCGAGCAGAGAGCTGCTGCCTGTCAGTCAGCATCGCTTCTGTTTTACTTCTCCGTGCTCATTGAATCGCTGAGCTGTGGAGGGGCAGGGAGCGGCCATCTCAGACTGCCATCAATCAAGGCAGCTGGCGGATCCGGACTTGGAAGTCGGAATGACATGCTGCCTCAACTGATGGCAGTCACGTCAGCGGAGAGCGGACTTCACACCGCTCCCTACTGAAAACGGGTCACAGGAGTGCAAAAACGTCTACTTTTTAATTGATGTGATTTGGATCTAACAGAGGAAGATTGCACAGGCATTCCCTGAAGTTGCCAGGCAACTGAGACACAGTCGTGCAACTTTCATGTCGGAGCAGTGTGAACCTGGCCTAAAGGAACTAAAGCAACCTTTTTGAATTTAGTAAAATACATGTGAATTTTAGTTTATGCTTAAATTGAATTGTCTAGGTTTGCAATAAAGTTCGAGCCGTGTATGATCAGCTTTACTATGTGCCCTTTTTTTGTGATCTGTGATTGTGCAACAATAGTTCTAATCCCAACAAATGTACAGGAAGAGCAAATGAAAACTAGGTAATAACCCCCAAATATTTAGTGGGACTTTATAGGCACTTTGAGACTAAAAAGTAGGATTGAATAAAAATTATAGCGTTTATTCCATAAAATGTAAGTGTCCTTACAGACAATACAATTTAATCTTGCATATGAGAACGGCTGAATTGTAACCACATGTACACAATTTGAGTCATAGGATCTCCTCTTCATCCCAACGTGTTTCAGGAGGAATTCAATCCTTTCTTAATGGGTGTTACGGGAGAGGGTGGCAACATTTACATTCTATAATGAAGCATAACAGTCCTAATCTAATAGGTGACACTATCGCATGGATTCTGCTGCTGGATACCACAGTGATTACCTCTCAAGACCTCCTGCTCTCTAGCTCCCTCGTCACCTCCTCCCATGCTTGCCTCCAGGACTTTTCCAGAACCTCTCCAATCATATGGAATGCCTTACCCCAATCTGTCCATCTATCTCATCCTCTATAAGCTTTTAGATGATCCCTGAAAACACTCATCTTCAGAGAAGTCTATCCTACCCACACCTAACAATTGTATTTTCATTTTCTCCATCAGCTCACCCCCCACGGTTATTACCCTTTGTTCCACTTGACCCTCCCTTCTAGATTGTAAACTCTAACGAGCAGGGCCCTCTGATCCCTCCTGTATTGTAACTGTACTGTCTGCCCTCATTTTGTAAAGCACTGCGCAAACTGTTGGCGCTATATAAATCCTGTATAATAATAATAATTGCATACCATATATGATGAGCAAAGGATTTTAGAGCTGTAGGAAGTATAAAAACAAAGTTTGCTTCTGCCACGGGATGGAGATAACTATGCGTCCCAACATTCAGGGCCCTGCATGACCCCCGCAAGGTTCCCCCAGCCAAAGGTCCCACCAGGGCTTAGACAAGGAAGCCAGGAATCTAAGAAGAAGAATAATGTGTGTAATGGTAAGTCATGCTTGTTGGGTCCTCGAAATCAATTGTTACGTGGCCCAGCAGGACTACCTGGTACTAGCTACAGCCATCCAGTAGTACCAAAATGCTTCTTTAGAAATGGAGCCTCAAATTGGGGAAAAGTGTAAGGTCCCTTTCACACGGGGCGGATCAGTAATGATCCACCCCGTAAACCTCCGCTTGCTCAGCGGGAATCGCTCATTTGATCCCCACTGGGGGGATCGGATGAACACAGACCGTGTGTCCGTGTTCATCCGATCCGCAGACGGAAGGAAAAATAGGGTTTTCTTCCATCTGCAAAATCGGATCATTGCGGAGGCAGACGAGATCGGGTGTCAGCGGATGTTCATCCGCTGACATCCGCAATCTCATAGGGACCAATGTATGTCACTTTGTCATCCGCAAACGGATGGATGAAAAAGCAGACATACGGTCCGCAGGTGTGAAAGGGGCCTAAGAGGGGAGAAAAAAAGGTGGAGTATTCCAAGCACAACTCACCGTATTGATATCAGATGTGGAGTTTTAACGCCAGCAGGGCAGAGATGAAACGTTGCACTGATGTGGCGCGGGAGGCCTGTGTACGCCGGCAGCATCAAAACCGAGGCCCAGGAAAGTTCAAAAAAATTCAATTTCACCTCCTGTTGCTAAAGAGAAGATTTTTCGTGGCTGGGAATCTTCTT
Organism: Rana temporaria; assembly: GCF_905171775.1. NCBI lineage: Eukaryota > Metazoa > Chordata > Amphibia > Anura > Ranidae > Rana > Rana temporaria. Next base: position 232,721,000 of record NC_053489.1, read on the forward strand.
TTCTTAGCGGGAATTTTCTTTTCTTGCATATGCGCATTTCTTTTTCAATTGCATTCCTCGCACGATTCTTCCATCATTCGTTAGAAAACCTTTCATTTTTAAAAAAATTTCCAACATACCCGATTTACTCATATTCGATGGCTGCACGAAAATCGGCTGTTGCTGCAGCCCACTAATGGTGCGAAATCTGAACTAAAATTCTTAGATAAGATTTTCGAAATTCGACCCATGCCCTAGACATAGTGCTCAGAAAGGTAGTGTGAAGAAAGCATTATAATGCGTACAGGTATGTTCCAAGACACACACACATGTCCAACAGTGAAAAACAATCACGAGCCCTAAATGTAAGGATTATAAATATACAATCAGATAGATTCAAGCAAAATGAGCAACGGGATGCTCCTCCTTAATCTTAGGGATGTTGGCTTTCTTTGGTGGTCTTTCTTCAGTACAGGAAAAGCAAATTAGATCATTTCATATGCATGCCTTCTACAATACTTCATTCTTCTTCTAAAGTCTCTCTGATGAAATGAATATCAAAGAATCCATGTCCTACACGCCATCTCTCTCTCTTCCCACTCACATTTTAAATATATCCTTTTATATATAAACACATACAGTATGTAATAGCCCTAAAGGAAAATTGTTACTACATTGTATTCAGAATGAAGACAGCTGTCTGATGGCACAACTGCTTTAAACTGTTTATAGTACAGAAAACTAAGATTAGATGTGTGTGTGGTGTGTGTTTTTTTTTTTTTTTTTTTTTTTTTTAAGGGTATATTAACTGTAAGTAGTTGTAATAACTGAAGTGATATTAAAAGTATTTTTTTTTTTTTTTTTTACAGTAAAAAACATGATGTACTTACCTGCTCTGTGCAACAATGTTGCACAGGACGATCCCTTACTTCTTCTTTGGTCCCTCGCCTGTGCTGTCCCTTCCTCCTCTCTTCTAACTTCCCCATGCCAAGCTATGAGGATCTCTGTGCGCTTGCTGTCAATAGTCGGGCTGTGTGCATCCATAGACACACACAGGGTGGCCATGCTCCCCCGATACTTCCCCACTGCTCTTGGTGTGGCCTGTGAATCCAGGAAGAGAGGAGAGTGGACCTGCTGGGGAGCTCAGCGCTGGATGGTGAGAGGTGACAAGTGTTTGGGGGGTGGGGGTGTATTTTTATTTTTTTACCTTTTTAAAGCAGGGAATGCGTTAAGGTAAAAATACACCTACACTTTAGAACCATTTTAAATTGATTTGTATGTGTGACTTCGTATTTTTTTTCTGCAAGAAATCTTAAAATATTTCAAATTGCAATACATACAGGTGCATCTAAAAAAAATAGAATATCGTCAAGAAGTTAATTTATTTCAGTAATTCGATTTAAAGTGAAACTCCTTTATTATATAGATTCATTACACTCAGTGATATATTTCAAGCATTTTTGATGATTATGGCTTGCAGCTAGTGAAAATCCAAAATTCAGTATCTCAGAAAATTTTAATATTGTGAAAATGTTTGTGCCCAGATATATTTTTTATTATCATTGATCTTAGTTTCTTAAAATAGTCCTGAGGTACTGTTATTGGAATAATTTGGAAAATATAAGTCCATCTTGGTAGAATAACGATTCTTAAAGCATTAATTCTTCCTATCCATGAGAGGGGCTTATGTCTCAGGTTCTCCAAGTGTTCTTTAATCTTATTGGTATGTAATTGGCCTTAAACATAGTCCCTACGGATGCAGTCAATTCTATTCCCAGATACCCCAATCCCTCCTCACACCATACAAGGGGGAATTTATGTTGGATCGCCTGCTGTTCCTCCCTTGAGATAGTAATATTCAAAATCTCCTATTTAGACATATTTATTTTAAATGTATCGAATAAAATACTTGCGCTGTAGAATATGGGACAGAGAGTGAAAATAGGTGATAAAGCTTTATCACCTATTTTCACTCTCTGTCCCATATTCTACAGCGCAAGTATTTTATTCGATACATTTTGCTTCACTTTAGTCTATCGAGGTAGACCTTTATATTTGCAGCAGTATTTTTAGTTTGTCCCCCTCTCCTTCACTTCTTAGACAGCGCAGGAGTTCACTTTACCCATATTTATTTTAAAAGTTAGTCAGTTTTACGTATCTATTTAACTCATCTAATATAACAGGGATTGTTATTCTAGACACATAGAAAAGCAGGCTGTCGGCATATGCAGCTACCTTAAACTCCCTTTCCCCTACTTTTACTGAGAACCTAGCCTTTATGTGTAGTGAATCTATATAATAGGAGTTTCATTTTCTTTGAATTGAATTACTGAAATAAATTAACTTTTTGATGATATTCTAAATGTTTTGAGATGCACCTGTATTATTTGATATGTCCATATGTTTTATTTAGTTTGCCTCACCAGTATCCAGCCTTATGAATTAACCATTTATGTCATTTTGAGGAAGTGGTTGTACCGGGGAGCAGCCATTGTCACAAGGAGTGGGAGGGGACATGCCCCCCCCTCCCGTCTCTCCGCCTCGGTCTCCGGGTCTCCCGACCCGCCAGGAGACACTCCTGCAACATTGCTGGATCTAGATGTGCTCGTCTTAGATTAGAAGGGCATAATAATGCATTAAGATAAAAAAAAATCTGCCTTTACAACCACTTTAAGGCAACGAACCTTCTGCATGCAGCCCCCCAAATACCGTATTTATCGGCGTATACCGCTCACTTTTTTGCCCTGAAAATCGGGGGAAAATCGTGGGTGCGCGGTATACGCCGATACCCGCTTTCCCGCGCCGAGTTTTAATACTGCGCCCACATATACCGAGCGCAGTACACTCGGGTATAGTCGGGCAGTCTCGGCTCCTTCCGCTCTCACGTCCTGGACGTACAGGACGTCAGCGCGAGAGTTGCCGAGCCTGCTCGACAATACACAAGTGTACTGCGCTCTGTATATGTTGGCACAGTATTCAAACTCGGCGCGGGGAAACGAGCGGGGAGGATGCGAGGATGCCGCAGAAGGACGCCGGACCCGACGAAGAGGACACCCGAAGCCGCAGACGGACGCTGGACCCGACGAGGCCGCCGATGGACGCCGAACAAGACACCAAAACTGTAAGTACAAAAAAACTTTTTTCCACAGGAATCCGCTGCAACTTTAGGGGTGCATGCTATACGCGGGAGCGCGCTATACCCCAATAAATACGGTACTTAAGTCCCATCTTGATCCAGCGATGTGTATGAGAGCCTCTCTCCTCAATGGACAGAGAGGCAGCAGCAGGAGTCATTGGCTCCTGATGCTGTCAATCACAGCCAGTGAGGATAGAGCGGTGATGGGGCCATGCAGTGTTCTGTGTGTCAATGGACACAGAGATGGCTAGGGAGCAAGCGCACACACAAGTGCCCCTAGAGCAAGCCGCTTTCTATGGGGGCTCTTGGCAGGGGGGAGGAGCCAGGAGCTTCTGTGAGGGACTTGAGAAGACGATCTGGGCAGCTTTGAGCAAAACCATTGCACAAAGCCGGTAAGTATAGCATGTTGGTTATTTAAAAAAAAAAAAAAAAACGTTTTAACATAACTTTAAGTATTCTTGTGGAAGATTCACAGTTTATATGGTTTTTAAGTAGTCTGTAGGATTTCATTTAAGCTCACATGTATATTATGTGTGGGTTTAATGTTTGATCTTGTTCTTTAAATGCACTGTAACTTTCCATTAGGTATTATCCAGTACAGAATCTTACAAGTCTTAACAGGCGCTAGAGACCAGTGTCGTCATAATCTAGAACCTTCACATGCTGTTTAAGTAGTATTGTTGAACACATTCCTGACTTCTGAAAAAGAAAGGTGCTTTAATGTACTGTACTATACTTCTGCTTGTATACTTATATTTACATTTGACTATATCTTAAATCCAGGCACAGAAATGCAAACTAAAACGGATGTGGCTTATCCTGCAGAGACTGTCCTTTACCTGTATAATTCATATGTTAATGTTAACCTGGGTTCACTCCCTGAAATACAAGGCAGAAGTGCATAGCAGGAATGTATACGTACAGCTTCGAATCTCTAATATAATTTTATATTCTTTCTGTTTTTTTTTACAAAGCACTGAGAATCGAACACTATCAAGGCACATTTACCACTGGTTGAGAACATAAAGTGGGGGGGAAAGTAAAAAAAAAAGCAGATAAACTTATTTCAGTGTACTTATTTGGTTAGTTTTGAGTTTTGGAGCACATTTACGGGTTAACCAAACTGCTGCAAACAGCAACTTTGTTGCAGTGTGAAGAGCTGTTTTACTTGTTGTTGGATCCATTGGCTGGGCACACAAGGTTCTTATTGAACCCTTTGACTGCAAGCATTGCCCTCCGTAAGCTGAACTTTTAACAATAGATATACATTTTTTGTTTATTTATTTTTTGTTTGCTCCCTTGTCCTGCTATAATCAACCGACTCCAGCAACAATCATCTTGTGTCTGAAGTTTTTTCAGTGTTTGAGAACAAATTAAAAAGAGCGTAACTTCAAAGGTTAAAGCTGTATTTTTGAAAAAAGAAACGAATAGGTTGTAATTTTTATGGCCACCCTTCTTTGTTGGCTTCATTCACACACAATGGCTGTGTTTTTGTACAGCATTGCTTATAGGTAACTGACACCATTTACAGACATTGTGCCTAAACATATTGTGTACAGAGCAGGAAACGGAACTGATTAACAAAATGGTTGCCTATGGGGCTTTTAGTAATTTCACACCTTCAGACTCGGCCTATGACTCGTAATTCTCCTGTCATCTTTTGTCTTCTGTAATATCTTTCTGACTATCCTTGTTTTCCTGTATTTATTTTTTTCCTTAAAAGCGTAGCTGCTGACTTTTTTAATATACAGATTGTTGTTCACCTGTCCCAGGATCCAGCACTGTGCTCACTGTTCACCGGTCTTCGGGGCACCGGCATCTTAATTGTAGAGAGCCCACTGTGCATGCGTAAACCATGCTGCACTGTGTAAATGGTCCTGCAGTCTTCTGGGACCTGTGATGTGTCCCAGAAGGCTGTAGGCAGGGAGGGAGAGGGAAAACTTCTGCTCGGATTGCCTAGGAGATCCAAGTGGGAGCAGGTACCTTTCACAACCAGGTAACCGCACCCCCCCCCCCCCATTTTGGTTGAAGTTCAGCTTTTTATGTGGACCGAGTAGGTAATTTGTCAATGCTTAGGATTGTCTGATAGAACTGGATGTTTACAAATACTTGGACCCTGATAACTGGGAAATGATGTATGAATTAAGGCTGTCATACACATGAGATAAGCATCTTGTGAAAAGTGACATTAACTAGTTGTCGACCAGCCACTGTCGTTATACGGCGACAGGTTGGCTCTCCTGTGCGAATCGCCGTAGCTGTACAGCGGCTCGCACATGCTGCGGGAGCATGCCCGCGGGTCGGGCGGACTCTAACAGAGGCAGAACGGGGGACTGCCATGTCCCCATTCTGACAGGGGACATGTCAGATCCACTGTTCCCAGTGACCTATTCCCCCCTACAGTTAGAACACGCTGAGGAAACGGTTAACCCCTTGAACGCCCCCTAGTGTTAATCCTGTCCAGTGTCATTTTTATATTGATCAGTGCATTTTTTTAGCACTGATCAATGTAATAATGTCACTGGTCCCCAGAAAGTGTCATTTGGGGTCAAATTTGTCCACCGCAATGTCGTAGTCCTGCTAAAAATCGCTGCCAGTACCAGTAAAAACAATAAAAAAATAAGTCCCTAAATCTATCCCATAGTTTGTAGACGCGATTAACTTTTGCACAAACCAAGCCTAATCTTATTGTTAAAAAAAAAAAATGTAGAAGAATATATATCGTCCTAAACTGATGAATACATGTTAGTATGTATGTATGTATGTATGTATGTATGTATGTATGTGTGTGTGTGTGTGTGTGTGTGTGTATGTGTGTGTGTATTTTTTTGGGGGGGGGGGGGATATTTATTATAGCAAAAAGTTAAATACATTTTATTTTTTTTTCAAAATTTTCACTTTGTTTATAGTGCAAAAAATAAGAACTTTAGAGGTGATTAAATGCCACCAAAAGAAAGAAAGCGCTATTTTTTTTTTTTTTGCACGACCGCGCTATTGTCGGTTCAAGCGATGCAATGCCGCATCGCAAAAATTGGCCTGGTCATTAAGGGGGCAAATTCTTCCGGTCCTTAAGTGGTTAAGCACATTCGAGAACGCGGCCTATTGGATGTTTCCTATATAATATGGAAGCATGGATCTGTGTATGCATAATGGTATCACCTGTTCTCTGAATAAGCATACCTGTGTATGCTTTTGACTTACAAGCACTCTGCAGTTTGAAAGACGTGAACCAACCATCTCTCCCCCGCTATGTATATGTTGTGCTTTTAATTAATATTCGGTGGTACAGTAAAGCACTTTATTCTGTACATCCTCGGGTGTGCAGCCTCCTGATTTTTGCAAGGCTTTCAACAAGCTTTAAGAAGTGCTGAAGCCTGCCAGCAGCTTGTTTAAAGTGGTCTTCAGCACTCCCATTAGGATCTGTGTTGAACATTTAGAAACTGTTGTAGAATGGTACTTTAAAAGCTCAGGTGAAACAGGCGTAAAAGCTTGGTCTGCTGAACATGCTTGTAAGAAACCTCTTCTATGTATACCATTGCTGAAACTCTTTTTAACCGATTGTCGACTGTATACTGTGTGTATATACACGGCGGCAAAGCGGCTCCTCTGCGCAGGATCACATACTTGTATGTGATCCTGCACTTCTGGGTCTGGGCGTGCACACGAGCTGCCAGCGACCTGCTCCCGCTGTGATTGGACACAATCACTGGGTCCGGCGAACGTGATGTCTGCTGGGACCCACCAATCATTCCCGAGAGAGGCAGATTGCCATTCTGTGAAAAGGGGAGGTAGAGATCCTGTGTTTGTGCTAAGCAGGAACATGGATCTCTGCCTTCCCACAGTACAAACATTTCCCGCACAGTTGGCAAGCACATTTAACAATTTGATTGCCTCTGGTGTTAACCCCTTGCCTGCCAGTGTTATTAATACAGTGACCATGCATATTTTGGCACTGGTCCCCCAAAAATGTCACTTAAAGCGGAGCTCCACCCTAATTACAACAGTGGCTCAATAGTACTGCCACTATCGATAATGTTAAAAACTGATCTTTTTGTTTTCGAAATATGTACAGTACCTTTTTAGTAGTCAGCCTTCCGGTTTTGAAGCTTGCAGGTTTTTCTCGGGCATAGCGTCACTTCCCGTTCGGTGCAGTGCGCTCTGGGAGCTTCTCTCCATAGCTCCCTGTGTTCACTGCGCAGCTGTGATATCAAATCTCGCGCGATTTCTTAAGCAGGAAGTGACGCGCGACAGCTAGTCCGGTCTATGAACTTGTTTTGTGAGGCTGTGTCACAACGGGGCGGTAACTTTTAATTCCTAGGCTTGCCGTTGTCATGGCAACACAGACGCTCAAGCCGCTGCTCCCCGTTGCTCGTGCGCATGCGCGCGGAACAAGGAAGTGCCTGCTTATGCTTATGCCCACAGTTAAAATGGCAACGGAACAGAAGGCAGAATATAAGTACATATTGCACACAGAATGGCAGCGGAGCACCGAAAACGTGAGTTTACAAAATAAGTGGCATTAACCATTTAACTAGCCCTTAAAAATAAATAAATAATGTTTTTGTGTGGGAGATCCGCTTTAAGCCTTGTACACACTATCAGATTTTCCAATAGGAATTGTGTGTTGACAGACTGTTGGCCTAAAATCCGACCGTTTGTACGCTCCATTGGACAATTGTCGGATTTTCCACGGACAAATGTTGGATGGCAGGCTTTAAAATTTTCCGCGGACAACAGACTGTTGTCAGATTTTCCGATCGTGTGTACACAAGTTCAAAGTACAAACGCGCATGCTTGGAATCCATGCTCACCAAACACATTAGCAGAAGGTGCCCAAAGGGTGGCGCTCAAGAGCTGAAAAACCACATAGTATGTCACTACGTTCGTGTTTGTTGGCCGACAATTGTGTCAAAGGCTTTGTCTGTGGAAAATCTGATCGTGTGTACGACGCTTAAGTGTCTGATTTTGTCCGTTTCAATGTCACAGTCTCTCTAGAAGGCGCTGATTGCCGCCATTACTATTCCATAGTTTGCAGATGCGCAAACCAATCAATGCAGTATTCGTTTTCTGCCACACATAGCGTTTTGCTTTTAGGCCAAAAAGTAACATTTTGGTTTCATTTGACCAGAGCACCTTCTTCCACATGTTTTCTGTGTCCCCCCCATGGCTTCTCGCAAACGGTATTTAGGTTTTTTTAATGGCTTTCTTTCATAAAGGCCAGTTTTATGGAGTGAACTAATGGTTGTCCTGTGGACAGATTCTCCCACCTGAGCTGTGGATCTCTGCAGCTCCTCCAGAGTTACCATGGGCCTCTTGGCTGCTCCTCTAAATTAATTCTCTCCTTCCCCGGCCTGTCAGTTTAGGTGGACGGCCATGTCTTGGTAGGTTTGCAGTTGTTCCATACTACTTCCATTTTCGGATGATGGATTGAACCGTACTCCATGAGATGTTCAAAGCTTGGGATATATATATATATATATATATATATATATATATATATATATATATATATATATATATATATATATATATATATATATATATATATATATATATATATATATATATATATATTTTTAGAACCAACCCTGCTTTAAACTTCTCCACAACTTTATCCCTGGCCTGTCTGGTGTGTTCCTTGGCCTTCATGATGCTGTTTGTTCAATAAGGTTCTCTAACAAACCTCTGAGGGCTTCGCAGAATGGCTATATTTATCCTGAGATTAAATTACACACAGATGAACTCTATTTACTAATTGGGTGACTTCTGAAGGCAATTGGTTCACTAGATTTTCCACTTCACAATTTGATGTGCCACTTTGTGTTGGTCTATCACATAAAATCCAAATAAAATACATTAACTTTTTTTTGGGTTGTAGCTTGACGACATACGGAAGACTTTTTCAAGTGAAGTTTTGACATCTCTCCCGCCGCCGATAACGGGGATCTTGCAGTGAATCCGCTGCAGAGACCACCATTATCGGAAACAGGACCGCCGGCTGAAGACGAGGATACCTAGGTTATGGCAGCTAGCTGCTGCCATAACAGAGATGACCCTCTTCAAAGTGCCACTGTATATAGCCATGCGGTGGTCCGGAAGTGGTTAAGTAATCGCTCCATTTTCTATTTTTTTATTGCCATCTCTGTTCCTATTGGGACACATGGGGTGTGGGAGGGATCACCTCATCGAACACACAGATGTCAGTAGAAAGACACAAAGAAAATTGTCTGCCTATGGATTTGAAAAAAGGACTTCTGTTTGATTAAAGTGATGACACACTCACATTTTATAAAACTATAGTGTACCTTCTATTTCTCTTTGTTTTTATTTCTTAAATGCAAGCTTTTTTTTCTAGGGTGGCTACATTTCTTCTCCATGCCCCACTTGTGTATGTGAACGTAGCCACCCTTTTTCTGCTTACCGTGATGGACAACACATCTGCGTCCAGACGCATTCAGTTCTAATGGAATAGTAATGCACACAGAGTGCAAGTGACCAGAAATAACGGTGCTGCTCACTTTACACTAGTAAGCTGTGAGGTTCATCAATGGAGGATAGGGAGCATGAGCTTGCCTAATATGTGTAGGGCTGGACAATTTATTTATTTTTTGAATAAAAAAATAAATAAATCTTCCTTTTATTTTTCAATAGACGCTGTGCTGGTCCTGAAGAGCTGCGGGCAGGAGTTTTTAGGCGACGGCCGGGATCACGGCTGACTGACTTCTCCCCTGCGGACCCCGGAGAGGCTATCAAGACAGGAGGGTCGTTTGTGAAGGTCTGCACTCGGTAATGGGAGGATTCTTAGCGCCGGTCCTGGGGGGAAAAAAAAACAAACGATTTATTGAAAATATGAATCGATTTGACCTACCAACTCGATTTTTAAATCAAATTGATTTTTTTTTTTTTCCCCAGCCCTAAATATGTGTACTTCCATGTGTATGTGTTTTAATTAGTAAATACACATAAAAAAGCCTGACGTTGGGTTCACACTGCTGTACTATAGTAACGTGTGTTTTGTATGTTGGTGAATTGCTGTGCACCCCAATGCACCTTGCCAACGGATGTGCGTTGCAGCACACCACAAAGCACAGTACCGTACTGCTGTGTATTTTGGTGCATAACGAAATATAGCGGATGGAGCTTTTTTGGTGTTTTATGCAGTACATTCAAATGAATGGGTTAACACGTTAACGTTTATGGTTGTTACAAGAACAGACATGCTATTTCTACCTGAGCATGCATCTTATTATAGTGAAGGTAGAAATCTGTATAGGACATTTCATCTGCTGTGCAGGCCAAATTTCAAGGAAAACCGCAAATGGACAAAAACAAATCCTGCCTGACCCATAGCCTGGAACCCTTGGCATGAATGACTGTGAGTGCCTTCTGTTACCAACAGGTATGAAAGTTTTTGCCTCATCTGGCACACAGTGTCCCTATTCGGAGGTGATCATATCCTATCTGGATACATATAGGTTGACTTTGAACAGTACAATTTCTGCAAAATCTCTTCCATAAACCCTTGAGTGCCCTAACCATGCGATTTATCCGCTTTAGTATGGTATTGGGTGGGGTGCAGAGTTGGAACAATTTTTCTATAAAGATAAAGAGGTGGCCTATTTCCACCGTGGGTAGATCACAAGATCTGTCCATGTATAGCTAGCCTTAGTACTGATGTGTGGGCAGGCCTTTATGTTCTGTGCCATACTAATACTGATTAAAAATGTATTACTGTACATTCTACTGCTTTGCTTATTTGATCCATGTTGTAAATTGTGTTAGTATTTAATACAGATGGTAGACCAGCTAGAAGTCTCACCAAGGTGTTTTTCTAGTTCTCGTACATTCTAGCTTGGATTACATCCTTTGAGGCCGCTACTAGTCACATTTCTGTAAAATCACTTTAGTCTTTTTCTCCTTTTGGCAGACTGAAAAGAAAAATGTCACAGCTGGGTGTTCTACTTTTGGAGAATACATTGAGATATGAGTGACACCATAATGTTTTTAGTTTTGTAGTTCAGCTAGCAAGCAAACACAAAATGTAGAAATGTCAGTCTTGGGTAGTTTCAGTCCAAAGGTCCAGCATCTTTATTCTAACAATAACTTGTCAACATTGTACACAAAAGGCGAGATTTACTAAAACTGGGGAGATTTGCAACATCTGATGCAGCTCTGTATAGAAACCAATCAGCTTCCAGGTTTTATTATCAAAGCATAAATGAACAAGCTCAAGTTGGACGCTGATTGGCTACCATGAATAACTGCAGCAGATTCTGAGTGCTTCAATTTTAGTAAATCAACCCCAAAATGTATTTTCTATTACCTAAATCCATTAAAATTGCATTTTACGCCTGCAAAAATGCACAAAATGTGTTTGTATGTCACTTCCCATGTCATCAAAATGGAAATTATAGTGAAACGTACAGCAAACAGATTTTCTGTGTAATTTGAGGTCATGCCTTTGTAACATGATGATAAAGTGATGTTCAGTGAAAGAACTGTATGAAGAATTCTATAGCTATAATTTAGGTAAATGCTTTTTAAAATGTTTAAATGTAGTTGTCTAGATCTGGGAAATGACATGGTTGCATCTATATATAGTGAAAATAAAAGAGAGCCTGTTTTTGGTGGCATTCAGGCTGTGTTCCCAACCACATATGGGCTTGGTTTGGCTAATGGCTTACAGTGTAGTCTGTAATGAGGACATCTTAGAAAAGCAGCCTGTCAGTGTAGACTTGTCTGTAGCTTTTTAATGTATCATAAATGTGAAACGTACACGAATCAGCCATAACATTATGACCACCCACTATAACCTGTCAAGGTGTGAATTTCACTAAAGACCTCTGAAGATATGCTGTGGTATCTGGCACAAAGCCCTCAGTAGCAGATCTTGTAAGTTGTGAGGTGTGTCCTCCATGGATCTGGTTTGTTTTTCCAGCACATCCCATAGATGCTCAATTGGATTGAGATCTGGAGAACTTGGTGGCCACGTCGGCACCTCAAACTCGTTGTTGCATAACTCAAACCATTCTTGATTTATTTAAACCAGGCGATCTTCCAGTGCCCAGTTGTCTAGTTATGGTGCTCATGTTCCCAATGTAGGTGCTTTTGGTTGTGAACACGAGTCGGCATTTGCACCCTCACCAGTCTGTGGCCATGCAGCCCCATATTCAACTCCTTTTCTCTTGGAACTAGCATTAACTTTTTAAACTATTTGAGCTACAGTAGTTCTATTGGATCGGACGACACGGACTAGCCTTGCTTCCTAAAGTGCATGAGTGATCCTTGGCTGCTCATGACCCTGTCACTGGTTTGCAAGTTTTTCTTCCTTGGACCTCTGTTTGGTACGTCCTGACCACAGCAAACTGGGAACATACCAGAAGAGCTGCAGTTTGGGAATTGCTTTGACCCAGTAGTCTAGCCATTACAAATGCTTAAATCCTTATGCTTGCCCTTTTCTTTCTTTTTTTCTGCTTTCAGCACATCAACTTTAGGGACATGTTCACTTGCTGCCTAATATATCCCATTCAAACATCAGGAGTTAAAAGAAACCCACTGAAAAAGGAGTGAAGTTTACCAAGACAAGTAAGATTTAAGGAACTGACCTCTCCTATTCTTTGGTGTGAATTGCTTTGCCTAAAGGCATTCATTGGCATTTTTGAGATTAGATTATGATGGGGAGATCTTTGGCTGCATATCTCTAACCTCACTCTATAATGGCAGACTTGGGATATGTAAATATGCCATGTGTAATGTGGTCAGGACATGGTATTTATTTATTTTCATATATAGCCACTGCTTCTCTCTCTATATCTATATCTAAAATATATATATAAATATAATTATACGCACACGCTATAATACTGAGGAATCCCAATATGATTTTTAGGCCCACTTTTGGAATTTGGTGGGGCACAGTGGCACCATTTGGTGTTTTTTTTTCTTTTGAGTATTTTTCAGTTTTCTCTCTTTTTTTTTTTTAGCTTGAACTTAGGTTTTTCAAGCACGCATAAACTGGATTGCCAAAAATAACTATGATCTGTATTGCTATTACAAAGCTAATGTTAAAACAGGAACGTGTATTCTGTGACCATCATTTTCTTTAAGTTCTGCAAAATATATTGCATAATGTTTTGCAAAGCTTATTTGAAGAATCAAGCTATGAGGATATAATATAGTGAAAAGGGAGAATAGACTTCAGAAGATGTTTGTGTGTGTCTGTTCCTACCAAAGAGTATGGGTCTAATAGATTTAAACTGTCTGTTTTTGAGGCACTGAATCAACCTACTTTTACAAGGTTTTCTTTCTTTTCAGCAGGTCACAATCAAGCATGGCAGATCCCTCGAGCCTTACAAAACAAAGCGCATCTCTAGATATTGATGAAGGTCAAGGGGATGATGGATCAACCCACAATGACACTTTTCCACTCTCATCCTTGGCCAACTTGTTTGAAAATGAAGAGGCTACGGTACCCACAGAGGTGGTCCGTACTCCACCGCATCCAGGAGATGGCAAGCAGAACCTCAGAATAAGATTTCAAGGGGCATTCAAAAAGGGGCTAGGCCACCCTATGGATCTTCTGGAATCTACCATTTATGAATCATCGGTGGTTCCAGGTCCAAAGAAAGCACCTATGGACTCTTTGTTTGATTATGGGACCTACCATCATCATCCTACCGAAAACCGGCGGAGGCGAAAGAAAATACTTGCAGAGTAAGGAAACACTTGTTGCATGCTGTTGCAAGTACACTGTGTGGTAAAAAATGTCAGCCTTTTTTTTTTTTTTTTTTTCTAGTTTTACATGAAGTGATGTATATTTCCCTGTTAGAGATTCAGTCTCTTTGTTTATAGAAGATGGGTGAAAAAGATCAAGTAGTCAAACCTTTTATTTTTATTTATTTTTTTGAGTTTAGAACTATATTTATCCCAAGCATGTCTGAATTCATTCACTGTTGATTGACTCTACTACTGTAGGGAGTCGGTTTCAAGCATCCATTCTTTTGATAAAATGATTTTCTAAGATTCGTTTTGAACTTTCCCCCTTATAGTTCATAGTCCATAGACTTGCCCCTTGTTTTTGTTTTGTTTCGTTTTTAATCTCATACCAAAATACTAACATTACTGACCTTCTAAACCTTATTCACACCTGCTGTGTCTTTAAAGTTAGGCCCCTTTCACACGGGGCGGATCAGTAATGATCTGCCCCGTGAACCTCCGCTTGCTCAGCGGGGATCGCTTTGTTGATCCCCGCTGAGCCGGGAGATGACAGGGCGGTCCCCGCACACTTTCTATGGACCGTCTGTCCGTGTTCACCCGATCCGATCCGCCAGACGGATGGAAAAGTAGGTTTTTCCTCCGTCACACTTTGGCGGGTCGGAAGTCAGCGGGCATGTCACCGCTGACATCCGCGGCTCCATAGAGGAGCACGGAGCGCCCGTTCAGGTCCGCCCAAAAAACTGGCAGGTGGACCTGAACGGGCCGCCCATGTGAAAGAGCCCTTATCATACACCCAAGGCTATACATATCAAAGTGTATTTAAGGCAAAGAAAAAAAATCAGTATGTCTCTTCAATACATGCACATTTTCCCAGGTTTTATTTTATACCTTTTAATAGACCAAGAGGAAGCAAATGTGACAAAAAGCCACTGCCAATCCAGAGAAGGGTTGTGGATGGAGTTTACCTGCTACCAAGGTTGTGGCATTAGATGATTCTAAACATGTGGCCATTGCTTAAAGGAGTTGTAAAGGCAGAAGGGTTTTTTTTTATCTTAAAGTGGATGTAAACTGTAGTGGATCCACAATGTAGAGAATAAGATTTCCTATCATCTGTGCCCAGTCTTGCCACACGGAGTTAATCCAGCGCTGAGCAATCCTCTTTTTATTGTTCAGTGAAATAAAACAGACTTCCAGATAAAATCAAAGTCCTTGCTTTGAGTGACAGGTTATTTACATATCTCGTGCACTAGCTTGCAGAAATGCACAGCTTCTGTAAAAAGTGCCAATTCACATCCCCCTCCCCTCCAGCTCTCCTAGGATTGGCTGTCTTTCTTGTGTTTTGACTAAATGTTTTCAAAATATGGGGTGATTTACAGTTCAGTGTGATGAGGAAATTCTCCAGTGAACAGCCATCAGAATATACATAGACAAGTGATTAGGGGAGATGTATTTAGTCCGAGCTTGAGTGATGATCTTATTATTGTTATATTGCAGTGTGTGTGTCTGAGGTCACCTGATCACATATACAAAATTCCTATATTACCAGGATGTGTTATGTGGGGGAGGGGTGGATTACTCACTTTTTATACTTGCACCCAGTAAGGCTGAATGAACTTAGGGCTGGTTCACATTAGTGCGCTGTGCGAGATCGCAACTGATTTACACCGCACTGCTGTTCATCTCACATGCGATGCAATTTCAGCCATACAAACTGTATGGCTGAAATTGCATCTCATTTGGACCAAACATGCACAGGACACTTTTTTTTGGTCCACAACAGAATCGCATAGGTGTTCACACCCATGCGATCCGATTCATGTCCTAACTGTCAGTTCGCAGTGTGATATGTGAGCTGAAATGGGGGTGTCATTACTCCCCAGCAGTTTGCATTTGGCATGGTGAACTGCCGTGCGAGTCGGGTGCGATGTGGGAACCCGCAGTGGATTCGCAGGGTTCCCGAATCGCACCAGTGTGAACTGAGCCTTGGTGGGAGCAGTCGGGTGACATTTGTAGGCTGTATGCTTTGAGGCTTGGTTCACACTGGTGCGATTCAGGAACCCTGAAAATCCACAGCGGGTTCCCACATCCCACCCGACTCTCACACGGCAGTTCACACTGCCATATGCGAAACTGCTGGGGAGTGTCATACAATGGTAATGACACCCCCATTTCAGCTCCCATATCGCACTGTGAACTGACAGTTAGCACATGAATCGGGTCGCTTGGGTATGAACACCCATGCGATTCTGGTGTGGACCAAAAAAAGGGCCCTGTGCGTGTTTGGTCCGAATGTGATTCGATTTCAGCCATACAGTTTGTATGGCTGAAATTGTATCACACAGACATCGCATGTGATCTGAACAGCAATGCGGTGCGAATATAAAAAATGTGAAAATTCAGCTCTGGGAAATACAAATAATAATAAAAAATATATGCTAGCCAGCACTAAGAATGAATTCATAAAAAAATTCCGAAAGCATAAGTGAAAAAAGAAAAGTGCGGCGCAAAAGAAAAAATTAACACATATAAGTAAATTTAAATAAAAATATGCCAATGAATAAATGTCCAAGTGTCCATAAGTAGTGTCCTTAAGTGAAAAATCACACAAATAAATCCGGCAGGGGTGAAGGTGAAGAGGAGACACCAGAGGAAAATCCGCCACCAAGGTCAAGATGGACTCTCACCTCATTGCTTCGACCCATAAGAGTCACAAAGCATATCAGCAAACAATTCTCAATCAGGTCCGACCTCCAGATAAATCACCAAATCTTATAGGTATCCGCAGACCAATTTAAAATCACTCAAAGCCGAGTGTAAGCTGTATCAGCATGGTCAGCGTGGTCACAGTAAACAGCGGCAATGATCGAGGTGACGTCCAGCGTAACTCCTCCTCCTTCGTACGCGTTACGTCCCGTGGGCGGGACTTCCTCAGCGTCAGGTGGAGAGAGAACGCCGAACGTCCCCAATGGCAAAGAATATATAACAATAACCTAACTCGGCAGCCAATCGGATCGCTCGCGGATGTGGCCAATAGGAATCCTGGATGGCCAACAACATCCGGTGCAAAGGCAACAGAGTTTTCACAATGGGGACTCGGCAGCCAATCGAGGCGCTCACGGATGTGGCCAATAGAAAATATGCAGTGGACATCAACATCCGGGGCATGGCCCTGAGTCTCGGTTATGCGGAAGTGAATGAAAAACTATAATAGATAAACAGGATCCGGATAACTGAATGGAATAAGGAAATAAAAACCAAACAGTTAAAGTCCAATGCCTCCCAGGGACTCATAAGTTCATTTATTTACAAAAAATATAAAAAAGTGTATATAAAAATACACACCCTTCATATTAATAATTAAAATTTAAAAATATACAAAAAATATATATAAATATATATAAAAATTATATATATAAAAAACGGACGTCAGCCTCGATCATCGTCACTCCTCAATGACTATTAACAACATTAAAATTAATTTAAAATTAATACTTCCTACATGATTAAATTATTACATAAATATAAAAATCAAGTTAAATAAATATAAATATAAATAAACAATTACAAAGACCAATAATACTAACGAATAGAAATGAAACAGTTTAAATCAAACTCAACGTTAAGGCCCCCAGGAGAGGCAACCTTGAGCTCAAAAATCCAGTAAGATTCTCGTCGGCTCAGCTGGCGAATAAAATGCCCCCCCCTCCAATGTCTGGACACTTTTTCGATTCCCCAGAACTTCAAACTTTTAGGGTTGCGGTTGTGATATTGTCTGAAATGCTTTGACACACTATATGTTTTGACACCTCGTTTAATGCAACTGATATGTTCGCCTACACGAACATTGAGGGGACGTGAGGTACGGCCAACATACTGAAGCCCGCAGTCACATTGTAACATGTAAATAACCCCTTCCGTGTCACAAGTAACAAGCTCCTTAATAGTGTATTCACTACTAGTGACCGTTGAGCTAAAGGTTTTCCTTTTCCTGATGTTGTTCTTCGCATGTTTGCATGTGGCACATCTTCCACAGGCATAAAAGCCAGAAAGGAAGTTAAATAGTCTGGGTCTAGGCACAATAGGCGGGTCGATAACCCCTGGTGCGATAACATCACGCAGGGCTGGGGCTTTCTTATAAACAAATTGGGGCCGATCGGGTAGGACAGGTCCCAGGACGGCATCTCCTTTTAACACTGCCCAATGTTTGACAATAATCCGTTCAAACTTTTTGTATTGGATATTGTAATCCAGTAGGATTTTATGATTGATATTTGGATCAATAACTGGTGGGTCAGATGGTTTATCAGAGACAATAACCTCCCTATTCATTAAGCGTACCCTTTCAATTTCTAAATCCATATCCGAGGCAGAGTAGCCTTTCTGAACAAATCTTTTGGCAAGAACCTGTGACTGTGAGACATAATCAGCTTCTATAGTGCAATTTCTACGTAATCGCACAAACTGACCCCTGGGTATGTTGCATAGCCAGAGCCTGTGATGGCAACTGGTCAAAGGTATATAACCATTGTGATCCGTAGCTTTAAAATGGTTCCTAGTTTGCAGCTTAGAATCATTCTTAAAAATCTCCAAATCTAAAAAAGTGATTTTATCACATGAAACTGTCCAGGTAAGGACTATATTTTTAGTATTGGCATTAAGTAAATCCATAAATTGCTGAAGGCTAACCATATCACCCTCCCAAACCATAATCAGATCATCTATGTACCGTTTGTAACATAGAAGCTGTGCGAATTACAGGAATGCAGAGTGTACAGTGGTGAGTAGTACGTGCAGGATGGTGTCAGGATTGTGGCTAGTGTCAGATAATTTTTTTTAATGTCTAAGCCGTTCAGAACACTCCTCCTGATTGGCTGAGACACAGCAGCGGTGCCATTGACTCCTGCGGCTGTCAACCAAAGTCGTTCAGCCAGTGAGGAAAGAGGGGCCAGGGTTCCTTGTCTGAATGGACACACGGAGCTGTGACTCGGCTCGGGTGCACCCATAGGAAGCTGCTGACTGTGGGGGCACTCAATATGAGGGACGGGCCAGAAGCGGCAAAGAGGCACCCGATAAGAGGACGATCTGGGCTGCTCTGTGCAAAATTAACTGCACAGAGGAGGTAAGTACAGTATAACATGTGTTTCTTGTTTGTAAAGTTGTTTTTTTTTTTTTTTTTTTTTTTTTTTTAAATCACTTTAACCTCCTGTATATAGCTCGAGATCTATCGCTGCCATCAGTTTATCTTATGAAATGCCACAACCTACAGTAGGTGGCAGCTAAATTCCATCCACAACTCTTTCCTGGACTGACAGGGGCTGTTTTTCACAACAGACTTTGAAGTTAAAACCTCAGACATGATCTTAATTGCATAGGTACATTGGTTCTGCTGAGCAGCTGCCCAATTACATGCTGACCACAGGGGGTCACATTCTTGGCAATGCTACCATTCACAGAACACCTTGTATTATTTCAATAAATACAAGGCGCTTTCTGATTGGAAGAGGTGGAAAGTTAAGATGGTTTGTAAATGGAAGCCAAGGTAACTATGCAAACAGACTGGGGGATAATGTTGATTGTAGCAGTGAATGATAATAGGCAGTGTTGGAAAATGAACTAGCTTGCTTAAACCAGAACTTCTGCCAAAAATGCCAGCATCAGTGGAAGTGGCCACATACATTCTATATTCATGAGGAACCTAGTATTTTAATAAAGAGAAATTCATAAAGTAGAAAATGCTGATAATGAGTGGGGTGACACCAGTGGAGTGAGACCCTCAATGTAAGGCTCCCTTGGGAGCAGAGGATTGGTGTTTTCCACTAAAGCGAAGAAGGAAAATGTAAAACCAGATTGTATCCTTTGCATTGCTGTGAAGCTATCTGGAAATAGCATAGAGTATTGCAAACAGTACAGTGTATCATAAAAAAAATTCACACTGATTTACTCCTCTTCCTACACAGCTGCTGAATCCTCTCTTTGAGTGAAAGCTGCCTCATTACAAAAGGGTTTAGATGGGGGTTTTTGCTTGACAATGTCTGGTGTCTGTGTTTACCTTGTAATCCTTGTATAGGTGGTTGTTTCCTTCATTGAAGAGTCAAAATGTTTGTGTTCTCAATTTATTTTGGGAAGTAAATCTTCTGTGCTTACCACCAGCTTATTCCACTGAGTAGTCTAAACCTCAGTTTTCATTTCCAGGTCTCCACCTGATATTTTCCAGTAGTCTTCCTAAATTCCTTTCTTCTTTTTGTAGACTTGGTAGACTGTGTACACTGTTCTGTAAAGTGAGACTAATTTATGAAGACTGCGGGGGAAAGTAAATAGAGAGGCGTCGCCCATGGCTTCCAGTAACATTTAGGTGAATTTTTTTATTTTTGTCCATGTTTTAGAAAAACGGTTACACACGCAAAATTGGTTTCCACCATGAGCAAACATCTCCACTAGGTTAGGTTAATCCCCTTAAAAGACGACTGGTTGCATATTCTGCAAAGAGGTTTATATACCACACTACTATAATTCTATTATGTTGTGAACCAGATTCTATTTGTTTCACTTATACACAAAAATGTTACAATGTGTTTACATATACTTTAAAGCAAAATGAAACCCTCAACAAAACAATTGTTAGAGCTTTTTGAAGAGATTTTACTATACAGTACTGTATGTGTATACACGTTTCTATGCTCGGACTATTCACCCTAAGAATTTACATATTCTGAACAGGCAGTAAGGGCTTGTTCATAAAAGATGCATTGAGGCTACACTAGCAGCTATTTCCAGTGCAGGGTCAACACATAGACAAGGAAAAAATGCTTTGTTTCATATGTAGTAAGTTAACGTTAAAGTATTGCATGTAGCATACCTTTCAGCGCAGCATGTTGCGACACAATCCAATCCCCACTGCTGTGAATACAGATGTATTAAAATGTCACTTCTGACATTTCAGTAAATTTCAGTGTATATAATAAAAATGAGGCTACCAAAATACCACAGATGAACTCCCAGACAGGGACAAGCTGAGCATCTGTTTTAAAGTCTCTTTATCATATAAGGCACTTCCCAAACTATTATGTAGATAAGGAAGGAAATGCAGGAAAACCACAGATAAGAAATCAAAACTCTTTGTGAAAGGGTAAGGCTAAGGAACTCAAATATTTGAACAAAGTGACCTTTTTACAGTTCTTTCACAAAGAAATGGAAATAAATGATCTAATGTGCATACCATTACATCAGTCATGTTCCTATGATTAGACTGTTTAGCTACAATGTGTACTATTTCCTAGTAATTTATATTCAAGGCAAGTTATTTCTTTAATGACGTTTGTGGTTGCTATCTCTTTACGTATACTTTTATATTTATTCCCTGTTTTTATAAGAAGGATAGTTATTATTGTGGTTAGGTGTTGGGGAAACATCCTTTTTTAATTTCCAAGAAAATTTGTTAATATACTGTATCACATTTGAAAAGACAGGTAAGATAAAACAAAATATTTGAGCTTCTGACTGGTGGGGGTGGAGATTCTGCAAAATGACAGCTCTAGTTGCCACCCCTGCCACCCACAAGCTGATTAGTGCGGCTAGCAGGGAGGCAACATCTGTTTGCTGGAACTGGCCCACATGACTGACTAAAGTGGCTTGTGGGGCAGCTCCAGTAAGGGTGACTAATGGATGCTTCTTCTTGGCAAGCCATCACTCGTGATCATCTTCAGCAGCTTCCCGGGCGACCCCCTCCCCCCCCAGTAGATTGGTTGACTGGAGCTGCCATTCTGATTCTTTGCTCCACAAATCTAAACCTCATAGTTTTATTATAGTTTTCATTTTCAACAAAATGCTTTAATTTGCTTTCTTTATACGTTTTCTTGGAGACAAATTAGTTTTTTTCCTAGTTGGGGAGAACTACCTTTCTGTAGCCTCCCATAAGTCAATACAAAGTGTCACATGGAGTGGCTTCCAGAGAAAATCAATTCCTTCCAGTGGAAACCCAGAGCATGCGCACAGATGTATGTCAATGCAGAAAGACTGAGGATTGGCTGCTGAAAAAAGATCAGGGAAATGGCAGTATCAATCGGGTGCTTGCTAGCAACACATATTGTAATAAAGGGATGATTAAAGTACACAGGTAGAGAAAATCGGCAGGATGTTCCGCCCCCTTCCTCCTTCACCCGGTGCTAGGCTATTCAAAATCGGCTGGGGTGAAGACACTCTGCTGGATCCTTGGACAGGTAAGTGTCCTAATATTAAAAGTCAGTAGCTACAGTATTTGTAGCTGCTGACTTATTTTTTTTCTGAAGGAGCCTGTAGCTTCGCTTTTTAATCATTTTTTTTTTTTTGCAGACTAAATGGGGGGGGGAATCTGATTCCTCCATCCATGCTATATGGAAATCTTCCATATGGCTATTGTATTTTATTATTATTATTTTTTTTTTAAATACTGTCAAAGTACCTGAACATTGTCCTCAGTCTTCTGGGTTAAATGCTGGATGTCATTCAACCCAAAACCGCCTTGTGAATAATTTGACCAAAAGCGATTTCTTGCAGGGAACGGTGCTGGTTAGGAGGTAAGATTGACACCTGCTGGGGAATATTTATAAAAATTCTGCATACATGTACAGTATGTAGACGTCATCCAAACCTGGCCATAGTAAAAAGGCATCCTCAGTTTAAAGTGAAAAAACAGGGTTATGACTGCAGTAACATACCATAACCCCGGTATTGTTTTTGTTTCAGCTGGCTATTCTCTTACTGATTCACATGATCTGAGCGGCTGATTAGCTGCTGAATCACATTAAGAAGCAGCGGGAAGGGTCATGTTAACACCCCTGCCCCCCATTCCCCAGTCCCTTTCCAGTGGTTTGCAGGCCTTCTTGGATGATTGGTGCGTCTGGGAACTGATCCTTCGTTTGCAGCGGCTTACCAGAGATTAGCCGAGGAAAGATGGCCTCAGCTAAACTCTTATGGTCTAGGACATGGGTGCTCAACCTTTGGCCCTCCCAGCTGGTGCAGAACTACAAGTCCCGTCATGCCTTTGCCTTGGGAGTCATGCTTCGAACTGTAAGTCCTGCAATGCCTCATGGGACTTCTAGTTCTGCAACAGCTGGAGGGCCACAGGTTGAGCACCCATGGTCTAGGGCAGGGGTCTCCAAACTAGGGCCTTCCAGTTGTTCAGGAACCACATTTCCCATCATGCCTTGTCATGCCTGTGAATGTCAAAGTTTTACAATGCCTCATGGGATGTGTAGTTCTGCAACAGCTGGAGGGCCAAAGTTTGGAGTTCCCTGGTCTAGGAGGACCAGAGCGATGTCACTTCTGGTTCTGGTCCGATGTCAACCATACCATTTTTTTTATTTTTTTTAAATATATTTTTTTAAGCTTTTAGATCAATGTTTTTTTTTTTTTTTATCTTAATATTTAGCATTGTAGAAGAGAGATGTGGAGTCTTGTAGAACCCAGATCTCTCCATAAAGAGGACCTGTCATGCTTTATTATTGCAAGGAATGTAGCAATAAAAATAATAATTTATTTTTTCACTGTCCCTTTTAAAAAATAAAAAAAATGTTTTTTTAAGCATCCCCGTGCTTGTGCACAGTGGCGAATAAATATGAAGGTCACACCACACATGTGAGGTATTGCCGCAAACATTATAGCGAGAGCAATAATTCTAGCATTAGACCTCCATAACTCTAAATTAGTAACCTGTAAAATATTTTAAAGTCTCTGGAGATTTTTGAGTACTGTAATTTGGCGCCATTTCATAAGCATGTGCAATTGTAAAGCATGACATGTTGGGCATCTATTTACTCAGCATAACATCATCTTTCATATTTTACAAAAACATTTTTAGTTTGTTTTTTCCAATAAAATAGCATTAAAAAATTTGCTGTGCAAATACCGTGCAGTAGTTGGATTATTTCATAATAAGCATCCAGCATTAAAGAGGCTATCTTGCTAAGAAAAACACCCGAATGACTAATATTGCAGATGCTAATGCCGCGTACGCACGGTCGTTTTTTGTGATGAAATAAAACTATGTTTTTAAAAACTTCATTTAAAATGATCGTGTGTGGGCTTCACATCGTTTTTTGTCTTCTAAAAAACTACCAAAAAAAAATTCGAACATGCTTCAATTTTTTATGTCGTTTTTCAAAATGTTGTTTTTTGTGTCATAAAAAATGATCGTGTGTGGGCTAAAACGACGTTTTAAACCCGGGCATGCTCAGAAGCAAGTTATGAGACGGGAGCCGTCGTACGTGTTGTACGTAACCGCGCTTTGCTAGAGCATTTTCAGAAAACGATGGTGTGTGGGCAACGTCGTTTTTTATGATGAAGTTAGAAAAACTACGTTTTTTTTCATGATGAAAAACGTTGTTTTATTTCATCACAAAAAACGACCGTGTGTACGCGGCATCATTATTGTGGCAAACATTTTTTTTCAGGACAATAACTTGGTGGGGTAGATTAATCTTCACTTTCACAGAGCCAGTTTATGAACATAAGTAAAACAATGGCTGCTTCCATTAGAGACTAATCACAGCAGTTTTGCTTTGTGACTGATTCCATTTAAATGCCTTATGCCACGTACACATGATCGGAATTTCCGACAAAATTCGATGTGAGCTTTTGGTTGGATATTCCGACCAGGTGTAGGCCCCATTGGACTTTTTCTGTCAGAATTTCCGACAGAAAAAATTTGAGAGCTGGTTCTCAAATTTTCCGATGGGAAAAGTTCATGTTGGAAATTCCGATCGTCTGTATGCAACTCCGACATACAAAAAAACACGCATTTTTCGGAATCAAGTGGACTCGTTTTTGGAATCATTGAATTTCATTTTTCTCGGCTCTTTGTAGTGTTGTACACAGGGCCGATCCGCCCTATACGCATACTACGCAAGCTGCATAGGGCCCCGCAACTTAATCAAGACCCCGCTGGGAAGCATGGGGTGTCTGTTTGATAACCAAAACAATTTTGCTTAGGGCCCCAGGGAGGTCAGGATCGGCACTGGTTGGAGGTCAGGATCGGCACTGGTTGTACGTCACGCGTTGTATGCAACACAAGTTTGAGCGAAAATTCGGTCAGAAAAAAATCCACGGTTTTATAGGCGAATTTCTGATTGTTCATGTTGTAACAGTAACACACGGACAAAAGAGTTTTTAGACAGATTACAATAGAGATGCTGTTGATGTTTGTAAGCTAAATGTAAATAGGATTCCATAGACTACTGCCCATTATTTCTGCAACGTTTATTATGTAAAGAGTTTGTTATGACACAATTGGGCTCTAATCTTTTCACAGCAGCCTCTGACACTTTTTCTGAAACTATTTACTTTTGGTTCACAAAGTGTGCTTATCTATAAATGTCATCGCATCTAGCATTCGTAGCATCAAGAAAGTGACTGCTAGGATATGGGAGTTCCAAACCTTTAAGTGTTAATTAAATGATCCTAGAAAGGTCTGGAGTGCTTTTTACTAAACTCATAAATAAGCTTCAAATCCATGTGCTTTGGCACAAACTGTAAGGTCAGCAGATCTGTGAGAAAACTGGTCTGATCACTTTATTCCCAGTGTATGGAAAAAAAAAACGGTATCACGCATTCAAATATCATGTTACCCTTGTTTAAATATATCCCCTCTTTACACATATTGTATTTAATTTCCTGTACTTTATTTTGTACACCAAAGTAGTGGACCCACTATTGTTAGTGCTTAATGCAGAAGGTGCTCATTCAGTACTCCATAATCTTAAATGTTTTTTTTTTCTTCCTATAAATGTTTTCTGCAGCTGATGCAAGTTACTTGGTTGATAGTTGATGATTTGAGCCTAGGTTCACACTGCTGCGAATTCAAAATCGCGGTAAAATGCGCGATTTTACTGCGATTTCGTGGCTGCAATTTTGCCGCGATTTCGGCCGCAATTTAATGTAAATCGCGGCCCGAAATCGCAAAAAGTAGTACAGGAACTACTTTTTGAAATCGCAGATGCGGCGTCGCACTGATTAGGACAGTGCCATTGCCGCCGATTTGAGATGCTCAGATCGTTCCAAATCGTACCCAGTGTGAACCAGGGCTAAATCACAGTTGGGAAATATAGCGTGAAACCACATATAAAAAATAAATACAATTTTCCCTCTTTTGGAAAATGTACATGATTCCCAGTATTTCAGTTTTCTCTTTTTAGAATAATCAATGTATTACTTGTAATGAGGGAATTGTACTAATTTTAAATGTTTAAATGTATATCTGCTTATTTAGTTGCCACCCACGCAACACGTGTGTCCCAGCAAATAGGGTGGGCTTAAACCCCCCTTATTATGCACATACAGTGCCTTGAAAAAGTATTCACACCTTGAAATTTTCCATGTTTTGTCATGTTGCTACCAAAAATGTTAATGTATTTCATTGGGATTGTATGCGATGGACCAGCACAAAGTGGCATGTAATTCTGAAGTGTAAGGAAAATGATAAATGGTTTTAAGATTTTATTTTTTTATCAATATGTGAAAAGTGTGGCGTGTGGAGTCCACCTGTGTGTAATTTTATCTATATCATACAGCTGTTCTGTGAAGCCCTCAGTTTGTTAGAGAACCTTGGTGAACAAACCGCATCATGAAGGCCGAAGGAACACACCAGACGGGTCAGGGATGAAGTTGTAGAGAAGTTAGGTTAAAAAAAAAATATCCCAAGCTTTGAACATTTCACAAAGTGCTGTTCAATCCATCATTTGAAAATGGAAAGTGTATGGTAAAACTGCAAACCTACCAAGACATAGCCGTCCATCTTAACTGACAGGCTGTGTATGGAGAACATTAATTGGGGAAGCAGACAAGAGGCCCATAGTAACTCTGGAGGAGCTGCAGAGATCCACAGCTCAGATGGGAGAATCTATCCACAGGAAATCTGGCCTTTGTGGAAGAGTGGCAAGAAGAAAGCCATTGTTGAAAGAAATCCATAAGAAGTCCCATTTGCAGCTTGTGAGAAGCCATGTGCGGGACGCGGCAAACATGTGGAAGAAGGTGCTCTGGTCAGATGAGACCAAAATTTCACTTTTTGGTCGGGAGGGGGGGGGGGTCTGGGTGATTGCTGACGAAAAAAAACAAGTGTAATCTCTTCTCTCCTGACGCGAGATAATAAGCGGGGGTTAGGGGGGGCCCTACGAGTGTAATGCAAAAAAAGAAAAAACGGGAGGGGGGTCGGCCGGGACTGTAAAGGGCCCTAGGGGACCATTGGGCCCCTTACAAGTGTAATGCAAAAAAAATGGGAGGGGGACCAGCTGGAGACCATCGGGCCCCTTACAGGTGTAATGCCTGTCCCCCCCCCCCCCTGATGGCGGCCCTGGTAGTGGCAGCATCATGTTGGGGGGATGCTTTTCTTCAGCAGGGACAGGGAATCTGGTCAGAGTTGATGGGAAGATGGATGTAGCCAAATACAGGGCAATCTTAGAAGAAATTCACCTTCCAGCAGAACGACCTTAAAGGGGTTGTAAAGGTACAGTCCCCCCCCCCCCCCAAATAGCGTCCTTTACCTTAGTGCAGTCCTCCTTCACTTACCTCATCCTTCCATTTTGCTTTTAAATGCTTTTAAATATTTCTTCTGAGAAATCCTCACTTCCTGTTCTTCTGTCTGTAACTCCACACAGTAATGCAAGGCTTTCTCCCTGGTGTGGAGTAACGTGCTCCCCCCCCCTCCCATGGACTACAGGAGTCAGGATGCCCACTAACACACAGCTCCTTTCTCTATCTGTAACGTAGAGAGGGTCCTGACTCTCCCCTGTAGTCCAAGGGAGGGGGCAAGCATGACACTCCACACCAGGAAGAAAGCCTCACATTAATGTGTGGAGTTACAGACAGAAGAACAGGAAGTGAGGATTTCTCAGAAGAAATAAGGACATTTAAAAGCAAAATGGAAGGATGAGGTAAGTGAAGGAGGACTGCACTGAGGTAAAGGAAGCCATTTAGGAACAAAATTGTACCTTTACAACCCCTTTAAAAATACAGCCGGCGCTACAATGGAATGGTTTAGATCAAAGCATATTCATGTGTTTAGAATGGCCCAGAATATGTCACTCTCCTAGATGTGCAAACCTGGAGACTTACCCCAAAATACCTGTAGCTGTAATTGCAGGGAAAGGTGGTTCTTCAAAGTATTGACTCAGGGGGGCTGAAAACAAGTGCACGTCACACTTTTCAAATGTATCTACTTCACAATTATGTGCCACTTTATGTTGGTCTATACTCTTGCATAAAAACAATTTAAAATTTTTGGTTGCAACACGACAAAATGTGCAAAATTTCAAGGGGTATGAATACTTTTTATTAAGGGCAGCAGATGTTTCTATGCTAAGAGCACGATCTCTGCACAGTGGCTGAGCTGGCAAAGACCACTCCTGTTCTCTAGTAATGATCAGGAGCTGGCAGGACTGACTCCTGATCGCTGTGACAGCCGATCACAGGGATCACGTTATCCAACAGGCCATCCTGTTTCCTTCTCGGGTATAATAGCCTAGCTAAAAGGACGCTACTTCAAAAATGTTTAAAAGGGCAAAAATCTTTTGTTTTGTTTTTAGCCATTTGACTGCAAGTTTGAAATCCGATTGGACTCGGTTGAAAATAATGCACTATTTTTAAAAATAAGAATTCTTATCGCGTTTATGGTTTGTGGATTGAAACTATTTTAGTAAAATACCATATATACTCGAGTATAAGCCGACCCGAGTATAAGCAGAGGTACCTAATTTTACCACAACAAATGGGAAAACGTATTGACTCGACTATAAGCCTAGGGTGAGAATGCAGCAGCCACTGTAAGCGGAAAAGAGGGTCAAAAATGTCCATTTGCACGCTTCACTGTGCCCAACCTCACTGTGCCCATTGCCACCTCACTGTGCCAGAGTCGGTGTACCTGAAACTTTTACAGGCTGCGGGCGACGTGTCCATTCATTGTTTAAAAGACGAGGTCTCCTCCTGGTCCCGTTCCGTGATGGGCGTTTCCCAGCAGCCTATCACGGACGTCTTATCATCCTCGGGCTCAGTTTCCCAGCAGACACTGTGTTCAGTCTATAACAGACGTTCCCTTGTCCGAAGATGAAAAGACGTCCGTGATTGGCGGTACACTGAACACAGTGTCTGCTGGGAAACGCCTATCACTTCACACTAGCCCGAATCCAAAGTGCAACTATGGAGTCTGACTTTTTACACTCTATGACATTGAAGTCGTATCAAAGTCGGACCAAAGTAGTGCAGGAACCTTTTCTAAAGTCAGACAGACTTTTGTGTAGTATCAGTTAAGACGACTCTCATAGGGAAACCTTGGATTTCACATGTCATCCAACTTGGGGTCTCACAAGTCGGATCCTATGTTGCATCAGTGTGAACCCAGCCTAATAAAGGGACACATAGGTATGAGATCATACAAATACAATGTTGCTGGTTTCTTCTTAATCAGGTTGTCTTGTTTGTAGGCACCAGCAAACATTGTCAGCCAATAGATTTTAGGTAAATCGGCAGTTGGACAATTCAGAACATTTTGTCTGATAACTGTTTCTATTGAGGTAACCTGGCCCCTGACCCTGGAGTCTCTTCTTCATAGATGGTCCATGTGAGCATGCGTCACTCAAGCAATTATGCATGTAACCTGCCCAAAGACCTTTTCAGATGGTGTCTGCACCTCGGCTCTTCATCTGAGGTCTATAGAGAGCTTTTAAAATGCAGTTTTATGTTTGTTTGTTTTTTGTTTTTTTGTGCAATGGAAATAAGGCCCCATGCACACGAGACGCTGGTAAACGCGTGTTCAGAGGCATTTGGACAGCTTTTTCAACTGCCCCTGAACACATTCAATGTTATCCTATGTGTCCATGCACACAGTCACGTTTTTCTACGTTTTTCGGCAGTTGCGTTTATGCTCGTTTTTAAAGGTGACCTATTTTTTTACATTAGAAATCTCAAAAGTGATGGCAAATGATGAAAAACCATTAAAAAAACATAAAAAAATGTAATTGCTTGCATTGCATCGTGGACAATCCACAACTTGTGGCAGGTGACATGGTCAGGTGACGTGGCCAGTGGACAATACACAACTTGTGGCAGGTGATATGGCCAGGTGACGTGGCAAGTGGACAATTCACAACTTGTGGCAGGTGATGTGGCCAGGTCATGTGGCAGGTGGACAATCCACAACTTTCTGGCCAGGTGACATCGCCTGGTGATGTGGCAAGTGAACAATCCACAACTTGTGACAGGTGACGTGGCCAGATGACATGGTCAGTGGACAATCCACAACTTGTGGCCAGGTGACGTGCCAGGTGATGTGAACAGGTGACGTGGCAGGTGACATGGCAAGTGGACAATCCACAACTTGTGGCAGGTGACGTGCCAGATGACATTGCCAGGTGATGTGGCCAGTGGACAATCCACAACTTGTGGCAGGTGACGTGGCAAGTGGACAATCCACAACTTGTGGCCAGGTACCACAACAGGTACCACAACAGGTACCACAACAAGTGGACAATCCACAACTTGTGGCCAGGTACCGTGGCCAGGTGACCTGGCCAGGTGACGTGGCAGGTGACTTGGCAGGTGACGTAGCCAATCCACAACTTGTGGCAAGTGACGTGGCCAGGTGATTTTGCAAGTGGGTAATCTACTTGTGGCAAGTGGACAATCCACAACTTGTGGCAGGTGACGTGGCCAGTTGACATGGCAGGTGACGTGGCCAGTGGACAATCCACAGCTTGTGGCAGGTGATGTGGCAAGTGACACGCTAAATACACGTACACTGCTGCTCTCTCAGCTGCTACTCACTTTGGTCTCACAAAATGGCTGAAATGGTTAAATGATACTGTTTTTTGAGCTTAGGAAGGGTCTTATGATGTTTCTTAACTAAACGCTTATAAACGCAAACACAGTAAAACGCAGCAAAATTCGCGTCAAAACAGGCGTTTTAAACGCCAGTTTTTGCGTTTGAAAACGTGTGTTTAGATGAGTTTGCATCTGCGTCTCGTGTGCATGGGGCCTAACCCACAGACATGAGATGGTGATTGCACAATGCATCTGAAATACTTATATTTCGTTTTATCAAAGTGCATGTCTTGACACTGAACATTACTAACTGTATCGGAGAGAAAGCGATTTGGGTAAAAAAAAAAAAATTGTGGATATTAAATACCTCCCTTCCCATTCCTGAGAGCTTGGTTAGCCAGGGGCTCTCTAATAAGGTCATATCATAAAGTAGGGTATAAACGTTACGATTTTTTTTTTTTTTCAATCAGCGTATTAATCTCCCCTGCTGAACTGTTGTATTCTGACAGGGGGGACTCCTCCTCTTAGACTTTCAGCCATTGGCTGATTAGTTTTTCATGACAGTTGACCAGACCGCTGTAAACATGGACTAAAAGTGTTTTCAGTTTGTGTATACCCTGCTTAAAGTGATAGTAAAGCTTTGATTTTTTTTTTATTTATTAAAACAACAAAGATCTTAAGCTTACCTGCTCTGTGCAATGTTTTTTTACAGAGCAGCCCCGATACTAATCTTCTTGGTTCCCCCGCCTGGTGCTATGGGGGCATGCATGTGTCCATGTGACACACAAAGCAGGGCTCGTTCTGCCCCCAATTCTTCCTCTCTGGCTGTGATTGACAGCAGTGGGAGTCAGTGGCTCCTGCTGCTGTATCTGAGCCAATGAGGAGGGAGAGAGCAGAGAGAGCCTTGGCTCTCATGCGCATCACTGGATCGGGATCAGGCTCCAGTATCTATTTAGAATGGGGGGCTGCATGCAGAATGTTTTTTTACCTTACTGGATAGAATGCAGTAAAGTAATTTTTATGCCTTTTACAACCACTTTAAAAATGCTTCCCAGTTTGAATAATATTCTCTAGATAAATCTCATGTAGTGGAGTATAGGATAATTGTGAATGGAAGTAGAATAGCTGTATTTAGAATGTTGCTTTTTTTTTTGCTTTCTGTAACTCTAGTTTACCTACTTTGTTCTAGCAAGGATGCCGAGAATTCCGAGACTCCAAGTCCTGGCCCTCCTACAGTCATCAAGATGTTTAATAGACACATTCTTTTTGACGTTGTGTCACGAGGGGCCACATCAGAACTAGATGGTTTTCTACCTTTCTTGTTGTCCAAGAAGAAACGGCTGACAGATGAGGAATTTCGAGGTTAGGTGCTGACATTAAACAGTGTTTGGTATATCTTTAACTTCCCACCAAGCTTAATCTACAGGAATCTTAAGCTTTTAATGTTGGCATGTTCCAGAGTAAGCTCTTAACTCGACTGTACTTTCACAAGCTGCAAATATGATATCCATGTGGTGTATTATATCAAATATGTATACTTCTCAAACTTATCGATTTTACAGGGCTTCAATTTTTTTTATTATACGTTTTAAAATGTCTTGGGCCCTCACAACATAATGGTTTAAAACTTCGCACATTACTTAACTGGTCTACTTGCGCATAGCTCAAAGATCACATGACATTTGTGCGGAGAATAGTTTTTGATCTTGCTTAACCTCTTGTCTTTGGTTGACTTGAATCCCATAACACCTTAAGATGTAATTTCTCCTGATCACATAATTTCCTTTATTTACAATGGATATAAAAAGTTTACACACCCCTGTTAAAATGTCAGGTTTCTGTGAGAACTTTTTCCACCTTTTTTTTAATGTGACCTATGAACTGTACAACTCCATTGATGTGGGGGAAAAAAAACAATTTTTGGGGGGGAGAAGTAAAAATAAAACAATGTGGTTGCATAAGTGTGTACACACCATCTGATAACTGGGGTTGTTACTGTGTTCAGAATTAAGAAATTACATTCAAACTGTTAAATAGAAGTCGGTACACACCTGCCATCATTTTAAAATGCCTCTGATTAACCCCGAATAAAGTTCAGCTGTTTTAGTAGGTCTTTCCTAAAAAAAGAATTCTAGTCGCATCCTACAGCAAAAGCCATGGTCTGCCGAGAGCTTCCAAAGCATCAGAGGGATCTCATTGTTAAAATATATCAGTCAGGAGAAGGGTACAAAAGAATTTTCAAGGCATTAGATATACCATGGGAGACAGTCATCAAGTGGAGAAAATATCACATAACAGTGACATTACAAAGAACTATGTCCCTCCAAAATTGTAAAAAGACGAGAAGAAAACTGGTTAGAGAGGCTGCCAAGAGGCCTACAGCAACATTAAAGGAGCTGCAGGAATATCTGGCAAGTACTGGCTGTGCGGTACATGTGACAACAATCTTGTGTATTCTTCATATGTCTGGACTATGGGATAGAGTGGCAAGACGAAAGCCCTTTTTAATGAAGAAAAACATCCAAGTCTGGCTAAATTTTGCAAAACCACATCTGAAGTCTCCCAAAAGCATGTAGGGAAAATGCGTTGTGGTCTGATGAAACCAAGGTTAAACTTTTTGGCCATAGTTCCAAAAGATACGTTGGGCACAAAAACCCTGCACATCGCCAAAAACGCCATACCCACAGTAAAGGATGGTGGTGGCAGCATCATGCTTTGGGGCTGTTTTTCTTCAGCTCCAACAGGGGCCTTAGTCAAGGTAGTGGGAATTATGAGAAGAAACGAGAAACACCGCTCGGGTAAGTGAATTCAGATAAATAGGTGAGTAAAGTAAATTGAAGGACTCCTCTCAAGGGTGCTAGCCATGGCTCGTCTGCCGTACAAACTGCAAAAAGGAAGAAATGGCTGCACTCCAAGGTGATGAATATGAGTCTTTTTATGGATCCATCCAAGGGACAATGAATAAGCACATGATACTGTGTGAAACATGTCTGCCTTGATGCATTGATTGTTGTTTTTCCTGTGGTGGAGTGCAGCCGTTTCTTCCTTTTTTTCAGAGGGAATTATGAACCGTTCCAAATACCAGTCAATATTGGCACAAAATCTTCATGCTTCTTCTAGAAAGCTCAACATGAAGAGAAACTTCATCTTTTGGCATGACAACAACCCAAAGCATACATCCAAATCAACAAAGGAATGGCTTCACCAGAAGAAGATTCAAGTTTTGGAATGGCTCAGCCAGAGCCCAGACCTGAATCTGATTGAAAATCTGTGGGGTGATCTGAAGAGGGCTGTGGACAGGAGATGCCCTCACAATCTGCCAGATTTGGAGTGTTTTTGCAAAGAGTGGGCAAATATGTGCCATACCGAAAACAATTTGAGTGCTGTAATACAATCAAAAGGTGCTTCGACAAAGTATTCGTACACTTATGCAACCATATTTTTCCCTTTCGTCTTTCAGGACAGCCACAATGAGAGACATAGGCCACAATGAGAGACATAGGCTCCTCCCCTTCCTCTGGAAACACTGCGCCAGCCCATAAATTTCTCACTTTCCCTGCCGGACTTCAGTTGTTAGTGTTTCCTTGGGAGGGGAGACACTGTGCTTGGAACCAGGCCGGTCAGTCAGGAGAAAGAGGCCGCTTTTAGAACCTGGAGAGAGGCAGGGGCTTCTAGGGTACTATAGGTGCGGTACTTACCCACCATCTGGAGCCACCCCATCCTCGTCGAGCGTGGAGGCAGGCTGAGGGGGTCCCCTATGGCGTCCACAGGGCCGCAGCAGGGAGGCATCCTAGCTCTCCCTGTTTTTTTCTACAGGTCGCATTTTTGGGAACCAGCGGGCTGGACGGCGGGCGACGTCATATCTGGTGGAGGGCGGATGTTTCCCCTTTGACCCGCGACTTCCGGGTCGCGGAGCTGATAGGGGACCAGACACATGCTGGAGAGAGTCAGGAACGCGCACAGGCAGCGTGAGACTCCGTAGCAGCAACCACCTGCGGTCATGTCGGAAGCGGATGCTCAATCGACACCCAGTGACACTACCTCCAGCATTCCTAAGGTAAGAGTACCCTGGGGTGGGTTCCTCTCTACCTAGGAATGCCCCTCCATACATGGGTACTGTCTATGGGGGGGCAATCCCCCTGGGTGGTCAGGGGGTGGGAGGCTCTGATCTGTCTGCCCATTTTTTTTTTTTCTGCCCTTTTTTGTGTACATGTTTTTCAGAAAGCTACTGAGAAGTCAAAGTTGTCCCATACCTCCAGAAGGAAGTGTGCCTCCTGTAGGGATGTTCTAGGGGAGTCATGGGCAAAAGTCTTATGCAGGGACTGTATAGACACCCTAGTTAGAGAGAGGGATTCAGAGCGGGAGTCAGGACTAACTGCTTCCATAAAGGAACTCTCGTCCACCTTTTTATCCTTTTTAAGAGTCTCTTTGAAAGATTTCAACTCCCTTCTTATCCCGTCTCTCAGGATACAACCCCTCCGCTGGTTCAGGGCTCTGCACCTGCCAAACCTGCCACTACACAGAGGGCACAGGAGGCTTCAGGTCCTTCCGGCGTTGAACAGGCACGTCCAGATAGTGCTACCGATGATTCTCAGGGCTCAGAGGAGGAGGGCCAGGATGGGGAATCCGGCAAGCCCTCCAGATATAAGTTATCCCTGGATGAGGTAGAGGACCTCTTAGGGGCAATTTATACGACCCTCGGTATCCAGGCCGACAAAAAGACCTTAACCCTCCATGACCAAATGTATCAGGGTCTGGGGGAGCAAGAGAAAAGAATCTTTCCAGTACATGAGGTATTGGTTAAGAAGGAATGGGAGGATCCCTCCCGAGAGGAAACCCTTCTTTTCCAGGTCCCTTTAAAAGAAGGTTTCCCTTTTCAGAGGACCCGGCGTCTATTTGGAATAAGATCCCCAAATTAGACGCAGCCTTCTCCCAGGTCTCGAGAAACACTGACCTAGCGTTCGAGGACATGGGGGCCTTAGCTGATGTGATGGACAAGAGGATAGACTCCCTTCTTAAAAAGACATGGGACTCTACAATGGGTAATTTAAAGCCAGAGATGGCGGTTACAGTTGTGGCCCACAACTTGGAGCACTGGCTCAACAAGATCCAAGAGCACATTGAGGCCGGTACGGCTAAGGATACCTTGTCCTCCTTTCCCACAATCCTGCAAGGTATCGCTTATATAGCTGACGCCTCAGCGGAATCTATCCGCAGGTCGGCAGTCCTGGCTAACTCTGCCAGAAGAGCCCTCTGGCTCAAAACTTAGCCGGGCGACAGCGCCTCTAAGGCTAAGTTATGCGGGATACCCCTGACTGGTGACCTACTCTTTGGCCCAGGTCTAGAAACCGTTCTAGACCACATGGCGGATAAGAAAAAATCCTTTCCTCTCAAACGAAAGGCCCCAGTACAGTCAAAGAAGGGGTTTCGTCCGTAAAGACAGAGGAGGGCACCCAAGCCTGAGGGGCAGAAGAAACCTTGGACCCCGAAAGGCAGGGGCAGAGGAGGGGCGATTTTTCACCCTCCTGAACAGCCCGGCAAAAACAATGACTCTCCAGTCAGGGTGGGAGGAAGACTGGAAACCTTCTTCCCACAATGGGAGGTAATTTCTCCCAACCAGTTCATCCTGGGTGTCATAAGAAGGGGTTATCGCCTAGAGTTTGCAAGTCCCCCCCACCCCCCCCCCACCCGAGATACCTGATTACACACTTGCCCAAGTGCAGAGAAAAGTCCGAAGCCTTGCTTGGGGCCCTAAGGGATCTGGAAGACCAGAGCGTGGTCCGCAGAGTTCCGGAGGCAGAAAAGGGGAAGGGATTCTATTCACACATTTTTGTTGTGAAGAAGACTTCCGGAAAATTCAGACTAATCCTGAATTTGAAACCCCTGAATAGGTCAATCACCTACAAGCGGTTCCGTATGGAGTCAATATTCACAGTCAGGGCCCTTTTCCCCCACAACTGCTTCATGGTATCTCTGGACCTCAGGGACGCGTACCTACACGTCCCGATCGCAGAAAACTCTGTTTCCTGCAGCTAGCGGTAGACATAGATGGTTGTCAATTGTACACCTGCAGTTCCAGGCTCTACCGTTCGGGCTCTCCTCATCTCCCCGCATCTTTACCAAGGTCTTGGCAGAGCCCGTGGAGTTTCTGCACCTCCAGGGAGTGTCCATCATAGCGTACCTGGACAAACCTGCTCCTGTTCGCGGCATCCCCAGTACAGCTTTCCAAAGATCTGGAGATGACGATGAAAATCCTAACGGACCTGGGGTGGCTACTGAACTTGGAGAAATCCAGTCTCATCCCCTCACAGCGTATCACATACCTGGGATTCTGGTTGGACTCAACACTCTTAAGAGTTTTTCTCCCAACAGAGAAGGTCTTAAAGTTAGACAGAGCGGTGGCCCTCCTACAATGTAACCAGCAGGTCCCGATAAGATCTCTAATGTCAACACTAGGTCTGCTGACATCCACCCTCCCAGCAGTCCAATGGGCAGGACTGCACTTTTGCCCCTTGCAGGCCTTCATCCTAAGGGTGTGGGACCACAGTCTAGAGGCTCTAGACACCTTGGTTCACGTACCAGATCAAGTAAAAAGATCCCTCTGGTGGTGGAGGAAGGTTACAAACCTGTCGCCGGGTCGGCTGTGGCTTATCCCGGTATCTCGGGTAATAACCACAGATGCAAGTGGCAAGGGCTGGTGGGCTCACTTCCAGTTCACTGCACCTGAGGGTCCGAAAATCTAGAGATCGTCCAATTGGAAGGAACTGAGGGCAGTGGGGCTGGCCCTCAGATTTTTCCAAGAGGAACTCTGGGGACACCACACTGAGGTGAGGTCGGACAATTCCTCGGCCGTAGCCTACCTAAACAAGCAGGACGGCACGAGGAGCGGAGTTCTGTCGGCCCTAGCAACAGACATCCTGGGCTGGGCTGAGATCAACACTCTCTCACTCTCAGCAGTCTTTCTGAGAGGCGAGAAGAATGTGTTTGGCAGAGTTTCTCAGTCAGAAGCAACT
This sequence comes from Rana temporaria, assembly GCF_905171775.1. Taxonomy (NCBI): domain Eukaryota; kingdom Metazoa; phylum Chordata; class Amphibia; order Anura; family Ranidae; genus Rana; species Rana temporaria. The sequence goes on from NC_053489.1 coordinate 232,758,626, forward strand.
GAGAGAGGGCAAGTGGGTCCTCAATCAGGAGGTCTCCAGTCTCTTGGTCAAGAGATGGGGACCTCCGGAGGTGGACCTCTTTGAGTCAAAAGAAAATGCGAAGGCCCCCTCCTTCTTTTTTTTTTTTCTCTCTAAACAGAGGAGAGGGAGCACTTGGGGGTGGACGCACTGTCCCAGAGCTGGCAGTTCAGAATGTGTTACGCATTCCCACCGCCGATATTATTGCTTGCAGTGCTGAGGAAGTTTCAGTTGGAAAGCACTTCCCTGATCCTAGTGGCACCACATTGGCCCAAGAGGGCTAGGTTCTCATTACTTAAGCAGCTGGCTATAGAACCTCCCCTTCTCCTACCGCCCCGAGAGGTTCTCCTCTCGCAGGGCCCAATTCTCTGCCCTCAGGTACACAAGTGGATACTAGCGGCCTGGCTACTGAGGGCATCCTAAGATCCAAAAGATTTTCACAGAAATTAATTGCCACCCTCCTTAATAGCAGGAAGGAGGAGACTCGCCAGATCTACCAGAAGGTTTGGCTTTGCTTTAATAAGTGGTGCATGGGTCGCTCCTGTTCAGTGTAGAGCCCCACAGCTATTCTGGAATTCCTGCAGTGTGGCACATATAGGAGTCTTTCCGTAAGTACCCTCAAAGGACAGATCTCGGCACTTAGTGCATGCCTAGAAAAACCATTGGCCTCTAACCCCTGGGTAGTCAGGTTTTTCAGGGCTCTCTCCGGGCAGAGACCAACTCAGGCCCCACCATTCCCCAGCTGGGAGCTGTCCTTAGTTTTACAGACCCTCACGGTTCCCCCCTTTGAACCTTTTAGTCAAGTGTTTTCTAAAGGAACTGACCTTTTAAAGGCAGTATTTTTGGTTGCAGTGACTACTGCTAGGAGGGTCAGCGAGATAGAGGCCTTATCTGTTAGACCCCACTTTTGTGTTGTTTTTCCAGATTGGATCATTTTAAAGACCGATCCAGCATTTTTACCCAAGGTTACTTTGAAATTCCACAGAAGTCAGTAAGTAGTTCTACCTTCCTTTTGTCCTAACCCCACAGGTGAAGGGGAGTTGAGGTTTCATACCTTAGATGTCAGGAGATGCATCCTGCACTACCTAGAGCTTACTAAGGAGTTTAGAAAGTCGGACCCACTATTTGTTTTGTTTTCGGAGGCCAGAAAGGGTTACAAAGCGTCTCGACGCACTATTGACAGATGGCTCAGGGCAATCATTGGACAGGCATATACCCTAGCTGGTAAGGAGATCCCTACAGGGGTAAAGGCACACGCTACCAGAGCTTTGGCAGCTTCTCAGGCGGAAAAGACTGGAGCTACGCCAGAACAGATATGCAGGGCAGCGACATGGTCCAACTTCCCCACTTTTGTGAAACCTTACAGAGTGGACCTGGTGTCGTCAGGTGAGCAAGCCTTTGGACGAAAGGTTTTGCAAGCTGTAGTCCCACCCTAGTTGGTAAGTGCACGCTTATCCTCTCATTGTGGCTGTCCTGAAAGACGAAAGGGGGAAAATTAGAGTTACTTACCGGTAACGTCTTTTCCAGTAGTCTTTCAGGACAGCCCTAGTTACCCTCCCTGAGATTTGGGGGGCCAGAATGCAGCATGGTAATGAGTTTTGATGGTATGTTACTAATGTTTTCTTGTGTCTCCCCAGCTGGCCGGAGGTGATCTTGTAAAAACTGAAGTTCGGCAGGGGAAGTGAGAAATTTATGGGCTGGCGCAGTGTTTCCAGAGAAGGGGGAGGAGCCTATGTCTCTCATTGTGGCTGTCCTGAAAGACTACTGGAAAAGACGTTACCGGTAAGTAACTCTAATTTTTATTTTTTTATTTTTACTTCCCTCCACCTAAAAGATTTTAGTTTGTTGTTCTCTGTTGCAACTGAGTTGTACAACTTAAAGGTCCTATTTAGGTGGAAAAAGTACTGAAATTATTGTCTCATTTTTTTTATATCACAGAAACCTGACATTTTAACAGGGGTGTGTAAACTTGTTACATCCACTGTATACAGCTACTTTATTACATGCCCCTCAAGATTAATACTTGACATAGTTCCTATGACACTACAGAGCATGCTCATGATACCTGTTATATATATTATAACAAATTATTTTCAGTGGCATTTACTTTTCTGCCTAGACAGCCTTTTACTACAATATGTGTGTCCACTTACTTAAAGTAAACCTGTCATGGGAAAACCACAGAAGCTGCAAATGTTGACCTTTCCTTCTGAATATGATACTTGTCTGGCTGATAATTTTGCATTTTTAATAGGCCTCCAACCCAAAGACTATATATATTTTAAGTATTAAAAGTTAAATTGCCTATGTCTTGTACCATTCCAAGATGTTATACAGTTAGTAAAAGCAAAGTGTTTTGTTCTCTGGGTGTTCATGTTCTTTGTTTGTTTTATTTATTTTTAGAGCCATCAACAGGGAAGACTTGTTTGCCCAAAGCTCTACTAAACCTAAGTGGTGGCAGAAATGATACAATACCAGCGTTGATGGATATTGCGGAAAAAACAGGGAATCTCAGAGAATTTATCAACTCCCCTTTCCGAGATGTTTACTACAGAGGTGAATGCTACACTGAGTGGTTCTACAAGGCAGGAAAAAAAAAATATATAATAAAAAAAATAAATATATATATATATATATATATATATATATATATATATATATATATATATATTACAGTGTGTGTGTGTGTATATATAATATTTATTAATAGAGAAGATCGAACACTGTACATCCTTTGGCACCAGTCAATGTTTTTATGGGTTCTGGAATACTGTTCTCATTATGGTATTTTGATGATAAAGCTAGCCAAACACATGCAGATGTCTTTATATCACAGAAGACAGTAGTTGCTGAGAATGATAGTAGCCGCAGCATGATTTACTCCTGATTTGGTTGATTTGTCTTTGCAGCATTTTTTGTTTGTAATGGACAGTGTGCTTAAAGGTGTTGTGAAGGCAGAAGGTATTTTATCTTAATGCATTAAGATAAAAAACCTGTTTGTAACAGTCACCCCTGCACCCCCCCTTATTACCTACCTGAGCGCTTTCTCTCTCTAGCGATGTCCACGATCCCCTCAGCTATCCAGGACACTCCTCCTGATTGGCTGAGATAGAGCAGCGGTGCCATTGGCTCCAGCGGTAGTCAGTCAGCCAATTGGGAGAGAGGGGGTTGGGCCAGGTCGGGGCTCCATGCCTGAATGGATACACGGAGCTCTGCCTTGGGTGCCCCCTGTTGCAAGCTGCTGGCTGTGGGGGCACTCAAAGGAGGGAACGGCTAGGAGCAGCAAAGAGAGACTCGAGAAGAGGAGGATCCGGGCTGCTTTGTGCAAAACCAACTGCACAGAGGCGGCAAGAATAACATGTTTGTGGTGTGTTTGTTTTTTTTTTTTGTTTTTTTTAACAAGCATTTAAAATCACTTTAAATGACAGATCTTTTCTAACGTGCTAAAATTTTCTGTAGCTGATATTTGTATTGGCAGTGTTTTTGTTACTTAAAATCAAATATTACTTCATTATTACAACCTGTGTACAACTCCAGCTATGGTCTTTCTTGCATACTTGCTTTACAAAATGAAAAAAGCCCATTCATATAAAATATAATGGGTCCCACAAGGGGATTCCCTGACGTGCTAGTGGACCAGGTAAACTGCAGCAAAATGATTTCTGTGTAAACCGACACTTGCAGTGAAGGACTGGCACTAGCCACACTACTTCTCACATCTCTGCAGGAAACTATAGAAAGGGGAAGCATAACCGGCACACAAGGGGAATGGATTCCATCCTATAACTACAAGATGAACAAATTTCACAGAAGAGGCTAACTTAAAATTCCTCAGTAGACTAAAATACAATCTAACGTAAAGTTGATCTTGCAACATCACCCTCCGTAGATAACAAGGATAACTTGCCACAAATTTGTGGCAATGCTGAATCGTAAGTCTGTTGACGACATCGCTGCTCCAGCCAATCGCAGCGCTGGAGCGGCGATACCCAGAAGACACGCAGAGGCAAGATGACCTCTAAATCGGCGTGGACCAGGTAAGTTCCACACACTTCGTTTCAAGGTAAGTATTTCATAATGAGCTAGAATGCGGTGCATACTAGTTCATTATGGCTTTTGCTTTTCAGGTGTAAATAACAAAAAAAAAAAAAAACGGCAGCGGGTTTACTACCGCTTTAAAACAACAAGGGCAGAAGATTTAATAGATGGAAAGATGAAAAAATTGACTGAAGTTCCGCTTTAAGATACCAGTGAAACTGCATATTCATGTGTTTTTTATTTAATTTTTTTATGTTTTCAGGCCAGACTGCTCTTCACATAGCTATAGAAAGACGCTGTAAGCATTATGTGGAGCTGCTGGTGGAGAAGGGAGCTGATGTCCATGCCCAGGCCAGAGGGCGCTTCTTTCAGCCCAAGGATGAGGGTGGATACTTCTACTTTGGTATGTGTAACCTTGGTCAGGATTTTCGTTTTGCTTTTTAAAAATTGTGTACATGTATTTTAGCAAACTGTTGCCGTTATACTGATTAAACACAATATTTTGCTTTAGTGTGTGTGTGTGTATATGTATGTATATGTGTGTGTGTGTGTGTGTATGTATGTATATGTATGTGTATATATATGTGTGTGTGTGTGTGTGTATATGTGTGTGTGTGTGTGTGTGTGTGTGTGTGTGTGTGTGTATATATATATATATATATATATATATATATATATATATAGTGTTTGCCCATTTTGCATGAAACTTCAGTGTAAAACATTACGGCCAATGCTGATAGGTCTGAAACAAGAAATGTATCAGTTTATGAAACTTGCCTGCTATTATGAGTATTGTAAGATAATGGTACCATCTCCTACTACTAGGATACATAAAATTAGCTGTGTAATCTTATTTGCTTCAACATGAAGAGTTATTGCTTAATATTACAAGGCACAGGGCTTGTATTCATACCATCAATTAAATTGAACAACGGCAGAAAAAAAAATGTTGCTAGGGCCACCCCTAGTGCACGCTCACATAAACCCACCCGTTCTGAGACTTTTTTTTTTTTGTGTCCTTGGGTGATAGACCTTTTCTGCTTTTTGTATGTGTTTTTATTGTTAACCATTCTTTCTGTCTTCTGACACTTCTATTCATTTCTGACTGCTTATTGACCTGGACTATTTAGCAGTTTTCAGATTGGTACCCCTCAATGTTGCACCTTGGGGACCATAACTGGACCCCACTGTGTGAGACGGCCTGTAATGTTTTTTTCAGGCACTGGATCCTGCAAAGTGCAACGTGTAGTTAGCAGGGTGCTATACAGGACCATGGTCCATCTTCACCCTATCGGCAATCCCTTCACTCTAGCAATAGAGGATCACAGGTGCAAGAGAGCTGATACAAAAGGGACAACTAACATGCATTCTGCTAATGGCTTACAGGAAACTCAAGGGAGATGGCTATTTCCATGTCCTATTATGACACAGCTTCCCTCTTCTTATTTTAGCTCTCTCTCGGGTGTGCACCATACAGCCTATCTTACCAAAACGTGGGTTTCCAGGGGCAAAAAATGCTACACGTCCTCACTAGGGTTGTCACCTCATCCCTTTAAACCCAAACACATATAAATTACACAGGTTCTGAGGCTGAGTAAGGTGGTAATTAAACTAACTTGATGCCGTATCTGCATTAAATTGGCCTGTGTAATTCATATGTGTTTGGTTTTAAAGGGATGAGGTGGCAACCCTGGTCCTCACCCCCCTCTGACTCTGATCTTGAATCAGAGATGGAACTTTCAAAGCGCTGCAAATAAGAGCTGTAGAAAAATTATGCAGACACACAGATTGTAGTGAAAGCTGCAGAGGATTTATAACCCCTTTATTTTATGAGCTTCTGGCTACCTTACAAAAGCTCTCTACTGTGGACATACTGATTGGCGTGGCGTGATCAAGTCTAAATAAAAGCATCGAATCCTCCACAGCCAAAACTAGTCCTTGTGGCCACTAAGAGGCTGGCAAAGTTTAAAAAAGCCCTTTCCAATCCATGCACGGATTGATTTTGCATTTCATGAGGATTGGCCTAATCTAAAAGGATAAACAGACAATTCTTTCACCGCTCCAGGTGAGTCTCGTGGATCATCAAGGGTAGTTTGAACCACCAGGGTGCCGGCAATGCTGATTATAGCAAAAAAACGAAAAGAACTCTGGACAGCCGCACTCCAAAATGACTTAAAATAAAGTTGGTCTTTTAATGTAAAAAGTACATACAGGCACTGCAAACAACGGATACAGAATGGCCGACGCGTTTCACGCTGCAATTCAGCGCTTAATCATGGCTAACATAGGTTCACACTGAAAAAACATATATACCCATACCACCATCATGTGAGAAAACATTCGCCAATGGCGAGGCTAGATCAATTAAACAATAAGACAGTTAATTGCATACATATTAAAACCAATTTATATGGAGCAGGTGATGTAACCTATCTTGCAATTAACGTGTTAAAGTGAAGAAAAAAGACAAAAACAAAATAAAAACATACATATGCATGGGACATGTGAATAGACAAACCACACCTATATGTCCCTTAGGGTCTCCAAATAGGCAGAGTAACCATTGTGACCCATGCGTGACTCCACTTAAAGTTATATTTATGTGTATATAAAATTAGAGACAAAAAACAAAAAAGAAAATATAAATAAAAAATAGGTAAATGAAAATAAAATTTCATTTATTGTGCATTGTGAGAGACACAACTATTATAAAGATATATATAGACACTCCTGTGTAAAATTGTGAATATACCCATCGAACTGTGTCCTGGGGGTGAAGATTGAAGTGCTTCTAAATCTTTTACATTTTATTTTTTATTTTTTATTTTTTATGTGTATCATTTTACATTTTTTTATATTTATCTTTTGTTATTAAGTTTTTTAGAATTAATTATCTAGTGTTTTACTATATGTGTTTTTCTAAGACAGAAAATGAAAAATAAAATGTTGAATATAGAGGATTATCGTAATCAAAATTAAAAAGATTGGCTTCTGTGTATTTGTGTTAATACCAATATCTTATATTTTATTTTATTTTTATTCTTATATGTAGTATATCAACTGTGACTTAGTGCTAGCAGGCATATAGTGGAAGTCATGATCTAATCCATCTAATTTATATGGTAAACTCGAGAAAATTGCTCTAAGTCATGTGTTTCAAACCGAAAATATATACATGTGGAGATTGCAACTGTCAAGGTATAGCTTCTGGCCTCTATATGTCTAGTTATGGGCCGAAAGTTGAAGACATAGTACTCATATAGTGTGAAAATTAATTGTCGGGAAACAAGAGCATGGCTCTCCAATACAGGAATCAATATCTAGAACACAAAAGCATGACTCTCCAAAAGGCTGTACAGGTGTAAATAGGGTTAATATCCTTCTCATAAACAGAAATTAAATGAGTATAGAACAAGCTCGAGGAGCTTATCAAAAAAACGGGAAGGAAGAGAACATCCCCTGTACATAAGAGTTGACAATAATTTATGACTGATGGTTGGCATGACCGTAACTTGATCGAGATCACGATCTGGTGTATTGTGTCCATAAAACACACAGAATTTGTGTGTATGGACATTAAGTCGACAGTGGTATAACACTGTGGGACACTATGGATGATCGATTTATCATAGGGACCCCGATCGTGACTCTCCAGAAGGCCGAAATGTAAAGCCAATGGGGGCAATAATGCTTAGTGTATATTATCCAGTATATGTAGAACTAAGCTAAAAAATAGATCATGAATTTAAGAAAGATGTGGTTATGATGTATGTTATGGGGGAGAACATGTGGTCCCCGTAAAAAGAAAAAGAAAAAAAGGGAAAAATGGTGATGGATATAATGTTCCGTAAATTGGGCTTCAAAGAAGCTCCGTTGGAACCGAAAGGGGGGAGGGGGGGGGGGGGTTTGGGTCTTTAGTATCGAGTCGGGACACAACATGAGAAATATTCCCATGTGGTGCAGAATGTTATAAAATAAAGTATGTGAAAATGGAGATTGAATGTCAATTAGCAAAAACAAGGTAGATGAAATAACACAGACACTGTAATGGTGACTATGTGACCGGCCAACTAGACTAAATGGAAGTCCATAGTAAGTGCATCGGTTAAGATAAAATTGACATCCAAAATGAAACAGCCATATCAGTGAATACTATAAATACAGATATGTACCGATCCGTCCCTTCTCCCCTCCTAGCAGAACCCCTCTGCATCTCAAAAGAAGTTTAGTAAGGAACCCGATTGATGATGGGTCTACATGAAGGTGAAGTGCAGCAAAATGATGCATATACATCGGACCCACATGAAAACTGGTCCATCTATGTTCCAATATGTACCTGTGTTGTGCAGTGTCATTGACACTGTACAGCATATATATTAAAGACCTAGTATATTAAGGCAGTATTGTGAATAGATAAAAAACAGTCACTATGTGTGAAGTAATATAAGCATGTGGAATGAGGAAAAGAGGAGGGGAATAAAAAATATAACTAAAGAAATACAAAGAGAATAGATAAGGAGAGGGCATGTATGTCCACGAGAGGAGGGAGAGAGACAAAGGCGGGGAAGGAAGGCGATGTTCAGTCATGATAATGAGAGACATCCCAATCAAAGTTAAGTCCCCGCGGCTGTCTGCAGTCAAGATGGAAGATCCAAAAAACTTCTCGTTTACAGAGAAGCTTGAACTTATCTCCTCCTCTGGGTGGACACACTACCCTCTCCATACCCTGTATGGATAAACTGGAAATGTTTTTGTTGTGTGAATTGTTCCAGTGTTTAGCCACGTTAGTGTTGTGGTTCTTCTCAATGTCGTATAAATGATCACTAAGTCTATCCCTTAATCTCCTTATGGTTCTTCCAACATACTGGACATGACAAATACTACACGAGATAACAAACTACAAATTTTGTATTGCAGTTAACGTACTGTTTAATTTTAAAATCTCTGCCGTTGGAACATGACTGAACCGTGTTGCCAGTGCCTATTAAAGGACAATATCTGCACCCATGAGTGCCACATTTGAAAGTGCCAACAAAGTCAAGCCATGTAGGGGAGGCAGATTGTGAGACGAAAAGGCTGGGTGAAAGGACACCCCCTAAAGTGGGGGCTCTACGGCTCACTGATTTGATACCCTCAGACAGAATAGACGCATAAGTGCTGTCACTATAAAGGACAGGTAGGTACTTATTAACAATGTGTTTGATCTTATGGTACTCTGTACTGTAGGCTGTAGAAAAAAGAGGGGCAAATCTATGAGCCGAAGACCCAGTCTGGATGTCTTTCACTCGTTTTTTGGCCAATAATGAATCTCTAGATATAGTGTTAACCCTACGTAGGGCGTTGTTAATGACAGTTGCTGAATAGCCTCTGTCCCTAAATCTAAGCGCCATTTGGTCTGCCTCTTTTAAAAAATCATTAGGAGAAGTGCATAGCCTTTTCAAACGTAGAAACTGTCCATATGGGATACTATTGATGGTATGTATCGGGTGGGATGAGTCAGCTCGCAGCAAAGCATTGCCTGCTGTACTTTTCCTGTAGAGTCCTGTGGAAATACTGCCATTAGCTCCTGTGAGCGTTACATCCAGGAACTCTATGGTGGTAGTTTGTAGATTACCCGTGAATTGCAGATTCAGCTCATTATCATTGAGATATTTCAGCCATTCGTTCAGATCTGCAAATTCATCAGATACGATAAGTAGCAGGTCGTCTATGTAGCGACAGTATAGGATGGTATCTAGGCGGCGGGGGCTGGTATCCCCAAAAATGCGGGACTTTTCCCACCATCCCATGTACAAGTTAGCCAGGGATGGTGAGAACTTGGCCCCCATCGAAGCCCCGCATCTCTGGAGGTAGCAGACCCCGTCAAACATAAAAAAATTATGTGTAAGTAAATAACGTAAGGCTGAAATAATAAATTCCTGTAGGGCAAGCGAATGCCCCTGCCCCAATATCTTTTAATTTACTATCTCGGTTCTATCCGCTGGGTTCCAGGGGCAGTGAGCTTGATTTATATCAGAAATTAGTGGAGAGAGATCTTACTCACCTGGCACACAGATGTCATGGTATTCCGCACCCCTCCAATTTAACACACTCCGAGAGAGAAGCTTTGACAGCACTAAGCTCTAACCGGGACATTGTCATCAGAAATGCAGACAAAGGGGGTGCGGTTGTAGTTCTGGACTCTTGTATGTATAAGGCTGAGGCCATGAGACAATTGTTAGATGTTTCCACATATGAATGCCTTAACAATAACCCTACCGTTAAATTCACACCAGATCTAATATGTCTTTTGGATAGGGGCGTATCTGCCGGCATTTTTTCAGAGTCTGACAGCAAACTTTTTGTTCCTGCACATCCTATTTTACCTGTTTTTCATTATCTGCCCAAAGTACACAAGGGGTTTACACCCTTGACTGGCAGACCGATTGTGGCCGGCATCGGATCGCTCAATGAGCGACTCGGTGAGTGGGTGGATGGTCAGCTGCAGCCACTAGTGTCCATTCTTCCGGGGTACCTTAGGGATACCAAGCATCTTCTATGCAAATTAACAGGGGTTCCCTGGGGGCACGGATACAGGTGGATGAGCTTTGATGTGTGTAGCCTTTATTCCAGCATCCCACACCATCTGGGATTGCAGGCGGTGTCCTATTTTTTACAGCAGTCGGGATGCCATTCGCTTGCCCTACAGGAATTTATTATTTCAGCCTTACGTTATTTACTTACACATAATTTTTTTATGTTTGACGGGGTCTGCTACCTCCAGAGATGCGGGGCTTCGATGGGGGCCAAGTTCTCACCATCCCTGGCTAACTTGTACATGGGATGGTGGGAAAAGTCCCGCATTTTTGGGGATACCAGCCCCCGCCGCCTAGATACCATCCTATACTGTCGCTACATAGACGACCTGCTACTTATCGTATCTGATGAATTTGCAGATCTGAACGAATGGCTGAAATATCTCAATGATAATGAGCTGAATCTGCAATTCACGGGTAATCTACAAACTACCACCATAGAGTTCCTGGATGTAACGCTCACAGGAACTAATG